>NC_056744.1:978561027-979161027 GCF_019279795.1 Protopterus annectens
CAAGGCTCTAAAAATATAGCCAAATGTGAAGTGGGAATTCCTAAATTATCCAGCAAATACAGAAGGCAACAGCAATATCTAATGGATTAATTGATGGCTAGAGGGAGAAAAAGCATGGCAGTGGGCAGACCAACATCAAGGAACAAAAATATTACTTAGAATAAAGTAACAGCTATAAGGTGAAACGTCAAAGTATCACACGGAAAACTGAAAGGCTTCAGGCTAATTTCAAGTTAAAATATGACCATTTTTCCTCTCAGAATCGCAGTAAAAATAACAAATATAAAAGCCTTCCTAAGAAAGATGCCTTTCCAAGTTTGTTTTGTATCACATGAAACAAGTACTGTTATTCCTTTAACATTTTAATCCATTTTCAAATGTATTATTGCCTGTACCTCCCATCAACATCCTTACTTTCAGGATAAAACATTCCAAGTAAGACGCCAACACCTTAAACAAACAAATCAAAAAGCTAACTGGTTTCATTATTAAAAATCTGTTCAGAGAAGGAAAATAGCTTTCCAATATACCACATCCTATTGTTGCGATTAAATAGGCTATAACTCCTCCCTAAATACAGATGCATGTACAAACACACGTCATAGCAATACAGGTTTTACACTGACTACCAAATACATTGACATTACTCCTGCCGCATGAGATCAAAGACTTCTACTTAACAGTGACTAAATAGTAGATGTAAGTCACTTGTTTCCATAGATGACATTTGTACCCATCACTTACAATCACTTTATTGTTTACTCAGATATCAGACTGCAGTAATTAATAAATAATGGTCACAGTGATAAAAAAAATTCACCTTACTTTACACAAATGCAAACTACTCTTACAAAGCCAGGTCACTGACTAAACTGTGTGAATGACAAGAGGGACAGTTAATTTCAACTACAAACAGCTCCCACCCCCACCCAGTTATAGCCACTTCTATAAGTATGTCCGACATCATTGTGATTACAAATGGCCACATAATGAATTTCCACTTTGTTCTAGAAAACAGTAGCCAAATTATTAAAGTATTACAAGTTGCTTAAGACAAGTCACATTAATCATGCAAAACCAGAAAAAATGAGCAAACAGCAGTTAGTGATACCTTCCAACTACAGCCACAGCAATTACAGTGAATTTGTCTCAGTACATCTCAGATGTAAAAACTCTTACAAAATAAAACTGATCTCTCAGATTTTTAGTCAACATATTGGAGAAACAAATGCCTAGCATCAAGGGCTGACTCTAAATGTTGTTCTTACTTGGAGGGTTGATAGCATTAATTTTCTGAATGATATGAAATCAGAAACTCAAATGTCAGCCATTATTTAGTGACCGACTGCAAGTCTCTACAACTGACCATAAAAACCACAAATATTACAAGTAATAAACCAGAAATATGAGACACAGTTTTAGACATTCACAGCTCTCAATCTGCTTAAGAATCAGAGAAAAAGATAAAAATATTACTCTCAATTTCCTTAAGAAACAGAGAAAAAGACACACATATTACTCTAATTCACTTAAAAGTTAATAGACCAGCATGTTTTGCATCTGAATGTATTTTCTAAAAACAAAAAGAAAATGAAATATGAAACTCTGACATTTGGCTGAATGTACAACTCTGTGATTTACTGGAAAATTAAAAATGTTCTGATGGAGAGAGAAAAAATATAAGCCAAAATCAGGAACTGCTAAGAGGTAGGACAACAGGCCTTTCTTTACTATGCATTCTCTGAACAAAAACGTACATTAGTCGTTGTATGAAGATGCATTTTCTAAACAAGTTATAGGAAAAGCTAATGTCTGGAATTAAGACATTAATTCTCAGCTATTTACCAGAAAAATCAACAATTTTGAGAAGAACAGTAAAAAATATAACACAAAAGTTAACAGAACAAAAGTCTTTGCAGTATGCATTTTCTGAAATAATAATGACAAAATACTAATGTCGGGTATTACTAACTATAAAGATAGTTGAGAGGACTGTAAACAAGCCCTACAAATATGTCCAGTCTGACCATATATCTGGTGGTCTGACAAGATTAGACACAAGAAAAAAGTCTGTCCCTGTTCTTCCTGGCTGTTACTGTTGCTACTGCTCCTTTCTCTTAAATGTTCATAATTTATTGTCATTCTAGTCCTTGCCGTCATGGCATGAACAGTACAGACCAACCATTTTGGGCATCTATTATGGTGCACATTATCCTCAAGATAGGAGAACACATATCACAGACTGTGCACCATGCCAAAGCTAGCCATTTGACGATGTAAAATACTGCTCTGGGTGATTTGGTCGTGTTGACTAATGTCATCAAATGGGCATGGGTTATTTGCTGTTGATAAGCGGATTGAGGACCAGGCCTACTCCAACCTATGCCAGCCACTCAAGCTAACAATGGGAGGGGTGTATGTGCCCCTATTGGCCAGTATGTGCATGTCATAAAGTCCAACAGCCCTGGGCCAATAACACTGGTGTCCAGTTTCCCTGCTTAGTTACCTGGGATAGCTATGTTTTGCAAAAGCTGGACATAAAAAACAAACAATCAACCTGCCAAACATGAACTAAGAATTGTAACATTCAATGTAGCTGACAGGATGGAGCTTGGAAGTAGATGACATGATGGTAAGGAGGAGGCTGGACATCCTACATATCCAACAGACAAAATGAAAGAGCAGTGCAGCAAAGCCACTTGGCTGGGATCCAGAGTCTACTACTTAGGAGGAAGACAGGCTAGAAATGGTGTGGGAATTGTGGTGAGGGATAGGCTTCAGAAGGCAGTGAGGGATGTCAGCAGAATTACTGACAGACTCATGGCAGTCAGACCCCAGCCTAATTACACGGCAGTATTCATAATCCCCACAGCAGGGTTGCGATAGTGAAGAAACGAGTGCATTCAATTAGTTACAGGACCTAATAGATAAGGCAGGACAGCATGAATTCCTGTTTATAATGGGTGACTTGAATGCACATAATGGGATGGACAAAACCGCATACAAGGACTGTCTGGGTCCACATTGGTGGCCAACAGGAACAAAGAAGGAGGAGAAGAATAAAGAAGAAGATTTCTCTCTGTCAAATGGCTTAATGGGGGCCAACACATGGTTCTGCAAGAGAGACAGTCATAAGATCACAAACAAGACTGGCCAACATGCAACTCAGGTAGACTTCCTCCTAGTAAGGAAAGGGCAATGGGGTAGAATCAGCAATTGCAAAGTCACCTCCAGTGAAACAGTCAGCCGACAGCATAAACCACTGGTTGCCACAATGTAGTCAGAGAAGGCTCTCTAAGGTCAACTGATGACCTGGAAGTTGACTGGAGAGAAAGCCCAATAGTTCAAGGAATTGCCCATTGTGTGACAGAAGATCTGCAACAGTCAGGAATAAGTGTTGAAGAAGGCAGGAGAGAGGCATTAATCAAGAAGGATGAAGACAATTGCACAACACCCCAACCCCATGTAGAAAATTGGAAAAAGGGGGTTGATGATGTACACTTGCCTAATTTCTCATTAGCCAGTTTGATGGATACAGGTAAATTTAGGGGTCTACCTGAAAACACCGACATGCAAAAACACCGACAACGAGATAACCGACACCACAAAACCGAAAGTTCAAAAACACGAAATTTCACATGCCCGACAAACCACAATCCCGACAATCAACAAAACAAAACAAATACCTTTTCCGTAAAACACACACACAACACAAGCACACCAAAAACCTTACAAACCTGCACTAAACCTTACATACACAACTATCTATGCACTAACCTTAACCCAAACCCTAACCCTAACGTCCATCACTATCGCACACTCACCTAACCCGCACCCTAACCCTAACTCACTTAACCTGCCCCTTACCTTACCCGCACCCTAACCCTAACTCACTTAACTCACCCCTAACCTTAAAGTCTGTCACTATCGCACACTTACCTTACCCGCACCCTGACCCTAACGTCTGTCACTATCACACACTTACCTTAACATGTCGGTGTTCTCAGCGTTGGGATTTTCAATCGTCGGTCATCTCTGTTGTCGATCTTCCGGTGTCGGTTATCTCGTTGTTGGGGTTGTCAGCGTTTGGTGTTTTCAGGGAGACCCATATTGAGACAATACAGCAATTGTCTAACGTTCACTAACAACCATTTAAGCCTCAAAGAACCATATACAGTATGCAACAGATGTATATACACAACGTCTCTGGAGGCAAATATTTTGTGTACAAACACTCATAACAACAATCTGGTTGTCAGAAACACTCACACTACATCCATCACACATAGTACACACCCCACACATAGACCTACTTATGCTGAGCCACTTAAATGCAGTCTTCCCAAACCCCCAAAACCTTCCATAAATTCCACCTGCAAAAATTATCCTCAGCAAGTCTGAAAGCACTCATCAGTAACAACAACTAACACTGCACGTACAGCCACACCCAATGAAGCCTCAACTACCAAGTCTATAAGGGAAGCCAATACACTATCCAGGACTCTAGTCATAGGGGACTTCATAGAATGACATATTGATGGCCCATTCACCAGGCTGAGCAACAAGAAAATAATGGTCAGTTGCCTATCGGGGGCCAGAATCCACCAAATAATGCATGCACTCAAGTTACTGCATAACAGGTATCAGTATGATTCACTCAGTACCTCCCCAGACTATAAAAACAGAGACATTATGGAGCGCTTGGTTTATGTGTCATAGGCTGGTATGTGCCTAGCACTGAGCAGCAGCATACTTTTATCAAAGATGATGCCACAATATGAGCAGAAGATGACTGGCTTTCATAATTGGCTTAGTTTTTGGTTTCACTCTATGGGGATACAATATTTGTCAGCATGGGAGGACAAGGTTAAACCATGTTGCTTTGCCAAGGATGGTCTGCACCTGTCCCATCTAGGTTTTTAAATACTGGCTAAAACTTTGTCCTTCCCCATAGAACCTTTTTACTCAATGTCCAATTAACAAACCTTCCAACATAGCAAAATCTACCCAAGTAAATCAAAATGTGTTACTGCTCAATCCCAGAAGTCTAAACAAGAAGCTTCACTTCTCCCTAGGTTTCATCAACTTAGAGAATGCAGACAACTGTGCAGTTACTAAGACGTGGTTTAAATCTGCAGGCAGTACCCCAGCAGTGCAAGGCCTCCATGTCTTCAACACATTTAGACCAAAAACTGGACAGAGAGGGACTAATGGTGGAGGTGTCTTGATCTACATCAGTAACAAGCATACTTCTAGGTTGGTTAAACAGGGTGATGTGCTGGTGTTTCTCCACGGCCACAATACCACAGGCAAAATCCAACATCATATTTTAGCAATTTATAGGTCAACCTCTATGTTCAATAAAACGCACAGCTCATACTTAGATCTACTAGAGACACCCTTCAACCAAATGCCACACTCATGGGGGACTTTTAATTATTTATTTAACATGGAATCCAATACAACCCCAAATTTGCAGGTACAGAGATTCCTAGACTTTGTAAATACATATACTCTGGACCAGTTAGCTCACGCACTTTCTAGAGGTACAACAACAATGAACATGATACTCACAAATATGGGAGAATGGTGCTCCCCGTCCCCCAGTAACATGTCATGTCCTCTCTGGTAAGATCAAAACACAAAGCAGTCTCCTTCAAAATAAGAATCAATTTAGTAGCCTCAGCAAATCCTGTAATAGTTAAAAACTACTCCAAAGCAAACCAGCTTTTATTAAGCGATAACCTGTCAAAATTTCAAGTCTCTCCAAACCCAGATTACACAGAAGCCTATGCAGAATTATTCAGAGCAGCTCTGTACAACCATGTCAATGACTACAAAGAGGCAGCTGTGCCAACCAGAAGTAAGCCCAATTAAAGAACAAACCACTCGGGTGGAATACAAAAGTAAACAGGTTGTACAATAAAAAAATGTTAAAGCCAAAATTAGGAAGTGTAATACCAAAAATATATATATATATATATATAAATTATCTAATAAACCTGACATAGACAACTAAGAGAACTAAGTCCAACAAAGCAAATTTTGAGCTAAAGACAGCATTCCAAGCCAAGAATGATCATAAGGCATTCTTGGCTATATCCAAACCTCAAAGGCTGCACACAATAGTGTGCCAAACTGTAGGTAAATGAAGCCATGTTCAAGGAACAAGGAGATAAAGCAAATATTCTGGCTGATAATTCAGTTCCAACTTTACCCCGCTCTCACCCCAGGCAAATATCACCTAACAATCTCTACAATTATCAGTAAAGAAATGGTCTTACATGTGCTCTTTAAGGACACAACTACACCTTCTATGGGTCCTGATAATAACCTAGGATGCCTCCTTAACAGTCTGAACTATGACCCATCAGTTTCACCGGTGTCACTATTCAACCACTGCCTCTGCACAGGGTTTGGGACACATGAATGGAAGACTTTAATGGTCATTCCTCTACACAAGGGCAGATCATCAACAGATCCTGAGAAGCACATATCCATTTGTCTGACTAGTCTCATATGTAAAAGCCATGCAAAGAATGATTATGGAAATTATTAACAATGGCATAGGAAACCTTCATACACTTGACCCAACCCAGTTTGATTTTGTCCAAGGTAAGTCATTCCTACTGAGCCTGGTGGACTTCTTTGAGAAGGTCACCAAGGCAATGGATGAGGGCAAAATGATGCATACCACCTACCCTGACCTAGCTAAGACGTTTGATACAATATCTCACTTGGGTATTGTGAGCTGTATGCAAACTCATGGAATTAAGGAAGTCATTGCGTCACTATGCTCAGCCATCATCAGACCCATCACTGAGTATAATGGCCCTTTCTCTATGTACCTAACCAGGCACAGGCAACAACTGGAACATTCACAAAGGTTCCTTGCAAAAAGATTTCATGGCATAAACACAATGCCTTATGTAAACTGCATGAAAGCCCTATCTTTATATTCTGTATCCCACAGACTAATGAGAGACAATTTATGCCCGGTATACAAAGCATCCTTGGATCTTGCTCTGATGGCCCTTCTGCATATCCACAAAACAGAACGCACCACAACTACTAGATCTAAGGATTTAAACATTGCTTGTAACTTAAACAGGACATGTTGAAAGGACAGGTACATATCTCAGAGAAAACCCCATTCCCTGGAAGAGGCTTCCCATCCATGTAAAATATAGTCCTTCACTAATCCTATTCAAGCACAATCTGTACGAATGAATGGAAAAATCAGAATTTCACCCCAGTCTAACACCTATATCTCTGATGGAGAGTGGCAGCTGTTAAATCATGCCCTAACTAACGTACACCACTTAAAATAAACACTAAGGCATAATAACACTTGGTATACATTTGGGTTGCATGGCTAGACTTATAAAAGCCCCAGTAGTTGTTAACCTAGTATATACCTATGAACCTGTGTTCAACTACTTGGCAGCATTGTGGCATGTTTAAGTTATGAACACATGCTTCTGTACTTACTGAGTGTGTACAACATGGCTTTTAATAGTATATTTGTTTAACATATCAAGATTTATAGCAGTACTGTTTCCATATGGCTGTTCAATATAATTCAGAACAAAAAGAATCAAGGATTAGACGAGGGGTGGAGGGTGAAACTGTTTAGTCACCATAAGCAGTACTAAGAAAATTTTGTAGTACAGAATGCACAAAACTAACAGACAAGACCAGTGCAAGAAATAAGTGTCAGCATTATCAAATGTTTTTGTTTCCACTCCTGCAACAGGCTCTAAATTCTGCTTCCATGCCTTCAAGTATTGTCAACCCTCAATGGAACACTATTACATAGCACTTTCTGAACAGCTTTAGACCATCTCAATGTATATGTATTACTATCGCTGTTGGTATTGCCTCAATCAAATGCATGCACATATGAATATTTATTTTTATATATATATATATATATATATATATATATATATATATATGCACACACACACACACACACACATATAAATATATATATATATATATATATATATGGGTTCCCTTCAGAATCTCGAAATCCTAAAACCTCGAAATTCATATGGTCGAGATCATATGATCGAAGTTTTAGAATGTCAAAATTCTGAATGGTAGCTGCATACAGTGGGAATGGGAGATTTCCCATTTCCTTGCTGTAGCGCGATCTCGGAGTTGGTATATTTAAGTAGCGGGGGGGTGTTGGGGGTGCAGGGGCCCCCCTGGAGAAATGTTTAAACAGGTTTTTGGGGGATTTATTTCAGAATTTCAATATTCCAAAACATTGATCATATGGTCTTGATCATATGACATTAGATGTTTCGGAATTTCAAGATTCTGAAGTGTATGTATATATATATATATATATATATATATATATATATATATATGTGTGTGTGTGTGTGTGTGTATACATACACACACACACACAGAAAAACACACACTCTCTCTCAGCTTCTACTGTTATGCTATTCATATTCCATAACTTACTTGCATGTTTAATTCCATTTGTGTGTATTTTTTAAATGTTTCCAACTGTAAACTGCTTCTAATCCATTGCAAATTTTGCACCCTCCTTTCCTGTTCATTTGAAAAGTATGGATATTCTACTGTAGCCCGCTTTTTACATCAAAGTTAACAGTTACAATGCCTAAAGGTCGATGCTTCAATCTCCTTTTTAAAAAAGTTCAAATGCGGTCAGCTACATTTAATGTAAGAATATTTTATTATAATAAAGCCAGTTTCGAAGAAAATGCTTTGGTCACTTTAGTAACATCCTGATTCATAGGTAGGTACTAGGCTATCGGCCCAAGGACCTAAGTAAGCCTAGCCAACAAGGTTCCCTGGCTTATGCCACCCAAGAAAGTTAATTTCCTGTGCCCCTGTCGAGCAGAGCCACAGAAGTGATCCCTAGGGTGTATTTCCTATTTCCCATCCACTCATCAAGACTTTTCTTGAAGAGTGCTAATGAGGAACTTTACTTGACATAGATGGGTAGCTTCTTCCAGAGTACAAGAAGTCTCTGGGACAGGAATCTATCCCTCCAGCATGTCCTGTTTATTGTGGTGACAAGGTTTAAGTCCCTAGTATGTGTAGCTCGGAGGGATTGGGATTTCTTTACGTGTAGCATGTCCAACAGCTCTGGGTTTAACATAGCTTTATATGTTAGGCAGAGATCTCCTCAGAGTAGGCGTTATGCTACAGAGTAAAGCTGGAGTTTTTTGAGAAGATCAGTGTAGGGCATCTGTTTAAGACCAGTAATCCTCTTTGTAAGGTACTTCTGTGGCCTTTCCAGCTGCTGCAGATGTCTTGTGAGGTACATTCCAAAAGGGGCGTGATACTCTATAATGGGTCTAATGAGTGCCAAGTAGACGGGAACAATGACCTCTTTTTTCCTGAATGAGAACCCTTTTGTGATCATGTGTGTCACATAGTAGGTTTTCCTGACTACTGTGGCAATGTGATTATCAAAGGAGTGACTACTGTCCACCTAGGTTCCAAGGTGTCTTATCACACATTCGGTGTTAAGTAGACTGCTGTTTATGTGGTAGTTCATGGGTACAGAGTTCACTTTCTGGCACTGAGGTTGAGGCCATGCCTCTGACACCAGGCATCTGTCTCAGTGAGGCCCTTCTGTAGGATGTCCACATCATTTGGGGACTCGACTACGGCTCATAGTTTGCAGTCATCTGCGAACTTCATTAGCCAGAGGCCTTCTGTGTTAGCCTGCACTTCAGAGAAGTAGACACCAAACAGGAGAGGTACCAGGACTGAACCCTGTGGTTCTCCACTTGTCACTGGTTTGACGTCAGATTTGGAGTCTGCAACTTTTACAGTGTGGGTTCTGTCAGTGAGCCAGTTGGCAACCCATCTCTTGAATAAAATTGACACCTTATAAACAGTTAATGTGAACATGTTAATGTTATACAGCCATGCTAGTTTGCATGCACAACCTACTTAATTTAGACAAGCACTGATCCTGTACATTTTGGAGAAGAATAATCAGACAATTACTTCATAGTACTTCCAGTCTGCACTCTACTTCTTTTGCATTCCAACAAAAAAAAAAATCTCACCTAGCTTAACTTTTAGTTATGTACTTACCATAACTTCAGATGTTTGGGATCCATCTCGCCTACATTCTGACTGATGGGTTCGGAGCCGATCCTCGGCTCCGACTCGGCACGCTTATGCCAAAGAGTGAAGTCTCTTATTGGCTGAGCTTACTATATCCCAGGATGCACCACTACCAGTCCCCCAGATCTAGTTTGTCCGCATACATGCACACACGCATGCACTGCTTATATAACATTGACAGGTGATACAAGATAAAACAGTAGAACTCAAACCGTTCAATCTCTTCTGATCTCCAAGGCAGGGGGAAGGAGGGTGGGTATTAGGAATGTAGGCGAGATGGATCCCAAACATCTGAAGTTATGGTGAGTACATAACTAAAAGATGTTATGTGATCCTATCTCGCCTACATTCTGACTGATGGGACAGCGTCCCTAGCACCTAAATCCTGGGTGGCTCACTGGAAAACACTCCTGAGTACCGTGGAACCAAATGATGCTCGTCCTTTAGATGCCACATCCAATTTATAGTGGGAAATGAAAGTGTGCGGGTTGGACCATGTAGCCGCAGCACAAATTTCAGAAATAGCGAGCTTGGAATGGAATGCAATAGAGGTAGCCATAGCTCTAGTAGAGTGAGCTTTGACAGATGTTGTAAGTTGCTTATTTGAAGAGGAATAAGCTTGAGTTATGCAATCTCTGATCCATTTGGCAATAGTAGCTTTAGTGATGGATTTACCCAATTTATTATCTGAAAAGGACACAAACAATTGATCTGTTTTCCGAATTTGCTGAGTCCGATCTAGATAAAAGCGCAATTGCCTGTGAACATCCAATGTATGGAAGGTGTATTCCGCTTTGTTTGAAAATTTTGGAAAGAAAACTGGTAGCTCTAAAGATTGTTGGAGACAGAGATTAGAGCAAACTTTTGGGACAAAGGATGGATTAGGTCTAAGTGATACTCTATCTTTCTGAAAAATCAAGTACGGTGGTTTGATAGATAGGGCTTGAATTTCTGAAACTCTTCTTGCAGAGGTAATTGCAATTAAGAAGGCAGTTTTCCAAGACAGATATTTCAACACACATGTAGCAGCCGGTTCAAAAGGGGAAGATGTTAAGGCACGAAGTACCAAGTCAAGATCCCACGGAGGTGCAGGATGAAAAACTGGGGGTCTTAAAAGCACAGCACCTTTCATGAAAGTTTTACATAATCTGCTGCTCATCAACGGTGGGTCTGTGGAATCGTGAAATTTGGAGATAGCTGCTAATTGGACTTTAATAGAAGAGACTGAAGATCCCTGATTAAACAAGGATATTAAAAATTTCAAGACCTCTGGTATCGGGGCAGTAATAGGGTCTAATCCTCTGAGTTGAGCCCAGATAGCAAACCTCTTCCACTTACTGTGATACAACTTCTTAGTGGTGGGTTTGTGGGCTGAAGATAAAATGTGAATAACTTCCGGGTCCAAGGTGTGATTTCTGACTATAGTCGGAAGTGGAGGAGCCAAGCTGTTAATTTCAAAGTGTGAAGGGACTGGTGCTGTTGTCCCGACTGATGAACCAGAAGGTCCGGAATTGGGTCCAAGAACCAAGGACCGCCCAGAGTATATTTCTGTAGGTAGGGGAACCATACCTGACGAGGCCAGTGGAGCAATTAGAATCATTGTGGACCCCAATTGGGAAGCTTTCTGGATGACTTTGGGGAGGAGTGGAATCGGAGGAAAAGCATAAAGCAGTCCTGTTGGCCAAGGTTGGACTAGAGCATCCGTAGCTGTCTCCCCTTGACACGGGGTCAAGGAAAAGAACCTTTTGCACTTCGTGTTTCGTGGTGTTGCAAACAGGTCGCAGCACGGAATCCCCCATCTTTTGAAAATCTGGGCTGCTACTGTTTCGTTCAGAGACCACTCGTGAGGAGAGAGAATAGCCCTGCTCAGTCTGTCTGCCAATACATTGGATTTGCCTGGAATGTGGGTCGCTACCAGGAAGCGCTTGGTAGCCACTGCCCATTCCCACACCCTCATGGCCTCTCTGCAAAGGGGGTAAGATCTGGTCCCTCCTCGTTTGTTCAGATACCAGACTACCGACATGTTGTCTGTGTGGATGGCGATAATGCCTTGAGGGAGAAACTTGTGGAGGGCTTGTAAGGACAGAAGAACAGCCCTCATTTCCAAAACATTGATATGGAGAGATGTTTCGTTGGGAAGCCAAGAACCTTGAACTGACCTGCCCAGACAATGCCCCCCCCACCCCGTCTGGGAGGCATCCGTAGTCAAGGTGGCCACTGGAGGGGGTATAACAAAGGGTCTTCCCTGATTCAGACTGGATGGCAGAAGCCACCAGCGGAGGTCCCGTTTGCACGTTTCTGTAATCAGTATTTGATGATTGAGGGGGAGATCTTGAAAAGACCATTGTGTCGATAATAGCCACTGGAGAATCCTCATGTGCAACCTTGCCAGAGGGACTAGGAGAACCGTGGCAGACATTGAACCTAGAAGTTGCAGGACCATCCTGGCTGGGGCTTTGGATCTTAGAAGCAGGGCTCGGACCTGATTTTGTAATGTTTGTATCCTTTCGGTAGGAAGGAAGATCCGCATTAATTTTGAGTCTATCTCTGCTCCTATGAATTTTATGTGCTGAGAAGGCAGCAAGACAGACTTTGACCAGTTGAATGTAATTCCCAGGGAAACACCCAGGGAGATGGTGGCTTGTAGGTTCTCTAGTAGTAGATGCCTGGTGGTGGCAGTCAGGAGCCAGTCGTCCAGATAGGGAAACACTTGGAATCCGAGACTCCTCAGGTGAGCAGTCACTACTGCCAAACACTTGGTGAACACCCTGGGGGCTGTGGTGAGACCAAAGGGCAGTGCACAAAATTGGAAATTACTGTCTCCCAGGCTGAAGCGCAGATACCTCCTGGACGCCTGATGTATCGGTATGTGATAATAGGCGTCCTTGAGATCTATGGAGCACATCCAAACATCTTTCTCCAACAATGGGAGAATGGATTGTAAAGTGACCATTCGAACTTGGACTTCATGACGGACTGGTTTAGTTTGCTGAGATCCAAAATGGGTCTCAGGTCCCCTGTCTTTTTTGGCACTAAAAAGAACCTTGAGTAATTTCCGGATCCGATCTGGTCTGTGGGGACCGGTTGGAAGACTCCTTTTTCTAGCAGCTTTGAGGCTTCTACGGCTGCAATTTCCCTTTGACTGGGTGGTGGGTCCGGGATTTTTGGACGGTGAGGGTGAGTGTGTGAAGGGAATGGTGTAACCTCCGGCAATAATCCGAAGCACCCATCTGTCCTGAGTAATAGCCTCCCAGGCTTTTAGGTGCTTGGCAAAACGGCACCCGACTGGCTCCGGAGCAGCACAGCCGGGCAATCCCTCATGGAGTGTGGGAGGCTGAAGAGCCACGAAAGGACTCGCGGTCTCCAGTGTTGCGGGGGCCTCTGCCGCCTCTGGGACGGCGTCTCCCAGAAAAATTTCCCCGTCCTCTGCCTCTGGAAGGGGAATCTTCCTGCTGTTGGGGAAAGAATTTCTGTGATTTGTGGAACCACATCTTCCCTCCTCTTTAGCCTTGGGATAAGGCCGAAGGGAGTGGAATAACGTGCTCCTACGGCAGATAAAGTCTTTCCCTCCTGCTCACAGCGGTAAGAGTGTCTTTACCTTGGGTCCAAACAAAGAGGACCCATCAAAGGGAGCGTCGGCAAAGGAAGACTTGAAGGCCTCCATGAAATGACACAACGGAGCCAGGCTTGTCTCCGTGAGCCACGCCTGTGCCCGCGCTCTGCCCGCCCTTCAGCCGCATATGAAATGAGCCTCATGGACGAGTTAGAAATCGAGGTAAGGATAGCCAACTGAGAGCTAACCGACTGGGCTAGCTGCTCAGGTAGGTTACCTGAGAGGGAGTCTGAGAGCTCCTTGACCAGATCCCTCTGTAGTCTGGTGAAATGTGCCAAATAATTCAGGGACCTCAGAGTAAAGGCCGCTGAAGTCAGGGTGCGCTTCCCGTGCAGTCCATGCTCCTAGACTCCTTATTAGGAGGATGGATGGACGTTGAAGCCTCTGCCACGTCCTGCTGGGTAGCAGATGCCACCACCATGGCATCTACAGCCACGCCTTTCGTTAAGAACTCCTTCTCGGGTGGGGCAGACAAAAATTTGTTAGGGCGAGAAGGCACTGGTTCCACAGTATCTGGATGTTCCCACGCCCTCCGACAAACCAAATCCAGGAGCTCGAAGGGCGGAGACACCCAGGAGGCGGAGGGCTGAGCCCCGAAGGCCTTGAGGAACACCGACTCATCAGCGGAGGGGGGTTTGGAATTCCAGCCGCCTCGTTGCTTAAGGATCTCTAGAATGTCTGCAAATGAGACATCATCCAAGGACGACTTAGGGGACCCCTCCGCATCATCAAGATCAGTGTCCGATGTAAGAGACTCATCGGGGGAGTCCACGTGCTTCCTCTTGCACGATCTCTTCCTTGGGGGCTCCTCCGAAGACAACTCCGAAAGACCCTCAGGAGGAGGGGAACCCCCAGTGGGGGTAACCTCAGGCCCCGGGGCTCCGCTGCCTAGAGACAGGGGAACTGCCAAAGACCCAGTCTCCATGCCCAGGGAAGGTGCCGGTAAAGCTGTAGAGATGGCCGAAGAAGACTTGGCCAAGGCACTCCTCATAGCTCTGAAAGCCGGACCCCCAGAATCCTGGGAGGGTCCGGTCCCCGGAGCCATGATAGCAGACGGAAGTCCCGCGGCCGAAGCACCGAGAGGGAGGCTCGGAACCGACAGCATTGGTCCCGAAACGTCACCCCCGGGTCCGGCCGAAGAAGTCCGTGTGCTAAACTCGGACCCGAAGGCCGGGGTTGGAGTAAGGGTCGGAGACGACCCTAGGATCTCCACTGGCTCCATCAGCACCTGCTCCGACGGAGCCGGGCGGTCGGAGGAGGAATGGCAATGGAGTGGGCTATCGGCTCCAAAGCCAATTGGGTCAGAGCCGAAACAAATTTCTGAAAGACTGGGGACTGGAACAGTCTTTGGAGCACCCTGTCTATGTCCGAATCTGACATCCTTGATGACCTGGAAGAGACCGAATGGGTCCGAGTAGGCCTCTCCAACGGCTCCAAGGGACTAGGGGACCGGCTCCAAATCGACTCTACAATTATCAGCGCCGAAGGAATGTCCAAACCAATTTCCATCGGTGCCGAAGAGGGCTTCGGCGCCGAGGAGGAAGTGTCTGAGCGGACAACCTTCATCGGGTCCGAGATCAGTGGAGCCGATGAAGATGACCCGCCTCTCGATGCCCCAGACGACGGCTCCGAACCCAGAGGAGTCGAGGCTGGAGGCATCGAGGCAGACTGTTCCGCCCTCGGCTCCGAAGTCCGTGGAGCCGAAGGAGAAGCCTGCCTATGTTTTTTGGCGGTCGGTTCCGACGGACTGGTCGGAGCCGACGCCCTTTTCTTTTTAGCAGGAGAAGGAGAGGAAGCTAATGCCTCTTCAAATGAGGGTTTAATAAGGCCTTTTAATATAAGTTTATTTTTCCTCTCTTGGAGGACCCTCGAGGAAAACGCGTGACACACACTACAGGACTCCTGCAAATGTTTGGCGCCCAAACAGTACACACAGAGAGAGTGGTCATCTGTGATCGACATCTTGAAACTGCACTTAGTGCACTTTTTAAATCCTGAAGGCCTAGGAGCCTGTGACATAATGGCAACCAATTTAGTGTAACTTAGCCAAAACCAAACACACTAACAATGACAGAAAAAAAAAAAATTTCTTCTCTTTCTTCTTCTTCTTTTTTTTTTTTTTTTAAAACAAGGCTGTCTACAATAAACAAGAATAACCAAAGGGGTGAACAGCCCCTAAACAAAAAGGGACTAAAACAGTAACGGACTGACAGGGGAAGGCCCTTAAACTCAAAGGGAACCTCTGATCAGAACAAACGCATTCACTACACAAAAAACTTTACAGAAATGCTCACTCAAACACAAAAACCCAAGATAGCTGTTAAAACAGCTTTTTGTTGAAGATTTAGAAAATTCCTGACAGGAAAGTAAGTGAAAAAAGCACTACTTAGCTCAGCCAGCTCGAGACCACGTCTTAGCTTGTTAGCGGCAAACGAGATCTGGGGGACTGGTAGTGGTGCATCCTGGGATATAGTAAGCTCAGCCAATAAGAGACTTCGCTCTTTGGCATAAGCGTGCCGAGTCGGAGCCGAGGATCGGCTCCGAACCCATCAGTCAGAATGTAGGCGAGATAGGATCACATAACATCTAAGTTTAAATCATCCTGTGCACTGCTGCCCTTTTATGAATCACTGCAGTACTGCAAACATATTCTATAGCTCTTATCAAAAAAAAAAAAACACTGGACAAGCACTAAGGAAATGAAAATGACCACAATACTGAAGTTTTAATAATCACTATTTGTTACTAGGACTTCTTCACTTCAGTATTGTGGTCTTTCTCGTTTCGTCAGTGCTAGTCCAGTTTTTTTTTTTTTTTTTTTTTTTTTTGTATTTTCTTTGGTTTTTCACTGTTGTTGGGGGCTGCCTGTTTTTTTTTGTTTTGTTTTGTTTTTTTCTAAAGATCTGCTGTTGGTTCCTTTTTGTCTGTGATGTGCTCTAGAAAATCACTTATTAGTTCTACAAATGAGTCAAAGAAAATACAGTAATTGGAGCAGTTTGCAGGTAAACAGAACAGAGCAGTGAGACAAACACAGTTTTGGAGGCTGTCAATGGAGCACTCTGCCAAATGTAGAGTGATACAGAGGTGTGAATCAGGACTCCTGAATATGCAGCATCCTAGGCAGCCAACTAGTTTGCCTATGTGTAAAGCTGGCCAAGCATCCAAATACTTCATTATTAAAAATTATAAAACCACGTTTTATATATTGCATTAAGAGCACTACAGTTGGTATATTTCTTTTCGCAACCCAACGAATAGCAAAAGTTATTTTCCCAGTGGGATTGTATTGTCTATCATAACAGCTTGACCCCCTTAAGTTCATACTATCTTCCTCTCCCAATAAAACATATGACTCAAGCAGGTTTGACCAGTTCTCATTATACCCAAATCAGCCCAGGGTTGCCACCCCAACCCACCAATAATGGAATGCAGGTTACATGAGGAGGAGTGGTCCTGAGAGCCAGTACTGCTGTTCATGGCAGTCATATTCATACAGGTTTAGGCTTTTCTACTTTAGTGCTAGCATCACCTTACCGAGGATGATATGGCAATGACGCAAGGCTAATGGAAGCACCTCCACCCTGAGCCTAGGGACATACATGTCTCCAGTCCTGCCCATCCACTGAACACAGCAGCTGTATCTCCACTCAGTGCTCTCCACCAAAGTCATAGTCTCCATCACTCATCAATGGGAAAGGTGAGTAAGCAATATCTTGTCAGTGTCTTTAAGAACAGCTGTCGCTTTTTCTAAAGGTGCTTTAGCATAGGTGGCAACTGAGGATTATATAAACTAGAACGCTTCAGAGGGTTGGCTACAGAAACTCCCCTCATTTGAAAATGTAAGTTTAAGTGCCACGTTTCTTGCGAAAAGTATGATATCTACAATTAAATCACTATCCTGCGAAGGGCGAGCTGCCACAAAAGTTAATCCTTTATTAAGTAAGCTATTCTATTATGCAGTAAGTTCAACAGAGGAGATCCTCTTTTGTGCCAGCTCTGAAGCGTTCTAGTTTATATAATCCTCAATTGCCAGCTATGGTTGATACTTTTGTTAAACTCTGTGAGAAGGAAGTGTTTAACTCTCTGCCAGCAAATAATACTTTTTTATAACTTAGGTAGAGATGAGGCTATGGCTCTACAACTACTAAGGAATGATTCCAGGCTAGCAATATGCCCAGCTGATAAAGGAGGAGCAATTGTTGTACTAGATTCAGCATTTTATGCCAACAATATGCAAGATATGTTAAATGACACAATCACCTACAAGGTTATATTGCAGTTGGCTGTTGAATCAGTTATTAAGAAAGTGCATGAAACCATATACGACTTATTACTAACGTCTATGATTAATAAAGACCTTTATGAGTTTATGTTAGTTGAAAAACCATTAATTCCTATTATTATTGGCTTACCCAAGGTGCATAAATCTCTGTTGCAGCCCTCTTTTCGTCCAATTGTATCAGGGAGAGGATGGGTGACTAGGTTTATATCCATCTTCATTGAAAGTCAGCTAAAGGCAGCTTTAGAAAAAGCAACAGCTGTTCGTAAAGACACTGAACATTTTCTATGCACGTTAGGAGATTTTTGCAGAAATCATGGGCCATTTCAATCTGATGTTTTATTGGTTACAACGGACATTTGTACTTTATTTATGATAATAACCCATGAATTTGGAATTCATTCTGTGAAATGTTTTTTGAGAAATAATACTGGCTATTCATCTATGCATACTGAACTCTTAGGCACGTTGTTAGAACTGGTTTTGGAAAATAATTTTTTTATGTTTAAGGAGACCATCTATATGCAGAATCTTGGTGTTGCTATAGGGACCCCCTGCGCGAACAGTTATGCCAACCTGGTGTTGGCAGACTGGGGAAAGCAATGTGGTCCTTTCATAGCACACATTTAGTCCACACTTGCTACATTACAAAAGACTCATGGATGATATCTTTGTTCTGTGGCGAGGTACACATGTGCAATTGCAACAGTTTGTAGAATATCTTGAACGAAGTAGTGACTGCTTCAGATTTACTTTGAATTTTTCTAGTACATCTATTGATTTTTTAGACACTAAGGAGGCTCTGATGAATGGTACGATTCATAGTTCTTTATTCAGGAAAAATTGTACAAAGGATGCATTGTTGCATCGCTCCAATATGCACCCTAAGCATGTTTTTAATAATATAGCTAAAGGGCAGTTTTTAAGAATGCCTAGACTTCATACTGAAGATCAAGATAATCAGGGAGCATCTTTGGAGCTGAAAGATGAGCTAATGAAGAGAGGATATAATCAAAATGACCTAAGTAGAGTTATGTTACAGGTTAAAGGTCTGCAGCAAGACACAGTAGGGAAGCCATTTTTTTCACAGGACAGCCCATGATTCTGATACAAGAGTGACACATGGGGGATCGAATAGAAATGTTTTAAGATTACCCCTTACCTGTAGTAGTAGCATCTTTAAAGAATGTGAGATTATAAATAAATATTGGCCTATTTTGGCAACTAATGAGCAGATAAGAGCTATAGTAGGTGATAGACCCTGTTATACATTTAAAAACAACCTTTCTTTGAAAAGGCAGCTCTGCTATACCACTAACAGCAGTACCGGGGTGATTTCTAATAGACATTGTACATTTCAATGCAGAAATTGCAGGGCCTGCTCACTTGTTTCAAGGAGAGATACCGTCATGCATCCCTCTACCAATTGTGTATTCACTTTCAATTTGTATGCACACTGTAGATCTAAGAATTTAGTTTATCTAGCTAGCTGTAGATCATGTGCCTCTTTTTATACTGGTAAGATGACCAGAATGCTTAAAGAACATATTATGCAACATCTGGGTGACATCAGGAAAGTGAATCTTTTTAATGCTTTAGCTAAGCATACATCCAGTAATGTAGGGCACACATTTGAATTCACAGTACTGCAGTTGATATCAGATAATGGGGGGGGGGGTGATATTAACAATAGAGTAGAGTTAGCTGAAATGCGGTGGATAGCAATGATGCAAGCAGATAAATCACCAGGAATTAATGCTACTATGCCTTTAAAACCTGTTCTTAAGAAACGTAGATCACATCAGTGCCTTGTTTTATTGATTATTTTTATTGGTTGTTTTATTATTGCTAAGACATTTAAACCTGGATGGAATGTGCGTCTGTTACATGGAACTGAAGAAGCACTTTGTGTGAAAGCGCTTATCCTGTCATATTTAAATAAACTATGTATGCTTATAGCTGTGGTGGTCGCTTGGAGTTTTTGGTTTCTACATTTACAGTTTGTTCTCCTGGGTGACCCTTGGCTGCTGGTGTTTGCATTTTTCATTCTATTACAAATAATATCATCTATTCTTTTCTACAGGCTTATCTATGCACTGGCATAGTGGTAGCGTTTACTTATTTCTATTACTTTGGTGGCCAGTGTATATGTACAGAGGTGATGGGAGACTTTACCAAGCAAACACATAACAAATGTGAAATAAGTAACCAGATACCATTAAAATTTAACGTAGTGGTATAAAAACACTAGTCAACCATTCTGCTCATTAGAAGAAGAGGAAGGAAAAGGCAAACTTACACAACTGTTTCTGGTGCAGCTTACATTCCTTTAAATGAATATGGAAGTATTAATTAGTTTCTAAATTCGGTTCCCTATTAAATCGATGAAAGTTTAGCTTGTCGAAATGCTAAACATCGACAGCTAAACTCCGAAATTGCAAAACAGCAAACGGCCACCTAAGCAAATTTTTTCTCAGGGCAAAAACTCGCTTGGCCGTTACCGAGAATTTGCCCTTTTCCCCGATGTAGAGTGATCTCGGAGTTACTATATTTAGTTAGGGGGGGTGGGGGGCACAACCCCCCCCAAATGGGGGTGGGGGGCAAAGCCCCCCCACTTAATTAGGGTTTAAAGGTTTTTGTAGTGTCCATTGCCAAGCAAATTTTTTTCCCTGGGAAAAAATTTGCTTAGGTGGCCGTTCGCAGTTTTGCCGTTTAGGAGTTTAGCTGTCGATGTTTTGCATTTTGACTAGCTAAACATTCGTTGATATAATAGGGAAGCTCAAAATTCTACTAATTTCCAGTAGATACACTAATTGGTTACTGGTTACTATACTGTTTCTAATTGGTTACTATAAATTAATTACTACAGCACTCAACCTTCCTCATTACCTACAGGAAAACAGTTTTTGTACTTACTTTTCTCACTTGCTTAGACAAAAAACAGCTCTTGTACTCACTTTCCTCACTTATCTAGAGGAAATAGTTTTTTATTCAGGCATGTCCAAGGGTCAGCTCCCAGTGTTCTCTCCTGTCTATCAAATGAATCTGGGCATCTTGAGGCAATGTAGAAATTGCCTCATGTACACAGACAACCCTCTCCTCCTACCACCCAACACCACAACCTGTGAGAGATGCACTTATCTAACCAAACTGGAGGTAAAGCTCTCTCCAACCAAGACTGAACTTTACAGTCATGAGGAGAAGGTAAACATTTGCACCACACCACACTCATCACATAGTCTCACTAAATCTACACCACCAAAATCCACACATAGTAGCACAAAAACATTCGCAGAGGCTCTCAGTAATAATCTGTCTAAACAACAGAGACCTCCAAAGCAGAAAAGCAAGCAACCTCCATCCCCCAACACAACCCAAATGACACATAACCCACAGATTCAGTGTGCCAGTCAGCCACAGACAATAAGGCAAAACAACGTACCCAACACACTAGTCATAGGTGACTCTATGGTGAAGCACACTAATGTCCCACTCACCAGGCTAAACAAGGAGAAGGTTACTGTCAGCTGCCTGTCGGGTGCCAGGATCCGCCACATAACCCACGCACTCAGATAACTCCACAACAAGTACAAATATGACTCTGTCATTGTCCATGTTGGTGTGAATGACCTGAGACATACCTCCCTGGACTACATGATAATAGACATGGAAGAGCTCTCCAATCTTGTAGCCCAGGCAGATATGACCCTAGGCCTGAGTAGCATTCTACCAACACCCAGAATGATACCGCAGTACAAGGACAAAATGACTGACTTCACCAATTGGCTAAGCTTCTGGTGTCATTCTAAGGGGATCCAGTAACTGCCTGCTTGGGATGACATGGGCAACAGACCACGATGCTTTGCCACAGACGGCCTGCACCTGTCTCTCCTGGAATTCTGGATACTGGCTAAGGCTCTTGCTGCCCCTATAGTGCCTTTTTAGGCAAGGTTCAAATAACAAATTCACCACCATAACAGGAACAGGCAAACAAAAACTGAGGGTAATGCTACTCAATGCTAGAAGTCTAAATCTCAAAATGCACTCACTTGAGGCACTCCTTAAAATGGAGAACATCGATATCTGTGCAGTGACTGAGACCTGGTTCAAGGCTCCAGAGAGCACACCTGCACTACCAGACTATAATTCATACCACACTTTTCGGCCATGTAACCTGGACCGAAACACCAAAGGTGGAGGTGTGTCCATATTCATTAAGGATATCCACACCTCCAGGCTATTTGCTCAGCATAATGCATCCGAGGTTATCCAAGTGCAACTAACTCTGGGCAAAACTGCAATCCAAATTGTAGCTTGCTACAGATCCCCCACCATGCTCCAGGATTCCCACTCCGCTTTTCTTGATTTACTGGAAAATATTAGGGTCCAACCAAACACCCTAATAATGGGCGACTTCAACTACCCCACCATTAACTGGGAAAACTACTTTTGTACCAACTCCTTAGCTCAACGCTTTCTGGAATTTATAAATTCCAATGCCCTGGATAAACTTATCCACACCCCCACCAGGGGCAACAATATCCTAGACCTAGTCATTACCAACATGAGTGACCGGTGTTCCACACCTGAAGTCAACTCCTCGTTGGTCCGATCCGACCATAAGCTGATCACCCTTGATATCCACATCCCGCCCCCACCCCCCATTAAGGAAACCACGGTAAATAATTTCTCCAAAGCCAACTTCATGCTTCTTAAGACAGAAGTGGTGAACTTTGTGACACCCATGCAGATGGACAACACAGTTACAACTGCTGAATCCTACACAAATGCACTCTATAAGCACTTACATGAGTGCAAGGATCGTGCTATCCCAAACAGAACCAAGACGCTACCCTCCAAAAAAAGGAAGCACAACCCTGCCATAAACAAACTGTACAACAGAAGGAAGAAACTGTTGCAAAAGAGAGTAAAATCCCATGAATGGAGGAGCTCCCTGGTCAGCCTCAGTAAGAAGCTGAGATCCCTTATAAAATCCTCCAAAGCTAGTTACGAAAACAAAATCACCACTGATTCTAAAGACAACCACAAAGCATTCTACAGCTATGTCAAGTATCTCGATGGCAACACCCAGATCTGCTCTAAGTTAAAGCACAACGGCACAAAAATTACAGAACCAACTGATACTGCCAGGCAGATAGGTTCAGTGCTAATTTTACCCCCTCCCCTCACCCCCTAAAGAACCTATACCTATACAGGAAGAATGCAGAGTCCCTGTAATCACAACTACGCAGGTAAAAGCTGCACTCTCTAAAGCCAAAAACACAGCATCCATGGGACCGGACAACATCCCAGGCTGCGTTCTACATGAACTTCAGAACAAACTGGCTCCCCACTTAAGCACCATGTTCAATAATAGCCTTGCATTAGGCTTTGTGCCCATTGAATGGCGCACAACAACAGTTATCCCACTCCACAAAGGGGGAGCCACCTGGGAACTATCGACCTGTTAGTCTGCCAAGCCTGGTCTGCAAGGCCATGGAACGTATCATCATGGAACACATAAACAAAGACATTGGTAACCCCCAAACTCTGGATCCCACCCAGTTCGGGTTTCTGAAAGGCAAATCATGCCTCCTGAACCTGATCGACTTCTTTGAGGCAGTCACCAAATCCGTAAATGAGGGTAAGGTGGTTCACACAGCCTGTCTTGACCTTGCCAAGGCTTTTGACACCATCCCCCATTCTGGAATTATAGCTAAACTCACTAAACTAGGTATAAATCCCTACGTCACAAGATGGGTTGCCAACTGGCTCACTGACAGAACCCACACTTTAAAAGTTGCAGACTCCAAATCTGACCTCAAAGCAGTGACAAGTGGAGTACCACAGGGTTCAGTCCTGGGACCTCTCCTGTTTGGTTTCTACTTTTCTGAAGTACAGGCTAACACAGAAGGCCTCTGGCTAACAAAGTTTGCAGATGACTGCAAACTAGGAGCAATAGTCAAGTCCAAAAATGATGTGGACAACCTACAGAAGAGCCTCGCTGAGACAGATGTCAGAGCCACGGCCTCAAGCTCAATGACAAAAAGTGCAGTGTCATCCCCTTTGGAAAAACTCTGTACCCATGAATTACCACATAGGAAGCAATCTACTTAACACCGAATGTGTGATAAGAGACCTTGGGACCCAGGTGGACAGTAGTATCTCCTTTGATAGTCACATCGCCACAGTAGTCAGGAAGTCCTTCTATGTGGCACACCTCATCATAAAAGGGTTCTCATCCAGGAAAAAAGAGGTCATTGTTCCCCTCTACTCGACACTCATAAGACACATTATAGAGTACAACGCCCCTTTTGGAATGTACCTCACAAGACATCTGCAGCAGCTGGAAAGGCCACAGACGTACCTCACAAAGAGGATTACTGGCCTCAAACAAATGCCCTACACTGGCCGCCTCAAAAAACTCCAGCTTTGCTCCGTAGCATATCGCCTACTCCAAGGTGATCTCTGCCTAACATATAAAGCTATGTCAAACTCAGAGCAGTTGGACATGCCACACCTAAAGAAATCCCAATCCCTCCGAGCTACATGCTCTAGGGACCTAAACCTTGTCACCACAATAAACAGGACATGCTGGATGGATAGATTCCTGTCCCAGAGACTTCCCATACTCTGGAACAGGCTACCCATCTACATCAAGCAAAGTTCTTCATTAGCCCTCTTCAAGAAAAATCTTGATGAGTGGATGGGAAATAGGAAATACACCCCAGGGATCACTTCTGTGTCTCTGCTCGACAGTGTCACAGGAAAATAGCTTTCTTGGGTGGCGTAAGCCAGGGAACCTTGTTGGCTAGGCTTACGTAGGCCCTTGGGCCGATAGCCTAGCACCTACCTATGAACCTCTGAACCTATGGAAAAAGATCTGGAATAACACCAAATGAAATTAATGATTCAACATACTGAGTAAGACCTTCACATCTTTACCCATGGCATCCACTCAACACAGACATAGCGATATACAAAGGCTTGTTTGAACTATTAAGAAACACCAGAAGACAGGAACATTCAGGTCACTTCCCTAAACCAGCTAAATTGTCTCCAACTGAAGAAATATTCAAATCACTGCCTTCCACTAGCCAATAAGCAATCAATAGGTAACATACATACATACTGCCCTTAGTCTCACGCCACAGGATCCACTGTACTCCAAGGACCACACCACTCTAAGGGGGAATGGAATATCATTTACATACAACACTCTTCTGCAGTGTGTTTATTACACTACAGTGCACTTTACCAATCTGACTCCTCACAGCCTTAACGTGCCCCAAACATAAACAGGTACTAATTACTTAACCTTCTGTTTGCCAGTTTTGCCCAAACATTTCAGATTTTCATCTAAATATTTCATTCACCAAGACATGCTTCAGAAATTATGACATATACAGCAAAAATGATCACTATCCAATATACAACTGCAAACATCTTGAAAAAACAACCGATATGCCTAACAGCATTCTCGACTCTTTCTCTAGCTCTATCATACCTCGCAACTGTAAAGATTTTCATGCCCAGATTTCTGCCTCAAATATTTGGTCTGCTCCTTATAAAATCTGTGGTTTTCTGGCAAATCACAGATGACTGAAGTTACTAAATAATGACTAAATAATTACATATACTGGAGTTTCAGACTTCATATCCTTCAGAAAGGCATGAGGCATGCTAACACAAATCATGTTACTCTTAACAGCTTTATAAGTCTATAAGATCAATATTTACAATCTGTCCCTCTTTTTGGGCCTTTATCCCCCCATTATTTTAGGTTTTATCCAGACTTTTGCGTTAACAGGTTGAGAGGTATATTCTCCCTCTGTGTGAGTGTGTGTGTGTGTGTGTGTGTGTGTGTGTGTGTGTATACACACACACATATATATATATATATATATATATATATATATATATATATATATATATATATATATATATATATATATATATACATATATATATATATATATATATATACACATACATATATATACACACACACACACATATATATATATATATATATATATATATATATATATATATATATATATACACACACACAGACACACACATACATATATATATATATATATATATATATATATATATATATATATACATATACACACACACACACACATATATATATATATATAGAGAGAGAGAGAGAGAGAGAGAGCTCTAGGACCTTAAAACACTATACACTATATAAGCTCCCTTTGCCTTTTACAAAGCTTAGTCTTACATGAAGTCAGTATATAACAATAAACTTGAGTTTACAATAACGTGAGCATCCACAAAAGAACAATGTGCAATACACTATCAATTTGAACTACACTCAACACAATGACTATGCCTTACAAGATTGTATGCCTGAATTGTCTTTAATTTGCCAAGTCTTACTTCTTGTTTACATTCTTAATATATGACTTAAATGAATCGTGTAGCTTCTAGTGTCAACTTGTGATATATTCATTTACATAGGTTCATAGGTGTGTACTAGGCTAATGGCCCTGGAGCCTTTACAAGCCTAGCCCATAGGATTACCTTGGCATCGTGCCATTCAACCTTAGCTCCCAGTGCCTCTGTCGAGTAGAGGCACTGGAGTGATCCCCATGGTGAATTTTCTATTTCCCATCTACTCATCAAGATTTCTCTTGAAGAGGGCCAATAAGGAGCTTTGTTTGACATGTATGGGAAGTCTATTCCATAGCATGGGCAGTCTCTGGATTATGAACCTTTCCCTCCAGCATGTTCTGTTGATTGTGGTGATGAGGTTGAGGTCTCTGGAGCGTGTGGTGCGGAGGGATTGGGATTTCTTTAGATGTAGCATTTCTAACACAGCAGGGTCAGACATGGCTTTGCAAGTCAAGAAAAGATCGCCTCTAAGTAGGCAATATGAGACAGATAATAGCTGGAGTTTTTTTGAGTCTGTCCAGATAGGACAAGTGTTTAAGGCCTAGGATCCTCTTTGAGAGGTACTTTTGCAGCCTCTCCAGTAGTTGCAGGTGTCTAGTGAGGTACATGCCAAATGGGGCATTGTACTCGATGATTGGCCTAATGAGGGAAGAGTAGAGGAAGACAATGACCTCTTTCTTCTTGGATGCAAAATCATTAGTAATGAGATGTGCCACCACAGAAGGACTTTCTGACCACAGTGGCAATGTGGTGGTCAAAAGAGAGGTTGCTGTCAACCTGTGTTCCCAGATCTAACAATACCAAACTATAACAAAACAATTAACCAAACAATAAATTAACCAAAATCTGTATAAGCGAACCAGGACACGTTGGCAATTAGATTCAGCGAACCAAAACACATTTATTGTAACATTTTAGCACTTTCATCTCAAAAATGAGACTTCATCAGAAACTGAACAATTCAACTAATCACATTTAAATACTGAATAAAACCATGACATCACTAATCGAACTGCTGGATTTAAAGATACAGCTCATATAAATATAAAACACTACTAACCCACTAATTTTGTATTAAATAAATTCACCCACCAAGTATTTAATATGTTAAACTTCTATGTTACTGTGAACCTGAGTATTAAGAAAATAATATAATAAATATATATAAATGAAAAATTATATATATCAAATGTCTAAAATGATATTACATACACTGTTACCTTAAGCTAAAACTTTTTTACCTTAAATTAATATGCAATAAAGAATTAGCAAAAAATAAACCATACAATATTTATTAAACTAAATAAAATAGTTTACATTTAAACCAGGTGAAAACATCGCAGCCAACCTAAATTGTCACTGGCTCTCTTTCTTTTTGAATATATTCTTCCAATCATCCCCTCTTGGATTAACATGTACAATATCTATAATACCAAACACAAATTTATCAAAATTTTCACAAAGAGCTGCATGTCTATATAATGCATTAGTAGGTTTTTGATTTTTGATGTCATTTAAATGTTCGTATATTCTGTTTTTCAACATACGCTCTGTTTTTCCTACATAGAAATGTCCACTTGTATTACACCAAGCCAAGTAAACTACTCCCCTTGTATTACAATTTCCCTTCTTAAAAAATATTTTACTCCTAAAGTTGTTATCCAAAACTAAACTGGATTCTTTATTAATATATGAGCAATAGGCACACATACCACATTGCTTTGTCCCTTGTGTGACTACTGTGATATTATCTAGTCTGCACTCCAATAACTGTTTAACATTGTATCCCACTTTGTTAATGAACCTGGGTTTATTCCCTACTTTATTAAAAATTTCCTTATTTGTCCTAAATATGTTCTAATTTCTTTCAAAAGCTTTTCGAACCATACTTGTATTTATATTATACTGTAAAATACAAGCCTTACTAAAATTCCTTGGCGTACCATTGAAATCTTTTCCAATACCTTCAGTCACTGTATCAGGACAGGTACTGAGCAGTGGTTTATATTTGTTCCCCCACTGATCATAGACTTCTTGGAGAATCCTATCCAACATATACGATGGATAACCTCTCTCTGAAAACATGTTGGAAATAACAATAAACTCTCTAGCTAAATCTTCTTTACTTGATGTCATCCGCGCTACCCTTATAGCCTGTCCTTTGACAATACTTATCTTCTGTCCCAAAGGATGATCACTAAGTCTTTTTTCTGTATATTTGTGATTTAAATTTTTCTTTTTCTTTAGATATAGATGTATCCAAAAAATTAATAACTTTCCTATCATCGAAAAAGCAAGCAGTCACAAACCAATAAAACCAAATTCCAAGGTCAAAAACAGTTGCAGGAACCAGCAATAATGTTCAAACACTCTTCTTTATTCCAGTAAAAGCATAGCCAGTAAATAGACTAAATAGATTGGAAGAGATTTGGTCAAAATAATTAGAAAAATCTTGTCAGTAAGGATGATCAAAATTGTATATTCATTCATAATGAATTTCCTTATTGGTTAAAGAGTTTTCTTTTCCTTTTGGTTTTCACTACATATACACATGCGTGGATCTACCATTTAACAACATTTATTTGTTTTTGACAGTGAATGTTTTTTTCAGAGTGATTATTACAGTTTACGAATATTATAGGTGGTTCATGTACATTTCTCACATTTGTTCATTTTTGGTCAGTTTGTTTTTATGTCCGAATAATAATAGTTAAGGTTTTTAACCAAGTATTATAAACAATCAAATATTTTTAGTTGGAGAATGTTTCAAATCTATGTATTCAGATATACATGTAATTTGCATTGGTTTTAATATTTGTTGCATCTAAGAGATGTAAGAGATGCAACATATATTTTTTGCAATACTGCTAACATTTGGAGTAATGTGTCTTTAATACTATTATTTGTCAATAACAATGAGATAATTATTTAATGAATTCAATTTACATGTTATATATAAGCATGGTATTTGGTAAGCACTGTTGTTCTGAGGAAGCTTTGTATTTAACAAAGGGAAAGCGTGCTCAACAGTTATTATTCCTTCTCGTTTTTTGGGTCGTACTGGCTATGCTTTTATTGGAATAAAGAAGAGTGTTTGAACTTTCCTATCATACTGATATGTGAATTCTAAAAAATCAGTACTGGAGTTAAGATGTTCTATAAATTTGGGGATTTCTTCCTCCAAACCTGCCCATAAAATAAATATATCATCCAGGTATCGAAGATATAATTTAATATGTCTCCAAAATGAGCTCCTAATAACATGTGATCTTCCCAACCCACTAATACTAAGTTAGCATATACTGGTGAACATGTCGCTCCCATAGGGACACCCTTAATTCCCTGATAATATTCACCCTCGAACCAAAGAAAATGATTTTCTAGAACTATACCCATAAGTTCACAAATAAGGTTAACCATATCATTTTCTAATCCTGAATATTGAAAAAGAACCTCTTCAAAAAGGACTAAACCTTCTACTTTCGGGATACTGGTGAACAGGTCTTTCACATCAATTGTAAGAAAAATAATATCATTGGTATACAATTCTTGTTTAACACTCTTCAAAAAATCCCAAGAATCCTTGTAAGTGTGGTATCTTATTAACTACTTGTTGTACACATGAATCAATAAACACAGTTACAGGATGAATTTTTCACCCCCTAGCAGCTACAATTGGTCTAAAAGGTGGTTTTCTGATGTTTTTATGCATCTTCGGAATACCGAAGAAAACAGGAACCACTGAATCTTTCCTATATAAAAAAATCATAAGTATCCCTATTGATCCTACCATCCAACAAATATTCTTCCAAATAGGAATCAATCCTAGAATATGCTATATTAATCTGGTTCTTGGAAATTCCTATATAAGTACTATCATCAAAAAGTAGGTTTAACATTTCATTAGAATAATCCATACTACGAAATAATACAACCCCACTCCCCTTGTCTGGAATCATAACTCGTGTGTTTCTATCACTTCTCAAATCATTCAAAAGTTCACATTCCCCCTTGGTTAGATTCCACTTATTACCACCCCTATGGTGTTTAAAAATATTACAAATATCTTCCATTACTAACCTTTCATACGTCTCCACCAAGGGGTGTAGGGTGGGGTTGTATAAAGTTTTTTTCTTAGGTAATGTGCAATTATTCTGATGAGTATACTGATTCATCTCTTTATGTTCCAAATTAATTTCCAAGTTTAGTGTCCTCGTGTAAAACTTTAAAGCCATAATATTATCAACCAAATCTCCTTTTGTTGATGGAATAAATTTCACACTTTTGGAAAATAGTTTAAAATAATCATTGGAGATTAATCTATCTGAATAATTGTAGATGGTAAACCTTCTTTCTGGTGAACAATGGTATCCCTATTATCCACTGAACCATTAGTTGGCGTAACATTCAATAAAAGTTTCTCTTGTGTGGGTAATAGTTCCTGTTGTACTCTCCCTTCTCTGTGTAGTACTGTGCCAATCTCTGTGAGCGCCTGACCACTGGAAAATCCTCACTTTCCTGGTGATTTAGATTTTCTTCACTACCATCCCACCTTATATTATCTCTCCCAACTTCACTATACTTTGGTGACATGTGTCCATTGTCTTATAAAACCTGTCCGTTCACCAATAAAGGAATGACCAGCGGCAAAACAATTCTCCTTCTCGGATAAAGATGAAATAGGTTTAGGTCTTAATAAAAATACATTACAGTATTATGAAAAACAAAGGGAACAAATTTTGGTTCAGGAGTTGGATAAAAAAATTAAAAGTGATTTATTGTTTTCACATTTTAGTACATTATATTTTAAGATGCTTGACAAGATTGACAAAAGATGTTATAGTATTTTTCAAAAGAAAAAACGTAAATTGGAAAGGGACCAGAAGTGTTATCAAAACAAGCAGGTGTATATTAATAAAGCAGATAAAGTAGGTGGATGGTCTTACACCAGGAATGGGAGGGGTAAACAACCATCTGAATATATACAAGATGGGCAAGACAATGGACACATGTCACCAAAGTATAGTGAAGTTGGGAGAGATAATATAAGATGGGATGGTAGTGAAGAAAATCTAAATCACCAGGAAAATGAGGATTTTCCAGTGGTCAGGCACTCACAGAGATTGGCACAGTACTACACAGAGAAGGGAGAGTACAAAAGGAACTATTACCCACACAAGAGAAACTTTTATCGAATGTTACACCAACTATTGGTTCAATGGATAATAGGGATACCATTGTTCACCAGAAAGAAGGGTTTACCATCTACAATTATTCAGATAGATTAATCTCCGATGATTATTTTAAACTATTTTCCAAAGGTGTTACATTTATTCCATCAACAAAAGGAGATTTGGTTGATAATATTGTGGCTTTAAAGTTTTACACGAGGAAACTAAACTTGGAAATTAATTTGGAACATAAAGAAATGAATCAGTATACTCATCAGAATAATTACACATTACCTAAGAAAAAAAGTTTATACAACCCCACCCTACACTCCTTGGTGGAGACGTATGAAAGGTTAGTAATGGAAGATATTTATAATATTTTTAAACACCATAGGGGTGGTAAGAAGTGGAATCTAACCAAGGGGGAATATGAACTTTTGAATGATTTGAGAAGTGATAGAAACACATGAGTTATGATTCCAGACAAGGGGGGGTGGGGTCGTATTATTTCGTAGTATGGATTATTCTAATGAAATGTTAAACCTACTTTTTGATGATAGTACTTATATAAGAATTTCCAAGAACCAGATTAATATAGCATATTCTAGGATTGATTCCTATTTGGAAGAATATTTGTTGGATGGTAGGATTGATAGGGATACTTTATTTGGTATTCCGATGATACATAAAAACATCAGAAAACCACCTTTTAGACCAGTTGTAGCTGCTAGGGGGTCCAAAATTCATCCTTTAACTGTGTTTATTGATTAATGTGTACAACAAGTAGTTAATAAGATACCACACTTATTAAAGGATTCTTGGGAATTTTTGAGGAGTATTAAACAAGAATTGTATACCAATGATGTTATTTTTCTTACAATTGATGTGAAAGACCTGTTCACCAGTATCCCGAAAGTAGAAGGTTTAGTCCTTTTTGAAGAGGTTCTTTTTCAATATTCAGGATTAGAAAATGATGTGGTTAACCTTATTTGTGAACTTATGGGTATAGTTCTAGAAAATCATTTTCTTTGGTTCGAGAGTGAATATTATCAGCAAATTAAGGGTGTCCCTATGGGAGCGAAATGTTCACCAGTATATGCTAACTTAGTATTACTGGGTTGGGAAGATCAGCATGTTATTAGGAGCTCATTTTGGAGACATATTAAATTATATCTTCGATACCTGGATGATATATTTATTTTATGGGCAGGTTTGGAGGAAGAAATCCCCAAATTTATAGAACAGCTTAACTCCAGTACTGATTTTTTAGAATTCACATATCAGTATGATAGGAAAGTTATTAATTTTTGGATACATCTATATCTAAAGAAAGAGAAAACTTTAAATCACAAATATACAGAAAAAAGACTTTTTGTAACGCTTATTTACACTTTAAGAGTGATCATCCTTTGGGACAGAAGATAAGTATTGTCAAAGGACAGGCTGTATGGGTAGCACGGATGACATCAAGTAAAGAAGATTTAGCTAGAGAGTTTATTGTTATTTCCAACATGTTTTCAGAGAGAGGTTATCCATCGTATATGTTGGATAAGATTCTCCAAGAAGTCTATGATCAGTGGGGGAACAAATATAAACCACTGCTCAGTACCTGTCCTGATACAGTGACTGAAGGTATTGGAAAAGATTTCAATGGTACGCCAAAGAATTTTAGTAAGGCTTGTATTTTACAGTATAATATAAATACAAGTATGGTTCGAATAGCTTTTGAAAGAAATTGGAACATATTTAGGACAAATAAGGAAATTTTTAATAAAGTAGGGAATAAACCCAGGTTCATTAACAAAGTGGGATACAATGTTAAACAGTTATTGGAGTGCAGACTAGACAATATCACAATAGTCACACAAGGTACAAAGCAATGTGGTATGTGTGCCTATTGCTCATATATTAATAAAGAATCCAGTTTAGTTTTGGATAACAACATTAGGAGTAAAATATTTTTTAAGAAGGGAAATTGTAATACAAGGGGAGTAGTTTACTTGGCTTGGTGTAATACAAGTGGACATTTCTATGTAGGAAAAACAGAGCGTATGTTGAAAAACAGAATATACGAACATTTAAATGACATCAAAAATCAAAAACCTACTAATGCATTATATAGACAAGCAGCTGTTTGTGAAAATTTTGATAAATTTGTGTTTGGTATTATAGATATTGTACATGTTAATCCAAAAGGGGATGATTGGAAGAATATATTAAAAAAGAAAGAGAGCCAGTGGCAATTTAGGTTGGCTGTGATGTTTTCACCTGGTTTAAATGACTATGTTTCATTGGCACCTATGTTATTAGAAAGAGCCAATATATAAACTATTTTATTTAGTTTAATAAATATTGTATGGTTTATTTTTTGCTAATTCTTTATTACATATTAATTTAAGGTAAAAAAGTTTTAGCTTAAGGTAACAGTGTATGTAATATCATTTTAGACATTTGATATATATAATTTTTCATTTATATATATTTATTATATTATTTTCTTAATACTAAGGTTCACAGTAACATAGAAGTTTAACATATTAAATACTTGGTGGATGAATTTATTTAATACAAAATTAGTGGGTTAGTAGTGTTTTATATTTATATGAGCATGTATCTTTAAATCCAGCAGTTTGATTAGTGATATCATGGTTTTATTCAGTATTTAAACGTGATTAGTTGAATTGTTCTGTTTCTGATGAAGTCTCATTTTTGAGATGAAAGCGCTAAAAATGTTACAATAAATGTGTTTTGGTTCGCTGAATCTAATTGCCAACGTGTCCTGGTTCGCTTATACAGATTTCGATTAATTTATTGTTTGTGTTCCCAGATCTCTTATAATGCCTTCTGTGTTCAGTGGACTACCGTCAATGTGGTAATTCATGGAAACCGGGTTTTTCCCAAAGGGAAATGACACATTTTTTGGCATTAAGGTCATGGTTCTGTCACCAGTCGTTGGTCTCAGTGAGGCCTTTCTGTAGGATGTCAGCATCATTTGGGGAGTTAAGAATAGCTCCCAACTTGCAATCATCTGCGAACTTTGGCAGCCAGAGGCCCTTCGTGTTGGCCTGGACTTCAGAGACGTAGATACCAAACAGGAGAGGACCCAGGACCGAACCCAGTGGGACTCCACACGTGACTGTTTGGCAGTCTGACTTGGGAGTCACATACTTTCACACTGTGGGTTCTATCTGTGAGCCAGTTTGCAACCCACCTAGTGATACAGGGGTTGATGCCTAACTTAGTGAGTTCTTCTATGATTCCTGAGCGGGGAATGGTATCAAAGGCCTTGGCCAGCTCAAGGTAGGCTGTATGAACCACTTTGCCTTCATCCACAGTTCTGGTGACTGACTCAAAGAAGTTGACCAAGTTGAGGAGGCATGATCTACCCTTCACAAAACCAAACTATGTGGAATCCAGAGTTTGGAGATTCCCTACATCTTTATTTATTAGGTCCATGATGATGCATTCCATAGCTTTGCATATCAGACTCGTCAGGCTAATGGGGTGATAGTTCCCAGGATCTGTAGTCGCTCCTCCTTTGTGGAGAGGGATGACTATAGCAGTGTGTCATTCGGTAGGGACAAATCCTGAGGTGAGGCTGTGATTGAACAGGGCACACAAGTGAGGTGCCAGTTCACTCTGTAGTTCATGTAGAACATGGTCAGGGATATTGTCAGGTATTCTTGACCTTGGACAGTACTGTTTTAACCTGTGCAGCAGTAATACTGGGTGTCTGGCAATCTGCTGGTATTGTGATTGGTCCTTGGGGGGGGGGGGGGGTAAAGTTGGCACTGAATCTGTCGGTCAGTATACTGGCAATATCTGTTGGCTCGGTACCATTGTGTAGTAGCTCAGAGCAAATTTGGGTATTGCAGTGGAGATACTGTACATAACTATAGAAGGCCTTGTGGTTGTCTTTACTATCTGCTGCAATTCTGTTTTCATAGCTAGCTTTAGAGGATTTGATGAGGGATCTCAACTTTTTGTTGAGGCTGATAAGGGAGTTTTTCCAGTCTTGGGACTTCACCTTATTCCGCATCGGTTTCCTCCTTCTGTTGTAGAGTTTGTTTATGACAGGGGACCACCAGACTGGCTTCCTTTTTCTGGAGGAGAGTATCTTGGTTCTATTGGGTATGGTGAGATACATGCATTTGTCTACATGTTTGCACAATGCATTGGTGTATGATTTGGCGGTCATGCAACTATTCTCCATTTGCAAGGGTGCCATGAAGTTAGCCACATCTGTTTTTAGGAGCCCAAAGTTAGCTTTGGAGAAGTTTTTCATGATAATTACCTTTGCGGGGGGGGGGGGGGTGAGGATTTCCAAGGTGATTAGTTTGTGGTCAGATCTAACCAGGGAGGAGTTGACTATTGGTGTAGAACAACGGTCACCATGTTAGTAATGACCAGGTCAAGGATGTTGCTACCTCTAGTGGGGGTAAGAACGAGCTGGTATAGGTCATTGGAATTAATGAATTCCAGGAAATGTTGGGCAAGTGTATTGGTATATGAGTAGTTTTCCTAGTTAATGGAGGGTTAGTTGAAGTCGCCCAGTATGAGTGTTAGGCGGCAGGACCCTAACATTCTCCAAGGTGCTTAGGAACGTGGAGTGGGAGTCTTGGGACATTGTTGGGGACCTATAGCAGGCTACAACCTGAATCGCTGTCTTACCCAATGTTACCTGTACCTGAAGTATCTCTGATGCGTTATATTGGGCTACCAGTCTGGAGGTGTGCACATCCTTTATGAATACGGAAACACCATTCCCTTTGGCTAGGGTAAACAGTCCCATTGTCTAACCAATGCCCAGTAAAGAAAATAAAACTATATAATAAAAAAAGGTTGTGGATGGATGGGTTGATGAATCATCCCGTTCATACCTCTTACACATGTTAGATTCACCTCTACTGACAATGAACTGATTGCTTCAAGTTTATTATTATTTTTTTAATTTATTTTTTGGACAAACTTGTCAGAAAAGTAACAACTACAAATATCGTTGTAACATATTCAACACAAGTAAGCAAATGCAATTCTGCTGCACATTCTGCGGTGACCACTTAATTAAAGCAAAAGCTGACACGGTCACTACAAACTGCATTCCTAAAAAAGTAATGGGGACTGCATAACAAAACTAGCCTCAAAGACTGACCTGAAAGTTTGGCTCACGTTTGCTAACAGATTATACTCATACCTAGATTCATTTCTCAACTGAAGTTAGCTGTGTAAGTAAACAATTAACTTTATTACTATGTATTCATTCATTTTACGAGCAGCAGAATACTTGAGGGATGACTTGCTAATCAGTCACACTTCCAAAGTCACGTACCTTTAATGTCGTTTGCTATGCTTTTCCAAGTATCAGAGAACTTAATGCAGTGGCCACACCAAGAAACATAGAATTGCACCAGCCAAGCGTTACTAGAATTCAGCACAGTCCTCTCTAAATTGTCTGCATCAAGCACTAAGACGTGATCCGAGGCGCTATAGAGGCCAGCATGTGCCACTGGCAGTGCAGACAGGAGCTGTAGGATAGCTAGTAGCACAACAGTCAGAGGGGTACTACATCTAGACTTAAGAACTGAACAACAGGCATTATACTGCTGCGCCATCTTCCGCTTTACAGCTTCCCTTTCTGTTCGTTTTTTTTTTTTTTTTTTTGCACGGGAGTTATCCTATACGATTGTATAATTTACCACAATTGCAGACTTCTACCCGTAGCCAGCAGATAGGTTTCCATGGGAAAATCCGTATTCAGCACTGGTGAGACACCTTAATGTCACTGCATGTCCAGCAGGACGTGCCCTCATGTCTCCGCTTCCTACCTGTGACTTCTTTTCTCATATTTGCATAGAAGGGCTTGTTCTACCAGTGTAAAACTAAACCAAGCGATGTCGGGGCGGAGCTACGTGACAGAGCACCCAAAGTTTGTTTTTAAGTCCTTTTAAATGAATTCCTATTTGTTAGGTGAAAGGTGAAGTGGTCCTAATTCTAAAGGTGACAAGTTCACGCAGGGCACGTGCATAATGCTGGTGTAATTTTTATGGTTTAATATAATTATACAGCTTGCCTTGAGTTAGGGAAGTAATACATATGTTTATTATAATTTTGTCTAACAAACAGTGGTCAAAAACAGCAGCTGTACATAAAGTCAAGCAAATGGTGCGAATCCACTGTAGTGTCAGTCGATGTGCACCACTTTAGTAAAATTCTACATCGCTCCGCTCAAGTTTCTGTTAACAAAAGCTTCCAAACCCTCCCCAAAAAGGGACATGTCAGCAAACAACAAATGATTACTACTGTATCACTGTGGTTCAATTTCTTGTTCCCTCCCGTTAATAAAAAAAATGTATTATACTTTTCCGCTTGAGTTTGTTTCCAAGGGAATTTACCTTCCCAAGCCCTGATACATGACACGAGGAGCAGGTGAAGTTATAGCAATCATAAATACCCCATAAAAGTCGCACTCCGTATTCCGGAGAGGCTATAGCAATCAGATGTCATGTATAAAAATAATTAAAATGAAATAACATTGGAAGGTTTTAATTCAAAACGGTTCTGTGAAAACATTCACGTTACCAATGACTACAAAATAAAACTAGCAACACTTTCCAGTACAAACAGTTTCTGCTGCAACTTATATAACACTGTACTCATCGCCAAGCATTTAATAAGTTCCGGCATCAGCGTTCACCATTCCTCCTACGTTTTGTAAAATGGTGCGTGTGCATGCGCAATCCTTTGTCGTTTGTGTTCACTTCAAGGGGACGGGTGTTCTTTTTCCTATGAGTTTATTTTTTTCATCAGACCCCCCCCCCCCCCCGAAACTGTCCTTCACAGAAATGGGTTTTTACTGTTGCTTGTATCGTGAAATGGAATTAACGATGCAGTTAGTGTGTATGATAAAATAAGTAAATTACATTTTTTAATTTCCTTTGTATTGAAAATGGGCTACAATTACTACAAACCTTCCATCCAGAATGCAGAGTCGGCAATAATACCCCGCTTCTAAATGAAATATGAGTAAGAGCCCTGGAAACCTAGGTTGATAATTCCTAATTCCCTCTTCCTTAACCACCATATTTGTCAGGAAATCCCTCTTCTTCTGTCTTTTCCCAGTCAGGGGTCACCAAAGCAGATCACCTGTGCTCATGATTGGCAGTAGAGTTTTTACAGTGTCAAGTTGCCAGCCTGGCACCCAACCTTCCAGGGAAGGCACACACACACATGCCTAGGGCCAGTTTAGTGTGTCCAATCCACCTACAGCATGTCTTTGGGAGGAAACTGGAACACCCGAAGGAAACCCACGCAACCACAGGGGGGACATGCAGATTCCACACAGAAGGCACCACAGCCAAGGATCGAACCAGAGAACCTCTTGCTGTGAGGTGGCAACGCTAACCGCTGCATCACGGTGGCCGTCCTGTCAGGAAATCTCTCTACTTGGTAAAAATGTTAGCCAAGTGAATATCACCCGGGTCTAAAGAGGTTATTGTCCCCTTGTATTCAGCACTGATCAGACCAATTATAGAATATAACACCCCTTTGGCACATACCTCACCAGACATATCAACCAGTCTGAAAGACCCTTAGAGGTTCCTAATAAAGAGGATCATAGACTTAAATCTCTAAGCTACCAGAAAAGACTAGAAGCTCCCTGTCCCTTTTTTCTTTGTTGTACATGTTCTTCAGAGACCTATGTCTTGCCTTCTGAGCAATCAGGTACCCAGTAGTCCAAGATCTTGTGCACCTTCACAAACCGGTATCACAACTACCAGAACAAGATATCTAAACCTGCTTCAGCAGGTACATAAAACAAGGTGGAGAGACAGATTCATTACTCACTGCCTCCCTCGCCTCTGTAAAAAACACCCCAGCAGATAAATTGATGTGTTATACTATCATCCTACAGTTGGGACCTGGATAATTGGATGGGTATTCATAAATTTGCCCTGGGCATGACTGGCATAGCCATTCTTGAGAAGGGATGTACAGTCTAGGCTGGAAACTAGCAAGACTCAGTAGCTTTGAACTAATTATGATTCCTATGAATTATTTATTTATCTATCTATCTATCTATCCTTTGTTGACCTGTTTAGTCCCACTAGGTTAGTAGCTTCTTTGTAGGGGAGACTTGCGGTGGTATTTATACTACTAGGAGAACTTCCCCTACTCTGTCAATAGGTTCCATGAGGTTATCCATCTGAACTACTACCAACTCAAGCAGATGGGGCCTCAGCTTATCCAAAGGATGGCACACTCAGGAGTGGCGCTCTCCCCTTATGCTGCTGTGCAGTGTCAGCAATCAATCTACCTGGAGAATCAGGAAGAAAAAGTAGAACCATTAATGTTGTACCCTAAGGTACAGTTCTAAGTGTCCATGACTACTGTTACCATATACAGTAGCATTAGTGTACAAGATAAAACAAAATATGTATATGTTAAGCGAAAGAAAAAGTTCTACAGGGTTTCAGTGCAGCTTACTTTCATCACATCAAGTTTTTGAGTTGTCCCAACATCCTTAAGGTGTGATGAGTGTAAGTTCACTGCAAAATGCTTTTTTGTTTCTATTTCACTTGAAAGACTGTTAAAAATTAATTAAAACTTAGTGCGTAAAGAAAAAAAAACTTTACATTTTTCCTGTGCTTTTCTACCAAGGAGTTTGCATATTATTTAACCTTTATATTCTGCATCATGCATCTTGCTCATATTAAACAGAGAGCCACAGAACTGCAACATAATACAATCTATACAGCTAATTAACTTTCTCTGTATCATCACACTGTATACTGTTGTTGTCTTTTCGGCTTTTTCCGGTAAGGGGTCGCTACAGCGGAACTCCAGTCCGCTAATGATTGGCAGTAGATTTTTATCATCACACTGTATACTATGACTGACAATTGGTATCGATTCAAAGGTCATAGGGGTGCAGCCTTTGAGACAGATGTTTATTATGAAGACTCAACATGAAATAAAGAAAAACAGCAAAATAAGACCCTATACATAATTCTGTTAGGTAAGGTAGAAGCCTCTCATTTAAACATTCAGGCTTATTGATTTGGGGTCTTTTTATGCCTGACTAGAGCATTCTGCAAAGTATTGCCTGCACAACAGCAACACTAAACACAAGTACAGCAACACTAACACAAGTATTTGTTAATATAAGATTTTCAGTTACAAACATACAACAGTATTTATTCAGTTGTTCTTTTATTCATTCCTTCATTCTCCAATTCCTGCTTTATTCCTTTCAGGGTTACGTAGGACCTGGAACAGCTTCTAGCACTCAGTGCTGACAAGACAGAGATACTAATCCTGGATAGCATACCAGTCTGTCACACACACACACACACACACACACACACACACACACACACACACACACACACACACACACAAACCCTCATTCACTCACTAAAATATGATATGCACAAATTCAGGCAGTTTGGATGACTGCCAGTTTGTCTATTTATGCCTTTGGAATGTGCAACAAAACCGGTGCACCCACTGAAAATCCAGGCAGACACAGGATGAATATGCAGGCTGTACCAAAAAGGTGCTCCTGCTTGGAATCAGACTGGAGAAGTAATGACATTTGTAAAATTTAAGAAGCAAGTTCATGAAAATACCCATACTGTATGTTAGAAATCAAAATAGTAACTGCTAAAGGTACAAGGTACATTTGTGAATTTATATGCAAGGGCTTAATTTTGGGGATTTGTTATCAGTAATGTTCAAAAGTTTAAGCAAGCTGTTCTTATGAGTAAAAGTACTAAAAATGTTCATGTCTTGCTTAGAAGGTAGCTCAGTACAATAAGCAGAGTATCGTATGGCGGGTGAAAATGAATAAGAAACACAGGAAACAGGAATAACACTAGATAAGTAATCAGAGGACCATAACAGGCCTAGCCATATATACAGCTTTAAGTAGACACACTTAAAAGTTCTTGCCACCCTTTATGGAGTAGTTAATAGTGCTCACCGCCCTAATCAAGCAGGGCCATACATGACAACCCCAGTGTAAAATGGTGTCTATCCATCAAATCATCATAACTAGCTTTATGATAGATATTTCTGAAAATAGACAACTTTTTTCCTGAAGTACTTCACAGAAATGGCTGTTAGATGTGAAGTAAAAATAGTGGATCCTGTGGAGTTACAAGACTGTACACACCTATTTAAATATAAGCTTGTAACTTTGATGAGTAATGAACAACATATACATTTTTTCTTAGCTCCTTTGGGAGATTCATCTTATGGTCTATCATTTCCTTGTATATTTCCTTCACTGATTTTGCGGTCGCTCTGCAAAGTTGTCTTTCCAGCTGGAACTACATATTAACAGTGGCAAGTTCATGAAGTGGCATCTCATAGGTAGTATGTTGAAAATGTATGACCATAGTTTTAAAAAATGGCCAAGTTAGGTTGTTATGTTAATTTGATAAAATGTTCATATAAATGTATTGAACTAGCAATCCTTTTAATACATACCATAAGCACATTTCTCATTTTGTGACTGCATCCCCAGAAGTAAAGACACTATTCTAGAGAGGGAGGTGTTTAAATGGAATGATTGATTGGAGATAATGGAGACAACAGGCAGCTGTTTCCTTATTTAGACAGGAAAGAAAAAATACTAAACAAAAGGTAGGTTTCTCTATTTCACGAGGAGATACTGGTGTATTGGATACTTTGCAGTGTCTGCAATTGAAATGTTGGTTTCAGGAAACAGGGTATTCCAGTGTTATTTGTCAGTGTCATTTTGAGCATAGGCATTGGCCTTCACAACGGGAGGGAGAGTGGACAGACAACAACAACTATAGTAAAACAATGAAAAAAAGCCATACTTGTAGTTTCTACTCATAAAAGACAGTTTTCTTACTTCATGTATTAGAACACTGGCAAAATGGGTAGCTGCTAATGTTTGAAAGTGGTCAACTTGGCATTAGGAGATTACACACCCCTAGTGCCATTGGTATGCATAGATTTCAACTATGAGATTACCAGCCATAGTGGGAGGATGAGGATAGTAAAAAAAATGAAACTTCACTCGTGGTTTTTATTCGTGGAAGACATTTTGTCTTATCTGATTTATCAGGACTGTAGCAGAAAGGACACCAACCATTCTCTGTGAATGGGAAATTTATTACTGGTAGTTTGGGTACCAGCGGGACCATTTTTTTATTTTCGATGGTTGTCAGCAATAGTTAGTGTATAGGAACGGTTCAAATGTATACAACTTAAAATGTGAAACTGCAGTTGCTGTTTGTCTTGATAAAATACATCTTTTTATTTCATTTTATTTAATTTATCAGGACTGTAGCAGAATGGACAAGTACCAGAGTATGAGAATGTTAAGAATGTGAGTCTGGGAATCCACAGGACCATGTTTATATTTTGGTTGAGGATGGTATTCACAGTTAGTGGAGAGAGAAGAAACTGAAATATATTGGTTAGAAAGTGAAACTTGTGTGTGACTTCTAGTGTGAAGCTTTACTAAAAAGACTGAGGGAAGATCAATCTTCCCTTGGAAACAGTCAAAAGGCATATTATAAATGTAAAACAATGAAATCATATCCTTATTTAAGAATAACAAAGGTTAGTTTGGATACCATGAATGCCAGGTGTAGGATATCATTCTAGCAATAAGTAAAAGTAGAAAGCGGTGCTCACAGTCCTGCAAGAGTCAACAAAAGACATTGAGGGACATATTGAATAGCTGGCAGATGCAGAAATGCAAGTAAATGAAAACTTAGGCTTACCATCCTCACTAGGAAAAGATATGTAGTGAGCCGGTAAAGCTGAATTCTATCTTTTATAACGTAGGTAATAATGTTTTCAGACATCAAACAGCCTGGCTAATATTATAGCATTGGCTACAAGCTTTCTGCTGAGGTTGGTCACCTATATAGGTTCATAGGTAGGTACTAGGCTATCGGCCCGAGGGCCTACGTAAGCCTAGCCAACAAGGTTCCCTGGCTTACGCCACCCAAGAAAGTTATTTTACTGTGCCACTGTCAGGCAGAGACACAGAAGTGATCCCCGGGGTGTATTTCCTATTTCCCATCCACTCATCAAGATTTTTCTTGAAGAGTGCTTACGAAAACCTTTGCTTGACATAGATGGGTAGCCTGTTCCAGAGTATGGGAAGTCTCTGGGACAGGAATCTATCCCTCCAGCATGTCCTGTTTATTGTGGTGACAAGGTTTAGATCCCTAGACCATTTAGCTCAGAGGGATTGGGATTTCTTTAGGTGTAGCATGTCCAACAGCTCTGGGTTTGATATAGCTTTATATGTTAGGCAGAGATCACCTCGGAGTAGGCAATATGCTACAGAGTAAAGCTGGAGTTTTTTGAGACGGTCAATGTAGAGCATCTGTTTGAATCCAGTAACCTCTTTGGGAGGTACTTCTGTGGCCTTTCCAGCTGCTGCAGCTGTCTTGTGAGGTACATTCCAAAAGGGGCATTGTACTCTATAAAGGGTCTAATGAGTGTCGAGTAGAGGGGAACAATGACCTCTTTTTTCCTGGATGAGAACCCTTTTATGATGAAGTGTGCCACGTAGACAGAGTTCCTGCTGTTTCCATACAACTCACAACTCATCTGTTATTTTATTTATTTACTTTTTTAATATATTATTTTTAGAATTATTAGATATTGTTATAAATGTCTATTAACAGCTTGCATTACATTTTATCGTATGTTTAATTCTTTTATTGTTGCCTATACTTTCAGTAATGATGCCAATAGCTGGCACTTTGTGATCTATGTCATATTTTTTGATCCTTTACTGCTTAGTTGTATTGGAGTTAAAATGGGAAACATCTAGTTGGACATCCTGGTATAGAAAACATAAATAAGCAAATATACAGCTGCTAATAATCTACCCCCCCCCCCAAAAAAAAAAAAAAAGAAAAAGCAGCAGGAAAAGGAAGGCACCCATGCACAACATTTTTATGCCATCCAGAGCCTGATCAGGGAAAACATGGAAAATATAACTCAAAGCAGTGGCAACAGTAACAAATGTAAAGAAGTGCAAAAAAAAAAAAAAAAAAAAACTTTAGGAAAATGAAGACTGTGGTAAGAGAGAAAAAATACAGCTCCAGGGTATATTAGAATGATTAAAAGAGATGGATTGCATATAATGTGCAGAAGGTTTACTGCAATAATGTACAAACCTTCCAGTGGCAGAAATTAAAACAGAATAATTCTTCAAGTTTTTATTTCACATTAACAAATAATTAATAAGTCTCCACAGCCCCTGATGATTAGGTTGAAACACTTGTTGTGAAGGTAAGCTCTGTCACTGTTGTGGCAAGCAAGGAATTAGTTAATATGGGGTGAGTGTGTCCACATTAATAATGATTTATCTGCAACAATAAGAAAAAGTTAATTTTCATCAGTGAGTTGGCTGTGTATGTTGAAAAGACTTGAGGTTAGACTGATTTATCCTGTATTCTTCAGCATTATGTATCCACCCAAAGCCCAGACATTTGCCAGTGAGGATGAGGTGGAATGAGATGCCAAAGCATACCAGAGGATCAGCAACCAGACCAGGACAGAACAAGAAGCAGCAGGAGGACAGAGCTTCAGTGCATACGAGTGAGAACTAGTCAGCTGTGAAGACTGCCAGCGGAGCCATTTCCCTTGTTTAAGGGAAAAATGTTACAGAGATAAAAGGAAGCAGGGTAACAAAAGAAATAATTAAATGCTGCAGTAACTGGGTGCATTACAGAGGAGCTACCAGAGCAAAAAAAAAAACTCAGCAGCCAAATCAAACTATTTCAGTCATATATAAAATTTTTCCAGGTAGCAGATAACATAATAGCAAAAAGACCAGTATCCCAGCTCTGTGGTATAGAGGAAAGAAGCCTAGTTACGAACAAGATGGCTCCTGTTTGGCTAGCAACTGAAGTACTGTAACAGCTAGGGTGGGGAGGATGGGCATGAGAGGTCTCTGCTGGTTGCCCATCCTGGGATAGGAGGGAGGTGGTTGTAGCTCACCACTTGGGTGACACTGGGTGTTACAGATGCAGAGTATGAGCCTTCATTAGCATGTCACCACTGTGTGAACACACTGCCTTGGGAAGTAATAGTGTGGAGGTACATTCCCACAACAGGTACCACTTACTGGAGCTCAAGTAAACCGTCACAGGGGAGGGAGGAGCTCCAACTTCAAAAGGGAGGGTAAGCTGCTCCATCGGTCCTGAAAGCTTGCCCTCTCCCTACCACCTGACTCTCACTATAGGGAGGACTAATGGGTTGAATAGACACACCAGGCAGGAGCACATGGGTCATGGCATGTTTGTCTTTCCCAGAGTGGCCTGTATCTCACCCTTAATAGAATAAATAGGCCAACTTGATAAAGGTAGTAGAGCTATCAGGCATGTCCAGTGAAAGAAGATAAATGGCGCTAACTAAGTGTCTGTGTTGGGAGGGTTTGATGCTTACTGTTTTCATAACTGTAGTGATGACTTAAAGGACTGTTATCAGTCAGACAGTAAATCTGACCTTGCATGCCAAAGGCACTTATTAAAACATCTTTAGATAAAAGTTAATGTATTCCTTAGAAGGAACAATGCCGTCTGACTCTTCCTGCTTTATATAGCTAGGACAGTGCTATGAGGAATATTGGCATGCCCACTAGAGTCAAGTCCAACTGCAGGACTTAGAAATTAAGCATGCATGATTTTTAGATGAGTAAAATGGTCATTCCTTCACATTTTCACAAGAGGAAGTCTTTAAAGATGAAATGTTACGTACTTTAATGAAAAGGATGTACAACATGGAAAATGGCTTGGATGTTTTGTTTACAGAGAAGTTTATTAATTAGAAAGATTATACAGAATAAAGCAGAATGTTAATGAGTCCAATGTACATAGTTCTACGCTCAGTTTGGAATAGTTGGGGTTGGGGATATTTGAGATTTTTGTGGGTTATATGTCAAATTCTTGAAAAGAACTGAACAGGTATCAGCTGCCATCATGTGTAGGAGACATTTCATTGTAAGCTATGCTGATTCTTCAAAAGAAATATGAAGACCAGCTGGAAACATAAGTTAATTAATGAGAGAAGCAATGGGAATTAATCAACAGAAGGAAGAATGGATGAAAAATGCAGTCATTTATGCTAATGATCTGAATAGAGGTATTTGGCATATGTTTACATTATGGAAGTAGCTAACAAGTGACTGCTAATGATAAGAATATGGAGGTAAGGAGGGATAGTGATTATTTTCAAAACAACAAACGAGGAAAAAGAAGTCAGCCCTGGAACTTTCCACACCAAAACACTCACAAAAATTTTCCTTTTAAACAATTTATTATAAATCCAATAAAGATGAGTGCTTTCATCTTACTTCCCGTAAAACTTCATCAGATAAAAAGTCACTCAAAACAACTGCTTAAATATACCCCAATCACATGACAAAAAACTCATTAATTACATTTAAAGACACAGAGTACCAGCAGCTTACAAATAAAGCAATTATTTAACTGGAGCTTAAAATATAAAAAAATATATTTGTTATAAATTAATAATATAAAAACAATGATTGTATATCACAAAATGTATACAGAACTATCTCTGTAAATATATTAGTTGTAATAGTGGTGCTATTTATAAATTTTCATTTAATCCTGGCCAGTTATATGCATTGAAATACACCTGCCAGAACAATTCTTGCATTTCTACGTGCACCGGCTATGGGCCTCCTCTTTCATTGACTTTTACTTTATCTAAAGTTAAAAATTTAAATTGATGGTTAGGATTATCCTTTACGTGTTTATATAGTGCATTTGTGTCCCTTCCCTTTTTAATATCATACATGTGCTCATACGGCCCTACAGTTTGCATTCTGTTTTTCTTTTATAAAAATTTAAGACAATCATGGCATAATGCACTATAAATCATCCCTTTACTTTCATAGTTATGTTTACCATTAAAACAAAACCTCATATTATTTCTGAAAAACTCTGTACCAATATCATACTGCATCTCCTACATCTTGACATACTACCAACATTTTTTGCAAATCAATGATTTCTTCTCAAAAATATTTTTTAAATTCAGCCTCCTCTTATAAACAATTACTGGAGCTTCTCCTAATTTTTTATATAAAGTCATATCATCATGTAAGCGTTCCCCGTTTTTGTTTAAGATCTGTTTAACAATCCCACTATGCAAGCTATAGGTAGAAACAAATGCATTAGTATAAGACCTACTTGTACATTCCTTATAATCCTCCATGACATTTATATTAATGTCCTCATTTAAATTTGTCCTGGTCATATTTAACAATGGAACAAAATGACAATTTGCCCTTTTTGTTGTTGCTTCCTCTATAGCATCATCTATTAGATTTTCTGGATAGTCCCATTTTAAAAACATGTTGCTCGAGATCTCACATTCCTCTTGAAAATGTCTATCAAATGTAGTCATATGTGTGACCCTGACCAATTGGCCCTTTATGAACAACTTCTTTTAGTAAAATGGATGGGAACTAGAAAAATGCAACATTGTGTTTCAATAAGTGGGTTTTTATAAAACTGTGAAAAATATCTCTCACCATCCAAATCCTTCTCTAACCTACATCCAAACACGCTATAGATTTATCATTGATGATATAAGAAAAGGGCAAAAAAATCCGTACTCTTATTAATATAATTCAAAAAACCTATTAAGTTGTTCCTGATTATCACTCCATAAAATAAAAATATCATCTAGGTAGCTCATGTATAGTCTAAATGATTTTTCAAACTCACTGTTTCTTATATATAAAAATTGCCACTGCAACGTAGCAATATTACCAAAGAGGCATCCAACCAGGGAACCCATCACTACTGTCTCCTTTTGTAGATATATGTTACCCTAAAAGTATATAAAGGTATTCCTTAATACCATCTCAAGCATCTCCTGATAGATGTTAATTTTATACTGTTCGATCCCTCGTCTCAACAGGTAATCTCCAAACCACTTCTACCCTACTGTATGTGGAATTACCCATGTAGACATCCTTGATATCAGTTGTGACTAAAAATCATCCTTATGAAACTTGGCCTCATTGATCTTTTCTAAGAATTGCCATGAATTCTTACACAAATGTATTTCATCATACAAAAGCAGTTTCAAATGATGATCCAAATATTGCACAACAGCACAAGGCACTGAACCCCTACCACCAACTATGGGCCACATAGGAGGATCTTCCAAGTTCTTGTGTATTTTGGGGGACCCAAATATAGTGGGAATCATAGGGGAGATTATATTTAAGTAGTTGAGTTAATCAATAGACATTCTCCCTTCTATAAACATATCACTCAACTGTCCTCCGGATCTTTTTATAAGCTATATTTAATTGGTTTCTATTAGACAATTCATATGCTTCCCCTTTTAATATGGTACTTATTCTTGCAATATAATCCTCCATGTGCATAATCACTGACCCCCACCCTCCCTTGTCTGGCTTCATTATTCTTAAATTCATGCCAGAGTATATTCTGTTTTCTTGAACTCATTTTCAGTCATTATATACATTAGATTTCATTTTCCGATTCAACATTTATCTAAAGTCAAGCTCACATATTTTTTCATACATGGCCAACACAGGGTGTAGGGGTGGATTACATGTACTTGCAACTCTAAGAGTATTGTTGACATCTGGTGCATTATTAAAAATACGTTGCAAATTCAATTTACGCATGTATAATTTAAACTGTGAAAAAAATACGTAATGCTTGCTCTTTTTGTTAGTACAAAGTTGATTCCTTTAGTGAAAATATCTGCATCCAATATATCTATATACATGTTCGAAAAACTGTATACTTTAAAGTCCGCTTCTGTATTCAATATACTTTTTAAATTAGTGCATCTGGTTCATTTCTTCAACTGTAGCGGTATTAATTAATGCCTCCTGTGAGACTGTGAATGTCCATACCATTGACTGTGTAATGGGGGCCAATACGCTGGATGAAAATTTGATTGGTTCCTTAATGAAGGCTTGTATGCATTGTTCATCCTCCATTTGCTTCTCTGATTCTGGCTTCTTATTCGCTCATATCACCTCAGTTAAGGCAAATCCTCCTCATTGCCAGGAGCACCAGGATCGTTAAAATTAGTATTATGTTCCTCATTCCATATTCAATTGTTAAATATGACCAGAAGGAATTTAAATGAGGAAATTAAAATAAACATCATGGAGGATTATAAGGAACACACAAGTAGGTCTTATACTAATGCATTTGTTTCTACCTATAGCTTGGACAGTGGGGTTAATAAACAGATCTTAAACAAAAACTGGGTGCTTTTACATGATCATGATTGCCATCATTTTATCTGGTGCTTTGCAACAGTTAAACTGGCAAGTTGCATCATGCATGCTTTTTTTTTTTTTTTTTTTTTTAAACTAGTCTACTAGAAAATATATTTATGAGGACACATACTCAGACCTGTTACAGTAGTACTATAGTTTAAACTTGTACTGATGATAAACACTGTACTCAAATCACTGTACTTTTCTAAACACAATCAATTCATTCATTTCAAAATAAAAATATTTAGGGACAGAATTTAACCAGCAGATATCCTTCCTTGTGTAAACTCGGCTTTGATCTATGCCCTGTGGATTTTCTTTCAGAAATCAAAGTCTATATTAGCAGCAGGGAAGCATGCCCAGAACCATCTACTTTCAGCTGTTTTTCACTAAGTTTTTCTTTGATACAAACAAATGCTGCCAAACAACCTGGTCTTTGAGATGGCAACAAGCAGGCTGGAAGAAAAGTATACACACCACAAAGGAAAATGATTATTTGAGGACTTCTGTGAAACACATTTTTTGTAATGATAAGGACAGTGCATGTGTTTATGGGAGAGTAAGGATGTATAATCCTTAAACTGTTTCCATTAAAACTACATCTGTGCTTTGTTTATAGAATCACTGTGTTCTCTATTATGCATTGTCTTATTCTAAACAGTTCATCCTATATACATATATTATCATAAATGATTTGCAAAAATTGCATAATGTTTGCTAGACCTTCAGCATTCATGATACATATACAGCCTCACTGCTGTATGAAAGAGGTAGCTATCAATGCACACTGAAAAGAAAACATGGATTTTATAATTTCAGTTTTATATGAAAATAGTAATTGATGTTGTTCATCCCTAATATTAAGTATAAACACAACATAAACTACTGTGCATTTATACTTTTTCATTTTAAGTGCTTTTTATTTGTAGCATAACTTACTAACATAGGTAGTTACACATTTTGGTTTTCATTTTTTTTTATTATGGATATGTGCAACAACAAAGGAATTCTGCTTTAAGTATTTATAAATATAGTGTCAGTATGTAAATATGGAGACTCTGGAATGTGCTTGGAGGAAGCTTTTATTTACTTATGCTTTCAGCAATAAATAAAGCTGTTCCATAAGCAGTTGCATCTTGGTGTACAGTTTTATACAGCATCCTGCAAATGAGTTGCATCCACCCTGTCTCCCCCCCCCACACACACACAAAATGAAGTCACTGTACAAAATTTTTCATTGATGTGCACTCACCTCATACTTATTCTAAAGAGCACAGGTGCTGCAGCGCAGTAAGACTGAGGAAAGATAAACCATTTGACAAAAAAATTTGAAAGGCCATGATACAGATCTTTAAAAACATTGTGTTTGGGTACCGTTGTGACCAAAGTTTTAGGTTTTGTTTACTGTTGTCTGTGCTGATCATTCTGTACTTCACATTTTATGATAAATGATATTTCACATTAGCTATGTGGTCCCAGTGCCTTTCTTCTTTTTACTGAGTCTACTGAAATCCAGCACTCTCCCCTAACGTCCCACTTACCATCAAACAAGCTCCTCTGGCTATCAGTACCTGACTACCTAGCAGCTCATCAATTCATAATTCATTTCTTTCAGTTTCCTCCTGGTGACTTTGCTCTACTGTTGCCCTTTAAGGTATGGTACTTTGCTGTCCACAGTGGCAAACACACAAAACAACTGTCTATCCACAGCTTCTAAACAAATCTGGATTTTTGTCAAGCAGACTGTGGTGGCAAGACATAACAGCCAAATTCTATTTTTTTTTCTGACAGAAAGTAACTATGATTGGTAAATAATGTACTGAGTAGCTTTGGAGAAGCTCACGGTCAAAGGGTATTTATCTCAAATATGTAGAATTTGCTGTGAAATATCTGATATGTACACCCACCTCCCATGTAACCATGTTTGATTCTTTGCCTCCTCTATTTGCCTAATGTGTGACTCTGAGCAAGTCGCTTAACCAAACAGTACTCCAAGTCCACCCCTGAAAAGGGGCACTTTGTCCAGTGGGCTTACCTAATTAACAAATATCTAAAACAAAATAAACAAAAAATATATGCAAAAGAGAAAAACTTTGAAATAAACTGCCTTTAGATGTGGTATGTACTCACATAAATGCTGCCTTCAGTTTTGCTCTTAAAAAATACCTGATCATCTCCTGGTCATGTAATTGTGCAGTGCTGTGATCCTACTTCCACCTGTGTGCATTTCACTCCCCCTTTTCCACATTACTCCTTCTGAACCACTGCTCTCTTTCTATCCTCCTCCCTCCACACTATTGCCAAGTACCCCTCTGACTTCCTCTTCTTTTTAAATTTCTACACCCAGCAACACTTGCCATTCACTTGCTCTTCACTTGTGCATACTAGCCATGCTCAAATGTTTTTTGGTCACTTCACAGAATATCTACCCCAAAACACCAACTGCAGCGAGTGAGAAAAATTATCCTGACACCCTACCCCCACCCATGAAGGAACCGGGTTATAGCTTGTTTAGTAGTTTTTATTGTTTTGAGTCTCAATGTTTTTTGTCAGTGTTATGAGAATTGACCAAACAACTTTTGAGATTTGGTTATACAATTCTTCACCCATACTTTATTCATTCCTTCCTACCAACAACCCCCGAATATGTCTTGCCCTCTCTTTAATCCAGTTTTTACCTTCCACATTCGCTTCCTTTTGCCTTGTTAGTCAATCCCCTTTCCCCAACCATCTCACGTCACCCTCAAAGCCTTTCTTTCCTTGCCCATCCTTTCTATCAAATCTTCTCCCACTTTTGGCTGATTTCACCCTAGTCTTTGCAAAAAAAAAACAAAACACCTTCTTTCTAATTTCTTCCAATTAGTGTACATACTCTATTTGCCTTGTGCATAACATCTGCGCATCATGCAGTTGTTATAAATCATTTCTAATGTTCTATACTATTTTTATCTGTTGTTTCAGATACTATTGTTCTGCTCTTCTATTGTCTGCTGTGCAGTTGAATTTTGCATTTCTAACTGACCCCAGTTTTACTGCTATAGTGTTGCCTGACATTCCAACTATGTATCCCATTTCATCATATTTTGTCCGTACTGATTGTGATTTGAGTCTTTTCTCACTAGGCCTTGACTAAAAACAAGGTCTGGGCTGCTGTCATGCCTAGAAATTAATACAAAAGTAAATACTCCACTGCAGAAACTGAAACATACAGAGGAGAGGAGTAGAAACGAGGTCTGTTAGAGCAACTGCAGGCCACTAGATGCAAACCAAGGACAGACTAGATAGTCAAATTGTCTTCTTCTGCTGGTAAGTATTACATATTAAGAAATATATTTCTCTTTAAGTTTATTCATTAAAGGTTTAAAATTAAAGTTGTTTTTGTTCTTTATTCATTAATTTGTCTTTTGCTATCTTTTTCCTTGCACAATGGCTGTGACATCTTTATGTTAACAACCTGTAATATCAGAACAGAGTATTATACCTTATGGTTCATAGGTTGGTACTAGGCTTTCGGCCCTAGGGCCTATACAAGCCTAGCCAAACAATTCCTCGGATATTTCTTCCCACAATATTTATTTCCATGGAGCCCTGTCTAGCAGGACGACTGACGTGATCCCAGGGATTAATTTCCTATCTCCCATCCAATCGTATAGGTTCATAGGTTGGTACTAGGGGGGTTTAATTAATTAATTAATTAATTAATTAATTAATCAATTCATGTATTTATTTATTTTATTAACCTGTGTAGTACACTGATCCACATATACCATTTTCATGGCAATTGGCAAAACATCAGAGACTGGATCTTTGCTCACTATGCAAGCAATAGCAAGAATGAGTTATATATGCAATGTACACAAAGTTATTAATAAACTATACAGTCAGATAAACCCAAAGGAAATTTTTATAGAACATAATGTAGTTAGACAGACTTATAACATATTAAGCAATAGGAAGTGAACTATACAGACTACATGTGGAATAAATGCATATGTGACTCTAACTCTTATATATCTTTTTAAGTTCTCACTGAGGTGTCAGTAACCATTTGAAGACCATATACAGTCTAAGGATTTGTAGTTTGAGGCTGTCAATTTCCCAGAGTCATCTGGCATAACAGGACTGTGATAGAGTTTGAGATGTTGATATGTACATGGTTAGCTAGGCAGCAATTAGCCATGTTTCTGTATATGAGAATGACACTAATACAAATGACTGAAACAGATCATTTGCTCTAAGACTTTGTCCCTTATTCTTGAACATAGAGGCTGAGAGTTATAATGCAGATATATATAACGATATACTACATTTGGTCCTCTAACTGGCAAATTCATGAAGTGATACCTTTGGATAACTTAGGAGTGCATTTTACACTCAGTCAGAAAAATCTATTGTTAGTAAAATGCTTCTAGAATAGTACATTCATTTATTCATTCCAGGAGTGATATAAACAATGTAAGGACACAGAGAGTGTCTTCATAGTTACGCAACCTACAACTTGGGTACAAAGGTCCGCCAGACCAAATAGCTGTAGAGATCAGAATTCAGTATTTGCAGATTATATATAATCGGGCTGAAACTTACAGCATCCACATACAAGTGGCCAAACATCCAACAAAGATAACACACACACACACACACACACACACACACACACACACACACACACAAACACACACACACAAAAAAACTAAGCTGGAGACAGTAACCACAAAATATTAAAATATTACTACAGTTCTGCAGGGGCTTTACCCTATTTACAATTCTCCTTTATGCCTTTGCTAGAAGTAGCCTGTTCTTGGTACCTAAGGACTCCTGCCATAATATTTCTCATTGAGCAAACTTGCATTTCTCAGATTTCATTCCCTGAGCATCTCATTCTGTTCAGACCAGCACCCAACAAAAGCAAAGTGCTGACGTTGTTACCTGACCGGACACTAGGGTTAGTTACCTTTACACCACCATTGCCAGCTGCTAGCTGAAGCACTGTTAATAAGTGCCCAGTATTATATCTACTCTGATTCATAATATTGTGCTTGGTGGTCAAATATAGAGATGAGAGGACAGCTGTACCAGGTGCAGGGTCATCTAACTAGAGTGTAAATCATGCCATCCCACTATACTGACCAAACAGTATGCTCTGAAAGTTGAATAAACTTTACTTTAAAGTATTTGTTAGCCCATATTTATGTTTCACAACAATGTAAGAAGATATATCAGCATCATCTTATCAATATTTGTAGAACTGCTTTTGCTTTACCATTACAAATGCAGCTGGCTGCCAGATTTGCTCATTAAAATATTCAACAATGCCTTAAAATGTTTTGAAATGTAATTTAAAACACATATTCAACAGTGTTGCCATGATAAATCACTTCAGTCAATTTCTCCTTGAACCAAAATGAATCACAATGAAAATAAATTCTATTTGTTGCTTTGTCAGGGTATTTTGAGCATATTGTTAAATAACAGATATACATTACCTTTTACAATAAGTGCAAACACAACGCATTATAGAAAACAAGAGAAACACTTTTTGAAATAATAGTCTTATTTCTGAGGAAGGAGATAGTCACAGTAGCATAATGGAACCAGCAATAATATTTTGTAGTGCTACACATTTCTTACCATGAGAATACAAGTAAGCTATTCTAGCACTGGCATATTCTGTTCCTTGATGAAACTTTAAATAAAGTTTTCTCCCCATGTCTTCAATAACCTATGCCAACAGTTACTGTCTCAGTGTCAGACAAGTGAAAAGTTATGTTAAATGGATCTCTGAAAGTTCTAGGCTGAGATATTTGCCAGTAGGTACACATGAATGAGGACACTGAGACCTTTGTAAATATGTCTCCACTCAGCAAACAAGGCATACAAATGGAACATGTTCAGTGCCAGAGATGTTTATAACTAAAGTATTGAAAGAGTTGTGTGCTGCATTAACTGTAGCAGCAATTTATTTTGTATAAAGTATGCTGTCAGATCCAGCAAAAAAGTACAGATCCACAAGGGACTGTGTAAACTGCAATGCAGATAATTCTACAGCAGGACCTATCCAGTGAAAGTATGCTTCAGATGTGACATCTCTGAGATTCAAATTCATACTGAGATTAAAAGTGATTAAATATTTAAACAAAACAAAAAAAAGACCCAGAAGAAATGGGGAGAAACAGTGAAAGAAGTAATGGAATACTTATACGGCACAAGAAATGGCCTTGAGGCATCTAATGTATCTAAAGTGGTTAATAACATCACTGTACACAAGTAATAGTATAGCAGATTTTGCATTATGTATGGTTTCTTTGCAATGTGAATGACAAAGCAGTAAAGGAAATTTGTCTTGAGTGCTACCAGCTTTAAAAAATAATTTTGTGTAGGTTTCTATCTTGAATTAACTTCAGGGGTACACTGAAGCCATTTAACAGATTTGCTTATGGGACCTGTGCAATTTCAATTGGTAAAATGTTTGGTTTATTAGTTTTTCTTCTAGCTTGATATTTCAGTTTTCACACAGGAACAATAAGATGCTGAAAGACAAAGAGTATCACTGAGTCCACCCAAATGTTAGAGCTAACCTTCTGCAGCTAACCCAGCCATGCATTCTTCTTTTCAGTCTAGGTAACCCTAAACACCATTACGGAACTCACCCTGCCTATGTTTCTAGCAGTATATTTCAGGATATCCCATTCTTTCTGTGAAATTGTATTTCTTTAAACCAGTTTTGAACTGTTTCCCTTTTAGCTGCCATACATTTTGCCTTCTCCCCACATTTGTCCTTCATCTTCAACTCCATCACTGCCAGTTTTCCTTCTGAAAAGGTAATGTAGCCATTTTCCATTTCTCTTCCAATACATACATGCTTTGTCCAGTTTTATTCATAAAGAAACTTCCAGTTACCACGCAATTCTGATATTTCTCTGTCGCATAGTCTCTACCAACCTTATTTCCTTTTTTTCTGTATACGTATCAGAAACAGAAGCAATTAGCCAGATGCAGCCTTACTAGTGGCTTGCACACTGAGAAGATAAGCTCAGTCTCTCTCAAGTCTGCTCCCCTGACTATGCAACCTGTCATCCTGTCTTTGATTCTGTTCTTTCACATTGCATTGCATTGTGTGGTTCCCAGCCTTATGATAATTATAACATTTGATCTCTCTAAGTCTTTCTTTCCTAGTGTCATCCCTCCAAGCACAAATACTTTCCATGGTTTCTCCTACCAAGATACATACATTGGTATATGCACAAACAGAACCAGGTCATTTTTGAGAGTGCCTTACTCTCTGATTCCAGTGCATAAGTTTTGGAGTCAATAAAAAACAGGATGATATTATTCTATAACCTCAGTGTGATATCAGTCCAAATAAGCTAAACAGCACTGGATCCAGCATTGAAGTATATGATACTCCTCTGGTTATTAGTATTTCTTCAGTTTCCTCCTTCATTGGCACCTTCTCTTTCTGGGTAAATATTTTGTATTACATTTCATGTTTTATATATATATATATATATATATATATATATATATATATATATATATACACACACACACACACACACACACACATATATATATATATATATATATATATATATATATATTTTTTTTTTTTTTTTTTTGCCACACAACTAAAGCCTTCAACCCACACTCACCTCTTTGCTTTGGGACACAGTGTTAAAGCTCCTTCTGGTCTAGGGTTTCCTTTGTCCAACTCACTGGTGGCCCAATCATGTAACTGTAATTAACTGTACTTGCAAGGTATTTGCTTTGTGAAACCATGCTATTGGGCATCACATTTGTACCATGAAAGACTAGTATATTGTTTGCTGCCTGTAGATAAAGTAGTGTAACATCACATAACATTAAATTACGACCTAAAATATGGTGTGGTGTTATCTGGTGTGGCACAGTAGTTTGGTGTGGTGTGACATGGCATAGTATGACTCCTTTTCTGTTAGAGTCCCAACAATCTGGAATTCATTATCAAATGAGATTCAGCAATTTTGTTCATTAGCCATATCGAAATCTATTTCAAAGAGAAGGTTAAGATCTGTTGTTTTTGTGCTATAACTTAGCAACAGTTACATAATTTAGTCTGTTCATTTGTGTCTTTACCTGGCTATGATTACTTCATGGCTTATACACTATTGAGCAATTGTAGATACTGTAACTTTGTCATTTTTTCTAATTATATTATTGCTCGGTGCAATTTCTTGTCATTTATTGTCTTACATATTTTATTAGACTTTTTAAGCATATAATTTGTTTATCTTCTATTTTATATCTAGGTTGCGACTAAAAAGGAGCTGTTGTTGTTCACTAAACTATAAAATAAATAAATGATATGTTAGTGCACTGTGTAACTCGTCACAGTTTACTTCCTCTGTTTTGGCAAAGCTAAGGGCTGAGTGACCAGCCAATAAGCTCATCTTTTTCTCCTAAATGACTGTGATGGTTTCATTTTTATTTAATGGCAAGCAATACAATCCTGCTTGCTCCTTAGCCAAAATTTAAAAGGGGGATCACAGTTTGTTTAGATTCAAGATGGAAAACTAAACTCTAGGGAATTAAAGAAAATCAGTGTTTGCTGACAATGCTTTATTTTTTCCTAAAGAATTAGACTTCAGAAGCAGTATAACTCTGCCACAGTAAATTTTAAGAATCTGTTTTTAATGCTGTAAAAAACATAACATCAGGCTGTAAGGGTTAAGACCTTTTATAACACAGACAGTAAGACGCACAAAGGTTGGTTAGTCCTTTGCTATGACAATGTTCTTAATGTTGCAAGAGTAGAAAAGTTTTCTTTTTACGCTGTGCGTCCAGATTATATAGTAATACTACTACTAATACACTTCAAGGTATTTTGTTTTCTAAGATATTGCCACTTCTCAGACATGTAAGGTACTTAACTTCCCTTCAAGCAAAATGGCATGGTAATATAATACAGCGCACATCATCCTGAATTATTTTTAATTACCAGTATACAATAAAACTTAATTATTCAACAATATACACACTGATTGCGCTGAGCAATCAGTGTCCACTGTAAATCAAGCATTGCCAACCCGACCAACTCCAGCCACCACAGCTGCATACTCTGTGAAGCAAAACAGCAAAAATGCTTGCTTCTTAAAAGCCTGTTGTGCATTCATATCATCCCTCTCGTGTTCTGTTGGTGTTATTTTCTAATACCAACAGAACAAGAAGGGAAAACACTGACATACAATAGACGGGCTGTTAAGAAGTGAGCATCCTGTCTCTTCACTCTTGCAGTTTGCTGATGTACTGTGCAAGCAGAGATCCATACATGCATTACGCAAGTACAGAACCTCATTCAGCTGTACTGTAGCAAGCACAGAAGACAGACGAAAACTAAACTCCCATCATAAAATGACTATCTGAAAAAAGATAAACAATTTCTTTCTCAAATATTATCTTTGGATTTACCCACACCCAGTCCTGGATTATTTATTTATTTAATTTAATTTTATTTAACTTTTTTGTTTACTTGGTTTAGTCAAAAGCCCCTTTTTAGTGGAGGACTGGTGGACAAAAGCTCCAACATATTACAGACATTTTTAAACAGACATTCAGTAATATACATGAACAGACATTAATATACATTAACAATTACACATACATATGATTATAAGATTACGTTCATATAAAACAAAGGAATATGTAACAGTATAAAGATACATTTGCATTTAGTAGACATTAAACACTGAGCATTTGAAGATGTATATTAGTGGGTTTGTTAAACAGATAAACAGATCTTGTTATTAGTGATTAAAAGAAGTAGAAGTGAGGGAATGAATTTGCTAGGGTAGAAATATTAATATGTAGTTAAGAGGTGAGGTATTAAGCAACCTCAAACAATTACATATGGCTATTATAAGGTTTATATTAGAAGTACAGAGGTAGGGTGTGAGTGTATGCATATGGCTTGGAGATGCTAGTAAAGCTATTCAGGTATTGATAAAGACTGGTTGTGGGGCATAGGATTCTTAATGAACAGAAATGGTTTGACAATATGGCAAGCCAAACATTAAATGATATTCATCCCCTACACGATCAGGTCCACTGATATGATAGGTGAACTTTTAGTTGTGTTTTAAATGAGTTTACATTTACATTATTGATAAAATATAAAACAAAAGGAACAACCCAATGCAAATCAGGAGAAATCCAAACTCTTGAGTGGCTAAAAACAAAGCTTTCTAATGAATAATGACTGGAAATCCTAATGCAGATCAGAAGGAATCCAGCTTCTTGACTGACTGACAAAGTTTTCCAACGACCATAAATCCCAGAGGAACTCCTGATGGAACATAAATGCTGCAGTATCAGACATCCAGTAGCTCTTTCTCTCGTAGCAAATACCTGAATGGCCACAATTCCTAAATGCACCAGCACTGCTGCTTACTGACACAGCTTGCATTTGGTTATTCATCTGATGTACCTGCTGACAGTGAGAATATATAGCATCAAAAATGCAGGCTGACAAGAAATATCAGCAGTTTCCCATCACTTAGAGACAGATGGTGCCTGTTTCTGATTAGTAAATTCTGTTTAGCAACTGTTTCCTTTCACAATGTCCTATTTAACTGGTATTCTGGAATTCAGACCATTTAACAGTGTGGTTTACTAAATTCATTGAACTCTATACTATCGCTTAACTAGGAGACTCGCAAATTAAGGCAGACCCAGTATTTTGATATACAGGATTGAAGACCTAACTGCAACCAGATGACCAGAGTTCAATTAGCAGCTTGGTCACTGGAGGAGCCAGGCAGGGAGGGGTAGTAATAAGCTGTTTACATCAGCTTGCCTATCCTAGGGATGATTTGGGGTGGAGTGCATACCCAGCAATAACTTAATGGCTGACCACTGGTGTAGACCAGGGTCACGCAGGCATACTGTTAAAGCCCACTACATTTCTTCCACTTAAATGCTACAGGCAGAAGTGGGGTGTAGTTAAGGCATAACAAAAGAGCCTTAATATACTTGAATGATAGCCTTTGAGACTGGCTCTCACCCTACAGGAACAAATGAGATTGGACAGTTTTCATCCAGTGGAAAATGTACCAACCAGACAGATCACAGAGATCTGATGGCTGGCAGACATCAATGACCAAAAAATTTAAATAAAAATATGAATACAGGAAAAAAAATGAAGAAATGCTGTGCTGGACCAGTTACAGAAAATGCTTGAATACAGAGGTGATATGATTCCTTTTACTGCCTCAACCTTGGTTTTCAGTTATTCAGAATTTTGAACTAATAGGAGTCCTTCATCAGGAGTTAGCTTTAGTAGTTGCTGGTTTAAGAAATGTATCATGTCACCTGTGTGTTCCAGTGTACCCTAAATGAAGCAACCACCATTAAACAGCATTCATTAAGCAAAGGCAGCTGACAGTACACTTTTGCAAGCCACTGGAGTTATCAGTAACCAAGACTACAAAGAATCAAAGACTGTTTTTGTATAAGTTGACTGTATCTCTGTGTCCACAGCTAGATCATAGTTGACAAAGGTCCTTGGACTAACCCACCTAACTGGTTATCAAATATCATATAAATAAAGGAATGACCTCTCAAGCTTGTCCTCAGTATCACTTTTTTGTAACACAGTAGTCACTCAAGAATGTAACTCCACTGTTAATCAGTGCTGCTCAGCATGTATTACTTATGTAATGGAGAACATGCCTAGACCTGTGTTATTGCTTAGTTAATATTTTCACTGTAATTACTCAGCTAATTTTAACAAAGACATAGGCAGGTTCTCACCATTTCCTCCACAATATACAATTTTTAGGAATACTTATATATATATATATATATATATATATATATATATATATATATATATATATATATATATATATATAGTTTGTTGATTTTTTTTCAGATAGCCTGTTTGGCTATATGAGTATTTTTCTTTAACCAGTCGTTGTTTATTTTTTCCCATTTTCAGTATCGTTCATAGGCTCATAGGTTGGTACTAGGCTATTGGCCCTAGGGCCTATATAAGCCTAGCCAAAAACGTACCCTGGCTTTCGCCACCCAAGAAAATTATTTTCCTGTGCCCCTGTCGAGCAGAGCCGCAGAAGTGATCCCCGGGGTGAATTTCCTATCTCCCATCCAATCATCAAGATTTTTCTTGAAGAGTGCTAATGAGGAGCTTTGTCTGATATAGATAGGTAGTTTGTTCCAGAGTATGGGAAGTCTCTGGGACAGGAATCTATCCCTCCAGCATGTTCTGTTTATTGCTGTGACAAGATTTAGGTCCCTAGAGCATGTAGCTCAGAGGAATTGGGATTTCTTTAAGTGGAGCATGTCCAGCAGCTCTGAGTTTGACATAGCTTTGTATGTTAGGCAGAGATCGCCTCTGAGTAGGTGATATGCGACGAAGTAAAGCTGGAGTTGTTTGAGATGGTCTGCGTAGGGCATCTGTTTGAGGCTGGTAATCCTCTTTATGAAGTATTTCTGTGGCCTTTCCAGTTGTTTTAGATGTCTTGTGAGGTACATACCAAAAGGGGCACTGTATTCTATAATGGGTCTAACGAGTGACGAGTAGAGGGGAACAATGACTTCTTTTTTCCTGGATGAGAAACCTTTTGTGATGAGGTGTGCCACGTAGAAGGATTTCCTGACTACTGTGGTGATGTGATTATCAAAGGAGAGACTACTGTCCACCTGTGTCCCAAGGTCTTTGATCACACTTTCAGTGTTAATTAGACTACCGCCTATGTGGTAGTTCATGGGTACAGAGTTTTTATGAAAAGGGATGACAATGCACTTTTTGGCATTGAGTTTGAGGCCATGGCTTTGACACCAGGCATCTGTCTCAATGAGGCCCTTTTGTAGGAGTTTCAATTATGATTCCTAGTTTGCAGTCATCTGTGAACTTCATTAGCCAAAGACCTTCTGTGTTAGCCTGTACTTCAGAGAAGTAGATACCAAACAGGAGAGGACCCAGGACTGAACCATATGGTACTCCACTTGTCACTGGTCTGAAGTCGATTTTGGAGTCTGTTACTTTCACAGTGTGAGTTCTGTCAGTGAGCCAGTTGGCAATCCATCTTGTGATATAGGGATTTACACCTAGTTTAGTGAGTTTATCTATAATTCTAGAGTAGGGGATGGTGTCGAAAGCCTTGGCGAGATCTAGATAGACTCTGTGAACCACCTTACCCTCATCTACGGCTTTGGTGACTGCTTCAAAGAAGTCTATCAGGTTTAGGAAACATGATCTGCCTTTTACAAACGCAAACTGAGTGGGCTCCAGAGTTTGGAGATTACCAATGTCATTGTTTATAAGTTCCATGATGATACGTTCCATAGCCTTGCAGACCAGGCTCATCAGGCTAATGGGGCGGTAGATCCTGGGGTGCATAGTGGCTCTCCCTTTGTGGCGTGGGATGACCATCTCTGTGCACCATTCAGTGGGCAGAAAGCCTGAGGTAAGGCTATGATTGAACATGGTACTTAGGTGGGATGCCAGTTCATTCTGTAGTTTGTGTAGAATGCAGCCTAGGATGCTGTCAGGTCCCATGGATGTTGTGTTCCTGGCTTTGGAGAGTGTGGTTTTTACCTGTGCAGTCGTGATTACAGGAACTTTGCATTCTTCCGGTATAGAGATGGGCCCTTTAGGGGGTGAGGGGGGGGGGTAAAGTTAGCACTGAACCTATCTGCCAGGATGTTGGCAATATCAGTTGGTTCTGTATATTTAGTGCCATTGTGCTGTAACTCAGAGCAGATCTGAGTGTTGCCATTGAGATTCTTGACATAGCTATAGAATGCTTTGTGGTTGTCTTTAGAATCAGTGGTGATTTTGTTTTTGTAACTAGCTTTGGAGGATTTTATGAGGGATCTCAGCTTCTTACTGAGGCTGACCAGGGAGTTCCGCCAATCACGGGATTTTACTCTTTTTTGCAACAGTTTCTTTCTTCTGTTGTAGAGTTTGTTTATGGCAGGGGACCACCAGATTGACTTCCTTTTTTGGAGGATAGCATCTTGGTTCTGTTAGGGATTGCACGATCCATGCACTTGTGTAAGTGCTTATAAAGTGCATTTTTGTAGGATTCAGCAGTCATACCTCTATTGTCAGTCTGCATGGGTGCCATGAAGTTTGCCACTTCTGTCTTAAGAAGCGTGAAGTTGGCTTTGGAGAAATTTTTTATGGTGGTTTCCCTAATGGGGGGTGGGGGCTGGATGTGGATGTCTAGGGTGATTAGCTTGTGGTTGGATCTGACCAACGAGGAATTGACCTCTGGTGTGGAACACCAGTTGCCCATGTTGGTAATGACCAGGTCTAGGATATTGCTGCCCCTGGTGGGGTGTGGATAAGTTGATACAAGGCATTGGAATTTATGAATTCCAGAAAACATTGAGCAAAAGAGTTGGCACATGAATAGTTTTCCCAGTTAAAAGGTATACTATACAAATCATACACTATCTGTGGTGGGGGTGGGAAGAAACTACATATGACAATTTGGTTCACAGTTTCAAAAATTCCAGCTACATCCTTGGATTTTACAATACAAATATTAGCCCACAAAATGTTATATGGTTCTAACCCAGTGTAAGACACTACCTGTAATATTCAACAGTACACAGACTTTTACGATCCATATATTGGGATTTCACAAAGTCAACAAATAATAGAATTTGGAGAGAAGAGTCATTCTTTTGACTGGACATCTATCTATATAGTTTTCATGCATTTACTGATACATACATACATACATACATATGCGTTCCAATCTTATTTCTATATAGCACCATAAAAAATTTCTAACACCAGACAAGTTTATATTAATTAGCTGAAGGTCATTGATCACTTTTTCTGTGGCATACCTGTACAATACTGCAGATCACCAACTCTTTGAAGCCCATCCTGCTGTTTTACAGGGCTTGCTACCTATTCAACTAGATATCCTCTCCACTCCCTTATGTTTATTATGCTTCTTATCTCTTTGTAGCATTTGTTTCCATGTGGCCTTTTTTATATCTAAACTGTCAGATCACTGACCACTCTTCTGGTCTTACCAAGTCTTATCTAAGCCTCTACACCCTACCTTGTACTTCTCTCTCCATTACATTGTTTTGTCATCTACAAAAGTATACTCCTGTCTTGTCAGCTCTGTAATTCTACCTACAAAGAACATTCTAGATTACCACTGCTAACAGTAAATTCTTCCACCAGTAACTCATTTCTTTATACTATTGTCCTTTTAGTCTGTCTACTTCCTGTTCACTAGACTTTTTTATATACTGACTATGACCCAGGAAAGGGTAACCTATTTAACTTTAGTGTGTGTCTCACACTTTAGAAACTTCCTTTTTCTTCTTTTTCTTCTACTCCAGATGTCTTGTCAAAAACTAACATGCCCCCCCAAAAATTTCCTGCTCTGAATCCATCCTTTTGTTGTGTTCATGACTACAGTACCCTTCAAAAGATCTTCCTAGTCTGAATCCATTCTTTTTTTTTTTTGTATTCCCAACTCTAATACATTTGAAATACTCAAGACATCTTTCTTTCTTTCTTTCTTTCTTTCTTTCTTTCTTTCTTTCTTTCTTTCTTTCTTTATTTCTTATGTGATTACCTCATTTCCCCATCACTAAGTCAAAACAGCAGGTATATAAGTAAATATCCTGCCTTTGACTTGATTTTGCACTTGTGAAGGAAAGTCGCAGCTATTATACTCCAGTACAGGATACTGCGCATTCATCCCATGAGTCACTAAAAAGCATAAGCAGGGCATCACTAAGTCACCTCTTTTTTCCCTAGAATTCTGGGATAAATCCTAGCAAGTGCCATTGCTCTGTTTACCTGAGTTCTAAAAATTTTCTACAGGTTCTTTCTTTTTAAATTAAGTTTCATAACACCGTCACCCCCCCCCACACCTACCATACATACACAGACACACACAAACACACACATAAACACACACACACACACACACACACGCACATACCTTATGCTACTCGTCTGATTTTTGACCTCCTTCATCCTTGATTTTATAAGCACTGAGCAAATGTGTTACACTGGTATGCCTGCTTTTCTACTACTATACTCCTGCCCATATTCTCTCACCATTTCACATCTTGTTTCATCTGTTTTGCTCCTCTTACTTCATTGATTTGCTATCACTCATTGTGTTTGTTGACTTCATTCAACATGTCTTTGTGCTACACCAGGTAAGAGTTCTCCATCCTCTACTGCTGTGATTCCTCATGCTTCCTGAATGTCGCCATTCCTTTCCTTATTCAGCGTCCAAAGGTATACAGTTAGCATTCCAAGGAAGAAGAGACGAAGGTCCTTTGCTGTCAGGCTTCATAAGGCAATGCAGACTGATGGTGCAGCAGATAGGAGCAAGATCTGATGTCATCTGATCATTAATTACCAGTATTATATGTAGGAATAAAGCACATGGCTAGGCTCTTTACTGTATTGGTCCCTTCTTGTCCTAAATTTCATGAAATCCATTCTTACTGCAGTATACTGGCATGCAGTATAGATGTGATGATCATTATATGCTCCATAAGGGATGGCAAGTGTTGGGAGGGAAGAATATGTGTCTCTTCCATCTCCTGTTATTCCTGGAAACAGCAACCGCTACCTTAACTGAAGTGTTGTCACTTGAGGGCCACACATTGCCTAGAAAGATTTAGTATCAAAGTTAAAAGAAATATTGTGGCACATTGCTTGTTGCAGCTGCAAAGCTCAGCACAAAATACCATGAAAGAACACCAGTCAACAGCTTGCCTTCACTATTTCTAAGCCTTTCACTGCTTAGTGTATAGCCTGATAAAATTACCAGTTTTGGGGATAATCTGCTCCAATTGTCACATGAATCGCAGGACCAAAGTGTCGTGCAAGCACACACAAGATGATTTGCTATGTTAGTCGTGTACATGACAAGCTGAGAAGAAAATTATTATTATTATTAGCAAAGATCTAGCTACACATGCATGCCAGGGCCTGTAACAAACCTAATGTACCAATACAAACAGTATAAAAAATATAAGCAAATAAAAGGAAAAATAAAATAATATAAAATGTCAGCTACCATGACAATTAAAGCATCCCCTCTTATTGTAACATTTCCATTTAATGAGTAAATGCCTATTTTTACATTATACTGGTTTGTTTCTTTTACTGAGCCTGAATCTCTTTTTCGTAAATTGTGGAGCACTTCAACAATTTTCTTTTGCACTTCCCATTCATATGAAATCTATCTTTATAAAAATAAAAATAGTATTGTGAAACAGTTCATAATTCAAACGCTGTCAGATTTTTTTTTGCAAGGCAGTCAAACACCTTGTCAGTTGTAATGCCCAATTAGAGTATTTATTTAACACTCTGCATTTCCTTTCACACAGCTCTTTTAGAGAAAATCTCTCAGTAAGGATTTGTTTTTTAAAATATCCTAGTTATCACTTTATCCTTTAATTGCTATAATCTTGGTAGAGGCAGGGAAACCACAGTACTCCCCAAGCATTTAAAAAGAAGCCAAAACATAATACCACAAGAACATTTTACAGTGAAAGACAGCATTCTTTTTGTCTGTATTGGAGGAGACTAGCAAATGAACTATGGTTAGCCACTAAGGATTAGCTGAAAGTATGACTCATACTCATATGGCGGGGTTAAGCATAAACATAGCTAGCGAGTTCCCTCAGTAGTTGACTCTACTTACAAGTATTGCAAGCAATTTCTTGTGTCGCAATTTAGGGAAGCATCTGTCACTGCTAGATGGTTGATGTCTGTCACAAGAACCTGAAAGGGAGTGAAGCCAGGCAAAGGCTGCTACTATTAGTTGTCTGGTATTGAAGATTTATGATGTCAGTCCATTGTATGGGTATGTACATGTGTGCATTGGGGAAGATGCGGGGTGCTGATGCATGCCATCATATGCTAAAAATAAGGGTTTAGTTCCAGGACCATTAAACAGCATGTTTAAAGGTGCCATGTGGGCATAAAAATGGATGGCTAATACATAGGTAAATGTCAGAGTCACTGGTTTCTGTATGACCAGTATATACTTCAGAAATAATTTCTGGGGCAGTCCCAGGTCTGTAGAATATAGAGATGAAGTCCTAGCTATGTCACAAAGGACTCAAGTGCAAGGAGCAGCTCACGTGCTGAAAGAACAAGACAGGGAAGGATAAGAAATGAGCAGCTATAACTCTCCTATCCTGGGGGGAGGGTGTGAGGGTTTGGGGTTCCTGATTGTCTCTGCTGCCACTTCAGTGCTAGATAGAGGCCTCAAACATGAGTAGCAGATACCAGTACATGAAGGGGTAAGGGCTGTGGCTACCCAAGCTGGTAAACATAGCCCTTGGCTGTGTATGCAGAGGGTCATAGGTGCATAGAACAAAGGGACATAGGTAGTCTCCACAGTGATTCAGCTGCATATGTCACCACCAGTGGGTGGGGTTAGAGCCTTAGTAAAAAAAAAACACCATCATAGGTCATATCCTAGATGAAGCAGAGCTGCTGGGGTGCAGATACAGAATAGTTCTCTGCTCAGAGACAAGTCAAAAAGGATACCATAGGTCCCTGGTCTGTAAGAAGAGCCATATTTACCTGGATCAGAGGATGAGGGTGCATGCCCCAAGGTAGGCAGAGCCAGAGGCACAGATATGTGAAGGAGCACAAAGTACTCTCATGGAAGCCTGGATGATGGTCCCTCTGGGTGTCTCACCCAGATCTGTGTTAGGTACATCCCTCATATGGGGAATGTCTGGGTGGAGTCTGATGATTGGCAGGCAAAGGACAGAAATCACACACAAAAAAAGTCATTGGTGGGATCAGTATACTTCAGTGTGTTTACTAAGAACTGTTTGCTTATAAGAATGAATACTTGATTTAAACTATTGAAGAGCTAAACTTAGCAACAAGAATACAGACTCATGATTGATTTAGGCAATTTTATAATCATTTACATTTAATTTAACCATGGTCTAAAGATTAAACATTACTGCTTAATAAACATACAAAATAACATTAGCCCCATGGCATAGTGGGATAGAATAGTGAAACTGGATAAGTCAGCTGGGGTGGAGAAGAACAAAGGACAACATACACTCCCTTCTCTCTGGGAAATAGGTGCTCATGCCAAGCAACATGCATTCAATGTGCTCCTTGGTGGAAACCCAAACAGCAAAGAAGGTGATTACTATAATAGGGTAGGACAGCTGTGGGCTTATGTGGGCTTAAGCAAATGGAACTTTTCTCCCTGGGCCTCCACTGAAAATGGGTATTATCCAGTCGGACTTTTCCAATAAACAAAAACAAATAAATAAATAAATATGTCATTTGGGGAAACAAATGATAGCCCTGTCAGTACCCATTACATTTTCACCCCCAGATCTAACATTGTGCATGCATGAGAAAGAAAGGTAAAGCATAAGGGAAAAAAATACAGCAACTTTTTGAAAATCCGAGATTCAGTATTGTAAGTCTCAAAACTGCATAAATTAAGTGTGATCCTCATAAAATTACCACACATTTTGAAAGTTGTTGTTACACAATAAAAGCATTGTTTTGTAGGAAGCAACCTCCCCTGCACCTCTGCATCCCTACTAGTTATATATAATGGTGCCAAGATTGCTGTACAGTGGAGAACAGGGAGCACTTCAAGATACAGCAATTTCATATTTATTACCTGGAATCACACAAACTCTCACATCTCATAGGACTACACTTATAGTCCCTGAATATAAAAAAGGAGCCCAGAAAAACACTTATTCCCATATGCAGATGATGATACCTCTCCTGGCAGATTTGCTCTCCCAACCCCTACCCCATCCTTAGAAGAGTGAATGAGCCATGTAGATGTTATGCCTGGAGGAATAAATGGAAGAGTACAGCAGGCCATCGTGGACTTATGCCATTTGCATATTAATGGCTCACTAGTGAAAGAGGGACTGGAGGAAAAATGCAAAAAAATGCATTTGGAATTAATGGAGAAAGAGCATGCTTCTTGGAAAATTCAGAATTACATAAAGTGGATAAAAAAATGACACAAGTTACAATAGAGAGAAACTCATCCTGCAAAGCACAGAACACAAATATCTATCAACAGGACAGAAAAATCATTCTTCAGACCTTAAGACTGCATAAATCAATAGCCAATCTAACCATAAACACTGACAAGGCCCATCTTGGAATTTTCAGACACCATGAGCTCATAAATAAGATATGTAAAAAAATGGAAATCATTTGCGAGGGCATTACCAGTATATCAAGAGTGTGGAATCTTTCAAATATAGCAGAGAGATCCAGGGTAGCTGCAGAAGACATATGCGCTGACAGTGAACATTCAAGGTCACAGGAGTGCCCTATGATCCACACCATGGTGAGAGGAAGGAGTGCTCTGAGAACATGAATGGTGTTTCAGGTTTCAGATGATCTCCTCACAAATACCCCCATCTTTCTGTACATCTACATTGGTCTGTAGTATCTCAATATTTGTGTACTTTTGTTTAGATGATACAAGAAAGAGAGATATAATTTTGCTGTTTTTATCACTGCTGTCTGCCGATCATCAGCCCTGTCCTGGCTAACTGACCCATTACTTCACTCAACACTGAAAACAAGAATCAGCAAAGAGGGGCTGTCATTTAGGCAGCAATCAGGTGTCGTTTGAAAGATTTTCTATATTTTTTTCACTCTATCACTTGCTCATGCCCAGTAACAACTCATGGATAAGGTATGCAGTAGGTGAAAATGTTGCACCACTCCTCATTTCTTCAAGAGGCTGATCTCAGTAAGACTGGACACTCATAAACAAGCACCACTAGAGAAATCAACTCACACAATTGTGCCAAAATTATATGCACCTTCCTAGATAACCATTGCCATGCGCTTCCTAGGATAAGCATACCCATGAGTTTCCTAGGATAAGCATACCCATGAGCTTCCTAGGATAAGCATGCCCATGAGCTTCCTAGGATAAGCATACCCATGAGCTTCCTAAGATAACCATACCCATGAGCTTTTTAGGATAAGCATACCCATGAACTTCCTAGGATAAGCATGCCCATCATCTTCCTAGGATAAGCATACCCATGAGCTTCCTAGGATAAGCATACCCATGAGCTTCCTAGGATAACCATACCCATGAGCTTTCTAGGATATCCATGCCCATGATCTTCCTAGGATAAGCATACCCATGAGCTTCCTAAGATAAGCATGCAATTGAGCTTCCTAGGATAAGAATGCCCATGATCTTCCTAGGATAAGCAACCAAAGAGCTTCCTAGGATAAGCATGCCCATGAGCTTCCTAGGATAAGCATACCCATGAGCTTCCTAGGATAAGCATGCCCATGATCTTCCTAGGATAAGCATAGCCATGAGCTTCCTAGGATAAGCATACCCATGAGCTTCCTAAGATAAGCATGCCCATGAGCTTCCTAGGATAAGAATGCCCATGATCTTCCTAGGATAAGCATGCCCATGAGCTTCCTAGGATAAGCATACCCATGAGCTTCCTAGGATAAGCATGCCCATGATCTTCCTAGGATAAGCATAGCCATGAGCTTCCTAGGATAAGCATGCCCATGAGCTTCCTAGGATAAGAATGCCCATGATCTTCCTAGGATAAGCATGCCCATGATCTTCCTAGGATAAGCATGCCCATGAGCTTCCTAGGATAAGCATGCCCATGAGCTTCCCAGGATAAGCATGTCCATGATCTTCCTAGGATAAGCATAGCCATGAGCTTCCTAGGATAAGCATGCCCATGAGCTTCCTAGGATAAGAATGCCCATGATCTTCCTAGGATAAGCATGCCCATGATCTTCCTAGGATAAGCATGCCCATGAGCTTCCTAGGATAAGCATGCCCATGAGCTTCCCAGGATAAGCATGTCCATGATCTTCCTAGGATAAGCATAGCCATGAGCTTCCTAGGATAAGCATACCCATGAGCTTCAAATAGCCACCCTCTGTAAATAGATCACTTTTTTTCATTTATGTTCCAAGTTCTTCAGGTAGTTCCTACATGTCAGACATACAGTACATATAAACGCCAGTCCTGCCAACATGCTCCTCAACTCAGTGCTATCTTACAAAATATACTATCCTCAAACAGAGAAAACCGGCATTCCTGCATTCAAAGCTATCAATTTGTTCTCCACCGGGGGCACTGTATAGGCATAAATGCTCCTTGAATACTCAGGCTAGGACAGCTGGCCATCAGCTGTTCAGTTTGTCTTCTCCCACCTGGCCACCCAGGTGTCAGATTCACTGTTTGCACCCCGGTCAGCTATGATGGCTACAGCCACTGTTCCAACAGATCAAACTATCTTTTTAAGTGGTTAACAGAAGGGATTATGATAAATGACTTTGGAAACTGAACGAATGCTGTTCATGCATAATATACAAGGAAACAATCAAATCTTTAAATCTTTGAAGCATTTTTGCCAAGATGTGCATTACTAAAGTTAATTTACAGCCTTCCAGCTTTTTTTTTCTTTTTTTCTAATTGTATTATTTAATCTTTAAACCTCTCCTTTTCTTTTAAATATGATTTAGAAGGTTCATATATATGCAGATTTTTTACTCCATGACATTTGAAAAAAAAAATATTTTATAACTATTTTTCAAATGTTGAAAAAATTGTTACTGAAACTGAATATGATAAGAGATAATAGAAATAAAGTAATAACCAATCCTGGAATTCAGAAACAGTTTTTGCATTGTGGTAGGGGATTTTATGTGAAGAACAGTGATGCTTAGGGTGGGAGTGATTCAGAGACACAGTGAACATGACTTTGGAAAAGCAAGGAATCCCATGCATTGCATAATATGCAAATAGTAATATAATCAGATGAAAATGACCAACAGTATTAAAATGAGGGTGACTGCAGATGCAAAAGAGGGTAAATAATACAGCAGAGTGATTCACAAATATATCCATTTCAGACAAACTGATGATATCACCAGGGTTGCTTACTGCCACAAAATATTGGAGTTACAGGAGACAGACCATGAAAACATGTAGAGGGTAGCTGTCACATTAGAAAATATGTTAATGCAAGAGGCATTTATCCCTGCCAGTAGTCACGGCACTGTGTGTTATCACCTTCAGTGGCAGTTTGTGTGAGGAGATTTTCCCCTGGGGCATCTTATTGGTGATGCTGGATATGTCCAGGAGCCATGGCTAATGACACCAAGCTCTTCAAACTTCCAGGATAGCTGCACATTGTGTAACAACTTAATTCTGGCTCTCCCAGTCTGAAAACAGAAACTTAGCAAAGAAGTCCAGTGGACCTAAATTTCTGGCTAAATTTCAGTAATTGGCTGGTAAATGCACTGCCTGGATGCCAGGGAAAAAAATATATAAAGGTCCTGGAAGAAAATTGGCTTCAAAAGGTGAGAAAAAAAAACACAGACTGAGAGGAGTACTGCAGTTGTTCAGCAAGAAGCAGTACAGGTTCTAGACATGACTTCCAGTAACCTGGAGGAGAGTATAAAGCAGCTGCACAGTTCACAGAACTGGTTAAAATAAACAAAACACTGATAGAGTATATCAACACAAAAAATAAAAAGCTGGAAAAAAATGGAAGAAGCTTTAAACATATATCCAGATAATGTGACAGAACTACAGAACTCAGAGGTTGAAATGAAATACTACAGTTGGAGGATAGAGCATGTGGGGAAATCCTGAGATTTTATGCTGTGCTGGACAGGTTGGAGAGAATAGACAAAGCAACTGGACAGGTATTCCACACCATGAACTGTTAATTGAAAGGGCACATCGTGTGTATGTGCCATATCTCATTACTAGAAAACAACCTACACCTTTAATAGTAAAGATGCAGTCTTATCAGCAGAAATAGTTGATTCTGACAAAACTATGACAGAAGGACAAGGTGCTTAAAGTGAGAGACAGTAGAATGTTTGTGGAGAATGATTACTGAGTGCACACCAGGCAGAAGAGTAGATTCCATACTTAGCAAATGTCAAAAAGCAGACATGAGATTCAAACTTCTGTACCCAGCCATCTTCAAAGAGTTTTCCATGGAGGGACAAAATAATTTTTTGATGAAGTACATGCTAAGGAGGCAATACAAAAATCTGTCCAACAAATGGTGAGCTGTGAATCAGAGGGAGGTTCTACTTCATGTTCTCCTGGTGATATGGACTACAGAGAGACTGAGCCCATGAAATCTTTTCCACTTTGTTAATTTCCTGAGAGAAGGAAGAAGACATAAGAATCAGCCAGAAGAATTGGGAATGTGTTGGAAATTAAATGGAGACAGGATTTGGGAGAAGGAGATGAACAGGATTAAAGCTAGTAACTGGCAAAATTGACAACTGTGGGATAATAAAGCAATAATTATGTTTGTGAAATATGATAGAACAAGAAAATCTGAAGATACTGGAATTCCTTGGAGGTTGTTAAACTTGTATGGGGGACTTTAAAGCATATACCCTGCTTTATCTTATTAATGTTTACAGAATAGAATCAGTAACTTGGAAACAGACAAATGTGGGTTTACAAAACAATATTTATACTCCTGAAACATGGCAGAACAAAATGATTTGGAATATTGGATTTGTGTGAACTTTGTTAAACTTGTAGGGGACTCTAAAGCATATGCCCTACCTTATGTCATTAATCTTCGGAGAACTACTTTAGAGAGGGGAGGAGGAGGGTAAAGTTAACAGTAAGTAAAACAATTTTCTTTTTTTCTTAATGGTAATGTTTAACCATTGCATGACTTTCTTAGCAAGCTATGAAGTAAAATTTTCTTGGTTCTTTTCTTTAATGTAATGGGGATACTGATAAAAACAGGTGCTTTTGCTTTTTTCTTTTTCTCCCTTCTTCTCTCTTTTTCCTTGTTCAGTTTTTAGAAATGTAGAGGCCACGGTGGTGCAGCGGTTAGCATTGTCACCTCACAGCAAGAGGTTCTCCCATTCGATTCTCGGCTGGAGCGCCTTCTGTATGGAGTCTGCATGTCCTCCCCATGGTCGAGTGATGCATAAAGACATGCAGGTAGGTGCGTGCATGAATGGGTGTGCATCCTTTGAAGGCTGGATGTCGGGCTGGCAACTCGGCACCATAAAAATCCATTGCCAATCATTAACGGACCGGAGTTCCACTGTGGTGACTCCTAACTGGGAAAAGCCGAAAGACAAGAGAATTTTTAGAAATGTAGGCACTGCAATGTAGGAAAAAAAAGGGAGAGAGGAAAGGTCTGGTTAAGAGAACATGATAAGAGAAAAAAATGGTGTGCTTTTTCTCATGCTTGCATAGGGAAATGACTGGGTTAACCCTAGGATTTATTCAGTAACAAGCTTACTAAAAACATATAAATGGAAACATATATTGAATATTATAAGGCTTTTTTCTGATAAATAAGGTATCCTTAGCAGTTTGTGTCTGGTTTACATGTCACCAGAAGACAATCTGATAAAGAGAAATGGCTTGGAGAAAATGTTTACTGAAAGAATTCAAGTGTTTCTTAGCTTGGAGGGCTATAATGATAAGACAAAACCAGATAGCACTTCCTAAAAGCACAGGCTATATCATACATCTTAGCATGAATTACCTTTCTTTTTGGTTGTCTCTAGCCTGTGGGTGTGGCTATCAGTTTATAGCGTTGGTTTTAGGAGGATAGTGTGTGTGTGTGTGTGTGTGTGTGTGTGTGTGTGTGTGTGTGTGTGTGTGTGTGTGTGTGTGCACGCATGTGTGTGTGGATTTTGTATTTTTGTTTGAAGGTTTTCAATAAAACAAAAAAATCTGCAAGATGTGGCATAGGCTCAAATGGAGATGACAAGAAACAATTGCATAAAAGGTGAACCTGCCAAATGGTGCATGCATGTAACTCAAAAGCTGGAACCAGACATTTAACAAAAAAGCTGTTATATATAAATGGTGAGAATAATAATCACTCAAGAATATAATTCTTTCTATATGTCTTTATATGTTAATGGTCTCACAGATAAATACAAAAAAGAAAGAGTAGTAAACTATATTAAAAAATGTAGAGTGTAAATAGCTATCTCCAGGTGACACACTTGGAAAGAACTGAACAACTGAATTTGATAAAGTAAGGTTTTCAGGATGGTTATGCACCAGAATACCTGGGGCAAAGAAAGAGAGGAGCACTTATATTAATTACAAGAGCAGCTCCAATAGCAATAGAAGAAAATATAAAAGATAATAATGGCAGATTTGTAGTACTAAGGGGTTACTGGCAAGGGATAAGGATTACACGGGTTACACTGGCACATATTTAAACTCCACCAAAAATGGCTATAATGAAGCTTAAGAAAATTCTGAGAGAAATAATCAGCTTTCAGCAAGGAATATTACTTATAGTTGGGGACTCGAAATTGCTTTGCAACAGTGAAGATGTGTCTGGGGGCCCAGAAGGAAAAATATAACAAAGGAGGGTAGATTTTTTAAGAAATTCATGAAAATATTTGGCATGGAAGATGTTAATTCAGTGCAAGGAGTTCGGAGTGAATTTACATATTATTCCTCAAGATACAAAAACTGTGCTAAGCTAGACAGAATTTACATTTCACAGAAACATATGCATTTAATTGAAGTTCTTGATACACACATAATAACTATTTCAGATCATGTGCCAATAATAACTAAAATAAAAACAGAGGGTAATGAAATAAAAATGAGATGCTCACACTTTCCCTCTTTTTTGTTGAAAAGAGAGGAATTTAAAAATATGGGCAGTGGAAATTATTCAGGAGATATTAGAGAAGATAGAAATTCCTTCTGAAAACATAGCTAGGGAGTGGGATAAAATTAAAGTGGAATTTAAAAATAGGGTGGAAAAAAGAAAGGGAGATATGGTTAAGAATTAACAAGAATTACTTACAGGGACTGACAAATGTTAAGGTATCGCAAAATAGGGGGAATCTCACAGAACAAGAAGAGGAGCAACTGCAGAATGCTAAACAGAAAATAAGGGATTACCTCGATAATATGCATGAGTTTAAAAAGACTGCTGTTAAGCAACTGTTTTTTGATAAACACTCTAGAGTACAAAAAAAAAATTAGTACAAAGACTCAGGCAACAGAAAGTACAAAGGGCTATCACCAAGATTAAGGAGCCTATAAAAAGGAAGATAACAAGGGATCATGTAGAAGTATTAGAAATATTTTGAAAATTCTATGAAAGTCTGTATAAAGCAGAGAAATATGGAAATCAAGAAAAGGTACAAATGGAAAAGTTTATGGAAGAATTAAATATGACAAGGTTAGAGGTAGAGGAGGCTCAATTACCAATAGTTAAGACAGGAGGAGATGAGATAAAATTGTGATATATAACCCATCTACAGGAAAGTCCCCAGGAATAGATGGTATTCCCATGGAAGTGTTAAGCTAGGAGGGGAAAAACTGATAAAGATCTGGAAGGTTTTTTTTAACAGTATTTTAAGAGGAGGAAAAGCACCACCATCCTGGAAGAAAGTGGTAGTAGCTGTAATACCTAAAGAGGGTAAAGATCCATCGGATCCAGCTTCATTCAGGCCCATTTCAATACTAAATCATGATTATAAAGTCTTTATGTCTATAATGGCTAAAGGAATGTCAAAAGTGATTCCAGAATTGATAGATATGGATCAGTTTGGTACTGTGGAGGGGAGGCAGACATTTAACAACATTAACAAAACAGTGATGATCCAGAGAGAATCAGAATGTATGAAAAATACCACTGTTGTTGGTAGGTCTTGATGCAGAGAAAGCATTTGACAGAGTAAGTTTGGACTTTATGATATATATGAGGGATTAGAGGTTAAATTTAAATTAGGTACGGTCCTCTCTAATAATCTCTGCTTGAGCAGAGGAACCAGGCAGGGGTGTCCCCTCTCCCCTTTTATTATTTGCATTATATTTAGAACCAGTGGCAAAGAAAATAAGGGACTCAGAAATTTAAGGATATAACTGGTATGGTAGTCAAGAAAAGCTGGCTCTATTTGCTGATGACATTATTTTACACCTGACAAAACCAGAAAGGGATATTACAGTGCTGTGGAACATACTGAGACAGTTTCAAACCTTTTCAGGATAAAAAATGAATGAAGCTAAAACAAAAGCAATAGCAGTAAACTATGTACCCACATACAAATTGGTTCAGCAATATCCATACATATGGGTGTGATGACCCACCACTGGACCAGTAATCAAGGAGCCTTAATCCTCACCACTGGCACTAGTGGGGGATGTATACTGAGAGGATGACAAGGTACATGCACAGTATTTCCAGATGCAGCTTTCTACATTAAGTGCAATTTCCCTTAACTGCACAATGAGACCACAGTCTCTCCAAGGCTAGTTTCTCCCTCTTTCTGATCCTCAGTAAGGCTGCTCACAACTGGCACAGCTATAGGGTTGAGATCTCAGCTGAGTGGCCAAGCTAAGACCTCCAGCACCCTTTCTGTCCAACCAGTGCTTTGTGTCCCTGCCCAAGCTGCTGACACACACACTCTTTGGGGTCTGATTTACACACACACACACACACACACACACACACACACACACACACACACACACACACACACACACACACACACACACACACACACACACCTGGGAAAGGCTGGCACAGGGTTACTAGCTATGCCCCCTTTTGCACAGACTATAAGGTAGCTATTACTGCCACCAGCCAGCTCCTTATCAGCTACTTTAAGGCCCTTAACAAAGGATGCCCAATCTTACTGTGTAATGTTACTAAATATAAATGACAATTTGACCAAGAGCAAGGCTATTAGGAGTGTCCCACAGTGTCATCAAATAAATGTGCAAGTACTCTCAAGACTTAAATATGTCTCACAAAGATCAGCCACAATTAAATGTTTAAATATATTTCATAATAAATAAGAAAATAACAAGACAATACTCAATATATATTCACAATGATGTCAAAGTTCAAAAATCACAGGAAATATTTAAAACAACATTGCAGGACAGTCTCAAATAAATAAAAATATCTAAACTATGCTTCACGATATTCCTGACTGAATCTAAGAGAATTACTCTACCCTAGTTAACTTACTTAACAGCAAGGCAGATGTGGTGAATGGATCTTCTAGTTGTTGTCAGGTCAAAGATAGAATACAGAATACTGTGTCTCTCTAAGAGACCTCTCAAATTAATATCTCAAATATTACTGCTGGGCTATGATGCAGAATTACATCATTTCTTGTTATCTGACTTCTAGTCCCCAGACCCAAAATAACTATTGATGGCAGCTGGTATCATTTATCATCTACCTGTAAAAATACATATACAAGGGCTTTTCATCAGATCTTTTGCATATGCTGGGAGTCATAAAACAATAAAACACTTCCAAGACAATACAGAAAGTTTCTTAGTTTTAGACATTGTGTCTCAGTGCTGCATTGAAACTGAAAGATATCATCTTTTATTGCAAAGCCATAAAGTAATTTAATTTCAGCTATATTTCTAAAATTTACTAGACTGAGGTTAACATCCTGTATCCCAGTTTCCACTGTCAAAATATATACATTTAAACAGTTACAATAGTGCATGTATATTTCTGTTTTTTTTTTCCAGTAGGGCATGCTGTGGTTACATTTTAAGCATAAGCACTTTATAAAATATCTTTTCAAAACACGTCTGTACAGACTTTGTTTGATGTATACATGACATATAGTTCTAATACATTTGTAACTCAAGCATCTTATATGAATCGTGTTGATATTCACAACTGACATATAATTATTTACAAAATTCCAGATAGCTGGGCTGGCAGTACCTCCTTTCATCGCACTTCTTCTCCCCTTGAAGACTCAAGCTACTTTTTCAAGTGACCCTTGAGAAAAGTTGCTTGAGAGGGATGAGCCTATCTGGGAATACATTACCCCATACCTTGTCTTGAGATCCCAGTTGCCTTTGCATTGCTGACCCCAATACAGTGCTGCATTGTCACATCATATGCATTCGATCCTAGGCTCCACCATAGTAATTTGGGATTTTGCTGATCCCCCTCATACTCCTCCTGCCTTCTACTGCAAATACTTAGCATCACGGCCTCCCTGTCATGGTAAGGTTTCATGGTGTTAACATGGTACAGCTGGTGCCCCTGCCTCCTGCCTAGCAGTACTACCATGACATTAACAGCACTGACCTTCCTTACTCCTTTGAAGGCTCCCTCCCAAGCTGCCTGTAGGTTGTTGTGTCTGACAGAAATGAGAATCATAACCTGCTGCCCCAAGCATACTCTCTAGCTCAAGCATTCCTGTCAAACCAGATCTTTTTCTGCTGTTGGACTTCTGCCAGGTTCTCCTGGGCCAAATCCATGAGTTCCCTGAACCTTGTCCTGAGGTTTAGGACATATGCCACAATCCTTGTGAGATTCACACTCACCTTCCCACTTATCACGAATCAAATCTAGAGGCCCTCTCACCCTATGCCCATACAGCAACTCAAAGGGTGAAAAACCTGTGGATTCCTGGGGCACCTCCCTGTAAGCAAACAACAGATGGGGCAAATATTTGTCCCATTCCCTCTTAAACTGGTCTGCTAATACTCATAGCATGGTCTTTAGTGTAGAGTTTAACCTCTCCACCAGACCATTAGTCTGGAGATGGTAGGGGGTGGTCTTTATGTGCTTCACCCCACAGTGCTTCCACAGACAAGCCAGAAGGTCTGACATGAAATTGGCACCTCTGTCAGTCAGCATTTCCTTTGGGAAACCTACCCTGCTGAAAATCTCTAACAAAACATTTGCCACCTTTTCTGCCTCAATGGAGAACAGAACCACCGCATCAGGGTATCTGGTAGCATAATCTACTACCACTAGGATATATTTCTTTCCTGTGGAACTTGGGGTACTCAGAGGCCTCACAATATCCATAGCTACCCTCTGAAATGGCTCCTCAGTCACAAGCAAAGGCATCAAAGTAGCCTTGACCTTGTCTCCTGCCTTGCCTACCTTTTGGCACTACTCACAGGTCCCGCAGTACCCTGTTACATCACTGGAAATCCCAGGCCAATAAAAGTTCTGCATAATACATCTTTCTGTACACTTTATGCCCATATGACCTGCAAAGGGAATGTCATGGGCTATGGCTAGAAGTGCCAGATGGTAGGCTATGGGCACTACCAACTGCTGTATTCTCTCACCTTCTAGTCCTCCCTCAGGGGTCCACTCTCTATACAGTATCTCTTTGTCCCAGTATACAGAATCCTCCTTTCCATGACAATCAGGTGCCTCACTGGCTACCTCCATCAAGCTTTGTAATGTAGGGTCTGAGAGCTGAGCCTGTCTCAGCTCTCTCTTTGTAACCCTTCCCAGCTCCCCTTCCACAGGAAATTTGGTACCCTCTGACAGCGGTGCCTCACTGTCAGCCTGGGTACTACTACTCACCTCTGCCCTTGCAGTCACTCTGTCAAAGGAAACATCAGTACCCACAAGAAGCTGTAACTCACCTTCAGTCTCACTGCTACAGGGTAGCCCCCTCACTGAAGTAGCCACCTCACCAGTCCTGGCTTCAAGTGTGGGGTCTGTCTGGGTTCCCCCAAGGCTACCAGACCCACATGCTTGTCTCCAAGCGTGACTGCGTGTAAATGCATTCACATAAGGTACTTTATTATCAAAATCATTCCCTATCAGGATATCTGCAGCGATATCCTCAAACACGCCTACTTGCTTGCTTCCTTTTCCACCCTCTTAGTCAAGGTGAACCCTACCCAAAGGTATTTGGAATGGGGTCCCTCCTAAAGCTGTGACTGGAGTAAGCTGCCCAAGCAAGCAGTGCTCCTCTTTAACCATTGCAGGCTTCAAAATGGTTAGGTCAGAGGCTGTGTCTCTCTTAGGAGTTGCCTGTTTCCCATCTACTAAGATAGGATATAACCTCTTATGGTAGTTTTGTACCCTTGTTGTCTCCAAACAACTTACTGCTGGCCTTCTGTCATTCCCACTTATTGGCTCTCCCACCTTTTTTCCCCACTGTTGCTCGTCTGGTCAGGATAAAACAGACGAACGGTTGTGGGTTCAGTTCAAGCACCTTTATTACACACAAACACATCAGGAATGAAGCTTTGTAACTTAAACTTAAATAAACTTATAAACAGACTGACTACCACACTCATACATGTTAACCCTCTGGATTTTTTCTCTCAAAATGGCACTGCTGCCTACACATGCTCACTATATATATGCACGTGTCTACATCTGGAAATGCTTTTTTAAAGTACAACACATGTTCTGTTCTACATCCTCCCTCTTTGAGAAATAGATCATACATCAAATGACAGTATTCAATGACATGCAGTTATACAGAAATGACCTTTGACTGCAAATATACAAAATAATTCTTTGACATGCAGTCGTACAAAAGCATACACATATAAAACAATTATGTCCAGGTTGCTGTGTATTTCACACTACATCTAGAAATATGACCTGATCATGTAACATAAAAGTCAGAATTGGAACTAGCAATGGGGACTGTCTTCAAGGAATGTTCAGCCAAACATCATCAGGAACGGGAATGGATACTAAGACATGTTCTTCGGTATGAACATTGTCAGGGTCGCCCTGAGATCTAGAGCCTGTATTACAGGTACGATGCTGCAACATCATTTCTGACACAGGAAGAAGATGCTTGCAGTTTCTCCTGTATTCTATACCCTCACATTCCACTAAGTAGAATCTCAGCTCAGCACATATACCTCTCACTTGACCAATTCAATCAAAGCCTTTTACCATTTGCATCCTCATTGTCTCTCCTTCTTTTAACGGACAGAGAAATCTGCCCATTTTATCATGGCTGGACTTCTGAAAAGAACACTTCTTAAAAAGTTGGGCTTTGATTGCTCTGTTGTTTTTAGCATTAGGCACCAACAAATTAGAACTAATAGGCAAGGTTGTTCTGGTTTGCCTAGATAGAAGTCTCTGAGCAGGGGAGGCAAGTAAGTTGTCACGAGGTATAGTTCTGAGATTAAGTAAATTCAAGAAGCTATCAGTATTGTCATGCTTTGACCTCTCTAGTAATTGCCTTGCACTCTGTACTGCACGTTCAGCAAGGCCATTTGATTGTGGGTTTTCCAGACTACTAGTAACATGGATAAAGTCCCACTCTTTTGCAAATCTCTAAAACAATTGACTGGTAAACTGGGTACCGTTATCAGAAATAACTGTGTGGACTACCATGGACTGAGAAATTACATTTCATCTTAATAATAACAGCAGTGGACGTTAGGTTAGGTAGCAAGTCTATTTCAAACCAGTTTGAATTGTTTCACTCAAATATGTCAGTGGCTACTGTTGACCAAGGTTGTTCAGGAATCTGGCTTAGCTGAAGTGGCTCTTTTTGCAAATGCAGTTTAGTTGTTTGTTTGTCTTTTCGGCTTTTTCCGGTTAGGGGTCACCACAGTGGAACTCCGGTCTGCTAATGATTGGCAGTCGATTTTTATGGTGCCGAGTTGCCAGCCCGATGCCCAGCCTTCAGCAAAGGCACACCCATTCATGCATGTCTTTCGGAGGCCACTCGATCGCGGGGAGGACATGCAGTTTGCAAATGCAGTTTAGTACTATTGTATAATGAACACGAAGAAAGCACTTTATCAATGTCTTTTGACAGAGAAGGCCAAAATACTAGTCCTTTCATCCTTCTTTTGGTAGAATCGGAACCTGGGTGACCACGATGAAAAATCTGAATGTATGCCGGTTGTAAGGAAATAGGAACAATAACTTTGTGACCTTTGAAAATTATACCGTCTTCAATCAGCATCTCATCTCTGTATGGAAAATAAGGTTGTACTTCTGGCGGTACACAAGATTGCTTTGATGGCCATCCAACATTGATGAAGTGGTTGAGCTTTTGCAAAATTGGATCAGTCTTTGTATAATCTGTCAGCTCATCAAGTCTCGTGGTAGAAAAATTATGCACTTCCATGACATCAAAGTCAAAATTCTCTGCATCAAGCTGTTCTATAGTATTTCTGGGTGATCTGGATAAGGTATCAGCCAAATAAAAAGTTTGCCTTTTGTATAGACCATTTTGAAATTGTACTTTTGTAATCTAAGCATCATTCTTTGTAATCTTGCTAGAGCAGGATGCATAGGCTTCTTTAAAATAGTGACTAGAAGTTGATGATCAGTTTCAATTTGGATAGCTCAGCCATAAATATAATCATGGAACTTCGAACATGCGAACACAGTTGCCAAAAGTTCCTTCTCAATTTCAGCATATTGCATCTCAGTGTGGGTAAGAGTTCTAGATGCACAGACAAGAGGTCAGCCCTTCTGAAGAATAACTGCACCAAGACCGAACTTTGAAGCATCACAGGAAAAAACTACTGATTTGTGAACATCATAGTATTTCAATATAGGTGAGTTGGAAATTTGCTGTTTGAGGTTATCAAATGTTCTCTGGTGTTGTTACAACCATGACCAGGCAACATTTTTGCATGTCAGTTCTCTTAAAGGTCCTGATAACTCACTAAAGCCAGGGATGAATTTGTCCAAATAGCTAACCATACCAAGGAAATGCTGTAAAGCTTGGACATTGTCTGGAGCTGGCATCTCAAGAATGTCTGCTTGTTTGGAAGGGTCTGGACATAAGCCTGTGCTGGTAAATAAATGACCTACATAAGTAACTTCTGGTAGTCTGAATTTACATCTCAGAGGATTGAGCTTTAAATTCACTTCATGCACTCTGTCCAGAACTTTCCTGAGGTTTCTGTCATGCTCTGCTTCACCATTGCTTCCAACCAGTAAATCATCCACTATTATAGCACACAGATATCCTGAAATATTTGCTCCATTGCACACTAAAAGACTTCACTGGCAGAATTTATTCCAAAAGGCATTCTGAGGAATCTGTACCTACCAAATGCGGTACTGAATGTAGTCAGTAGTGAAGATATGTCATCAAGCATTACTTGCCAAAATTAACTCTTTGCTTCTAAGACAGAAAAAAAACAGTGGCATTTGGCATGAGGGTGGCAATCTCCTCGACTGTATGCATAGGATGCTGAATTCTCTTTAATGTCTTGTTCAAGTCTCTTGGGTCAATGCATATTCTGACTTCATCTGAATTTTACTTATGAGCAGCTACCATGGAAGACACCCACTCGGTTCTGTGATTGGACAAATCACACCTTGCTGCACCATCTTGTCTAACTGGACCTTGAGTTTGTCCTGCATAGCTATTGGAACTCTCCTTGCTGGTCTGGCCACTGGACTGACCTCTGGATCTGCTTTCATGGAGTACACTACTGGAAGTTTGCCTAACTTGTCATCAAAAACATCAGCATACTCTGAGGAAATAGCTTCAGTGAAGCTGGAACTGGGACATGTGCTCACATAATGGACTTCTTTGGTAAAAGAAAGCAGTTTCATTCTTAAACTGTCTCTGAGACTAATAATGACTGCATAGGTCTTCTAACTACATAAAATTGCAATCTGTAACTATTCCCAGCTGAATAACATGAAAGCACTACTTAGCTTTCGGTTTGAATCTCTTCACCTCCATAAGCAACAAGCTTCGCACAATTGGCCAAATTAAGCTGCTCACCAGCTCTCACTCTAGCAAATGTTTCTGCTGACATAACATTACACTTTGAACCAGTGTCTAGTTTAAGCTCCGTGGGCTTACCATTGATCAGGACAGTACAAAATAATTAATTCTTTGCCAACACATCTACTGCATTAATCTTTTCAATGACCACTGATACACCATTTACATAGAAAGTAGGGTTGGAGCTTTCTACATGATCAACTTGCTTCTTTGAGTGACCTTTCTTAATAACTGAATGAGGCTTGCCTTTTTTACAAAACTTTTGAAAATGGTTCCATTTTTTGCACTTGTGGCATTGCTGACCAAATGCTAAGCACTTCTCTCTTTTAGATTCATGATTGGCACCACAATTACAACAGTAAGCAATAAGACTTGACTTGGGTTTTGTTGACTCATCCTTATACTGCACTGAGCATGTCTGTTTTGCTGGCCTAGTCTTGGAACTTGCTAGAAATTTACAGGCCCTCCCTAGGAATCCTGCAGGGGTTGCAGCTGCCATGTGCTTAGGCCTGTTTCTGCTTGCCACGTGCTGCATGCTGTCTACACTTGCTCTAAAGGCTGCTGAAAATAAGCTCTTGTTACTTGTAGGCATACTTGTGTGCCTTTCTGTGACCTCATGGATTGGGCAAATCTCTATACATTTGCTCAATGTAATGTTAAATCACTGTCATGAAGCAAAATCTTTCTCACTGCAGCATTATTAACACCACACATATGCCTGTCCTTTATTAATTCATCTTTCAAAACACCAGATCTGCATGTTTTAGCCTTATTGCTCAAGTCAGAGATATAAGCTGCAAAAGTTTCACCTGGCTTTTGGTCTCTTGTATAAAATAGGTGCCTCTCTAATGTAACATTTGTCTGGGGGTTATACATTTCTATAAATTTATGTTTCAAGTACTCAGGGTCCTCTCTTGATTCGCCCGGTAAAACACTATGATGGTTTTCCCCCTTTCCTGGATGCATACACAAATGAATGCCCTCTTTCAATGGCCTCTGACCCAACTAAGTTAAGCAAAATATATGCCCTTGTTTGTGAATCTTTGTCAGAAAAAGCTGCTTGTAAGAAAATATCATATTCCCGCTCAAATACTCTCCAATTCTCTGCAATATTACGATCAAACTCAAGTGGACTGGGTCTGTGAAATGTCACTGCCATATCAACACACAGTAGTGAAGGTGCTTGGAATTATGTAAGAACATACACATGCATAAATATGCAAGAACTTAACAGACTCTTTGAAATAACTCCACTCTGCCAAATGTCTCTGTAGCACAAGAACACTTTAAAATCACTGTACTTTGCAAAATCACTCCTTTCTAGTATAAGAAATACTTTGAAATGACTATCCTTTGTGAACAAACTGTACACAGCAGCAGAAGCTCAGAGTAATAGACACTTTGAAATGAATGCACTTTGCAAATAAACTGTATACAACAAAACAACTCTTCAAAATGGCTGTACTTGGCGAAAAAACTCTGTACTGTATAAGAAACACTTTGAAATGGCAGCACTCTGTGAATAAATGTACACAGCACAAGAAACTTTTTGAAATGGCTGTACTTTGACTGCACTTTGCAATATAAATGCACTTTGCACACAGCAAACTCTTTGAAATAATTGCACCCTAATAAAGCACACACTCTGAGATACTTTGAATAACTCTAATTATGCTTTGAATGGCTTCGGTCAATGCGAAATAGTAATTCATGCCCAAAACACAGTCGTTTTACTAAACATGCAGTCACTTTGCTTTTTTAAGCTTATTTGCCCTTTTATTGTACTTGTTATGCCCATTTAATCTCTTATTATGCTCATTATACTTTTCTTATGCTCGTTTTACTTTAAACTTGCTTGTTACGCAAATCAGAGGTAATTCTGAGTCCCATATGAATATTTCTGCTAGTTTTATCAAATATCGTGGTTTTGAACATTTTGTTTAATTAATAATGCATTTCATGCCTTTCGGTTGATTAATAATATGTTTTGTGCTAATTAATAATGTGTTTTGTGCCTTACAAATGCTCCCTTTCATTTTTATTGTAAAATAAATGGTTTGTGTACGTTTTGGTTACCTGAAGTTCATTTCTGTCCTTTTTTGATCGTTTGAGCTCTATATTACTCAATCACTCAATCTGCCTTCACCTTCAACTCTGCACCTCATGGCTTGAAGAAGTTGCACTCTCAATCCCAGTTCTCACACCATGTCGCTTGTCCAGTCAGGATAAAACAGACGAACAGTTGTGGGTTCAGTTCAAGCAGCTTTACTACACACAAACACATCAGGAATGAGGCTTTGTAACTTAAACTTAAAGTTATAAACAGACTGACTATCACACTCATACATGTGAACACTCTGGGTGTTCTCTCAAAATGGCACTGCTGCCTGCATGTGCTCACTATCTATATGCACGTGACTACATCTGGAAATGCTATTCTGTTCTACATCAAACTTGCCTCTGTCGACATCTATATGCTACATGGCCCCACTGGTTATATTTAAAACATTTAACCTTTGATCCTGGCCATGTACCTGAACAAGTGGCTTTCCCTGTTACTGGCAGACTCTGTTGGGGTGGTTTAGGCTGCCCACCATGGGTTCCCTTAGATCCATGTGCAGGACTGAGTATCACTTTCCTGTGCAGTGATGCCCTGCTTGCTAGGTACAGGTCTCCATTTTTCTCCAACGCATCTGTAGTACTACATTCTCTATCTGCCAACCAGACTCTCATGTCCTCAGGCAAAATGCTAAGGGCTTATTCCCTCACCAAAAGGTCTGCCAGCCCTTCAAAAGTGGCAACCTGACACCCACTCTCCCACCTATGAAAATAAGTGCTTAGTTCAGCAATATATTCACACATACTTTCATCTGCCTTGCGTCTATGTTTGTGAAACTTTTTTCTATAAGCTCCAGGTGTTAACTTAAAACACTCTAATTAACAATTTTTAACTGTATTATAATTTAAGAAATCAGTAAAAGATAATTTAAAAACAGCAGTTACAGCTTTACCATGGAGTAAGGGGGTCTGGAACCATACTCAGAGCCCTTGGTCAACATTATTCTGTTTACAAACCCTTTCAAACATATGAATAAAACTATCAAAATTCCCAACAATTCAAAACGAAATCAAATAACCAACAAAATCCCAAGTGCAGAAACCAGCATGGCTCAGCTATAAAAATACAGTCACAAAGTAGATGGCATGAATACACTCTGAAGTAACCCAAAGCAGCAACAGTTGAGGCTTCAATAGCTGGTATAAATCCTTTATTTTAGAAAGACAACAGAACACTTCGAACAAGCGCTTTCGCCTGGTTGTACCAGGCTTTCTCAAGATAAATTAAATTAGTAATTCTTGTCCCTTTTATATTTTGAAGGTTAGTCATGTGCTTTAATTAGCACTTACTAATTGAAATCATTAACCAAACTCATACTATTACAAAAGCGTAACTAAAAAATGCTACTGAGCATTAAGTTTGTTAAAAATGCAAGCTTGAATTAAACATAAGCTCACGTTCCTCTAAAATCCGCTGTAGTAAAAAGTATTCATTCAATTGTATATTAAAACCATACTTTAAAACATTTTATACATAAATTTTTAAATGTTAACAAATATGTACACAGTAGAGGCAAAGAAAACCCAAAACATTACCAAACTGTTCATAGGATAATTAAATTAGTAAACTATATTTGTCTCCATCTATATAATGCAATAAAAGAAATAACACTAAACAATACAAAATCCATATGAATGTGAAATAGGTTAAACAGTAGATCTGTGTGGTAAAAATAGAAATAATCCCTGTAACCCTAAAGGTACCCTCTGTAGATGTAATTAATGCAGTTTATCTCTGTTCATCTTTAGCACACTTGTAAGGCTTATACTGTTATTCAGACCTGGGGGTTGGGTGGCATTTAACTTAATCTGCCAAATTAATTCTCGGTTTTCTAGCCGAGATTCCCAATCCCCACCCCTGGCATCTTGGGTAACCTGCTCTATCACAAAAAAACTTTAGTTGCATATCAGGACAACTTGAAAGGTGTTTATAAAAGGCATTTGTGTCTCTTTTTCTTTCTATATTGTTGAGGTGCTCATAAATCCGTCTTTTAAGCATCCTCTCTGTCTTCCCTATATAGAAACTATCACAAGACATGCAGACCCCCAAATATACCACTCCTTTAGTTGTGCATGTATATCGACCATGGGAGTTTAAGTGAAACTTTCTAGCAGCTAAATAATAGCTTTCCTTTTCTATCATGTAGCGGCACTGGTTACAGGCACCACATTTAAGTGTGCCTAATTTCTTTAGAATTTGCCCTGTAGTTCTGGGGTTGTTGTTCCCTTTTCTGGAATCAAATAGCCCTTTTAAATTGATATCTCTTTTCCTAGTATAGCTCACTTTGTCAGGCAAAAACTGATGGATATCATTGCGTGAAGCTAAAATAGGCCAAAACGTGTTAATGGTCTTTTCTACCAAATCTGAATCCCCATTATAGGTGTAGACAAAATTGTTTTTTGAAGATGAATTACGTTGTTCATTATTAGGTTGTGTTACAGGCAATCCTTTTCCTAGAATAGGGGGGTACAAAGATTCTCTTTTCTCTGTTACCTCTGATGCTAGTGTTTTTACCAGAGTGCAAGGATATCCTCTTTGCAGAAACATGTCCTCCAGGGTGTTTATCTCTTGCAGAAACAGTTCCATTGTACTGGACATCCTCGAGGCTCTTATAAATTGCCCCTTTACTATGCCTCTTTTAGTGTAATGGGGATGCCCACTATCATAGTGTAAAAAGGTGTTAGAGTGCGTCTTCTTTCTGTAAATGCATGTTTGAAAACCACCTGCTGTCATGTCTTTACTCAATAGGACATCCAAATAATGTAAAGAAAAATCACTAATTTCATGTGTGAAAGCCAGAAATGTAGTAGTCGAGTTCAAGTAACTAAAGAAGTCCATGAACCTGTCCTTACTACCCTTCCACAAAATACATATATCATCGAGGTAACGTTTATAAAATAAAATGTGTTCCTTCCATTCCGTAGTGTGAATGAAAACCTTCTCCCATCTATAAAGGACAATGTTGGCGTAAGACGAAGCGCATGAAGCGCCCATAGCCACCCCTTTCTTCTGTTTGAAAATCTCCCCATTGAAATAAATGAAGTTGTTTAATAAAACAGTCTCCATAAATTGGACTATAAGGTTAATCAAACTTCCATTTAGATCAGATTCACTAGCCAAAATTTCATTAAACCAGTCCAAACCTGTGATGTGTGGGATGCTGGGGAATAATTCTATAACATCTATAGTAATCATTAAAAGGTCAGGGTCAAACAGATTAGGTGTAATACTGCCTATAAATTCCCACGAGTCCTTACAAATATATGTGATAGTGGAAATTAAATGTTTCAAATTTTGATCTATGAATATTCCTAAAGGCTCTGTAATGCTGCCAGCACCTGCTACTAGAGGTCTAAATTTGAGAGGTGTTAAGCCCTTATGCACCTTTGGTATCCCGAAAATAACAGGGATTTTTGGTTTAGGTACAGAGAGGAAATTGTACAATTTCTCATTGATACCCCCCTGATTGAGGTAGTCCTTCAGCATATAATGTATCTTAGAAATTGCTAAGTTGTATTCATTTCTTGAAATAAGTTCATAAGTCTCTGCATCTTGCAGGATGTTATGTATATAAGTATCATATTCAAGGTTGTACATAAGGACTACCCCTCCCCCTTTATCGGGTTTCATCACCCTAATACTTTCTTTGTTAATATATTCAACAAGTTGTAATAAATGAAAGTCCAAATTACTTGATGTTTGTCTAAAATGTGAACTACAACTGTCCCTAAGTGTTTTTTCCACTAGTTCATCAAAAACTTTCAAATTAGGGTGGGGGGGGTTGAAAGTGCTCCGTCTACTAAGGGTATAATCCAATTTCTCTTGACCTTTAAAGTAAACAGCTAAATTCAGCTTCCTGACAAATAATTTAAATTCAATTAATAGTTTAGAGAGGTTCATGGGGCGTGTAGGGACAAAATGTAACCCTTTTGTAAATAGCTGAAAAAAGTCAGAGGTGATACTAACATCTGTGTAGTTGTAAATCTTGAAATTGTTTTCATTAAAAATCTGACACCCTTCTGTGTCCAAATGTAGTTCTCCTAAATCATTTACAGTACAAAATTCATTTTCTTCATCTATCTGCACCCCCTGTTCCAACTCTGCTGCAAATGTGTCTGATTCCTCCCCAACGGTCTGCCCTGAGGGTATTGAAAAACCTGAGACTGGTTATTGCTGTCTTTTCGTGCTAGACGTTCACTCCTTCTCAGGGGTTCAGTTACAGGTGTAGCAATCCCTTCATATGTATTATTCTCAAAATTGTTATTGTCTTTCTCTGCATAATTAAATCTGTTATTCCTTGGTATTGGGTATGCTCTACCCTCTTTGTACTCTATTAAATCTCTTTCTAACTTTCTAGCTTTGCGGTCTATAACTTTTAAGCAATGTTGGTCAACCTCTATAAATACATCGTCGTATTTCTTTTTGAAACTCAAAAAATGTTTATGTTTGACAATGCTGTCATTTAAACTGGTAAGCTCATTCAACAAAACGTCAGCTTTTCTCTGGTAATCTTGAATCATTAAGTTCAAAATCTCAAGGCCTGTCTTATCAAACAAATCTAACAGTTGAGAATGCAATGTTGATCCGACAGTGGCATTGTTAGGAAATTTGAAGCAGCGGAGCCCTTTGGGCACTCGCTGCACCTTAATACATTCATTAAGATAATTAATTTCTAATTGAGCGTTTTTGTAAGCATAGAGTTTATTACTTAAAATTTCAAAATCAGAGTCCATTCGCTCAAATTGTTTATGTGCAGTACCTTGTTTAAAGATGTATTGTTGTTCTGTCCATGCTCTGAAATCAAACTCATTCTGGTTTGCGTTTTGCACATTGTCGTTAAAACAATCCCTTTGCTCATGTCCATGCTGCTGGTCTCGTTCACCATTGTTGTTAGTCACTGTTGGTAAATTGGAAAGTATAATATTCTCACCGCCATTTGGCTCCTGAGTTCGTGTGTAAGGTTTTCCTTTTGTTTGCCTTTGTTGCTGGTTACCTGGCAACGATAAAGAGCAGTCAGGTTTGGTTGCAGTCAGCAAGTTGCTGATATGCGTCATCATTGTTAAAAGTTGGTTAAATTCTTGCCTAGCAACTGGAGAATCATCTTGTTCTTTCCTAAGCAGTATCGGCGTGTTTAAAAAGTCCGAACCAGCTGGGTCTTCCGCCATGGAAGGAAAGAGCAAATAACCAACAATTCAAAACGAAATCAAATAACCAAAAAAGTCCCAAGTGCAGAAACCAGCGTGGCTCAGCTATAAAAATACAGTCACAAAGTAGATGGCATGAATACACTCTGAAGTAACCCAAAGCAGCAACAGTTGAGGCTTCGATAGCTGGTATAAATCCTTTATTTTAGAAAGACAACAGAACACTTCGAACAAGCGCTTTCGCCTGGTTGTACCAGGCTTTCTCAAGATAAATTAAATTAGTAATTCTTGTCCCTTTTATATTTTGAAGGTTAGTCATGTGCTTTAATTAGCACTTACTAATTGAAATCATTAACCAAACTCATACTATTACAAAAGCGTAACTAAAAAGGGACAAGAATTACTAATTTAATTTAACTTGAGAAAGCCTGGTACAACCAGGCGAAAGCGCTTGTTCGAAGTGTTCTGTTGTCTTTCTAAAATAAAGGATTTATACCAGCTATCGAAGCCTCAACTGTTGCTGCTTTGGGTTACTTCAGAGTGTATTCATGCCATCTACTTTGTGACTGTATTTTTATAGCTGAGCCACGCTGGTTTCTGCACTTGGGATATTTTGGTTATTTGATTTCGTTTTGAATTGTTGGTTATTTGCTCTTTCCTTCCATGGCGGAAGACCCAACTGGTTCGGACTTTCTAAACACGCCGATACTGCTTAGGAAAGAACAAGATGATTCTCCGGTTACTAGGCAAGAATTTAACCAACTTTTAACGATGATGACGCATATCAGCAACTTGCTGACTGCAACCAAACCTGACTGCTCTTTATCGTTGCATGGTAACCAGCAACAAAGGCAAACAAAAGGAAAACCTTATACACGAACTCAGGAGCCGAATGGCGGTGAGAATATTATACTTTCCAATTTACCAACAGCGACTAACAACAATGGTGAACGAGACCAGCAGCATGGACATGAGCAAAGGGATTGTTTTAATGACAATGTGCAAAACGCAAACCAGAATGAGTTTGATTTCAGAGCATGGACAGAACAACAATACATCTTTAAACAAGGTACTGCACATAAACAATTTGAGCGAATGGACTCTGATTTTGAAATTTTAAGTAATAAACTCTATGCTTACAAAAACGCTCAATTAGAAATTAATTATCTTAATGAATGTATTAAGGTGCAGCGAGTGCCCAAAGGGCTCCGCTGCTTCAAATTTCCTAACAATGCCACTGTCGGATCAACATTGCATTCTCAACTGTTAGATTTGTTTGATAAGACAGGCCTTGAGATTTTGAACTTAATGATTCAAGATTACCAGAGAAAAGCTGACGTTTTGTTGAATGAGCTTACCAGTTTAAATGACAGCATTGTCAAACATAAACATTTTTTGAGTTTCAAAAAGAAATACGACGATGTATTTATAGAGGTTGACCAACATTGCTTAAAAGTTATAGACCGCAAAGCTAGAAAGTTAGAAAGAGATTTAATAGAGTACAAAGAGGGTAGAGCATACCCAATACCAAGGAATAACAGATTTAATTATGCAGAGAAAGACAATAACAATTTTGAGAATAATACATATGAAGGGATTGCTACACCTGTAACTGAACCCCTGAGAAGGAGTGAACGTCTAGCACGAAAAGACAGCAATAACCAGTCTCAGGTTTTTCAATACCCTCAGGGCAGACCGTTGGGGAGGAATCAGACACATTTGCAGCAGAGTTGGAACAGGGGGTGCAGATAGATGAAGAAAATGAATTTTGTACTGTAAATGATTTAGGAGAACTACATTTGGACACAGAAGGGTGTCAGATTTTTAATGAAAACAATTTCAAGATTTACAACTACACAGATGTTAGTATCACCTCTGACTTTTTTCAGCTATTTACAAAAGGGTTACATTTTGTCCCTACCCATGAACCTCTCTAAACTATTAATTGAATTTAAATTATTTGTCAGGAAGCTGAATTTAGCTGTTTACTTTAAAGGTCAAGAGAAATTGGATTATACCCTTAGTAGACGGAGCACTTTCAACCCCCCCCACCCTAATTTGAAAGTTTTTGATGAACTAGTGGAAAAAACACTTAGGGACAGTTGTAGTTCACATTTTAGACAAACATCAAGTAATTTGGACTTTCATTTATTACAACTTGTTGAATATATTAACAAAGAAAGTATTAGGGTGATGAAACCCGATAAAGGGGGAGGGGTAGTCCTTATGTACAACCTTGAATATGATATTTATATACATAACATCTTGCAAGATGCAGAGACTTATGAACTTATTTCAAGAAACGAATACAACTTAGCAATTTCTAAGATACATTATATGCTGAAGGACTACCTCAATCAGGGGGGTATCAATGAGAAATTGTACAATTTCCTCTCTGTACCTAAACCAAAAATCCCTGTTATTTTCGGGATACCAAAGGTGCATAAGGGCTTAACACCTCTCAAATTTAGACCTAATATAGCAGGTGCTGGCAGCATTACAGAGCCTTTAGGAATATTCATAGATCAAAATTTGAAACATTTAATTTCCACGATCACATATATTTGTAAGGACTCGTGGGAATTTATAGGCAGTATTACACCTAATCTGTTTGACCCTGACCTTTTAATGATTACTATAGATGTTATAGAATTATTCCCCAGCATCCCACACATCACAGGTTTGGACTGGTTTAATGAAATTTTGGCTAGTGAATCTGATCTAAATGGAAGTTTGATTAACCTTATAGTCCAATTTATGGAGACTGTTTTATTAAACAACTTCATTTATTTCAATGGGGAGATTTTCAAACAGAAGAAAGGGTGGCTATGGGCGCTTCATGCGCTTCGTCTTACGCCAACATTGTCCTTTATAGATGGGAGAAGGTTTTCATTCACACTACGGAATGGAAGGAACACATTTTATTTTATAAACGTTACCTCGATGATATATGTATTTTGTGGAAGGGTAGTAAGGACAGGTTCATGGACTTCTTTAGTTACTTGAACTCGACTACTACATTTCTGGCTTTCACACATGAAATTAGTGATTTTTCTTTACATTATTTGGATGTCCTATTGAGTAAAGACATGACAGCAGGTGGTTTTCAGACATGCATTTACAGAAAGAAGACGCACTCTAACACCTTTTTACACTATGATAGTGGGCATCCCCATTACACTAAGAGAGGCATAGTAAAGGGGCAATTTATAAGAGTCTCGAGGATGTCCAGTACAATGGAACTGTTTCTGCAAGAGATAAACACCCTGGAGGACATGTTTCTGCAAAGAGGATATCCTTGCACTCTGGTAAAAACACTAGCATCAGAGGTAACAGAGAAAAGAGAATCTTTGTACCCCCCTATTCTAGGAAAAGGATTGCCTGTAACACAACCTAATAATGAACAACGTAATTCATCTTCAAAAAACAATTTTGTCTACACCTATAATGGGGATTCAGATTTGGTAGAAAAGACCATTAACACGTTTTGGCCTATTTTAGCTTCACACAATGATATCCATCAGTTTTTGCCTGACAAAGTGAGCTATACTAGGAAAAGAGATATCAATTTAAAAGGGCTATTTGATTCCAGAAAAGGGAACAACAACCCCAGAACTACAGGGCAAATTCTAAAGAAATTAGGCACACTTAAATGTGGTGCCTGTAACCAGTGCCGCTACATGATAGAAAAGGAAAGCTATTATTTAGCTGCTAGAAAGTTTCACTTAAACTCCCATGGTCGATATACATGCACAACTAAAGGAGTGGTATATTTGGGGGTCTGCATGTCTTGTGATAGTTTCTATATAGGGAAGACAGAGAGGATGCTTAAAAGGTGGATTTATGAGCACCTCAACGATATAGAAAGAAAAAGAGACACAAATGCCTTTTATAAACACCGTTCAAGTTGTCCTGACATGCAACTAAAGTTTTTTGTGATAGAGCAGGTTACCCAAGATGCCAGGGGTGGGGATTGGGAATCTCGGCTAGAAAACCGAGAATTAATTTGGCAGATTAAGTTAAATGCCACCCAACCCCCGGGTCTGAATGACAGTATAAGCCTTACGAGTGTGCTAAAGATGAACAGAGATAAACTGCATTAATTACATCTACAGAGGGTACCTTTAGGGTTACGGGGATTATTTCTATTTTTACCACTCAGATCTACTGTTTAACCTATTTCACATTCATATGGATTTTTTATTGTTTAGTGTTATTTCTTTTATTGCATTATATAGATGGAGACAACTATAGTTTACTAATTTAATTATCCTATGAACAGTTTGGTAATGTTTTGGGTTTTCTATGCCTCTACTGTGTACATATTTGTTAACATTTAAAAATGTATGTATAAAATGTTTTAAAGTATGGTTTTAATATACAATTGAATGAATACTTTTTACTACAGCGGATTTTAGAGGAACATGTGAGCTTATGTTTAATTCAAGCTTGCATTTTTAACAAACTTAATGCTCAGTAGCATTTTTTAGTTACGCTTTTGTAATAGTATGAGTTTGGTTAATGATTTCAATTAGTAAGTGCTAATTAAAGCACATGACTAACCTTCAAAATATAAAAGGGACAAGAATTACTAATTTAATTTAACTTGAGAAAGCCTGGTACAACCAGGCGAAAGCGCTTGTTCGAAGTGTTCTGTTGTCTTTCTAAAATAAAGGATTTATACCAGCTATTGAAGCCTCAACTGTTGCTGCTTTGGGTTACTTCAGAGTGTATTCATGCCATCTACTTTGTGACTGTATTTTTATAGCTGAGCCACGCTGGTTTCTGCACTTGGGATTTTTTTGGTTATAAACTATCAAAATTATCACTCACTGTAAATTGTGGAAGAAATTTACTGACCTTTACTGGTTCTGGGTTTCAGTTATTCCCTTCCCCATTACCTCCATGACCCTGGCAAAGAGTCAGCATCTCCTTTTTGTGATGCCTCTGCCTCTCATTTTCTTTGGTTTCCAGATGTCTCAGTCTCTCTCCTGATTATAATGCCATCTGTTTCTCCTTTTCTTCATCCTCCAAATGCTGCAGTCTCTCTGCTGATTCTAGTTCCAACCGTTTGGCCTCCAGTTCAAGTCTCTTTAACTCCAGACAGATTTTTAAGTCCTCTGAAGCAAAGTTGAACTGCCCATTTTCTGAGAGTTGTACATTTCCAAAGCCAGTCTGGTTGTCCTCCTGGTTGCTGGTCTGTGATGCAGGTGTTACTAAGGCTGCAATCATGTCTGCCTTAGTCAGGTTGTCATGCACCATTCCTTTGTCATGGCACATTTCAGCCAATTGGGTCCTTGTCAGCTTGCCATAATCCTGTGCTGACATCTTTGCCTGCTCTCCCTGACTAACTAAGGTAACAAAAAATGAATACAACTATTGTGATATGAAACTCAGAATGTCTACCATGTGGCTTCTTGAGAGTACAAAAATAATTATTTACAAAATTCCAGATAGCTGGGCTGGCAGTATCTCCTTTTGTCACAATAGGGACATGATAAAATAAAGTATTTAGGAGTATGGATTAAAAATGATACCAGTGTGGCAGCTAATGATATCTTGGAAGAGACTAAATAAAAGATAATACAAAAAACTGAGAAAATGGAAGCTCTCTTATATGCATATTGATAGTAAGATACAAGCAGTTAAAATGTTTTTAGTCCATTTAGTTTTATACACAGGTTAGGCATACTTTTATCAACCAGAGGTGAAGTTGTGGATAGCAATTAATAAAGAGCTGAAGGGTTTTATCTGAGAGGGGAAGACAGCAAGTGTCGAGTGGGATAAGCTGATTCTTCCAGTAGAACAGGGCAGTTTGGGACTACCTGCGTTGAAGGGGTATATCAGAGCAAGACAGTTAAGGCTCCTATACATTGTACAAGCAGAAAACTATAATTCAAAATGGAAAGAGATGATGATGAAATGGGGGAAGCTGAAGTAACAGGGAGAGATTGAGATTTTGGATGCAGACCTTTAAGGAGAACAACGATAATCATACAGAATATTAAATTCATAAAGTAGCAGAAGATATTCTAAGAACTAAGCCAATATGGGAATGGAGAATGGAGATTCTGCCGACAGGTATGATTGCATTTAGAGATGCAGAAAATAGGCAAGATTGGCAAAGGATCCAAGGTGTTGGGAGCAAACTACTACAGGGAAAAGTAACAGAATGGGAAGATGCCAAGAACTTATTTGGCCTACAGGTTAGAGATTGCCTTCTATATCAAGGATTGATATCAGAGTACAGGCAAAGAGAAAGAAATTGGGGGTCCTGAACGAAAGACCAGCACTGGTAGAGTTTTTGATAGAATCTAGAACAGAAGTTGCCGTTAAGAAAGAAATAATTAGTAGGGCATATAAAACAATGCATGATAACTATAAGAATCAATCAGAGGCAGGAAGGATTGGGAAGAGAGATTAGATAAGCAATTCACAAAGAAACAATAATGGGTATATGTATGTCTCCCTAATATGCAACAAAATCTAGAAGATTTAGGATCTTTGCCTGGAAGTGTTTACATAGGTATTTTTATACCTCAAGCAGGCTGCAAAGAATTTTTCCTCTGGTAGACAGCAAATGTTGGAGGTGTGTGATGGGGAAGAAAGAGGCAACTGGGAACATATGTTTTGGGAGTGTAATAAGTTGGCGGACTTTAAAGATTCCCTGTAGACTGCACTGCCGGAGATGCTGGGTGAGCAAATTGGAGTAACGAGGGAAATGATTTTTTGAGCTATGATACAAAATCAGAATTGCCTAGACATAGTAAGGCCTTGATGAGTATAATTAGGATGGCTGCCAAAAATGCAATAACGAGAACATGGAAATCAAAGTCTAAACTAACTTTATTAGAAGTAACAAAGACAGTAACAGAGATAAAACAACTGGAACTTGGATCTTTGGAAAAGGGTAGGAGCAAAATACATAGGAAAACATGGGAAATGTGGGATTGATACATGCAGAGGTGAAACGAGGTTTAAAAGAAGGCAGGGTTTGAATAAGCTATGTAATGGTTGACTGCCAATGACTGCATATATTAAAAGTGATTTATAATGTTTGCAGCTATAGTTGTGTTGGCACTGTTTGTAAGGTATAATGTTTGCAAATGAGAGTGTGTCATTATGGATTATTTTCATTTATATAAATGAACATTTAATAAAGACTTTTTTTTGTTTATAAAAAAAAATTAAGAAAAGCCTCTAAATGGAAACCCCAGTTCCAGATGTATTACCTAACTTCTGGCTCAAGGTATTAACATCTTTACACAAGGATTTAACCCTGATTAAAAATTACTTGTGTATACATCCCAAACAGATGCCAACCTGGTTAACAACATGAAGAAATATGCTCCTCCTTAAGAATGAACCTTCAAGCCATCCTAAGAACTATAGACCAATGACTTACCTTCTAACAATGTATAAATTATATACTGAAACTGGTGAAGGAAGAGTTTATTGCCATGTAGAAAAAAAAAATCAGTCATCAGTATAAAACACAAAGGTAACAGAATATCATATGGATTGTTAAACAAAGCTATAATACAGAGTATGGCATGAATAGATTACAAAAGAAACTTCATGGATTATGTAATGCATACAGATGTATAAAATATTCCCTGTATTGGCCAAGTGATCAATTACATTGCAGTGACTATGAAATAGTAACATCCTACTTTGAAACTGACCCATGATAAAGAGCAAATTATTATCCCAGGGATAAAAAGTCAAAGAGGGGTATTCAATGATGTTTCTTTGTCATAATTGCTGTTTACATACACACGTACAAATATTTGCATAAAAAATGTCCACGTTTTTCTTAAAAATTCTAAATTAGTGCATGCTTTAATATAATTTGGTAGTCTATTTCATGCATCACCTACTCTCTCAGAGAACCAACTGGCACCTTTCTCATTTCCATATAGTCTTTTTTCATTTCTCCAAGTCTTTTGGGTTTCTAATACCATGAAGGGAATGCACCCCATTCCTAAGTCAAAGTATGATTAAAATAAATGAAATGAGTATTGTTTTAGTCTTTGATGTTATCCTGAACTGCTCTTCACAGCACCCTCAATATGCCCATTATTGACTCCTTCTGCAATTTATATGGCGTTACATGTATTGGTAACATATCTAAGTACAATTGTAAATTCTTTTTTATAAGACTCATTGTTCCTGCTACTATTGGAACTGTCTGGGTATCCTTCTTCCACATTGCCCTTCTTTCTGCCTGCAAATCTTCGTATTTTATGACTTTGTGTCTCTCTGTATATAAGAAACTGTAGTCACTGGGTGTAGCAATTTCAATGATCAATGTTACTTTTGTCTTCTTTTCATGGACCACTATAGCTGGTTTTCTCGCATCTATTTTTGCAATTGTTTGTTATAGGTGATCCTATGTGATATAAATGTCATCTTTTTCTATAATGCTTTGTGGCTCATTTTTACTGTATAGAGAGTGGACCCCTGAGGGAGGGCTCATTTTGGAAGAATAAAAACAGCTTGGACTGAAGAGTTTGGCTGACTGAAAGTGTTTCTTATTGCTTCACAGTGTATGTTTTAGACTTTTTTGTTATATTTTACACTATGGTTACTTTTGTTTTTTTATTTGTGGTGGGGTTTTTTTGAGTAACCTAAGCAGTATGGGCTCTGGATGATATACCTTCCCTTTTTTCGCCTGTTCACATGGAAGAGTTTGGCAAACTGCATTCTGAGCTTGGAACTATGAAAGGGGAATTGTCCCACCTTATAGACCTTCTTAGCCAACCAGAGGGTTCCTTTCACTTTTGATCCTCCAAATGGAAGCGTAATTCGTCAGCAGGAAGGGAAGTAAGGGCAGAGCAAAGTAGGGATGGTTATGGAGACAGTCCTGAAACTTTTGCAAGTAAGAAACAGACCAGGAGGCTTCTTGCTCGATGAGAAATCTGAACTTTTCATTAGAAATTCCCCCAGGACAGTACAACAGGCAAAATGAGGAAAATGAAATGGAGAGGACTGGAACCAGACCTAAGCAAACAGGTACAGCTTATACGTTGAACAAAGACAATGGTTTGCAACAAGAGACTGATTCTGAAGCCGCAAGGTATAGGAATCCTTTGGGAAACTATAAAGAGATTGAAAAGTTGGACTATGAAAGTTTAGTAAAAAAAAAATTGTCTTTTCAAAATATGATATAAAAGAAGATGAAGGTAAAAAACTGTATTTAATGAAACTAGTACTACTAAGGGTGGCTTAAAAGAAATGATTTATGCTTTTGAAAGTAAAATGTACAAGGTTAAAACCTTACAAATGGAAAATGCCTATCTTTCAGAATGTCTGACTAAGAAAATTGTCCAAAAAGGACTAAGGATGTATAAATTTCCCTTTGGTATTGATTATACTGACACTGTATATTCTGAATTTATAGAAATGTTTAACAAACATGGTTTAGAGTTGATGGCAAAAATTATAGAAGTTAATGATGTTAAATTTGTGGATTGATAGTAGAGAGACAGAGAAACTGAACAAAGATATTCAAGAAGATTTGTTGTTTCCACAATATGACAAGTTGTATGTTAAACAAATGGAAGACATTGAAGATAAATGTGACAAGCTTTTTAAAAGAAAGTGTAAAAAGATAGAAAGAGACTTAGCAGAATATAATGGTAAGAAAGCTTACCCATTAGTAGACATACAGGAAGGAAAAAATACAGTGGCCCGGTTAAGAGAGGACATAATAGTAACCAATGGAACCAGTCACCCTATACAGTTAACAACAGGTAACAGTTCAAACAAACTACATACAGGAAGATTTTTTAAGGAATCAGTGGGGGGAAGGAGAAATAGGAGACAATATAGAGGGAGAGAGGCCTCAACAGCAGTGGAGAACCAGGGACAGAGAACATTGGTAAAGATGAACCACCCTGATGTTTTAGATGAGACACACCAAGAAGGGATAGTAAACAATTATAAAGGTACCATATTTATAATTATACTGATACTGTGCTCACTAAAGAGTAGTTTTCCCTTTTTATGAAAGGTTTAAAATATGTTCCAACAAGAAAGTTTAATTATACTGATTTTATTTTAGAGTTAAAAATACTTATGAGGAAACTCAATTTAGCATATATTTTTCAGAAACAAAATACAAATGGAAGAAAGGAAAGGGAAGTTAAGATGAGAAGTACCTTTAACCCCGTTAGAACCTACTTTAAGTGTACTAGAAAAGCTATTACAGATGATATATATATATATATATATATATATATATATATATATATATATATATATATATATATATATATACATATACACTGAAAAGTAAAGAAGAAAGAGAGCATGTCACATAATTCGACCAAAAAAGAACAAGAATTATTAGAACAGATGAGAAATGATCATTCTATCAGAGTCATGCGGCCAGATAAGGAAGTGGGGACACTGTTATATGGGGCAATGCAATATTCTCAGAAAATATTTGAGATGCTTTATGACACAAAAACATATTCTAATGCCTCCCTTAATGAAACAAATATAGCACACCGCCGCATTGACTATTATTTGGAAGAATATTTGACAGATGAAAGAATTTCACCAGAGATTTTTAATTTTTGAAAGTTAGACATCTAGTGACAGCCACTATTTTGGGATTCCCAAATCTCATAAAGGTTTGGAACATCTTAAGTTTAGGCCCACGGTGGCAGGACAAGGTTATAAAACCTACCCTTTTGGGGTGGTAATAGACAAGTGGCATAAACATGTTTACAACAAGGTAGATCACCTTTTGAAAGATTCTTGGGACTTCCTGGGTAGGCTAAAAAATAATCTCTGGGAAGAAAACATTTCCTTTCTTATGGTGGATATAGTGGACTTGTATACAATCATTCCAAAAAGTGAAGGGCTAGAGCTTTTTTTAGAAAGTATGAAAAAACATACAGACTTTTCTGATGATAAAATAAGTTTGATTTCTGAATTTATGGAACTTGTATTAGATTATAATTACATTTACTATGAGGGAGAATATTTTAAACAGAATAAGGGTGTAGCTATGGGGCATCATGTGCCCCCATTTATGCTAATATGGTGCTTTTAGAATGGGAACAAACTACAATTTTCCCTAGTGAGTGGTTTAGCTATATTAAAATGTATGTAAGTTTTTTGGATGATGTATTCATTTTGTGGACAGGAACAAAGAAAATAAGAGAGAATTTGTGGAATTTTTGAATAATTCATCTAGTTTTTAGAAATTCACATACATCAGTAGTGTAGAAAGCATTAACTATTTGGATACAGTTATAAAAAATCAGTAAAGGATTTAAGTCCAATGTTTATAGAAAACCCACATTTAGTAATTCCTGTTTAGAGTATACTAGTAATCACCCCCACCATCAAAAAAATAATATAGTCAAAGGTCAACTAGTTAGAGTTACCCGTATGACTTCTGATGAGGGAGACGTAGATAGAGAGTTACAAAAAGTAGCACAACTATTTTATGAATGAGGGTATCCAGCTAACATAGTGGAGAAAAATGTAGAATATGTTAAAAGTGAGTGGGGTAAAAAATTTAAACCACTGTTAGGTTATGTACTACAGGAAAAAGAAAATTTTGAAGAGGAGAAACAATTTCATAGGGCTATGGTTAATCCTTTTTGTGGACAAGTTAAACAAGTGAAAAAGATTTTTGAGAACAATTGGTCCAGTCTTAAAAATAACCCTAGAATATTTTCAGCTGTTGGGAAGGAACCCATTTTTGCATACAAAACTGGACTCAATTTAAAAGGGGCATTTGAACTTGCTAACAAAAGTCAGGTAGTGGGTAATAGTGGTACAACAAGATGTGGTGCTTATGCACAATGCAAGTTCATACAAGCTAAGAATATGGTAACCCTGCAAAACATTCTGAAGTCTAAGGTTTTCTTTGAAAAAAGAAATTGTCAAACATCAGGGGTAATATATCTGGCAGCTTGTAAAACTTGCGCAGCTTACTACATAGGCAAGACAGAAAGGCGTTTTAGGGACAGAATATACGAACACCAGTACGAGATTGCTACAAGAAATATAAATAATGTCCTACATAAACATTCATTAGTATGTGCAAATTTTGTTCTGTTTTTATTTGGTATTGTGGAGCGAGTAAGACCAAATCCTAGAGGGGAAGATCACAGGAATTATACAGAAGAAAGGGACATTAAGTGGCAAATAAAATTAGCTGCGACCCTTGCACTAGGTCTTAATGAAATGGTATCCTTAAAAGCAATATTAGTAAGGAAAGCTACCTCATATGTACTGTGTATATTGTCTGTGTGTGTGTGTGTGTGTGTGTGTGTGTGTGTGTGTGTGTGTGTGTGTGTGTGTGTGTGTGTGTGTGTGTATATGGGGAGGGGGTTCAACTCCACAGTATATATATATATATATATATATATATATATATATGTGTGTGTGTGTGTGTGTGTTTTAAAGCAAGTCAGTGGATAAAATGTGGTTGATTTTTTTATCTTAAACAATTTTTAAGTTTACATCTGATGAATGTCTTGGAATTTGAAGTTTTTTTTATAAATGATGTTTCTTAAAATGTACTTGTGTTAAAATGTGTTGGTAGTGTATTTCATTTGAACATTAAGGAAGTTGTATCTTTAAAGGATTGTGAAGGGTGATGACATCACTCATTTTTAACAGTATTTAAAGGCTGTATTATGGAGTGCAGTTAGATTCCGATGACGTCCCCAGTTTAGGTGATGACAGCGGTCAATCTGTGTCTTTGTATGTTGGAAGAATAAAAACAGCTTGGACTGAAGAGTTTGGCTGACTGAAAGTGTTTGCTACTGCTTCACAGTGTATGCTTTGGACTTTTGCTTAGTTCTAATTTATACTGTGGTTACTTTGTTTTTTTTATTCTGCACTCTAGTTTGGGTCTAATGTAGCTTACAAACAATGATTTCATAATTTCTGATTCTCTAGACTTTATAATGTGTTTTATACAACCCAGTTCTATAACCATTATTAAGCATCTGGTTGAAATGATTAGAAAATCTCAAAGCTAGAGCTACCCATATACCCAGGTCCTTAAATGAATCTATCTACTGTTTCAATCACTTTGTGCTGCATTAAATATTCACCTTTCAGTCTATACCTTCCAAATACTTATTTTTTTGTTAACACCTTTATTAAAGGGTCTATATTAGTTCAACAAGATGGTATTCCAGCGAACACCTATTCAGCAACCCCTAATCAGCGAAAATTGCATCAGCAATTCTCTGAATTTACTAAGGGCAATGAAACAGTTGCCCGAAGCATAATAGACCAACTTTTAGTTGACTCGAACCCACCTACGTGGGGGGCTTCACCCCTCCCCAACTATATATACCAACTCCAAGATTGCACTACAGTGGAGAAAAGGCAAAGTTCTGTACTTGTCCGTTGTGCTTTGGCCAACTATTTTGTTGCCCTTAATGAATTCAGTAAATCGCTGAAGTGATTTTCACTGATTACGAGTCACTGAATAGGTGTTCACTGGAATACCATTTTGGCTACTTAATATAGACCCTTATTAAATTGTCACTTAAGACACAAGCAAACATACACTTAACAGAAAAGAAAATGAACCATATTTACATTTTTCTATTTGCATACATTTTACATCACATATCTTTTTTTTGTAATTATCATCAATCCAGCTTTACATACATTGTTGAATTCCTGGCATGATTTAAACTTCACTTTTCCTGAACATTATTCTGCATGTATTATTCTCACAACTTCCATTTATTTCTATGTAATTTGCTCATTTCATTTGCTTTGTTTTGATGTATTTATCAGCATATTCTTCTGTGCCCAAATGGTTAATTTAGTCAAGCTTTTTTTTTTTTTTTTAGACATCCCCTATCTGTAACACTTGTAATCAGTTTACTCACTTTCAAGTCATCTGCGTACAGACAGTTGAATACCTTAAATGAAAAAAAAGATCTGAAAGATGCAAACTAAACAAGCATGGGCCTAGGACAGAGCCCTCTGGGACAGCCTGACTGTAACCTAGAATTTCACTTGTCCATTTGCTGTGTGATATTTGCCATGTCCTGTTTGTAAGCCATGCAGCTATCCATCTTATCAAGATTAGATAAACATATAGTTGTTTTAAATTATTGATCAGTATTTTGTGCATAACCTTATGAAATTCTAAAGTTAAGTCTATATAAATTACATTACAGCATATGTTTTATATAGAACTGTTATTATTTTGTTATAGAAAATTATGTTACATGTGGTTATAGATATATTGTCAACATATGCATAGTGATATATGGTTTAAGCCCAATCTTTCCAATTCTGACAGTAATTTATCTAAAATAACCTTCTCCATTATTTTTCCCCAACAAGAAAGGAAACTTGTGGGTCTGTATGACTCTGGGTTTGCCTTATTCTCCCTTCCTTTAAAGATAACAAGTGTGCATCTCCAGTCTTTAGGAATAGCGCCATACTTAAATGGCCTGGTGAATAACAAGTAGAATTGTTGTTGTTCTTTGTCTTTCGGCTTTTCCCGGTTAGGGGTCGCCACAGCGGAACTCCAAATTTGTGCTCATTTCCATGTTCATTAGTGTGTCTAGTCAAATAATTAGTATCAATATTTCTCCTAATTTCTGAATGGTGCTCAGTTATTTTTTCTTTTAACTTTCTTGTTGATTTTCCAATATAAAATTATGGATATGCATTACAAGTAGCTAAATAAATTATATTAGTTGTAGTACATGTTGCAAAACTCTGAAAAGTGTATTTCTTTTTTGTTAATGGATATGTAAAAATATTACTTTTGTTTATGGTATCACAGCAGCAACAATTATAGCAAGGAATGGTGCCTGTCTTTATTACTGCAGTTCTACCGATCTTTGTACGCTTGTCCTTATAACATAATTTTTTCTTTAAATTTTGGCAATTCCTATATGAAAAACTAGGTGTTATGCCAATTAATGGACATAAATCCAGTAGAGATGTCAGAATACACCAGTTGTTAATAATTCTCTTTACCTCAGAAGTAGCTGTATTAAAGGTAGTTGTAAAACGTAATTTACGAAGATTCAGATTTGTATCATATTCACTAGACATATTTATAATAGAAGTGTCAAAGTATGGTCTAATGCTATTTTCCCTATAACCTAATACATATTCTAGTTCCTTGTTCAGAGACTCATTATTATAACCTCTACCAATAAACTCATTTTTCAGTTCCTGTAACTGCTGTTTACATCTTTCAGTTGTTGTGTCGAGTCTACTTATTCTGATAAATTGTACCTTTGTGATGCCTCTACAAACATGTGGAGCATGCATACTGTCATGATGAAGAAACTTATTTCTATGTGTGGGTTTCTCATTTTATTAAGGGGTAGTATTAAAGTAGTCCCAGTACTGAAAAAAGGAGCCGGCCAACTATGACAGTCCAATGTTTATTGTTACAAACACGTCAAACATGAAATAGAAGCAAAATAACAGACTGGTTTTGGCTATAAAAAAAGACAGCACTGATGAAAGCTAGGTCTTTTTTATAGCCAAAACCTCGTTTATCATTCTATTCTGCTTCCCTTGTCTAAATTTTCCTCTGTTTCCAGCCTTCCGATCCATCCTCTACACACATTTATAAATGTAAAGGACTGGTGTTTATCAATGGACACTTACAGAGTAAGGCTGCTGGCAAAGTGGGAATATCCACTTCCACTGCCATTATGCTAACATATGCACAGCCTTTCGCAGTGAAGTTTTATGATATTAACACAAAGCTGCATTTGCCAGCTAACTTTGGAAACTTAAGTACTTACAGCAGACTTCCACATATATACAGTTCATATGAATGTGTGCAAGTATTACCTACACAATTTTCAGTTCAACTTACATACATTCATTTCTGCACAGTTTGTTGGGCAGTTCTTTGCATATAGTGCATTGGCATATTGGCAAAACTCTACTATTAGCACATCCATCTTGCATTGCACACTTGTATAGTGTATGTATATGAAAACTACCCCATACACTGACCAGCATATCCTCAAACCAAAAAAACCCTGAAAAGAATGAATAACACTGGAAAAAATATCTGAACTCAGTACGTATTGAAATTTACATAACAACTCACCAAAGAAGAAAGCAATCACAACACTTACCTCAGCCTAAACTTTCCTGTTTTCTAGCCACTACAACAAATTTTACTAATCTTAAAATTGTAATTATAAATCCTGAATGGAAAATTAAATGAAAAGTCACTTATGTCAACACAGACTCAGGAGTCAGTACTGTATAAGTAACATGGGACATTGCAAAAATGGAGCAATCTGTTCTAAATTACTTATGCACCTATTTCAACACTACAAAGAAACATTTCAGTTGTAAACAGTTGCATAATATGGTTCACTCTGTTTTGCAAAAGCTGCAGAAAGTAGTAACTTTGTTGTAAATGACACAAAAAAGAACAAGAAGCTGGAATTGGCAAGCCACAAGCCATAAACATAGCACTACTCACAAGTCGCATGTGACCTGTGGATTGTATATTGTGCAGGCTTAACTAACAATAACATTGTGTGGTATGTGTTCAAAAATGGATTATAACAAATTTCCCTTTCAGTTCCTTGCAGTCCATTTCTCAGAGTTTCACTATGAATTAATTTATTTTAATCTATTTCTCTAACACATAGTAAACTAGTTCTGATAAGTGATGTGACATAATTTATTTATTTATTCACACTGGTTTATCCGTAAATTCTGACTTGGTCAAAACAGCCCATTTTCAGCAGAGACACGTGGAGAAAAGCTCCACTTAACAGATAAAATTAAAAAATTCGAACACATTAAATTAGAAAACAGCTGAAAATTACACATTTCAAAAATAAAAAATAATATAAGGCATAGAGATATACTGAAAATATGTTACAGGGAACAATGAGAAAAAGTAAATGCGTGAATGCATGCATATGCATATAACACACGCGCACACACACACACACACACACACACACACACACACACACACACACACACAGAAATTCAATGGAAAAGGATTCTACAAAAACAATACCATATAACAAGAAAGGACCTTGAAATAACAGTTCTGAAAGGAGGACTGGCATGTAAACTTGACAGCTGTCAATAAATGACTCTTCACTGCACCAAAAATGAACAGTGTTAACAATTAAATTGAATGTAATTAATCCAATTAATCACTGACACCGAAAGCTACAATGAGAAAAACTAACTTCTACCCAGAAAATAATGAAAAAAAAATCTAGACTTCAGAGGTCTTAAAAAGAGTGACTCTTTATATTTTAGCATCTGCTGCCATCAAGTGGCCATATCCTGTTAATGCAGAATTCCCTCACAGTCTGTGGTCAACTGTTTCACAGCTCTTGATTTTCTAGCTTGGTCCTCAGCTGAGGTACCCCCTATGTGGAGTCTGTCCTCTCCCATGTCTGCATGGGTTTTTTTTTCCAAATAACTTTTTATTTATTTCATAGGAACAAGGGAAAAAAAAACCAAGAACATGACATGAAGATATGAATAAGCAAGTAAACAAACAAAATACAGATTAATCCTACAAAACATACTAAAGTATATACAATATTTACAAACTATCTAACGTGCTACCCTATAGAAAGATGGATTAGAAGAATAGAGACATAATTCTGAGAGATATCAGTGTATCTAAGGATTCATCCTGAAGTGTGAGGTGTATCATAATCCTAAACAAAAGTGCAAGGTCGGTTATTCGCAAAAGATAAGATCTGTTAACCCTTCTCCAAATTTTTCCAGAGGTCTAATTTCCTGGGTCCTTTTGTAATAATTTTTTGCGCTGAGATATATGTAAGAGCCATTTCCTTAAAGTTGTTCCAACAGAGTTTGGTACGATCTAGCCAAGTTTTGGTGATATATAATTTTATGAAGGAACATAGGATAACTAGTGCGTGCATGTCAAATTTAGAGAGATTTGTAGTCGGAATATGAAGGATCGCTAATTCCCAGGATAGGGTCGATTTGTGGTACCCCATTTTCTCGAGACGAACTTTTAATGAGGTCCAAAGTTTGTGTGAGTAATTACAAAACCATAGTATATGTAGAAGATCAGCGTTTGGGAAAGAGCAACATGGACATGAGGGAGCGTTCTTAGAGTCAAACTTATTAAGGACAGAGGGAGTATAATACGAGTTGTTATTTATCATTAATTGTGTGTAAATACATTTTTTAAATGGGGATAGTTCTAAGGTAGTTTTTATGGCAGAAAGCTTTTGTTTCTCTTAAAAAAGGATACTATGATTGTCCCAATAGCCGGAGAAAAGGCAAACCGAGTTGTGTATTATAGGGTTCAAAAGACTGTATGATTTAGAGAGCATTTTCTCTGAACTCAAAATAGTTTGAATAACTTCAAGAAGTTTGCTGATATCTTGTCTATTGACCTCAAGGTGGGCAAATTTTGATGGGACTAGTTCACGTAATTGACGGAGAATAGTCGTGTATTTGTTATTGATCTTAAGAATTAGTCGAAGGTTAGTAAGTGATTCAGCTCTGTATTTAAGAATGTGCCAGACTACGGCGTCTTTAATAAGAGGAAAGTTAGAAAAATTAATCATCAGATTGTTGATCTTAATATTAGGATTTAGGTGGAGGGGTTGGAGTAGAGGTAGGACCTTATCAAGTTTAATAGATTTTATCAAATCTTGGAAAATTCTGATTTTATGTTTTAGGTTAGTGGATAGCTTATAGTTTCTGATATCACCCGGAGAAAGAAAGGGAAGGGCTTTGGGGTTGATTTTATTGGCTTGAACATGTTGATACCATATTTTAATCCAGGTAGGGGAAGAGTTATATTCTCCATGATTGAATTTCAAGATAGACAGAATTCTATTAGCACATATAATGGTGTAGTACAATTGGAAATTTGGTAAACCAAGGCCTCCCTTACTCTTAGGGTATATTAATTTAGAGTATAAGATCCTAACTGATTTGGGAAACCAAATAAATTTGGCTAATTCTTTATTAATCTTAGAGAAGAGAGTTTTGGGTATTATCTGATCTGAGGCATTAAATTGATAGAGGAGTCTGGGTAAGATGTTCATCTTCACTATCGCAGCTTTGGATAAGAGAGATGGGTTGATCAGTTTCCATCTTTGGATATCCTGTAAAATTTTCGACCAAGTTCTAAGGAGATTGTTTTGGAACATGGACGTTTGGTTGTGATTAAAGTGTATACCAAGATAGCTAATGTTGAAAGTTGTCTGAAAGGGAGAATCCGGAAAGTAGTTTGATTTGTGACCAACGGGGTTAATAGGAAAGATGTGTGATTTCTTATGGTTAACCTGATAGTCTGAGGCCTTTGAGAACTTATTAATAGCATTGATGATTTTACCAAGGTCAGAGTTAGGAATTTGGAAATACAGGTTGAGGTCATCTGCAAAGGCAGAAAATAATATCTTAGTGCCTAGGAATTTAGGAATCGTATGAAAGGTATTCTGAGCAATATAGAGGAAGAATGGTTCTATGAAAATATTAAAAAGAAAGGGGGATAAAGGGCAGCCTTGTCTTGTACCATTTGTGATCTTAATTGATTTGGATAGGTTTTTGTTGATACAAAGATATGTGGATGTATTTTTGTATAAAGATTTAATCATGTCAGAGAAGGTGTGAGGAATATTAAAATGAGCTAGGGTTAGGAACAGAAAATCCCAATTTACTCTGTCGAAAGCTTTAGAAGCGTCAAGAGTTAGTGCATAGATCGGATTTTTTTCTTTTTTTGTAAAATGAATTAAGGAGTCCACAGTTAAAGTATTGCCCCAAGCGTGTCTGTGGGACATAAAACCGGCCTGATCCAGGGAGATTAAAAAGGACATAATTTTTTTCAGTCTATTTGCCAAGATAGACAATAAGATTTTAATATCAAAGTTTATTAGCGAGATGGGCCTATAGTTATGGGCGTCAGCTTTATCTTTCTTATTTTTTAAGATTAGAATGGTTTTCGAGGTATTCCAGTGTAAATCAGATATTCCATTTTTTATGATGTAGTTGAATACCTTTAGAAGAATGGGGAAATTATCAGATTAAAGGCTTTAAAGAATTCAGAAGTGAACCCATCAGGGCCAGAAGATTTGCCCACCTTGAGATTGGCAATAACATTTTGGATTTCTTGAAGACTTAAGGGAGCAGAAAGCGTAGAACTTTGGGTTTCATTCAGGAAAGGGAAGTTAATAGAATTCAGAAAGCTCTCCATATGCAAGTTAATAGAGGAGTCTTCTTTCCTACAATATATGTCTAAGTAGAGGGAAGAGAAAAGTTGAATAATCTCTGAGTCCGAATTATAAATTTTATTTTGGTAATATAATAAGGAAATTCTGGGGGAACCCTGGTTATTTTTAATTATTCTTGCAAGAGTTTTAGAAGGAATTTGCGCCCATTCTGAATAGGTTTGCAATGAATTTTTGTTCAGACAAGGAAAGGTTTTGTTGGTGAAGTTCTAGTAATTCTTTTTGAGAGTTGTTAATTGTTTTACTTAGATTAGGGTCTTGATTTAATCTTTGTTTCTTTTCTAAGTCAGAGATTTTCAAGATTAGCTCGGCTTCCTTACTTTTGTAAAGTTTTTTATAGTAAGAGGCCTTGTTGATTGGAAAGCCTCTCATTTTGGCCTTACAGGCGGCCCATTGGATATCAAGTGGGATTTGTGAGAGTTCAAGATTAGAGCTAAAGTCTGATAGTATTTCTATAGTTTCTTGAGTTATGACCTTATTACGCAGCAGGTTGTTATTTAGAGTCCAGTTGTTATAGGGGGGGTATGTGTTGATCCTAGGGTGTATTTGATCTTAAGAGAGATTCTTGAGTGATCAGAGAAGAATCTAGGTTCTGATGAGAAGTTTATTTTAAATTTAGAAAGGGAATCAGACACTAAGAAGAAATCTAAACGTGACCATGTATTATAGCATTTCGAATAATATGTGTATATTTCATCTCTAGATCCAGGGTCACCGAATGATATGGGATCAATAAGGTTAAAGTTATTTATCAGCTCCTGTAGAGCTAGAGATGCTTGGAAGTTGTATGAGGGAGATTTACTAGTGCAGTCTATACTGGGATCTATAACAGCATTCCAGTCCCCCCCAAGATAATATGGTGGTCCTGAAAATCAGAAAGAATGTTATAAATCTCTAAAATGAAGACCTGCTGTTGTGCACATGGGCCATACAGATTGAAGAAAAGGATTGGTTTGTTGATGTTAGGAAGTTGAGAAGTGAAATAACACCATCTTTCATTTTTATCAGACTTCACCTCTAAAATGATTCCATGAAAGTCATTTTTAATTATAGTAGCCACTCCCTTAGAGTTAGAACTATCTCCTGCGGCAATGATGGATTTTATCCACTTTTTTTTAGTTTCTTTAGACCAGTCCTCTTTGTACATATGTGTTTCTTGTAAGAAGCAGATATTGGCTTGTGATTTGAACACTAAGTGAAGGAGAAGAGATTTTTTGGATTTATTTTGTAGTCCTCTAATATTCCATGAATCGATGGACCAAGCCATAGCAACTAATTAATAAGGATCAAGAAAGATGGGACTTGATACAGCCCTGCCCTCAAAGAAGGTAGACTAGTCGTAAGAAGGACAATGGTGAAGTATGAGATTAGGAGTTTAGAAGCAATGAAAATCCATACCAATCCATCATACAGTAAAAAGAGATGAATAATAATAATAATAATAATAAGGGTAGCACAGTATTCCTTCAAGTCTAGCCCAGTGCCTAACCACCCCACCCCCTTGAGTGAAGGAATACAGATGAAGAAACAGAAGTTCAAATGAACTATGGTTAACAATAAAAACACAATGTAAAAAACTGTCATAGAAGTAGTCCTAAGAAGGACTAATCTAACAATGAGTAGAACTATAAATATATACATAGCAAACCACATCCAAAAATAGATCATACTAGGACCCTAACATCATGCATCCATGAACTCCACTCAAGGCCGAGGAGTAGTAAAGGAAAGGAAACAATAAGTAACTTTATAATGACAGATAGGAAAGGGCAGACTTGGGTAGTGATTAGTGCTTCGAGAAAAGATTAACTGGTGGCTAGAATGAGAAACAGTAGTGAAAAACACAAGCAAGAATATATTCTAACAGCTTATTAATTATCTAAGAAAGCAAACGGTTTTACCAGTAGCAAATAACCACAGTCAAAATATTTATAACATAGTAGTAAGGCAAAGGACAAAGGAGAGGTATGGAAAGGAGATGTAGAGAGAACAGACAAAAGATGAAAGACATAAAAGTTAAGCTCATACAGGATGCATGATTTGAATATACACATAAGGTTATAGAACTAGCACTAAATACCATAGCCCGATAACTTTTTATGCTAACCTTATTTAACTGGGCAGGAAACATTGATTTATCTGTGTAAACTGACAAGATAATATAGAGGTGACTAAGTAATATAAAAAAAAAAAAAAACCACGTATAAGCAGCATGTAAATATCTCTCAGGTATGCAGGGATCATTACATTTGTAGAATGCTGGAAGGTTTAATTATAGACCAAACACGATGATCCCCAAACATCTAAATTAAAAGTTGCCAATTAGATAATAAAGTAAGAAAATAAATAAATAAGCTGCTGTCTAGTCCGAATCTATGAGTAAGGAAGTATCTTCAATTATTTGAGATTCTTAAACATCTTAATTAAACGTTACTGTTGGAGCCTCTGACTCGACCGATATGGCAGGTTGTTCAGTTTAGCCATAACCTTAACTGAGCGAAATCGTCAAAGAGTCGGACACAGTGACTCGGTTGCAGCAGGTGCATCAGTAACTGAGCAACATGAATGGTTTAACAAAAATATTGCCACTACCTTGAAGTATGGCTAAGACCTGGTGAGAAGCGCACATATCGTGTGTGTAGCAATGCTTGACCGAGGCGAGAATACATTTCCAGCTTGTTGGGAAAGTCACGCTCTAGTTGTAGGCAAGATATTTAGTAAATAGCATTGGTGAATACAGCATTAATGAAAGTGTCTTAAAAAGTCACCGAAGGCTTACTTCTATGTAAGCGGAGACAAACAATCATAAAGCTGGATGTTGACAAGCCGAAGAAACAGTTTGTGGCGATGCCATCGGAAGGGCTGTAAATGGCGTGGGAACCACTGAAGGTCGCCAAACAAAAAGAACCCCTGGAGCACTAACACCAGATAAAGAAAGGTTCCCGGCTGCTTCGAAAGTAAATGAGTCCCAGATGGACTAAAAAATAGAAATGGAGCAAATAACATTGTATATTTCTGTAAGGATCCAACTTCTCTTTAAGATGTAGCCAGGAACAGAACACAATTATCCGGTGAGTGAAACTCCATTATCCAGTGAGTAAAACTCCATTATCCAGTGAGTAAAAAGTTATGTTAAGGAATCCAGCATCTTTCGCAGAACTGTTATACTCATGAGGCAGATTACAGTACAGGAGCATTATTAAAAGCTTTAAGAAAAGCTTCTTTTGCTTCTTTCGGAGTGTTGACAGTGTATTTAGTTTCATTATATGAGAAGATTAGAGCGTTTGGATAGCGCATCAGGAATTTGATATTTTTCTTGATTAAATCTGCACAAAACGGAGCCAGGTTTTGCCTGTTTATTTTAACTGGGAGAGGCAAATCTTGAGAGAAGGTAAGTTTGTATTTGTTCCAGATAAGATATTTTTGCTTTTTGGCAGCCATTAAAATTTTTTGAGTGTCCTGAAAGTTAAGCAGCCTTGTGTAGATTTGACGTGGATAAGAGGTGTCTTGGCGTTTGTGCATGGCCCGGTGTGCTCTCTCCACAATTAAGTCAGTAGGATAGCCTTCCGAGCATAGTAATGCTTCAAAGATCTGCTTGGTGGTTAATAATAAATTGTGATTATCATAGGTCTCGGGGAGACCTCTAATTAGTATGCTATTATGACGGCTTCTTGCTTCCAGGTCCATTAATTTAGTTTGTAGATCGGAGAGCAATGTATTTTTGGTGCATAGTTCTTCAGATAAAGACTGGATCAAAACTTCATTAGCCTGAGTTTTATGCTCTAGAGTATCCACTCTATCCACAATTTGGTTAATGGTTTTCCCAAAGTTGGTTAGCTGATCCGAGAACCCTTGTATGGCAAGTTGGATGGGTTGAAGCGCTATTTTGAGCTAGTCTAAGTGGAAGTTAGAATCAGCTTTAGTTTTAGCGCTTGTTTTACTGGGTTCCGCTGATTGCTTAGTGGTTTTTTGCCTTTTGGAGACAACATCTTTCTCTGGAGAGAAGATTGTGGAGAGTTTCGCTTTGGTAGTTTGTGTTTCCATTGTATCTAAATTATCAGCCATAGTTCATCCCGGGAAAAATTAGTGTGTAGTGGCTGGTCCAGGGCCCTTTGGATACATGTGGCTGGGACTTCTGAAGCGAAGAATCAATAGAGTAGCTGTTCTTTTGCCCAGATAAAGCTAGATTGTCCTATGAATTAGGAGAATAGGATTAGAATAGTTGATTCCTTTGCATTAATCGCAAGAATTAGTACTAAAATGATGATATTTTTTAGAAGAAGCTGTAACTGAGGAAGGGAGCTCTATGGAGAGGGTGTATGCTAGATGACCACCATCTTGAAATCTCCATGTCTGCATGGGTTATGGTGAGTGTTTCACTGTCTTCCAACATCCCAAGGCCATGTAACAGCTGAACCAGTGATTTTCTAACTGTGCACAGATGTACGTTCCAGGTGCAAATGGGCATATGTGTGTATCCTTTAACAGGCTATGCCCTGACCAGGATTACTTTCTCTGTCTTTTACCACCGATTATCAGGAAAGACTCCATCTCCCTATGAACTTAAATTGGATTCTGTATGCCATCAAAGAACGAATGAATGAATTTATACAATATTCCATTGTTATGGAACATTTGGCTGGTGGGAAATCACTATTATACCTAGAAGGCATTACTACTGAATAGACAGAAAGGAAGGAAATATGTGCAGTTAATGTCTTAGGCCCAGTAAAACACTGTTCAGTACAGTTTAAAATTATGAGCAGAAACATCTGGTTGCTAAAACATAACCTCCTTAAAGGCTTGAAAGGGATATACAACTTAGAATTTTAACTAGCAAAACTACATTTGTCTAAATATGCATATTTCCTAGTTTGTTATTTCTAAAAAAAGTTATTCTAGATTGGGGAAGTGTGATATGAGCTAAGACATGTCCTCTTTCAACCTAACTTACAACTTTGTAATATCTATAAAACCCTAAAGGATGATGTGGTAGAGAAAAAAATCAAAAGTCTTAAAAGCAGGTTATATTCATCCAAATTAACTACTTCAAGTTACAATATTTTATGTTCATTGCTTGCATTAAATATTCATAAAAATATGACAGCAAAATTTCATATTCACAACAAAGTAGACTATTCTACGTCTGCATTTAAATCTTGAGGTTACAAAGAGTGAAACATATTTATAAATTGTGTTTCTTATACCAGCAGCAATCTTTACACATCACCGCTCTGAAGAAACGTAGAGCAGCTAAAGCCCTGTTAACCAGGGAGTCTGTTTAACCTCATGTGCTACATTGTTATGCCAAAGTACTATTTAAATGCCCTCTACAACCCAGGCTAAAATATTCCAAAATCACAGCTTTTAATATGCACTGCGACTGCTCCGTATACCATTTTACCTGGGGATTCCCACAGTCAGTGATGTAAACTAAACCCTTGCTTTTGACAATCTCACATTCACTGTTACTATATTAAAAACAGTTAATAAAGGGGATTATTTTTCATCTATACCTATATATATATATATATATATATATATATATATATGTTGTTTCTGAGTTTCTGGCATTTTTCAAAGCTTTTAAAGCTTTTGTTATGTAGCCAACATGCATATCCTTTAAGAGCAGACAGACGTAGGCATCCTTTATCCATAAGGATATCAAGCTAACACAAAATTATCATTACTTCCTGTATTTAGCAATTATAAAGGTCAGGTTCAGAAGCACTCCCTTGATAAAAACTAGCAAGGGATGGAAGAAATGAAAAATAATATTGTCTATGCCTAAAACAAAGCAGTCTTGTTAACCAGAAAAAAAAGCATGTCAAGCACTTTTGAAACAGAATATCAAAATTCATAGTGCAGAAACAGTCCATAAAAGATTTTTATTAGTAAAATCTTTTTTTTCATAAAAAAAATCTCTTGAGAAGCTACTAATACAGTCCAGCAACTTTCAAACAGTTTTCTCCAACAGTAGGTTTACATCTGCCACTGCTTCCCTTTCTAAGTCATTTTGTGTTTAACAGGAAATGAATCCTGCTCGAGTATTTTAGTTTCTTACATTAAAATCTTCAGGGATGTTAAATATCACAAAACACATAAAACCGCAGAATGAACTTCTGTTGTTAGTGAAGATATGTACAATGAGACTAAAAAAAATGAATTCACAGATTGGGAGTACTCTGAATCTGAAAGCAACCAGAGGCTGTTTAATCTCTTATAAACTTCAACAAGCAACCCTTTTAGCATAAAGGGAGTTTATGCCACAGACTATGTTGTCCCGCCTTCCCTTCTCACAAGGTCAGCTGACTTATCAGATTGATAGGTAGAGGTCCTGTCCTCTAGCGGGTTGGCTGACTAATGATTGATAGGCTAAGTCAAGCGCAGTTCACACATGTGGAATGAAAGACAGATGGGGCAGACTTAAGGATGTGATGGAGCTAAAGTGTACTGACCAAGGATGGAACTGGCATAGTTAAGAAGGGGCTGAAAAAAGTGGCCTCATAGCTCACTCAGTCTCTTTATACAATAGATTTGGTGGCAAATACAAACTGGGTAGTGACCATACCACTCAATCTGCACTTACTGAAAACAGATACAAAGGCTCTTGTAAAGTAGTAACAACCAACCAAAAATGTGGGCACTTAATATAAAATTTGTATATCATATAGCACATAACTATTCTCACTTCCATTTAGACTGAGAGATATTACTCAGAAACACAAATATCAAAAACAGAGCGCGACCAAAAGGATGCAAAAATATAAGCACATTATCAAAGAGACGGTGTAAATTCTGTAGACTTTAATGAATGATATTGCATAAATCAACCTCTCACTTGTTTATTTTTGCTTCTGAAGAAGGGAGATGTAACATGTGAGTCTTCTTTTTTTTAAATTATTGCTACCACCAGTATATGTTGGCTATGTAGTCAGCTTCAAAACTATGTCGAAGGGATTCAGAATATTGTGATCCATGGCTGAAAAAGTGCCTAAAATAGGAAAATGTCACAGAAATTATATAGATCATGTGAAGGAATAAATCAATCCTGAAAATCCAAAATAGGTACAGTTGGGAGGTATGCTGGTAGTGACACTCTACCCTTGACCATATGGAAGTAGGACAATGGATTACTTTGGACTTGGTGAGGCATAGACTGTGCCAGAGAGGTAAGCCCCTGAAAGGGAGTTGGGATTAAGGTCATTAGCCTACTGCTTCAAGGGGGAGAGAAATTAACAAATAAATGCCAAATTACTGCTCTCCTCTGTAAAGAGGCTACTAGCTTAGTGGGACTAACCTAGTCAACAAATGATAAATAAAATACAATATAATATACATTATATATCTATGTTCCAAACCAGGTTGACTCTCGTCCCCTTCACTTTACCCTAGTTCAGTTACTTTACTCCTGGTTCCTCCCCTCTTGCCTTTTTTCATCCACCTTTACCTGTATTTCTACTAGCACCTTTACTAACCCTTACCTTCCCTCTCCCATCATAGATCCCCTTACTCTACTCTACCTAATCCCTAACTCTCTATGCTAATAAATCAACCTACCATCTTCTTACTGAATCTCAGTCGTAATTCTTCCATTTCTCTGCACACTACCAACCTTTACCACCCTTAGCTCCTGTTCTAATCACATTTCCCTGCTTGTTCTGTTAATAAGTGAGGATTTATGTATTATATTCAAATAATCTGACCATTTATACAGTCACTTTCAATTGTTAACACATCAATCTATGCAATCCCTTCATGATGCAACCGTGCCTCCTATACAGATATCCTTTTTGCCATGTTTTGTTAAACTTCCAATTTAAATGTATGTCTGTAGATACTATTGTTAATCTTCTCTGTAAAATTTAAGTTTGTTTGTTGTGCTTAGATATGCTTGTTTATCTTCTCATGTAAAAATGTACTTATATGGCTTTTTGGTTCATCTGTAGATTGTCTTTTTTTTCTCTGTTTTGTTTCTGTTGTTAATTATATAAAGGCTATATTTTTGTCCTTTTTCTTTGTATCGGAGCTTTTCTCCCCTGGCCTTCACTGAAGGGCTTTCCTGTTAACCAAATGACAACTAAATATATGCATGATGTAAAGGCAGAACTAGTAGCTTCAGCTGACTGCATTCATAGGTTCATAGGTTCATACTAGGCTATCTGCCCTAGGGCATTTATAAGCCTAGCCAGAATGTGTTTGGCTTTCGCCACCCATTTTAAATTTATTTTGCTATGCCCTTTTTCGAGGTTTGTATACTGTGCCTCTGTCTAACAGTGACACAGAAGTGATACCCGGGGTAAACCTACGATCTCCCATCCACTCATCAAGATTCCTCTTGAAGAGAGTCAATGAGGGACTCTGCCTAACCTGGACTGGGATTTTATTCCAGAGTGAAGGGAGCCTCTGGGTTATGAATCTGTCCCTCCAGCATGTCCTATTTATTTCAGTGCTGAGGTTCAAGTCTCTCGAGTGCATAGCTCGATGGGATTTGGATTTTCTGAGGTGCAGCATGTCCATTAATTCCGGGTTGGACATGGCTTTATACGTCAGGCACAGATCGCCTCTGAACAGGCGGTATGCCACTGAGTAGAGCTGGAGTTTCTTTAACCGGGCAGCATATGGCATCTGTTTGAGCCCTTTGATCCTCTTGCTGAGGTACTTTTGGGGTCTTTCCAGTTGCTGCAGGTATCTGGTAAGGTACATCCCAAAAGGGGCATTGTACTCAATTATGGGCCTGATGAGGGATGAGTAAAGAGGCACAATGACGTCCCCTGATCTAGATGTGAATCCCTTCATGATTAGGTGGGCTATATAAAATGTTTTTCTAACCACTTTGGCTACGTGGTTGTCAAATGAGAGATTGCTATCAACTTGGGTCCCCAGGTCCCTAATTACTTCTTCTGTACTTAATGGATTACCACCTATGTGGTAATTTGTGGGCACTTTGTTTTTGCCAAAGGGGATGACTATACACTTTTTAGCATTTAGCTTGAGGCCATGGCTCTGGCACCAGTTGTCTGTTTCTATGAGGCCCTTTTGGAGGATGCTTGTGTCGACTGGAGAGTTGATTATGGCGCCCAGTTTGCAGTCATCAGCGAACTTGGTCAGCCACAGTCCTTCCGTGTTGGCCTGTACCTCCGAGAAATATATACCAAACAAGAGAGGTCTCAGGACTGAGCCTTGTGGGACACCACTTGTAACTGGTTTGGAGTCTGACATGGCTCCAGCAATTCTAACCATGTGGGTTCTGTCCTTGAGCCAGATTGCAATCCATCTAGTGACATAGGGGTTTATATTTAAGCTGGTGAGCTTATCTATAATGCCCGAGTGGGGTATTGTATCAAAGGCTTTTGCAAGGTCCAGGTAGGCTGTGTGGACCACCTTCCCCTCGTCAATGGTCTTGGTGACTGTTTCAAAGAAATCAACCAGGTTTAAGAGGCAGGATCTGCCCTTAACAAAGCAGAACTGGGTAGGATCCAGTGTTTGTAGGTCCCCAATATCTTTATTTATGAGGTCCATGATGATCCTTTCCATAGCTTTGCAGACCAAGCTAGTCAGGCTTATGGGGCGATAGTTTCCAGGATCCGTTGAGGCACCACCTTTATGGAGAGGGACCACTGTTGCTGTACGCCACTATTTGGGCACATATCCTGTAGTAAGGCTGAGATTGAACAGTAGTTTTATGTTTGGGTTTAGCTCTTCTTGGAGTTCATGTAGGATGCAGCCCGGGACACCATCTGGTCCCATTGATGCTGTGTTTTTTGCTTCGGAGAGGGCGGCTCTTACCTGAGCATCTGAGATGTCGGGGGGCAGCACTCTGCTGGGATAGATATTTGCCCTTTTGGTGGGGAGGGGGGGAGAAGTTTGCGCTGAACCTGTCAGCTAGGATGTTGGCAATGTCTGTGGGTTCGGTGTATTTTTTGTCATTTTGGACTAATTCTGAGCATATCTGGGAATTACCACCCAGGTTCCTAACATAACTAAAGAAAGCCTTGTGATTATCCTTAGTGTCCTGTGCAATTTTTCTCTCGAAGCTGGCCTTAGACAATTTTATGTATGCCCGTAGTTTTTTGCTAATACTGATCAGTGATGCCTTCCCTTTTTGGGATTTTGCTCTATCATTTAGTAGTTTCCTCCTTCTATTGTATAGTTTGTTTATGGCTGGGGTCCACCAGACAGGACGTCTGCCTTTGGAGGATTGGGTCTTGGTTTTATTTGGGATCGCATGATCCATGCATTCCTGAAGGTGTTCATAGAATGCGTTTATAAAGGATTCTGCGGTCTGGGCCATATTTTCCACAGGCCCAGGGGCTTTGAAGGATTCCACTTCAGTTTTGAGGAGTATGAAATTTGCTTTAGAGAAGTTTTTCACTGTGGTTTTCTGGGCAGGGGGTGGGATCGGGATGTGAATATCCAGTGAGATTAGTTTATGGTCTGATCTTACCAGTGAGGGATACACTTCTGGTCTGGAGCATAGAGTCCCCATGTTGGTGATGATCAGGTCCAGTATGTTTTCCTCTCTTGTGGGAGTGGTAACAAGTTGTTCCATAGCATTTGAGTTTATAAATTCTAGGAACCTTTGGGCTAGGGTGTTGGAGCTAGAGTAATGCTCCCAGTCTATGTTTGGGTAGTTGAAGTCGCCCAATATAATGGTGTTTGGAGAGACCTTCATATTTTCCAGTGTTCTCAGGAAGGCCGAGTGGGGTTCCTGGGTTTGGGAGGGTGGTCTGTAGCAGGCTATAAACTGGAAGGCAGTTTTACCCACTGTTAGTTGCACAAGGATAGTCTCTGATGCTTCGTGCTTTGCCACCAACCTGGAGGTGTGGGCATCTTTGATGAATATCGATACTCCCCCTCCTTTTGTGGTTCGGTCCAAGTTTTGGGGCCGAAAAGCATGGTATGAGGTATAACCTGGTAGTGCTGGGGTGCTCTCGGGAGCCCTGAACCAGGTTTCTGTTACTGCACAGATATCGATGTTCTCCATGCTAAGGAGAGTTTTGAGTGCGTGCATCTTGAGGTTTAGACTTCTGGCGTTGAGTAGCATTACTCTTAGTTTCTTATCCCTTGTGATACCTATGGAGGTGGGTTTGTCTTTTAAGCCTTGCCTAAAAAAGGCACTATGGGGTAGCAAGAGCCTTTGCCAATATCCGAAAGCCCAGGGGTGACAGGTGCAAGCCATCCCTAGCAAAGCATCGTGGCTTGTCGAGCATATCATTTCAAGCTGACAGGCATTGGATCCCCTTTGAATGACACCAGTACTTAAGCCAATTGTTGAAATTGATCATCTTGTCTTCATATTGTGGCATCATTCTTGGTGAGGGTAAGATGCTACTCAAGGTCAGGGTCATACTGGCCTGGGCTACATGCTCAGAGAGCTCCTTTATGTCTCTTTTCATGTAGTCCAGGGAGGTACGTCTCAGGTCATTCACACCAGCATGGACAATGACTGAGTCATATTTGTACTTGCCTTGGAGTGACCTGAGTGCTTGTGTTATGTGGTGGATCCTAGCGCCCGACAGGCTGCTCACCGTGACCCTCTCCTTGTTCAGCCTGGTGGGCGGGACGTCAGTGTGCCTGACGATAGAGTCACCAATTACAAGTGTATCAGGTGTGTTGTTTAGTCTTAAGGGCTGTGACTGTTCGGCACACTGGCTTTGTGAGATATGTGTTGCACGTGTTTTGTTTTGGGGTAGCGGCTGCTTGGGTGTCTGCTTTGGAGGTCTCTGCTGCTTCAGCAGATCTTTATTTAGAGCCTCCGAGTATGTTTTTGTGTGATTATGTGTTTGGTTTGCTGTCGTGGTAGGTCTATGTGAGACTGGAATTGTAGTGAGTGTGGTTTCCTTCTCCTCCTGACTGGTTATGCCAGTACAGAGTTGAAAGAGCTTAGCCTCCAGTTTGGCTATATGGTTGCATCTCTCACATGTGTTGGAATTTGTTGGGAGGAGGAGAGGGTTGTCTGTGTACATGAGGCAGTTGTAACATTGCCTCATGATTCCCAGATTCACCAGCTGGAGCGGAGAGGAGATTGACAACTGACCTTTGGACATGCTAGAATAATATTGGGAATTCCTTAATAATTGAAAACCAGGGCCATTGGGGAGTGAGGGTGTAGTGCTTTTAATTTTTAGTGCTGACTTATATAATTGCTTTAGTGAGCAAGTGCCAGGTAACTTAAGTGCAATGTGTTACAGGTAACTTAAATGCAAAAACGACAAACAGTAACTTTCTTTCAAGTGAAACAAGGAAATAAGTACAGTAAGCAATGCAGATATCACTAGTGATCCACAGAAGCGCTGAGAAGCCGCGTATTAGGTGGAATTAGCGTTCCAGGGAAATAACAAGCAAACAAACAACAAGCATATAAACAAAGCTAGATTCAGCAGGCCTGGATCTAGTCTATGCTACAGCAAACAATGTGTACCAATTTCAGTAAGATACAGTTCAAATATTCAGGCACTATAAACCTTTAACCAGAAATTCCCAGCTCAGAAGGGCAGAGTCCAGCTTCTTCTCCCACAAGAGTGCAGACCACAAACCTTCTTAATGTAAAATAACTGGCCGGAAGCCCAAGTGCTTAAACCAGAACTAATACACTTTAAGAATAACAGACACTGGGCTCTCAATCAGCAGTTTCCAACTTAGAAGGATGAAAGCTACCTGTCCTGCCACCACAGTGCATGCCACAAACCTTCCTAATGTAAAACAACTGGTCTGAAGCCCAAGTGCTTAATCCAAAAGACTTAGAATGATAGCTACACTTTAATCAAGTTACTACCAAGCAGTAATAAATACAATTGAATACTTTAGAGAATGCCTGGATTAGTGCTCAAGTTACACAAACAAAGCTAGATCCAGCAGGCCCGAATCCAGTCTATGCCACAGCAAACAAGGCACACCAACTTCAGTAAGAAGCAGTTCAGATATACATGCACTATAAGCCTTCAACCAGAAATTCCCAGCTCAGAAGGGCAGAGTCCAGCCTCTCCTCCCACAAGAGTGCAGACCACGAACCCTCTTAATGTAAAATAACTGGGCTGAAAGCCCAAGTGCTTAAACCAGAATTAATACACTTTTAGAATAACAGACACTGAGCCCTCAATCAGCAGTTCCCAACCTAGAAGGATGTAAGCTACCTGTTCTGCCACTACAGTGCAGACCACAAACCCTCTCAGTGCAAAACAACTGGTCCGAAGCCCAAGTGTTTAAACCAAAAGGCTTAGAATGAGTTACACCAAGCAGTAATAAATACAATTGAGTACTTTTAAGATGATGCAAAAGTAAAAAAAGTAGGTAGAAACAGTAAAAGCAGATGAAATTTTTTTTTCTGAACAAGTGCTGAGATCAAAGAAACGGATTTGAGTGCTGAAACTAGAAAACTGGCTAGTTATAAGGAAAAAAACTAAGCTAGAAGGCTTCCCTCCAACACAGAAGGGCTTGGGGGCTCAGAAGCCTACAAATAGTCTATACCACTTAACAGGAATTTTTTTTTTTTTCTGTTTCCCAGATGCTCTCCTTGTACACAGTAGGAGTGCCTGTAATCAGAATATGATCTCACTGCACCCAGTTGAGTGAGCAAATGAGATGGGCCCAGAAGGAGTATCCAAACACAAATTTACAAGAGGGGCGGGCAGTTGCAAGGCCACTAAGATTAACACCAAAACAAAAACAGGGAGGGTGGGTGGGACTAACTGAAGAGCAGAGTGAATGAGAGCAGAGTGAAAACTTCCAGTTCAGTTAACATTCCTTCCACACAGTTAAAATCAAATTAAATACTGTATTTTTTTGAAAAAAAAAAGAGCAGATAAAGGTACTTAAATTCTCTTATACATCCAGTTGAATATAGCAAGTTCTTAGCCAGCCAATGCTGAGGTTTTTAAGCAGAAAATATTTCACATGCAAGGACAGGAAATCAAAGAATGTGACTACCCCCACACCTGTAATTACTAGCAAATAACAAAATTCAGCAAACACTGACTAACTTCCAGTTCAGCTAATATTCCTTCCACACAGTTAAAATCAATTTAAATACTGTATTTTTTGGAAAAAAAAAGAGCAGATAAAGGTACTTAAATTCTCTTATGCGTCCAGTTGAATATAGCAAGTTCTTAGCTGGCCAAAGCTGAGGTTTTTAAGCAGAAAATATTTCACACTGTACCACTTAAATAGGCAAGGACAGGAAATCAAAGAATGTGACTACCCCCACACCTGTAATTACTAGCAAAAAACAAAATTCAGCAAACACTGACTAACTTCAAGTTCAGCTAATATTCCTTCCACACAGTTAAAATCAACTTAAATACTGTATTTTTTGAAAAAAAAGAGCAGATAAAGGTACTTAAATTCTCTTATACGTCCAGTTGAATATAGCAAGTTCTTAGCCGGCCAAAGCTGAGGTTTTAAGCAGAAAATATTTCACACTGTACCACTTAAATAGGCAAGGACAGGAAATCAAAGAATGTGACTACCCCCACACCTGTAATTACTAGCAAAAAACAAAATTCAGCAAACACTGACTAACTTCCAGTTCAGCTAATATTCCTTCCACACAGTTAAAATCAATTTAAATACTGTATTTTTTGAAAAAAAGAGCAGATAAAGGTACTTAAATTCTCTTATACGTCCAGTTGAATATAGCAAGTTCTTAGCCGGCCAAAGCTGAGGTTTTTAAGCAGAAAATATTTCACACTGTACCACTTAAATAGGCAAGGACAGGAAATCAAAGAATGTGACTACCCCCACACCTGTAATTACTAGCAAATAACAAAATTCAGCAAACACTGACTAACTTCCAGTTCAGCTAATATTCCTTCCACACAGTTAAAATCAATTTAAATACTGTATTTTTTAAAAAAAAAAAGAGCAGATAAAGGTACTTAAATTCTCTTATACGTCTAGTTGAATATAGCAAGTTCTTAGCTGGCCAAAGCTGAGGTTTTTAAGCAGAAAATATTTCACACTGTACCACTTAAATAGGCAAGGACAGGAAATCAAAGAATGTGACTACCCCCACACCTGTAATTACTAGCAAATAACTAAATTCAGCAAACACTGACTAACTTTCAGTTCAGCTAATATTCCTTCCACACAGTTAAAATCAATTTAAATACTGTATTTTTTTTAAAAAAGAGCAGATAAAGGTACTTAAATTCTCTTATACGTCCAGTTGAATATAGCAAGTTCTTAGCCGGCCAAAGCTGAGGTTTTTAAGCAGAAAATATTTCACACTGTACCACTTAAATAGGCAAGGACAGGAAATCAAAGAATGTGACTACCCCCACACCTGTAATTACTAGCAAATAACTAAATTCAGCAAACACTGACTAACTTCCAGTTCAGCTAATATTCCTTCCACACAGTTAAAATCAATTTAAATACTGTATTTTTTGAAAATAAAAGAGCAGATAAAGGTACTTAAATTCTCTTATACATCCAGTTGAATATAGCAAGTTCTTAGCCAGCCAAAGCTGAGGTTTTTAAGCAGAAAATATTTCACACTGTACCACTTAAATAGGCAAGGACAGGAAATCAAAGAATGTGACTACCCCCACACCTGTAATTACTAGCAAATAACAAAATTCAGCAAACACTGACTAACTTCCAGTCCAGCTAATATTCCTTCCACACAGTTAAAATCAATTTAAATACTGTATTTATTTGAAAAAAAAGAGCAGATAAAGGTACTTAAATTCTCTTATACATCCAGTTGAATATAGCAAGTTCTTAGCTGGCCAAAGCTGAGGTTTTTAAGCAGAAAATATTTCACACTGTACCACTTAAATAGGCAAGGACAGGAAATCAAAGAATGTGACTACCCCAACACCTGTAATTACTAGCAAATAACAAAATTCAGCAAACACTGACTAACTTCCAGTTCAGCTAATATTCCTTCCACACAGTTAAAATCAATTTAAATACTGTATTTTTTGAAAAAAAAAGAGCAGATAAAGGTACTTAAATTCTCTTATACGTCCAGTTGAATATAGCAAGTTCTTAGCCAGCCAAAGCTGAGGTTTTTAAGCAGAAAATATTTCACACTGTACCACTTAAATAGGCAAGGACAGGAAATCAAAGAATTTGACTACCCCTACACCTGTAATTACTAGCAAATAACAAAATTCAGCAAACACTGACTAACTTCCAGTTCAGCTAATATTCCTTCCACACAGTTAAAATCAATTTAAATACTGTATTTTTTGAAAAAAAAGAGCAGATAAAGGTACTTAAATTCTCTTATACGTCCAGTTGAATATAGCAAGTTCTTAGCCGGCCAAAGCTGAGGTTTTTAAGCAGAAAATATTTCACACTGTACCACTTAAATAGGCAAGGACAGGAAATCAAAGAATGTGACTATCCCCACACCTGTAATTACTAGCAAATAACAAAATTCAGCAAACACTGACTAACTTCCAGTTCAGCTAATATTCCTTCCACACAGTTAAAATCTATTTAAATACTGTATTTTTTGAAAAAAAAGAGCAGATAAAGGTACTTAAATTCTCTTATACGTCCAGTTGAATATAGCAAGTTCTTAGCCGGCCAAAGCTGAGGTTTTTAAGCAGAAAATATTTCACACTGTACCACTTAAATAGGCAAGGACAGGAAATCAAAGAATGTGACTACCCCCACACCTGTAATTACTAGCAAATAACAAAATTCAGCAAACACTGACTAACTTCCAGTTCAGCTAATATTCCTTCCACACAGTTAAAATCTATTTAAATACTGTATTTTTTTTAAAAAAAGAGCAGATAAAAGTACTTAAATTCTCTTATGCGTCCAGTTGAATATAGCAAGTGACTGAACAACAAATGGCTTGCTGGTAAACATGGCTGTTTAAGTACACATATGAGCAGGAAAAAATTATGCTGCAGGAGTGAAATGTTAGACAATGCTTTGCGCTTAGCAAGTAATACAGGAGTGCTTGAACATCTCCCTTTATTTCAAAGGGGGTGGTTTTGAACTTATCGCCGACTGTGATTAAAGTCTATGGTAGGAAACTTGAGGTCTCAAGTACTACCTATGAGTGTTAAGCTTAGTCTGTGCTATTTATGAATAATATAAAATTAGGATTAGGCACATTTTCAAGATTTCAGAATTCAGTGCAGGCTTAAGAGCAATTTAGTCTGTGTGAATGCAACAATTTAATGTTCTGTTTTTCATATTTTGGCTTTTAAATCTAGGATTTCTTTGCAAATGTGAAAGTGGTAGTGAGCAAATTTCTGGCTGCTATCTTAACGTTATGACGTCATCAAAGGGGGTCAAAGGGCATGGTATCCCTCTTGGAAATCTCATACTACTTGGTTAGAATGCAGTTTAAGCCACAGAAAAATCAGAATTCTTAAGTTTTAGCAGTTATTTCAGGGTGATTACGGGGTTCTGTACAATGGGCTGCCTTATGCTAGTGAATTAGTTCATGGATCACAAAAAATTGTACAAATATATAAGAGAAAAAGGAGATAGCTAAAAATGAAGAAGGAACCAGATGTGGAAAAAGGCATGTACATGGGCTCAACTCCACACATTTTTGTCAACACAGCATGAAAGGTATGGATAATGGGCTCACTTAAGCAACCATCAGCATTATAAGAGTCTGCAAAAGAAAATATAATTTTTTAGTAACGTACATATTATCTGAAAATATTAAGAACACAATTATATCAATAATGAATTTCAACAAGTAAACAAATAAAAACAGTGATACCATAAATATTAATAAACAATTGAATGCCCAAAGATACAATTTGTTAAGCCAAACACTAAATAGTATAATGCTAACAATTAAACTATAGCAATAAGCAGTAATTAACTTAGTTCCCTAATAAAGAATTCATGCAAGTTTATGGTATAGTTGAACCAGTCATCTTTGATTTCAGGCTTTTCTGTTGCCAGATCCTTTACACTCTGGTGCTCTATAGCCAGTTCTATTTCCTTAAAGTTCATTTAACAATTTATTCAAATATAGATTAGAAGGGGGTGCTTTTTATTTACACCATAACATGATACACTTTTTAGTAAGTATCATAACAGGTCTGGCATTGCTTGTTCATATTTATTGCTTATGGCTGAGTCACAGAAACCCAAAAGGAGCAAAGCTGGAGATAAAGAAACAGATCCCTACCATATGTCATCTAGAATAAATTGAGACCTCTATGGTGCAGGCAAACATGATATCACACACAGAGTGATAGCAATGAGCTCCTGCCAATGGGAGCTTAGACACTTCCAGATTATGTCATTATCATATTACGGTAATAACCCCCAGTCCACTGTAATGCCTATGGAGTGAAACATTTTTATGAATCACACCTTGGTATGACAGCAGACCACAACACGGCAGGGACAGGCAACTTAGTAAGGTATACCAAACCTTATTAAATAGCAACATATATCTACTTAGTAAGGTGTACTATATCTTACTAAGTTGCCTATCACTGCTCAGCTGTTTAGAGCTGACATGATACAAACTGCTTCCCTGTCTTCTGAGCAGAGAGTATATAGCACTCAGCAAGTTGCTAGATGCTTCTGTGTGCCATTCAAGAAAACAAGTCCTGGGATTCAGAAATATAGTCTGCATCTCCAGACAAATATTAGGCGCACTGCATCCAGTATGCCACAATACATTACTGCAATTCATAGACTCGAAACAAGGGTGTCCATTGTAGCATACAACAAAAATCTTAGGGTGAATTCATAAAATGTTGCTACTTCATGCTAAACAAAGTTGTGCAATGAGCGGGGACAAACAGGGTGTGTGCAGTTCAGGAAACACAGCTACATAATGAGGCCAGCTGGTAAACAAGACACACATAAGATATATGCTAATGACCATATCTTGAGCTATGCTGTATCCTAATGAAATTAAAAAAAATGGCATTTAACTTAGAAACGTAAAAATGATGCTCCACCAAACCTAAAATGCATTAGCAATGAATACTGCCATATGTTTGCCTTCATGCAGAGAAGAAATCAAAAATATGTTAAGGATTGCTGCAGCAAATGGACACCCGTATCTGCAAGAAGCTCCTATAGGAACTGCTGCTGCTGCTGCTGCTGATGGTGTGTGACACTGTTTTTGGTGGAACCAGGTCTTCTGACCACCTTAACCTTTCATGCTCTCCATGACACTGATATAATGAACTGCTACAGAGAGGACAGGAATACCATGCAAGCAATAATGGACATGTGACAGCCCCATGGGAGTCATAGAGTACCAATCTCAATAGATAGTAAGATATATGTGTGGCTTTATATAGACATAAAGCTACACAAACCTTACTATCTATTGGATGCTTGGGGGCAAAGACGGCTATTTGACATTTGTTGACCGGGTTAGTCCAGCTGGGTTAAAACCCTTTTTTAGTGGAGACCTGCAAGCATCTGCCTTGAGAATACTCCACCGGATCTTTCATAACATCCTTCAGCATGTGGTCGAGCATATCCCAGAGGAGATAGCAAATACCATGCAGGACGTCTATGCCATAGTCCATTTCCCTGAATTACTGGGTGCCAATAGACTGTACCCATACTGAAATATAGGCCCAACCTGGTGAACTGTGAAGGAGATGAATAGCTGCTTTGACTTCCATAGTTTATGTATTCATTTGAGTAGAACTTAAGCTGTTTGTATGCCAGCTTAGGGTTGACATTATGATTAAGGTGTTTACTTCACAGACAAGAGGTACAGGGTTTGATTCTCACTAAGGGAAACTGACTAGGCTTAAAATGGCCCATAAGGGCAGCTAGCCAAGTACGTAACTCTCAACCTATGAACTTATGACTCTTTCTCCTTTAGCTTTTTGCACCTCCCTCCAAAAAAAAAAAAAAAAAAAAAGAAAACAAGGGGATGGATGGACAGGTTTAACAGAATTCTATCACTATTTTGGAGGAACTGTGACTGGTCATAACAAACATAATTCTTGTTAAAGACTAGTTTGGGTTTCTTACAGATAAGGTCAAGAACTACTAAAAACCTGTGAACATAGATGATAACTACAAGGAAAAGCATTTTCTAATAGAATAAACTAAACATCAGTGGACCACTAGGTTTGAACAAAGAATGGGCAGGCCTGTCAGTCAAGAAGTTCAATTCCCAAGAAGGAGATGGAGTCTTCAAAAGTGGAGGAGATTCAAATTTACTGTAAGTAATTGCTTGATCAGTCACAGTTTTACCCCCTACAAGGTCATGGTGCACACAAATAGAATGCACATGCAACCTGACACAAGAATAACTGAGACCCAGTTCATATAGGTGTCAGAAATAATTCAAGAGCATATGCATTCTGACTGACTGCAAAATAATGTAATACATTCCAAATAAAATGGAGAACCTCTTTTACTTGGCCACATTATGTCTGTTATGTGAAAGGCTTCCTGGCTGCTTCAAGCACCTCTGACATCCCTGCCAAAAGGCCCAATTGGAACAAAGCATCTGCAGTAGGGCATTCCAAGATGGCTGCACACTGATCAACAGATTAATTTGGCTCTCCAAGAATGAAAAAAAGAAACTGAGAAATAAGATCTGGTGATATTGTCAGCTTGAATAAAATCTGGTTACTGGTAAGTAAGTACACTGTATGGATGCTAGCAAAAAAGAAATTTAGAGAACTTAAAAGAAAATCAACCAGAAAATATGAAGAGAAAACATGTCTGGGAAGAATCCTACAGCTGTTCAGCAAAAGGTAGTTCAAGGTTCAGCTTTGGTGCAAGAGATGGCTTCCAGTAATTTGCAGGAAAAATGTACTCAGAGGTGACTAAAACAAAAATTGAAGGAGTGTATCAACTCAAAAAAGGCTGAAAAATAGAGGCAAAACTTTAGCTATTCAGAATTGCAAAAAATCAGAAGCTGAAATAAAGAAAAGGCTGGCTGAGTAAGACTTCTGAAGAAGAGCTGTTTAAAATAATGGTAGACAGCTCACACAGAAAATTTGACATTTTCTGCTGTATCAAAAAAAACTGTGAGGAACAGACTTTATTAATTTTATGAAAGCAGAAATAAGCAACTGTACTGGTATTCCTCAGCAGGATTTGTTAACTGAATGCTCCAGACCTGTCCATGAGAAAGCGGCCAAGACCTATATTAGTAAAGATGCAATTATACCAGCAGAAAGAGTTGATCCTGGCAAACCTGTGGCAGAAGGGAAAAGTATTAACAATTGAAGGCAGCAGAGTGTTTAAGGAAAATGATTATTCACTGTACACAAGCAGAACAGAAGAAATATATCACAGCAATCAGGGAAGGTCAAAGAGGCAAGTGTTAGATTCAAGATGCTGTATCCAGCTGTCTTCAGCATATTTTTACTTAGAAGATCAAAGACATTTTTTGGATGCTGAACAGCCTGTGGAAGAAATAAACATTTTATCCAACAAACGGTGAATCGGCAAACAGAAGGGGACTCTGCTTCTCATTCTCCTGACATTAAAGCTCAAAGAGAGAGAGAGAGAGAGAGAGAGAGAGACTTTGCCAGTGAAACCTTTTCCAGTGGTATAAATGGAAATGCTTGAGAGACAGAAAAAAGCAGAGGAATTGAGTTGAAGAATCAGAACTTGAACAAGCGTCTGGTATTGGGAGATGGAACTGGACTGGAATTAGAGCAGCAACACTGAAATTAGTGAATAATTGGGGGACTATAAAGCATCAGTCATATTTGTGAAATATGACTTTACAAGAAAAGGTGTCTGAAAAAGACTGGGCATTTGTTGACTTTGTTAAACCTGTAGGAAGATTCTAAGGAATATACCCTACTTTATTTAATTAATGTTTAGAGGGATGCTAAGGGAGTAACACATTTTTTTGTTTTTATTGGTATGTGTATAAAACATTTCATGATTTAAACTGCACATTATAAACAGAAAAGCAATTTTGTGTATAGAGTGTAGTCATGGGGAATTTTAAATGTGGGGAGACTCCCTTCAGTGCCAGTTGTATATTTATTTATTTATTTATTTATTTATTGCAGTTGGTTTACCAGGATAGTCCATTGGGCCATTGAAGAACCCATTTTCAATGGAGTCCCGGGGAGAAAAGCTCCAAAAAAGAAAATAAATGTACATTAACATTTGACAGTAAATATGTAGGTACATACTATAAAAGAACATAAGCAAAACATAAATGTACTTAACATTTGACAGTGACAATCTTGGTACAGGCTAACGAAGGAATAAAAGCAAAACATAAATGCATTTTAATGAACAAACATAGTAGATGAATAGAGTAGAATTTGTTAGTACAGGGCAAAGGTAGAGTTGGTTATGTGGGGTGGGTACAAGAGCATTCCCAATGAGATGCTAGGTGTAAGAAAAGTGACTTCTTGAAGGTAGAGTGGTTAGAGGTAGTGCAGATGTTTGGTGGTAGGGAGTTCCAGAGGCGAGCAAGGCTGAAGGAAAGGAGGTTTTTGCCTGGGGGATGAGTCGGTTTGTGGACCTCTAATAGATTTTGATTATTAGACCTTAGAACTCTATTTGGATGGTGCATTTTAAAGGCAGAGGAGAGGGAGGGACAGTTGGAGGGGTTTAGAATAAGCTTGTGAGCTAGAGTTAGTTGAGTGTAAGCAAGATAGTTGGGAAGTTCTAACCATTTTAGTTTATGGAGGGAGAGACAGTGGTGAGTGGAAGACTTATGAGTGGTAGCGAATCTAGCAATTTTGTTATAGCAAGAGGTGAGCTTTTTTTTAACAAGCACTGAAGATTAGTAAGTAGTGGGGCACCATAGAGGAGGGAGGGAATAAGGAAGGAAGTAGCTAGAGTGATTTTAGTGGTGGGTGTGAGGTAGGCATTTTGTCTATACAGCATGCCAAGTTTTTGATGTGTTTTTTTGATGTTCTTTTGTAGGTGGGAATTAAATTTTAGTTGGTTGTCAATGTGGACCCCAAGTAGTTTGGTCTCTGACACTATTTCAAGAGGTGAGTTATTTTGACTAGTAATTAAGAGTGAGTCCATGTTGGGGGGAGGGAGTTTGGAGGGAGTAAATAACATTAATTTGGTCTTGGTGGCATTGAGAGCTAGATGATTGCTTAGCATCCATTGTTCTGTGGAAGAGAAGGCGTCTTGAGTAAGTTTTTGTAGGGTGGAGATAGAAGAGGCAGAGCAGATGATAGTAGAATCATCTGCATATTGGATAATGCTAGAGAAAGGGATAGATATGTGGAAGTCATTAATAAAGATATTGAAGAGTAGAGGGCCCAATATGGAGCCTTGTGGAACTCCGGTAGGGGTACTTAGGAAAGAGGAAGTTGCTTTTTTCCATTTTACAGCTTGATTTCTGTTGGATAGATAGCTAGAGAACCAGTTCAGAGAGGAGGAGGATAGGTAGAGTTTGGAGAGTTTAGTTAAGAGCAGGCTGTGAGAGATAGTATCGAAGGCTTTGGAAAGATCAAGGAGTAAGGTGGAAACGATTTGTCCAGAGTCTCGGGCTTTATTTACTATTTCAAGGAATGAGAGAAGGGCAGTCATGGTGCTATGATTAGGTCTGAAGCCATGCTGCGTGGGGGTTATAAGGTTGTTGTCTAGGAGATGAGGAAGGAGTTGGATTTGCAAACATTTTTCGAGGATTTTTGAAATGGGGGACAGGATGGCTATGGGACGAAAATTGGTAATGTTATTATTGTTACCACCTTTGTGTAATGGAAATATGTTAAAGATATTAGTGTAAACAAGTACTTGTTTTAGTTGTAAGAAATATAAGCACTACAGTATAACAAGAGAAGAAAGGCTGGACAAAAGCAAGTTTAATGTTAATATACTGTGATCTTGGGCTTTTGGGGTGGGGAGGTAAATGTGCACTTAAATGTAGAATTAAAATATTTTCTCTTATTTTTACAATGGTGAATGTCTAGATTAACACCATTGACTTAAGCTATAAACAAGTGTTTTGTAAGCAGGAAGGCTTGAAAACTAAGACAAAATGATGAAAACCATGACAATTGAAAAAAGTTCTTATATCTATAAAGATTTTATTAGATTGCTTCCATGGAAACATGAAGACCAGCTGCAGAATTGTTACTGAGCTTATATGTATTTGCCAGAAAAAACCCTCATAATATTCAGTGTTCTTTTTCATTTACTTGTGGTCTCTTAAAATTCATTAATAAATCAATCAAATGTCTTAAATGCAGTCATTTGCCCACACAAGAATGAGAAAAACATCAGTCTCTCTCTTTTATCATGCTTTTTAACCAGGCTTTTTTATGCACTGCAGTGCCTATATTTCTTAAAACTGAACAAGAAGAGAGGGAGAAGGGAAAAAACATAAGAACAGCACCAGTTTACAATTTCCTTTACACTTAAAAATAACTGAAAAAAAACTTTACTTTCTAGCATATAAAGAAAACCACATGCCACAGATTGGTACTATTTAAGGAAATAAAAATCTTTACTTACAATTAAATGTCTCCCTCCTTTTGCCCTCCCCAAATATTTTTCCGAATATTAATGACATGAAGTAGGGTATATGCTTTAGAGTCCCCCACAAGTCCAACAAACTCTGAAAAGTTCAATATTTCCAAATTTTCTTGTTCTGTTATATTCCACAAATATAATTATTGTATTTTAATCCCATATTAAGTTTCTGCTTCATTTCCAATGTACTCTCGATTTTTCTAGTCAACTATCATGCTGCCTTCCTTCTCTCTAACATTTTTCATTGAAACAGTAGAAAAGGTTTCACAGGTACAGTCTCTCTGTGGTCTTTATTACCAGAAAAACAAGAACCAGAATCTCCATATGTTTCACAGCTCACTTTTTGTTGGACATTTTTTTTGTATTTCCTCTTTAGCACGTACTTCATCAAAAAATGATTTTGTCCCTCCAGGGAAGAATACCTTGAAGACAGCTGGGTACAGCAGTTTGAATCTCACACCAGCATCTTGACATTCCCTGAATACTGGAAAAAATTGCTCCTCATTCTCCACAAACACTCTGCTGTCTCCCACTTTTAGTACTTTGTCCTTCTGCCACAATTTTGTCAGAATTAACTCCTTCTGATAGTAGGATTGCATCTTTACTATTAAAGGTCTAGGTTGCTTTCTTATAGCCAAGTTTGGAGCATACACATGATGTGCCCTTTAACAACTCCTGCTGTGGAATACCAGTCCAGTTGCTTATTTGTGCTTTCATAAAATTAACACACACTGCTCCTTGCAGCCTTTCTACTACAGCAGAAAATCTCATATTTCCCCTAAATGCTCTGTACTGTAATTGTATTATTTTTTAAAAGTTCTCTTTTTGAGCAGTCTCATATTCAGCCAGCATTTTTTCATTTTGTCCTCTGATTTTTGCAGTTTTGTCACCTCGTCTGAATATCTGCTTATTGTACTTTTTTATTGTTTATATTTTCCCCCTAACAGATTTGTTTGTTTTTCAATTGAATTGTACAGGTTATAGGTCACATTAAAGGTGGGAAAAGTTTTGAAATGATTTATTGTGGTCTCAGTTTTTATATCACAGAAACCTAGCATTTTAACAGGGTGTGTAAATTTTTATATCCATTGTCATTTTTACAAAAAGACACCATGTCTTTGGACAAACAATGTCTAACCTTTTGTTTTTTTCTTTACAGGTAACACCTTGGAAGAAGACAGACTAAGCGATGGAACATCATCCCTGTCAAGAGGTTTCTTTCCAGAGATACCCTGAGAAGCATCCCCAAGAGTATCTCCCAGACACAAAGATGGTTCTTTCATGCCTGAATTAGACAAAAGAACAGCCGAAGAAAACATGGTTGGCACCTGGTCCATGGTGGCCTAAAGGACTACATGAGAGGAACCTTGAAAAGCAACTGAGTAGTTTTGAAAATCAACTTTTGGCCACTACAGGGTCATTCACCAAATGCCAAGGCACTGCCTGAGGCTCTTTATTATGTTATTTCTTCTATTTAGGTACAGAGAGAGAGAAAACAGCCAGCAGGATTGGCGTATGTATCCATGCTGTAGCCAAGGAAGAAATCAGGATGCAGGTAAACAGTGCCTAAACTAAAAATAGTGGTCCCTGGTAAGAAACTTCCAATATTGAGAAAAAAACAGGTTTCCTAAAGAGGAAATGTGGCTTTCATTCACAAAAAATACATATTTTTTCTTAAAATGTCAAAAAATTTTGTCTGGAAAGGTTCCACAGAGGGGACCATCTCCTTGCAGAAAGAAGCTTGAAGGCCAATTGCTGCTTACGTGAAGCCTCAGAGCTGCTTCTTCATAAGCATGCAAGAAAGTACTGCATATATTTTCATTCTGACTGCTGATTCTCTTAAATGGGTTGTTCTATCAGCAGTCAAAATGGTGATGTGGGAGGGAGCCAGAACTTTGTGAAGCTGGCCAGTTGTATTCTACAACCTATATAGCCTAAAGGCTACTGAAGCAGTGAGGGTAATGAACATCTGTTAGTAACTAGTGCCATCAAAAACTACAAACACAAATGTTTGTTAGAATATCTAGCCACCCTCAGCAGCAAGTACTTGAGAGGTCAGATAACACTAGATTCCCCACAGAAACTCCAAATGGTCATGTGGAGAGCATCCATTCACAGGGACAGTCAATGGAAGTTAGATTCATACACTAGAATCATTAGGTCACCTTTAATGATCTTGCAGTTTAACAGTTTGCAATGTAGTCCCATTTTGATGTATTCAGTTCTTCGGCTGTATATAGTTATCAACCTAGTTTATCTTTATGTGGGTGATCCTTTTTTCCCTCATGGGGTGAGATGCTGCCATTGATTGCACCAAGCTGAAAAGTGAAAAGCAATACTGTTGGTAGTTTTTGTTGGTACCAGTGATTCAGCCAACAGTACCAGAACATTTCATTCACTGGTGGCACCAAGCAAAAAAGTACAGTTGGATAACTAAACTTACAGTATCAGTAAGTGTTTGAATAAATCAATGCTGCAGTAGTTTTAACTCATTCACACCTATGTGGTTTGGAATGTCACATCTCTAGCAGTCTATATATATCCTTGCATTCCTGAGCTTTTTCTAAAACAAATCAACATAAAAAGCATAAGATAAACAAATGTAAATATTTTGTCAAGAATAAATGCTATTAAAACTGTATATAAATAGTGATGTTACCAGTAAGAAGTATTTTTCAAGTGATAATGATCAGTGTATTAATAATCCTTCCACAAATACATCATCTTACAATGCAAAGAAACATAGAATTATACTTTTGTTTAACTTTCACACATTGTCATATCTTGGAAACTGTATAACCTAGATACACATTGTTAGAATATTTTTGTTAACTAGACATATGCTTTCACATAAAAGCAAGGAATTCCTCTCTGAGTGTATGCTTATTGAAATAGTTACAGAAATATGAAAACATATACATAATTGTATAATTAGCAATACAAATAACACTGAATACCTCTCAAGATTGCAATTTGCAGTGCAAATATCAAGGATTTTCTTCAACAACATCTAAGGTTTTACCTGATGCCATGCAATAGTTTGTAACTTGTTTTCTGAAGTATTAAGTCCATGTGGAACAATTACTTATTTTTGTAAATACTAACAAACAACTAGCAATATTGCGAGCTTAGTGTGACGTAAGTGGACACTGACAATGAATTTTATTGTCTCCCGCCGTGGCATTTCACACTATAACCCTCAATGGCATGCAGGTCTCCCAGTTATAAAAATATGAACATAAATATGAAAAGATGAATAATACATGGCAAACTAATAAAACCAGTAACTTAATGTGAGATTACAATGCAATCATTATATTTGTAAAATATGACAGAACAAGAAATTCTGGAAATATTGCACTTTTTCAAACTTTGTTGGATTTGTAAGGAAGCTAAAGTATATGCCCTACTTCACGTCATTAATGTTCAGAAAAATGCTTTGAGGAGGGGAAGAGAGGGAGAAAGCTAATGTGAGTAGTGAGAACACTTTCCTTTCTTGATGGTACTATATTTGTGATGCATGATTTTCTCTGCATGCTATTTTAAGTGTAATGGGGATTGTAAACAGGTGTGTTTTTTTCTCCTCCCTTCTCTCTTTCTTCTTGTACAGTTTTCAGAAATATAGGCAATGCAATGATTAAAAAAAGAAGCCTGGTTAAAAAGGCATGACAAAGTTAAAATTAATGTGCTTTTTTTCATTCTTGCATGGGGAAATAACTGGCTTAAGGACCTTAGATTTATTAGATTTAAGAGACAGCAAGAGTATTGAATATTCTGAGGGTTTTTTTTCTAGCAAATGCATGTAAACTAAGCAGCTGGACTTCATGTCTCCATGGAGACAGTCTGGTGGAAGTGAATTGGTTGAGGGAAAATAAAAAAAAAGAAAAGAGAAATTGGCTAGGAATAATGTTCTCTGAAATCAATCAGGGGTTTTCCCAGCTGTGAGAGCATTAAAGATAATACAAAACCAATTAGACCTGAAGTAAAGTGTTCTCAGTTTTTCTGGGTTGCACGTCACTAGAAGACAGTTTGATAAAGAGAAATAGCTTGGAGAAAGTGTTTACTGAAAGCATTCAAGTGTTTTCTCAGTTGGGAGAACTATAAAGATAGAATCACATAGCACTTACTAATAGCACAGACTGTATCCTGCATCTTAGCATGACTAACCTTTCTTTCTGGTTAACTCTAGCCTGCCTGTGTGGCTATCAGCTTAGAACTTTTTTTCTTATTAGGAAGCAAAAACTTCAATATTTGAAGATGTACATCGTTTTGTGTGTTTGGTGCAGCGGTTAGTGTTGTCGCCTCACAGCAAGAGCTTCTTCGGTTTGATCCTTGGCTGGGGTGCCTTCTGTGTGGAGTCTGCATGTCCTCCCTGTGGTCGCTTGGGTTTCCTCCAGGTGCTCCAGTTTCCTCCCACATTCCAAAGACATGCTGTAGGTGGATTGGACACTCTAAATTGTCCCTAGGTGTGTGTGTGCATGTATGTGCCTTCCGTGGAAGGTTGAACGCCGGGCTGGCAACTCCACACTGTAAAATTCTACTGCAAATCATGAGCGGACAGGTGATCCACTGTAGTGACCCCTAACTGGGAAAAGCTGAAATAATAATAATAAGAAGATAGTTTTGTGTGTTACTATTAAGTTAATATGTTTTTGGGGGGGGTCTTTTGTTCTGTTTGAGGGCTTTCAAAAAAACAAACAGTTATGTAAGATGTGGCATAGGCGCAAATGCATATGACAAGAAACAACTGTATAAAAGACCAACCTGCCGAACAGTATATGCATGTAACATAAAAGCAGGAACTAGACATTTAACAAAAAATAGTTATACATAAAAGGTGGTAATAATAACTATATAAGAAAATTATGCTTTCTGTAATGTATTTCAATCTGAATGGTCTTACAAATAAATATAAAAAAGAAAGAGTAGTGAACTATATTAAAAATGTAGAGTGCAAATGGCTATGCTACAGGAGACAAACCTGTCTATGCATGGGCTAAACTCTTGGCTAGGCTTATAAGGGCCTCAGAGCCAATAGCCTAGTAACTTCCTATGATCCTATGGAAAGAACGGAACATGTGAATTTGATAAAGAAAGGTTTTCAGGATGGTTAGGAGTACTTACATTAATTGCAAGAACAGCTCCAATAGTGATAGAAGAGGGGAAAAAGATAATAATGGACAATACATAGTACTAAGGGGATACTGGCTAGAGAGGAAGAGGATTACACTAGCATGCATTTAGATTCCAACTAAAACTGCTATAATGGAGCTTAAGAAAATTCTGGGAGAAATAAACAGCTTTCAGCAAAAAATATTACTTATAGGTGGAGACTGGAATTTGGTTTGCAACAGTGAATATGTGTCTGGGGGCTTAGAAGGGAAATATAACAAAGGAGGGTAGATTTTTGAAGAAATTTATGAAAATGTTTGGCATGGAAGATGTGAATTCAGTACTAGGAGTTTGGGGTGAATTTACATATTATTTACCAAGATACAAAAACCTGGGCTAGGCTAGATAGAATTTATATCTCACAGGAATATGTGCATTTAGTTGAAGGTTTTGAAATGCAACCAATAACTATTTCAGATCATGCGCCAATAATAACTAAAATAAAAATGCAAGGTAATGAAAAAAAATGAGACACTGGAGCTTTCCCACCTATCAGCTGAAAAGAGAGGAATTTAAGGAATGGGTTTTGGAATTAATTCAGGAGCTGCTAGAGAAGATAGAATTTTCTTCTGAAAATATAGCTAGGGAATGGGATAAAATTAAAGTGGAGTTTAAAACTAGGGTGAAAATAAAGAAAAGGAAGATATGATTAAGAAGTAACAAGAATTATTTCGAGGGACTGACAAATGTTATTGCAAAATAGGGGGAATCACTCAGAACAAGAAAAGGAACTACTGCAGAATGCTAAACAGAAAATAAGGGATTACCTCGATAATATGCATGACTTCAGAAAGATTGTTGTTAAGCAACTGTTTTTTGATAATAATTCTAGAGCACAAAAACTTTTAGCACAACGACTTAGGCAACAGAAAGTGGAAAGGGCTGTCACCAAGCTTAGGGAGCGTATAACAAGGAAGATGACAAGAGATCCTATAGAAGTATTAGAAATATTTTGGAAATTTTATGAAAGTTTGTATAAAGCAGAGAAATATGGAAATCAAGAAAAGGTACAAATGGAAATGCTTATGGAAGAATTAAATATGCCTAGGTTAGAGAAAGAAGAGGCTCAATTACTAACAGGATATGAAGAGTTGAGATAAAAATGGCTGTGTATAATCAATCTACAGGAAAGTCCACAGGAATAAATGGTATTCCTGTGGAAGTTTGGAAGCTAGGAGGGAAAACAACTTATAAAGATCTGGAAGGTTTTGTTTAACCATATGTTTTTATAAAGACGAGAAGTGCCAGCATCCTGAAAGAAGGCGGTAGTAACGCTAATACCTAAAATGGGTAAAGATCCATCAGCTCCAGGTTCATACAGGCCCATTTTAATACTAAATCATGATTACTGGTGGGTCTTGATGCAGAGAAGTGATTTGACAGAGTAAACTGGGACTTCATGAGCAGGGCAATGGAAGCATTTGCTTTCCCTGATACAATTATAAGGTTGATTAGGAGTGTATATGAGGGATATGAGGCAAAAATTAAAGTGGGTAGGGTCCTCTCTGATAACATCTGCTTGAGTAGAGGAACCAGGCAGGGTCATCAACCTTTTCCCTTTGTTGTTTAAATTATATTTAGAACCATTGGCAAAGAAAATAAGGGATTCATAAATTCAAAAATATAACTGGTATGGTAGCCAGGAAAAGCTGGCTCTATTTGCAGATTATATTATTTTATACATGAAAAAAACAGAAAGGGACATTACAGTGTTGTGAAACATTTTAAGACAATTTCAGATCTTCTCGGGATACAAAATTAATGAAGCTAAAACAAAGCCAATAGCAGTAAATTATATACCCACACACAAATTGGTCCAACAATAGCCATATTTATGGAGCTATGATAAAATGAAGTATTTAGGAGTATGGCTTAGAAATGACTCTTCCCCGGATTCACAAATCCTCCGTGTAAGACTTAATAAGTCTTACTCTGAGGCTGCAGTTGAACGGTATGATGTCAGCGTGCCATGAATATGCATGAGGGCATGCTGACTCAACCGTAAGTCTTACATGGACTGTGTAAGAAAGCAGGGGACGTGTCCGACTGCCAAGCAGTCTAAATGTCCACGCCCCTGCAAATGTTGAAAATAAAAGCAAATAAACAAGAGAGAGTCTGCTCAAATGTCCCTGCACCCAACACCTCATTGTCTGATATTGTAAACCCCCATCACAGTTCTAAAACACATAACATTAAAAATTTTTTTAAATTCCCAAAATAGCTGCCCGTATTTGCACGTGTGTGCGCGGGTGTGCCCATTGGTTAGCTACAGTTAGCAATTCTGACATGGAAGAGCATAAGAAAGAATGTTTATGCAAATCACACCAAATAGCAATAGCGTAATGGTAGAGCGTTTGCACAAAGAAGAGGCATTCACAGTTCGAGTCCCACCACTCCCTTTCGTATTTATTTTTTAAATCAGTATATGGAATAATACCTAACATATATGTTTAAACATAACTAAAAAGCAGTGAAATGGCCAATGTATCAGTGAATAAAATAAATATTTTAAAGGATCCCAATATAAAATTGCCTGCAGTTAAGCAGCGCTTCACCCAGCGCAATAGAGTTGCCCATAGTTCAATAACGCTTTACCCAGCGCAATAGAGTTGTCCATAGTTTAACAGTGCTTTACTTAGCGCAATAGGGTTGCCAATAGTTTAATAGTGCTTTACCCAGCACAATGTGTTTGCGCGGATGTGCGCGCCTTGCCAACCAGGGCACCATAGGGCACCGAGGAGCAACGTAGAGCAAAGTTGCTTAAATGCAGCCACACCCCCTAGCCTGTCTGGACAGTATGAAAATAAAATGAATGACGAGGTTCGAACACAGGACTCTGTGCATCAGAAGCAAAGTACAGAACCACTAAGCCATGACAACATAGGGGATACAGCCACTGTTAACATTCATATACTTACTAATGGTAGTTTAATCATTACTAAGCAGGTCTGCAGTCAGCCGAAAATTTAGCAAAATGGCCAATCACAAAAAAGTGCGGGAAATGCAGCATATTTAAGCCCCACAGGCGGGAATACACTCCATAACTGATTGTAGCTCACATCTGCAGTTAGAATGTCTGGTGTCGGAGAGGGAGCAAGCTTCCGAGTGCAACGTTGGGGCATCAAGGAGTCGAAATACATGGTTTGGCTCCTTGTCCATTGTCATGAGTCAAGACTCCTGCAGGGCCAGTTCCAAAGGATGGAGTACAAGGCAGAGGCTTGGAACTGGTTAGCTTGTGACCTCACCAGTGCCACAGGCATTCCTTGGACTGGTGAACAGGTCCGTCACCACCATGCAGACCTGAAGAGAAGAAAGCAGGACCGCCTGAACCAATGGATACAGGAGGCCCGTGGGATGCGGGATGCCCCACAACTGAGTATGTAGCCATGGAATGCAGTATGTAAGAATTGATAATGGAGTATGTATAATGGATAGGTATGTCTCAATAGCCCTTGATTTACTTTATAGCTGCAGGTGACCGTGCTGCGAATCAGCAAGCCCATGCTGATAGGCTGCTAAGGCTGCACCACCAGGCAGGTTAGTGATTATTCTGCATGTATTGTTATATAAAATATGGGAGAGAGCATGAGAGAAAGTGTTGTAGTCCAATAATACAGCCATAAAATTGCCCGAATAAGTCCTCTGCATGTACTGTCAGATAAAAATGTCAGAGAGGCAGAAAAAGAGTGTAGTAACCCATTAAGAAAGGTAACATATGTCTGGAATAATATCTCTGTAGGCACTGTCATATAAAATAAGTGAGTGAGCCTGAAAAAAGAGTATTCTAACCCATTAATAAAGGTATAATATGTCTTGAACATGTCTGCCATATACACCGTTAAAACAAATAAAGGAGTGAGCCTGTGGAAAAGTGTGTAATGTCATTAATAAAGGTCTAAAACCCGGAGGGTGTCTGTGTCAGAGTATGAAATGTTGTTGTACCCTTGCATTATGCAAACAGTACTGTTTGAAAAGGTGCTGGCAACCCAGAGTTGTGCAGTCCCATATAAAGTGGGTGATGGAAGTGCTAGTAGCTGTGAAACATATATACAGTCCACAACAGTCAGTTACTGGCTGGCATGAATAAGTAAATCTGGCATACGTGTAGCATGTTATTTTTCCCCAGAAATGTGAGTGTGTGTCAAGAAATGCAGGGTTCTGTACAAATCGAAGTGAAAATGTCATGTGAAAACATCCCAGATATGTAGATAAAGAAATATAAATGCAATCAAGAAATATGTAGCAGTAACATCTGCATCCTGGACAGTTAGTATGTCAGATATAGGTCAGGCATATATTGAACTAGCCAAACCCATTACACAACCTAATGTATGGTGGCAAGTGTAATAATACATGTAGGGGATATACACTTGCAGTCACTAGGAATGTAGTGCAGACGAAAAGGTAATTATAAGATGTTAACCAAGGTTTTTTCTACACCCTACTGTATGTGCATAAACCATGCAATTCCACACCTCAATGGGTATGTGTAATCTTAAATATTTGTTGGGACATATGTCCTATCGTTCTATAAATATTTGCATTCACGTTGACGCATGTGCCCTGTTTAAACACCACAATCATGGTGGCCTGTTGCTACTAAACATCCCTGCATGCTGTTGGAATATCCACTGTGGTTCAATATATGGATGAGTTATGCTTGCTGTTCAACTGTTGTAACCTTGGTGTGTTGGGTTAATGGGAATATTACTGCATGCTGTTACAACTAATCTGGAATGCTGTTTTGCTTATGTTGTAATTAAACACACCTAATCACAGAACATATGGGAAGGCCGGTCCCAGCGGATCCACCTGTCCCTCCTCAGCTGGCGAGTGCACCTGGAACCAGCAGGTCCAGTGCCCAGCCTGGGCTCTCCTCCTCCGTTGGTCCTGTGCCACCTTCGGGTTGAAGCACTGCAGGGGATGGGGCTCATCCCCCCGTGCAAGCGTGGGTGGAGAAGGGCCACCTGTCACCCTTTGAAGGGTCCAGGTTGTGGTGCGTAGGGAGATCCAGTGGTCAGTCGCTGATCCCCTACACCAGCTTGAGGCGAGAGTGGCGCATCTCATGGGTGAGCCTGCCCGTCCTATGCAGCCCCCAGCACAGCCACCCTCGGGGCTGTGAAGGTTCAGTGGTGACTGCCCATGGGTAGGGATCTCAGTTCCACTGTTACCATCTGTGGGCTCATGGGCTTGCGATTTCCAAACATCCGACCCCATCAATTGTGTTCACCCACCCCATGTGTCATACACCGTCCCTGTATGCGTCTTGTCTGTCTTGTCTGTTTACCTTCCCAACCTACCTCCCTGGACATACCTACTTCCTCTACCTCACTTCCCACTCTCACCTGAAAAAAAAAAAAAAAAAAGGGCAACCTGTACCCACAAAAAAATTATGCCCCATACATAGCTGCCCATTTCGCACACATGTCCATTGGACATGTAAACTGATAATTAAAATTGGCAGTACAACATACGTTGTCCTCACCCCTCTCCCAGGGGTGGAAGGTTTCAAATTTCACTCCAAATTAATTGCATATGTACAGCTGTTGCTGTTAAAGAAATGGGCAGCTATGGACCTTCCCTACACCCATCCTGCACATCCCAAGCTTGTTTACCTACTGTCTGTCCCTCTTTGTGCCCCCTTTTTCACCACTTTCCTATCTCCCCATTTTCTTTTCTTTAAAAGAAATTAGCATGGGGGTTAGCAGGAGTAAGCACTTTTAAGCAGTAGTAAGTGGGTTTAAGCGAGTGTGCGCATGTGTGCACTTAGCTAAGCATCGCTAAGCGTCACGCAAACCCGCTTACAACTGCTTAAAAGTGCCTTAGTCACTCTATGGCAGGGCTCTTGTTCTGCTGAGGAGCAAAAGAAAAATCCTCTGCCAGTCTCAAACCCCAGACCATTGACACAATAGACTGCATGAATTACTACTAAGCCACAGCAGATATACAAATAACATGGTTCTGAAATAAATATATCATGCATTACAATGAGGGAATGTAAATGGAAATTAGGAATGGTATAACACAAATCCTTTTCTGTGGGTCGTTAGCAGCAGTGTTTGTGGAATTGCATGACATGACTGTGAAAGGAGAACCAGCCATCCTAGCAGGGAATAATGTTACAGTAGCACCTTACAAACACCACACAGTATCAGACCAGGATAAATACTGTCCACAGGAATACAGTGCAATAACCACATTTGTATGGCAGTTAATTGTGCAAATGAGAAAAAAGTACATACTCCCATGTATCCTGTGGTAGCATTTGGAGGGGTCCGTACATGTCTACACTGAGATGTGTGTACTGGAAGCAGCAACATTCAGGTTTGAATACAACATGCATATAACTGGCTACAACTCTAGCATCAGATAAGAGACATATACCAACCTTCAGACTGACACAACGGTGTCCAGAGCAAACGAGCATGGGCCCCACCTTTGAAATCTGAAAGGGCTACGCCTACCTAACCTAGCATTTTATAGCAGTGGGCTGCAATCACAATGAGTAACGCAATCACCAAACAGCAGGCTGCATGCAATTACTGAATGGTGGGCAGCAATTGGTGCAGAGGCTGTCACATGCACAAGTGCAGATACCTAGAAAAGCTGGCTGTACCTGCAGTCCACACATGCAATTATATCATTGCAGGTGCTGTGAGATAGAGAGTGAGAGAGCGAGAGACACGGACACAGACACAGACTGAGACAGAGACAGAACAGAGTGAGAAACTGAGACAGAAAGTTAAATAGAGGGCATAAACCCAAAACAAACCACCAATAAAAAAAAAAAAACAACACAAAACCATCACACACGGAGCAGGGAAACTCAAAGGTAAGGTATGTAACTCACATGTATGTGTTGGCATGTTGTAGATGTTCCTGAAGAGTACTCTACACACTGCAAATCATCCATGTGTGACAGCAATATGTATCTATCTGTATCTGCACATGGGCATAGGGCAAGGGACATACTGCAACTGTTAGTGAAGGGGGGACAGATATCTGTTAGTGAAGGTTGATATGTGCATATATCCATGTAGGTCGTAGTGTGTGGCCTAGAAAACAGCATGCAGTGTGCAGGAGCAGCCTAAGGTCAACTGGTGCCCTAGGCAAAAGGGCTCCACTGCACCTCCTACCACACTTCCTGGTGCCCCCATCCTTGTCTTACTACACCACATGAATAGTGGAAAAGCACCCCTGCTAGAGCGGCGCCCTAGGCGGCCGCCCAGTTGGCCTATGCCTAAGGCCAGCTATGGTAGTGTTGATATATGTCATGTGGTGGTTAAATGCTGTGGGACAGATTTGTCAGATCTGCTGTGTTACAGCCAGTGAGGCCTGCTAATGCTACAAGGGCTGAGGACACCCACATCCATTCTGCACAACACTGTGCAATTTAATCACATACCTGCACATCCCACAACTGTCGCATAAGTGATATCCCCACCATGAAAGGTGGACTGTACATGTGCCTATATGTACATCCATGTGTACAGCAATGGATGTGTACATGTATGTGTATAGATATGCATATATATAATATATATATATATATATATATATATATATATATATATATATATATAGATATAGATATATATATATACATATAGAGTGAGAGAGAGAGACAGAGAGACACGGGTCATATGTACCGCAACAGGTGTGTGGTGACCAAGGCATGGACTGTAGACAAGTGTTGATACTGCAGTGCCATTCCACCTTCCCAAAACAGTGTACCCATTAACTACCACATAGGTAGAGATCTACCTAACAGTGAAGGTGTGATAGGCAACATGGGACACAGGTGGACAGTAGCCTCCGCTTTGATGAAGACAGTGCCACACTACACCTGTAATCTGTCTGTGTGGTATGTGTCATGACAACAGGTGTGTCATCTATGGAAGTATAGGGTAGAGTTCCCCTCTACTCATCACAATGCCCTGTGTGGTATGTACTTCACATGACAACTACACCAGGTGGACAGGCCACAGACAGACCTCCCAAAGGGTAATACTGGCCGCAAACAGATGCCCTATGCAGACTGACTCACAAAACCACAACTACACTGTATTGCATACTGGCCACACAGAGGTGACCTCTGCCGGACATACAGAGGTATGTCACACCCATAGCTGGGTGACAACCACCATGGCAACATATCACAATCCCTCCGGGATACACGCTCTAGGGCCATAAACCTTGTCAGCTCACTAAACAGCACATGCTGGAGGGATAGGTTCCCATCTCAGAGATATGCCATACACTTGAATAGACTGCATAGCAATAGCAAACACGGCTCCTCCTTAGCAGTTGTTATAAATACCCCTGATGATTGTGTGGGGATTGGTAATACACCCCAGGAAACACCGCTGTGGTTCAGGTTGGCAGGGGCAACTGAAATCAAAGTACATGTGTGTCAAAGGCCAGGGTAGCATATGGCTAGGCTGCCATAGGACCTAGGGCCAATAGCATATTACCTACCTATGACACTATGCACTCACACATGTACTTAATGCAATAGCTGCTAAGTGAGGTTGAATAAGTGTAATGCTGAATGTGTGCAAGGTCTGTAAAGGTGTGATAGCTTAGTGTGATGTTGTATCTGACATGGTAGTGCCTATCCTAGCTGTGAGGACAGCAACTGATGTGTAATGTACTGTTAGGCAGACATAGTAGTATGGCATATGATGTGACGTAGTTCTCCGTTGATGAATGTGGTGTCTCATTGTAGGCTAAAGCAATACATGTATGCTTAGTGAGTGGTACTGCTGGTGAATCCATCACCAATATGAACTGTAGTACTACCTGAAGCTGTAGGCCTCAACAGCACAGTATGGTGTGTGTTCACATTGCTTGGAAACACTGTCATGTGTGTTTCCTGTAGTCTGCACAGAGGACAGAATGCAGGCATAAGGGTGTGTAAGTAGTGGCACACAGTACCGTATGGTACACAGGTAATGCTCATCTGTGTTGGCATACAGTGGGGAGTTGTATGTTTGCCTGATGTCTGAATATGCCTGTACAATGGCTGCAATCATATGTGTGTTACAGGGTAAACATGTGTATCCAGCAACATATATAGTCTGTTACAGCAGTATGCCACCTATAGTAACAACTGGACACATCTGTTAGGCAGGGCTATGGCATCAATGACTAGGGTGGTTGATTGGTACTACTGTACCTGTACATTACATCCATTGCAATGGATGACATCTCCGTTTGTGCATTGGTGTGATATACACCCCTGTCTTGAGGTTGTGCAATGTGTCACAGTGTGTCGGGTACTGTTGTATAGTGGTGTGATATATAGAGTCTGCCGGGCAGTGTTAGTTACTTGTGGCCTGAGAACCAATAAGTGGTATTGAATGTGTGTAACCTCTGACAGACAATAGGATGGTATATATGTCAGTAAAGTGATATCTGTGGGTAAAGGTGTAAAGTGTGCCACAGGACACTCTCACACATATTGTTCATATCTTTTTCAGCCAGATGGCCCACCAACGCAACCCAGCGTACACAGCAGATGAGGAAGAGGTGATATTCGACAGCCTATTGCAGTGGTATACAATGCTGTTCTCCAGAAGCAGGCAGCACCAGCAGGAGCGGACTGCACTGTGGCAGGAACATGTTCGTTGGGTAAATGACATAGGCATGCATAACTGGACATATGAGCAGGTACGCCATCACTGCAGTAATTTAATTAGACAAGTCTGGCGGCGTGCGTCTGATATCCAAAGACAGCAACTTGCCACAGGTGGTGTGGTGGCCATTCACCCCCCCCCCCTCACCAGAGCGGAGGAGCTTCTTATAAGCATGGTGGCTCCTGGACAACAGCTACATCAACCTCTGACATGTGTTGTAATGGAGGCTGTAGCCACCCAGCACATCCACCTGGAGCAAGCAGGTAACATGCCCTATCTGCAGACTACAGTTAACTGTATTGTTAGACTATGGCTACGTGAGATGTGTACTGTGTGTTTAGCAGTTCTGCTGCCTAGTGCTGTGCAATACGGATAGTGTGAATAATATCCCTACACCTGTGACTGTTGACTGTTGTTGTACTGCAGTTTAGCATACCCACTGTAGCAATGCCACAGTTGTGGCCACTGACGAACCCTCTCATATTCTCATAGGTCCCTCTGGTGTGACAGCAGGGCAGCCGATCCATGCTGGTGAGTGTGTTATACCTGCAATGTTGGTAATGACATATGCATGTCATAGGTGAGGTGTAGGCCATGTACAAGTAACACACCTATGCATAATGCATGCCATGCATGTTTGCTGTGAGATGTTGCACAGCTCAGTAATGTCAGTAGCTGCCTCAATGACATGAAATACACAGAGCATGACACACAGTTGTGACAACCCCGTACTGCACATTGGATAGGCATAGTTGCAACACCTGTACATAACATAACATATTTATCACATGCAGTACACAAAGTCATGCTACATATGGCGTAACCACACACCCACTGTAAGGTCACACGTCAGTATCCCCCATGTCATCCACACACACATGATGTACCTCAGGGGTAGAGGCCTATCATGGGGTTGTGCAACACTCTTCAACACATAACACAGTCATGTTAGGCAATGCTCCCTACTGGACACCTCATATACCCATGTACAAAGTGGCTGTGTAATAGTGAACGTATCCACGGCACTGCAGTTCAGGTACAGCATGCTAGGTGGTGGTCTGACACACAGTAGTTGCCATGAGTGACCACAAGATGCATGATGATGATGATGATGATGATGACACATGGTACTAAACCCCATCCAGTTACAGTGACCACAGTACTACACATAGCAGTCTTTGCTGTGCACCTCATTGTTCTGTGTGTGCAAACATATGCACCTATACACACCATGCATAGCATGTTGTGTGTGTGCTTACATATGCTAGTATACACATTTTGCACAACAGTCGCCATCTGTACAAATAGTCACATATATGTCCTGGAATGCTATTGGGTGTATAGGTCACATGACACACATTGGGTATGTGTGGTGTTTAATGTTGCAGTCATGTAGCATGCCATGTCATGGCTGGCACCGACATATCTGCAATATGTCCCACACTCACCATAACCACTGTACAATGTCCATGTCGTGCATTGGGATTCCTTCACATCTACATGCACCACTCATCCCATGTCTGTATATTGCATGCATTTGCTACACCTGTGCCCACTATTATGTGCTATGGACACAGACATTGTCATCAGACATGGTAATCTATGTGTCACACAGATAACACATTCAGCCATTTTATGTATACCATTGAGTGATGGTGCACATGACATTGCAGAGCAGATAATACTTGCACAGCAATGTTGTGTACACATTGTGTTCATGGGTGTAGCCAATCACTGAACAACTACACACATGCATCAAAGCCATGTATAATGTCATTAGATAGGGCTGCCTACACTTGCACTGCATGGTGTTGAGCAACACATGGTCTGCATGCTGACACGTGTGTGGTGACTATTTGCCTTATGATACTGTCACCCACCATCACCCACTATTGTGTATGTGTTGGAATGTCGGTGTGTGTGTGTGTGTGTATGTGCTATGGTGAGCTGTGTATTTGTGTGCATGTGTGCATGTGCTCATGTGTTCATGTGTACATGTGTGCATGTGTGCTAACATCATGTACAGATTGTAAAGTGTGTTTCCTGTCTTCCTTCCACAGGTGCTGAGTTAGGGGTGGTTGGATGCAGCAGGGAACCTGATGTCACCGCCACTAATAGTGGAGATGATGAGACATGTATTGTGGCACAGGAATGTCTGACAGGGTCTGTCATTGGTCCACCAATCGACAGTACACAGCGGTCAACCCCATCTATGCGCACACTCATACTGCCAATACATCCCTCGTCACCAATGGCCGTAGCTGAGGGACAGCATACAGTTGGCATTGACCAGGAGAGTGTGTTACCTATGGCATGTGCATCCCCTCACAGCAGCCATAGCTGGATTACCAGAATGGTACCACATAGGCGGATGTCCAGGGGTTCTCGGGGGAGCACCACTGGTCATACTGCCCCTGGCAGATGTGCCCCCGGAGGTATTACAACCTCCAGTATGTTCCAGGCTGTAATGCAGGCACAGGCACGTATGGAATGGTACACCCAACAGGGACTAAGGGTGCACAGGGCCCATTACACTGCTATCAATGACAGCATCCGTGACCTTGCTGGTGCCATCCGGAATTACACCGAGGCCATTGGAGGGAGACATTAGATGTCCTCCACAATGTGTTAGCCATGAGCCAGGACCGTGTGGGATGGATGAGAAGCCAACGCGGATGCATGCCAGCAACAGCATCAGCTGGCAGTCATCGCGGACGGACCATGGATCACAGCCGCTCCTGTAGTGGCAGTACCAGCCCCAACAATGCTGGGGCTGGCCTGTCCATTGACCGTCCTACTAGACCATGTGCACGTGGCACTGGCCAGTCCCAGCAGGGACATGGGTCCAGTCATCATACCTCTGCCTCTGATGATAGCACCCAGTCAGGGTTGGTACCCGATACTGCCCGTAGCACCCCTGCTAGGCACAGGTACTGTGTCCATGGCCGGAGACAGTGATCTGTATGGCCTAGAAGGTACAGTCTGTGGCTGTCCCACAACCACCCATATATGGCAGCCACATGGTGGAGTTGTGTGCATGCAGACACACACATTTACCATACAACTAGGGCTCACACATACACACACACATTACATCAACATTGGCCCATGCAGTACTGTTGTCCCTCACACACACACACACACACACACACACACACACACACACACACACACAGACATGCCGATTGGATGGGTCAATGTCGGGCTCTGGCAAACCTACAACACACCCTGTGCATATGATGACACCTGTGCCACCTCCTGTCATCTGTTACATTGATGCAGGAATAGGCTAACATGGTTCTGATGCACAGGGTGACATTATAGCAGTGTAGCAATAGTAGCAAGTTGCTAACAGGAAAGTGTACTGATATCCTTGTAGGTATATCTGAGCAGGCATTATGCATCACAGCTCTGATAGTCATTGTAGCATTGTTTACACCAGTTTTAGGTCTGAGTATGTATTGTCCACCCATGTGCCACTTGGCTGAAGTGTACAGTGTTGCCAGCATGTGTTAGTGAGTGGACAGTACTTGTGTGATGTGTGCATTACAAATTAGCGGGTGTACATCTGTGAACATGGTGTGTATGTACTGTCTGCATGTACATGCATAGTGGACATGTAGGATGTGCGACATATCCTGTTCTACACATTGTTAACATCTCATGGTATCTTTCGATGGCCAGTATACATTCTACTACAGATATGTACTAACATGGGTACACATGTGTGTATGACATGGGTTGGCACTATGCTGTGGGTGATACCATTGATATCTGTCAATAATTTGCAGTCTGGTAGTATACACCACCTCAACAGCATGACTATAACCAATCATTAGATGATGTCCTGACAAATGACTCACAGTTGTAGGGAACTCAGTAACAGTTGGATCCTTCCAGTACTATACTATAACATTAACCAGTGGTATTGACCGCTACACATTTCTGGGACCACACCTGTGTGGCATATAGCCCTCTTAGGTACATGCAAACACACTAGGGATGTGTTCATCCACATCTGGAAATGCATGCATTGGCCTACACTGCATTCCCCGGATGGGACGCATATCCTACACAAGGGTATCATACAGAGAGATACCTGTTGTCCAATACATGCTGTATAGCAGTACCGCCGTCTACGGCATTGTCATCCACATTTACTATACATACTATCCCGACGCTACCACATAGGTGGTAGCCCTGAACATGTATGTTGGGTGCCAATGTGTACAGACAGACACGTGTTATGTCATCTGTCCCTTGGTATCCACATATCCATAGGTATTGTGGGGTCCCTCGGTGTTTCACATAACACATTAGGGGCCTGCATGCATATCCACAGGGCTGGTGCACACCTATAATTACTGTCCATTATTGCCAGTCGTTGTTGTGTATGAACATGTCTGTCATATACCCTGGCAATTATCCTTACTCACAGTACTCTATAGTACGTGTCATGGGTGTGTGTGGCAGGGATGTACTTGGCCACGGATCACTACATTTTCCGGGCTTGACGCATACATACATATGTGACCTATGATCTGAGAAGCAGCAGCACAATCTGTCGAAGGTTACAAATGTATTCATGTAGTATGCAGGCTTCACACCTATGTACTGATTGAGGTCACATGTACACAATTCTATTTGACACGCAGATACCCGATGTGTGTAACGCACATACTGTTTGAAACATATGTCATACCGTAGTAAAAGCAAAACCCACACTGCATTGACCACCTGTGGTACACACACACTCAGCGTTTGCAGGACTCAAACCCCTACCTAACTATGTTATGATACTAGAGAGATACGCATTAACATGGTGTGTTATATGCAATACTGGGTGGTTTCTGTTCTTCTTGAACATTTGTAGGATGCCAACATCATCGAACTTTCCAAAGAGGGATGTACCTCTCTTAATGTGTTTTCCCAGTCTCCAAAAAGGCTACTCCTCTCAAAGGAAATCACACACACATACACACCCCCACCACACACACACCTGGCATTTGCAGGACTCAACCCCCTACCTGACTATGTTATGATACTAGAGAGATACACATTAACACAGCACACTATATACTTTACTGGGTGGTTTCTGTTCTCCTGGTAGATTTGTAGGATGATGACATCATCAGACTGGACATGATAATGTGTGCACACATTTTTATGAAATCCCAGGAATGATCCATGTAGGTCGGCAGGTATCAACAGCTTGTACAGGACCCCGTGAGTCTCACCTTGTGTGATCTATCTGTGGACACATTGCCATCCCTTCATATGTCAACACATATCTATGCACAGATTGTTGGTTTTGTGGATATGACATGTGTCTGTGATGTTGATGAAGAGCTGTTCAAAGTCTATGTGGGACATGTGTAGCTCTGTTCCATGAGGTATGTCCTGGGTGGCTGCCTTGCAGATGGTGTAGCATGCTTGGGAACCATGATCTGCACATGAACATACCACAGTTGGTAGGGTTGTGTGTTTGTCGGTTTCTAATAGCTCTGTTTATGACTTCTGCCATGATGCACTCCATGGCCTTGCAGATCAGACTTTATAGGCTTACTGGGCTATACTTCCCATGGTGTATTGTGCACCCACACATGTGGGGAGTGCCATATGTTGCTGTAACCCATTTGACGGTTCCAGGTCCTGTGGAGTGGGTGAGGCTCAACAGACTGTTCAGGTGCAGGGTCTGTTTGTTCTGTAGTGCATGCATGACACATATTGGGAAACAATGTAATCCAATTGCTGCCATGCTTTTGGCTTTGGGGGGAGATGTTCAGCCATTTTACACGTGATATCTCCTGGTATGATGTCAGGGACTATCATCAGTGGGGGGTGGGTATGTATACATGGGCCTGTCTGACAGGATGTCGGCAATGTCAGTAAGGTACAGTTGTCTCTGACTCAGCACATATATGTGTGTACATTACTATTTATTACATAGCTGAAGGACATGTCATGATTCTCAGTCTGGACTCCTTCTCCGCTACTCTTTACAAAACACTGACAAACCTGAGCACTAATCCCGGTTATACTCTTTTACACACTTAACACCCTACTGATCCTTTGTGATCAGGCTACAGAGTATGTCATCATAATACACTGGCATGTCCAGGGGTCGGTTTCATGTGTACTATCCAGTCCAGCTAGTGAATATTGTGGTTATGACACAATGTCACATCTGCCTCATGTACACAGACAACCCTCTCCTCCTCACATCACACTCACATATATGTGGGAGATGTAACAATATTGACATACAGAATGCTGAGCTGTCTCGACCCATGACTGGCATAGTCTATCAGGTGGTGAGGGTGACCACATACACCACATATCAGTCTCAAATACACCGATAGTGACAGAAAACAAACCACATTATCACACATACACATATTCAGAGGCTCTACATAAACTAAGCAGCAGAGACCTCCAAAGCAGACACACATACAACTGCTACCCCACTACAATGCCCACATGTCACACAGTTCACAATGTCAGTGTGCCACACAGTCACTGCCCTTTGGGCTAAACAACACACCTGATACACTTGTTATAGGTTAATGTCAAACACACTATCGTCCCACTCACCAGGCCAGACAGGGGAATAGTCAGTTTGAGCTGTCTCTCAGGTGCCAGGATCCGCCACATAACACATGCACTCAGGTCACTCCAAAGCAAGTCCAGGACTGGCTCCATCATTGTCCATGCTGGTGCGTACAACCTCAGATGTTCCTCCCTGGACCACATGACATGACACATAGAGGAACTCTGAGGTCATGTAGCCCAGCCCAGTATTACCCTGACCTTGTCTAGCATCTTACACTCACCAAGTATGATGTCACAGTATACCAACAAACTGATCATGTTTAACAGTTGGCTAACATATTGGTGTTATTCAAAGGGGATACAGTGTCTGTCACCTGGGGTGACATGCTCGACATGCCACGTATTTTCCCTATGGACAGCTTGCACCTGTCACCCTTGGACTTTTGAATACTGGCTAGGGCACTTGCTGCCACCATACTGCCCTATTTAAGCAGGGCTCAAAGGACAGAACCACCTCCATACACATTATAGAGTACACAACACTGAGGGTAATGCTGCTCAACACCAGATATCTTTGCCTCAAATTGCGCCCACTCAGGAATCTCCTTAGTATGGAGGATAGCAATATCTGTGCACTAACAGATACATGGTTGAGGCTCCCACATGCACACCAGCACTACCAGGTTGTATTTTTACCATGCTTTCTGACCACATAACTTGGAATGGCCAACACAAATAGGGGGAGTATCCATATACATCACAGATACACATACCTCCGGGTTGGTAGCACTGCACAATGCATCACGGACCATACATATGCACCTTAACATTGTGCAAATCTGCCTTTTGGTTTGTTGCCTGCTACAGACCACACTCCCCAACACAACAACCTCACTTAGCTTTCCTGGGAACATTGGACCATATGAAGGTCTCCCCAAACACCATTATATTGGGTGATGTCAAATACCCACACATTGACTGTGGATAGTACTCAGGCCCCAACACCCTCACCCAACAGTTGCTACTATTTCTAAACTCATATGCTATGGCACAACTGGTCACCACACCCACAAGAGGGGACAACATATTGGACATGATCATCACCGACATGGGGACTCTATGTTCCACACCTACGATATACCCCTCATTGGTAAGGGCAGAACATACTTTATCTCACTGGACATCCATATCCCGTCCCCACACCCGTCTTGGTGAACTTCCAAAAAGCAAACGTCACACTCCTCCAAACCACGGTGGTGTCCTTCAGAGACCCTGGGTCAGTGGTAAGTATGGCTCAGACTGCTGAATCCTTTACATACACATTCTATGGACACCTAGTGGATCGCATGGATCATTACATCCAAAATAACAACTGGACTCACTCATCCAATGGCAGTGGACCTGTCTGGTAGACCCCAGCTATTAATATGCTTTACAACAAATGGAGGAAGCTACTACATGATAGAACACAATCCCAGACAGGGAAGGCATCTGTGATCTGTACTAGTGGACTGCTACAATCACTCGGGTATTTATGTCAGGCACGCTTCTAATGGACAATTGCACCAGACACGTTGGACACTCACAAGGCCTTCTTCAGTTGATTCAGGTACCTGGCTGGACACTCACTGATATGCTGTGTGTTACTGCATACTGACTAAACATACCCTGGACCCACTGACATTGCCATCATCCTGGCAAACAGGTTCAGTGCAGATGTGTCCCCCCCATCCTCCCTAAGGTGGTACTGTCCATACCAACAGAGTGTGACCTCCCAGACATCACGAGTAAACAGGTGAGTGCTGCCCTCCCCACAGCAGACAACACAGCATCAATGGGACCAGACGGTGTCCTGGCCTGCGTCGTACACAGCCTTCATGACAGAAGTAACATTCACATTACATCACTGTTCGATATAAGAGTTACTGCAGGATATGTACCCACGGAATGGTGTACAGCGATAGTGGTCCCGCTCCACTGAATACTGCCACAACAGACCACAGACAATATCGGCCTAAAAGGCTAACTAGCCTGTTCTGCAAAGCTATGGAGTGTATTGTAATGGGACTCATGCACATAGACATGGGAAACCTACAGACACTGGGTCCTACACATTACAGCATTGTTGTGGGCAGATCTTGCCTGTTGGACCTGTTCATATTCTTTCAACAGTTACCAGGTACATCAGTGATGGGACGGTTGTCCACACAGCCTGCCTGGACCTTGCACAACCCTTCAACACAATACCCCACTCAGCCATTATGCATAGGCTCACCAGCTGCAATATCGACACATATCTGACACGATGGATTGCTACCTGGAGCAGGGATAGCACCCACATGCTCAGTGTTGCAGGTGCCATGTCTGACTATACACCAGTTACACCTGGCATCCAACAAGGCTCAGTCCTGGGACCTCTCTTGTTCAGTATATATTTGTGTGATGTACAGGCTATCACAGGAGGGATATGGCTGCCCATGTTCGCAGATGACTGCAAACTGGGTGCCATAATCAGCTCTCCTGCTGGCACATGCATACTTATATACAGGGTCTCACAGAGATAGGTTGACTGGTGCCTGAGCCATGGCCCACGGCTACATGCCATTAGTTGCATAGTCATCCCCTTTGAGGATGACAAGATGCCCACACATTACCACATAGGTTGTAATCCATTACATACAGTAGTAGTTGTTCGGGTTTGGGGACATGACCTGTTCATACTCTCGCCTTTGACAATCCTATTGCCATAGTGGTTAGACAGTATGTCTACATAGCCCACCATATCTCACATGGTTTCACATGTTGATCACGTGTGGTCATTGTGCCCCCATACTCTTCACGACCATGCTTGGTTACTATGCCACCTTTGGGATGTACCTTACCTGACACCTGCAGCAACTGTAATGGCCACAAATGTTACTCTATGAGCAGATGCAGGGACTCACACAGATGCCCTGCACAGTTCCAGTACAGTAACTCCAGCTCTACTCAGTCACTTACCACCTACACGGATGTGTTGTGTGCCTGTAGCTGAAGGCAATATCTGACCCAGACTTACTGGACATGCTCCACCTCAGGATATCTGACTCCCTTGCTGCTACACACTCCAGGGACATATACCTTAGCACTGATGTTAAAAGGACATGCTGGGGGGACAGATTATTATCAGAAAGCCTCCACTCACTCCAGAGTGTAGTCCTGGTTTTGCATAGGAAGAGCCACCCACTGACCACCTACAGCTGACATCTTGACAAGTGGATGGGTGATCGCATGTTTACCCATGGGATATCTTCTGGGTCCCTGCTAGACAGAGACACAATACACTGAACATAAATGGGCTATCTTGTGTGACCTACTATTCACAGGCACAGTGCTCTGATTTGACTGGGTTGCAGTAGCCAAACACACTCTGACTATGCTTGTACATGCCCTAGGGCAGATATCCTAGTATCAACCTCTGAACCTATGATAATTTTCATGATGCACAATGTTTATTGCTGATACTGTTTGCAGGTTTTTATCATTTTTGCTTTCACTCTTTATATGAACCGCTTAGGTATCTGCAGAACATATTTGCTTATGGCAGGGTTCCACTATATTATATACGTGTCTGTTGTCATATAAGTGTGTGCACAGGGCAGATTGCTGTGTAGTGAGAGGTTCCTGGATTAACACATGCAACTGCCTGCAATGTGTGGCCCAATGCTTTACTCCAACATGGCCTAAGTGTGTGAGCATGCCCAGTTCAGACTGTCAGTGTTCTGTTGCCTGACAATGCCTACATGTCCATTATTAACATTTGTACTGTGTGTGCTGAAAGTCAGGTTCTGTTCTTACTGCAGGACTCACCTTTGTGTCTTAACTCGACAGGCATTATGCTGTACCTGCAGGGTTTCCGTGAAATACTTTGCATAGACTTATCAACATTTCTTCATACAGGCTAACCACTTCACTACTGTCATGGTTTAGTGGTTCCATACTATGACTATAGTGCACAGTATCCTGGGTTCAAGGTCCATTGCCACTTATATTTTCATACTGAGCAGACCAGACTGCTTAGGGGCCAGTAGAGCAAATATGAGCATGTTGGCTTTTGTTCAGCTATGCCCTACCTAGACCCAGCTTGTCCAACATTGCTCAATATTAACCATCATTGCTGGACATTGGCCAATATTACTCTACATTGACCACATTTGTAGTAGTTGGTGTGTGTGATTTTGTTTACATTGACTTCATGATGGTAAATGCTGATTAGCACTGCTTTATATTGCTTAACACATGGCAATCATGCCTCAGGTGTTGATGCAGGGCTGCCTATGTCGGATGCACATACTACACTCCCTATACATGTTTGAAAGCAGGTAGTATCAACATAGGCATCCCTTTTACTATATGTGCGGGTCAGAGAGAGGTATCATTTCCAGAGTTCCTACTGAGCCAGTGTATGTGCTATGCGTATGCCTCTTTGCCAAGGCCAAAGCATACTGGGCACACCTCCTTCTGCCTACTGAGGCAGGCTCAGGTTGTTCCTCCTCCGAGTCACGCTCTGCCTGTGATGGCCTTAGCAATGGTGAGGGGCTGTTTGGCCCAGGCCTATGCTGGTCCTGCTGCCGCTGTTTTCGCAGGATCATATTATGTAGCATAGCACATACCATGACAATTTGGGTACATGTAGTTGGTGAGTACTGCAAGGCTCCACCAGATATATCCAGGCACTGGAACCGTGACTTGAGCAGCCCTAACACACGCTTGATTACATTTCGTGTTTGTGCGTGTGCTTCATTATGGCATTCCTGTTCAGGTGTGTGTGCATTTCTGATGGGTGTCATCAGCCATGGCTCCAGTGCATATCCAGCATCCCCCACTAGGTGACCATGTGGGATGTCCCCACTGGCAAATGTCTGGTACAGCTGTGTCAGATGCCAGATATGGGAGTCATGGTAGTTTCCAGGGCAGCCAGCACACACATTCAGTATTATGCCCTGGGCATCGCACATGACCTGGAAGTTGATGGAGGGGAAGCCCTTGCGGTTGAAGTAGACCCTACCCCGCTCACCGGCTGGTGCTTTGATGCATATGTGCGTGCAGTCTATTGCACCCACTACCTCAGGGTATTCCGCTATTTGCTGGAAGAGACACATATTGCTGGCCAATACCTCATGGGAATTGGGGAAATATACATGATCACTGACATGTGCTGACATGGCATCCAGGAACTGGTGCAGTACCCTGGATGCTGATGCCTGTGATATCCCCATCATATCACCAGTTGGTCTCTGGAAGGTACCTGTTGCTAATATTCTTAGGCCAACACATACCTTAGTTTCCACTGGGATGGGTTCCCCTCTGTTGGTTCTGTGTATGAGGCGTGGCCTGCACAGCTCAACAATTTGCTGCAAGAGGTCTCTGTCCACTCTAAAAAGCTCCACTATCTCCAGCTCATGTAGCCCCTGGTAGGTAACCCTTGGCCTGTACACTCTTCTCCATCTCCTCACTGTGGGTTGTCCAGCAGCATTTGCATTATCACTACCCCCAGCATGTTGCATATGTCGCCTTATAACAGCAATGGCAGTCCCGAACATTTTTTGTCTCAGTGAAGCCTTTTCAATTTTCACTTCTATTAGCTTACTGCAGTGTTGCAGTGTCTCTTGAGAGAAACATAATGGACTGTTGTTTGCAGAGTTTTAAGTGCTGGGCTGGGCTGGGCTAGTGTTCTGCCTGGGTAATTGCCTGATTCTGATTGTTTTCACCTGATAGCTCTGCTAGTACTCCCTAGTAACTTCCACTATTTGGTGTGCTTCCTTTTTCCTTTCTGTTTCCTTGGGGGGGGGGAGGCACCGCGCACACAAGCGCAAACATGCGCACAGCAGCTAACACACGCGCACACATGCTTACATGGACTAAAACTTGCTTATTCTTGTTAAAACGCATACACACCGGCGCTAACGCACTTACGACTGTTTACACAGCCTTACATATGCTTACTCAAGCGTACACACGTGCACACACACTTACACGCGTGCACATTGTCTTACTTGGGTTTACTGGCACTTTGGTGTTATCCACGGCATACACCTTTGATTTCTTGACTTTACCTGGCCTACCTGTTGACACACCTCTTTCACTATTATGCAAATGTAAGCTGACACATGTCACTCTGCCCCAATGAGCTTCACTCCTTTCATACATACCCCCCTCGTGATGTCACCTATCTTCTACTCTGTTACTCCCCTTATCCTACTCCTACACTCCACTGACTGTGCTCATTTGCTATGTAAACTTGCGATTCACTATCCTAACTCTCATTTGCATAGGTTGCCTACTAATGCTTAGTTACATCTCTTAGACTGAGCTTCTCCCCTTAGCAATCTCTACTCGGTGGCCATGTTGTCTTCATCCTGCCATTCCCTTGCATTGTAAATTCATTTTAGCTATAAAATCCACATTTGTGGTTCTTAATTATTAATTTTCTGCTTTTTAGCGCGCAGCAAGTTTGCACGGCGCTGCGCTATGGTTAAACCCCGGAGATCGGATAAAAAAAAAGTTATTTTATTTTTAATTTGCATCACTTCCCATTGCCAATGGCCATATTTTTGGCCATTGGCATGCTTCCTCATGTGAATGCATGTTTTTTTTCCAGCTGACATGGCTCAGTTTTCCTATTTGCAGAACCGTACTCAGTTATCAACTGAGTACATTTCTGCAAATAACACTACTCCTACTCAGACAGGTTCGGGTTTCCTGGATTTACCTCATTTGTATGACTTTCACCTGCAATTGAGGTAATTTGCATATCCCAGCCCTGTCCATGTACGACTAGTTTGGAGAGCTCAGTTGCACGCGCCTACCGGCTGTTCCTGGATCGCTCTGCGGACATGTTGGCTGCATGGAGTCTTACTCTACTCTAAGACTCCGTGCAAGCCTTCGTAAATCCAGCCCTCTGTTATAGCAGCTAAGGACATGTGGGAAGAGACTAAACAGAAGATAATAAAAAATGAGAGACTGGAAGCTTTGTTATATGGATAATGATAGTAAGACACTAGAAGTTAAAATGTTTAGTGCCCTTAGTCTTATACACAGGTCAGGCATAATTTTATCAGCCAGAGGTGGAGCTGTGGATAGCAATTAAAAAAGAGTTGAAGGATTTTGTCTGGGAAGGGAAGACAGCAAGGGTCAAGTGAGATAAGATGATTCTTCCAATAGAACAAGGCAGACCAGGATTATCCAATTTGAGGAGGTATTTTAGAGCAACACACTTGAGGCTCTTATACATAGTACCAGCAGAAAACTATAATTCAAAGTGGAAAGGGATGATGATTATACTGGGAGGAAGCTGAAGAAATAAGGATAGATTGGGGTTTGCATGCAAACTCTTAAGAAGAACAAAAAAAATCATACAGAGTATTATATTCATAAAATAGCAAGGACTATTCTAAGAATTAAATCACCACAAGAATGGTGAAAACAGATTCTGCCAATAGGGATGACTGTGTTTAGGGATACAGATTATAGGCAAGAGGAGGCTGGAACTTATTGGAGAAAACTGGCAAAGGAACCAAGGTATTGGGAGCAAATAACTAGAAAGGGAATGGTAATAAAATGGGAAGAAGCCAATAATTATTTGAATTGCAGGTTAGAGATTGCCTTCCCTATCAAAGGTTGATATCCAAGTATAGGTAAAGAAAAAGAAATAGAAATAGGGGGTCCTAAATGAAGGACCAGCACTGGTAGAGTTTTTAATAGAATCTAGAACAGAAGCTGCCATTAAAAAAGGAATAATTAGTAAAGCATATAAAATATTACATGATAATTATAAGAATCAATCCAAGGAGCTTAGAGACTGGATAAGTAATTCGCAAAGAGACAATGGGTGGATATATGTATATCTCCCAAATATGCAACAAAGTCTAGAAGATTTAAGATCTTTGCCTGCAAGTGTTTATATAGGTATTTTTATACCCCAAGTAGACTCCAAAGAATTTTTCCTCAGGTGGATAGCAAATGTTGGAGGCAAGAAAGAGATGGCTGGGGACATATTTTTTGGAAGTATAATGAGATGGCAGACTTTAGGGATTTCCTGCAGACCGCTCTGTTGGAGATACTGGGTGACCGAATTGGATTAACTGGGGAGATGATTTTTTTTTTGAGCTATGATACAGAATCTGAATAGTTTAGACATAGTAAAGCCTTGCTGAGTCTAATTATGGCAGCTGCCAAAACAGCAATTACTAGAAAATGGAAATTAAAGTTTAGACCAACTTTATTAGAAGTAGTGAATATAGTAACAGAGATAAAACAACGAGAACTGGGATCTTTAGAAAAAGGAAGGAGCAAATTACATAGGAAAAAAATGGAAATTGTTGGAACAATATATGCAGAGAAGGAACAAGGTTTAAGAGGCAGGATTTGAATGAGACAATATAATGCTTGGCTGGCAATGACTGGATAGATTATAAGTGATGTATAATGTTTGCAACTACAGTTGTTTCAATGGTATCTTTGATTTAATGGTTGCAACTAAAGTGGTGTCATTTTGTTTTTCGTTTATATAAATGTTAAGATTGCCTATGTCATAAGTGATAATTTAATAAAGATATTTATTGGAAAAAATTACAAAGTGATTAATTTTTCTACTGCAGGACATTGGAGATTAACAATCTTAGTGTCATCTTGTTAACAAGTCCTTGCTCTTTCTAATACTGGTTGTTATTATCTGGTAAGTTACTTATTTAAAGAATCCAGATCCAAAAAAGGTCTGGCTGCCATAAGGAGCTATAGGTGTTAACTGGAAGTATACAAAAAGGTGCTATAGTCTTGAATGAGGTAAGCTATAAAAGGACATCCTGCCAAGTATCAGACCGACTGGACAGGTTTCCAAAGCTTTAGGGTTCATTCCACCTAGCCTAGCCACTGTTAAGAGCAAGGATGAGAATTAAACCAGTAGCTAGGCCAAATACTTCAGAGCTTTCTTGCCTCAGAAGATACGAAGGCTAAGGCCCTGACAGACAACAACATACAAATAACATATACCACAACTTGGCAAAAAATAAAAACAAGGTGATGAAGGGAGAGAGAGGATATTGTATCAGTGATCTGTATGAGCATCTCCTGTTACCATAAGTTTATTTACACAATTGTACAAGGTCCATCATAAGATCTCTACTGCAGTAGCCTTAAGCTATGTAGGGTAAATACCAAAACTTACTGATTAAGAGAGGAGGAAGCTGGATCAGATTCCAGGATCCCTTGGAAACAGTCCTAATAAAGTCTCCTCTAGACATAGAGAAGGAATCCAGTTTATAGTGCTTGTCAGATGTCTGCACAGATGACAAGGCTACCATCTCTAGAATGCTTCAAGAGTCCACACTTTTCCAAAAAAAAGCCATAGAAGTAGCCAGGGCTGTAGTAGAATGGGGTCTAACTTTGCCGGGGAATTACTTGTTATGGTGAGAATAGCAAAAAAATAATAGCATGGGACAACCATTTAGACAGAGTTTAGACACTGCTCGTCCTTTCTTTTTACCTTCATAACAGACGAACAATCAAAAGTCCCAAAGGATTTTGTTCTGCCAGTATAGTATGTGAGTAGAATTTGGGCATCCAGATTGTGAATAATTCTTTCTCCTTCATTTTCAGGCTTTGGAAAGAAAACAGGGAGTTGTACAGTCTTGGCTTAGTGTAAACCCTTAAATGACATTAGGCACAAATGAAGGATGCATTCTCAAAGTTACTCTGACCTTTTAATGGAAAATGAGATATGGATGACTCTTTGTAAGAGCTTGTAACTCAGATACTCTTCTTGCAGAAGGTCAGAGCAAAAAGTAACACTGTTTTCCAAGATAAGAACCTCAAATCAGCTTAATGAGCCAGTTCAAAATGAGACAGTGCAAGTTTCTTTAAGTCAAAATTAGGATCCCAAGCAGGTTTCGCCTGTCTACTAGATAGATAGATATGTAATACCCTTTTCAAAAACTGTTTCACCAGAAGTAAGGTGGGAACCAGGGAAGATATACAGAAATGGCCAACAGACAAATTTTGATAGAAGGATATGAAAGGCCAGAGGATAATTACTTATGCAAATACTGAAGAATCACAGGAGTCCAAGTCTTGAAAGGATTCTGGTTCTTGGATTGGCACCATCTAGAAAATCGTTTTTCTTATTATTAATATATGATCTTCTAGCAGCATGATCCATTGCCTCTTTTAATACCTGCTTCATGTCCTCATAAAAAATATGCATAAAAGGTATTAAAATTCTACCATCCTGGCAGTCATCTGAAGTAGAAAAATGTGTGTGTGGGGGTGGCTGCGTGCTTGTGTGAGGAGGATAGCAAATTTCCATTCTGAGGAAGCTTGTGGTAATTGCTCTTGGCCAATTTCAAAAGAAAAGGAAACCACTGTTGCTTGTAGCTAAAGGGGGTTACCAGAATTATCTTTGGAGAGTTCTCCTGAATGCTGAGAAGAATCCTGGTTTTAAGTGCAAAGGGTGGAAAAGCATACAGGAACATTCTTATCCATGGGAGTGGAAAACTATTTGTCTTCCAGACCTGCTTGCATGAGTTCCTGAGCAGAAATTCTTTAGCTGTTTGGTTTTACTGGGGGTAAACAGATCTACTTGAGGAGTTCCCCAAAGGTGGATACATTTTTGGAAGGTCCAAGGGCTCATCTTCCATTTGTGGAAATATGTCCTAGCAATGATCAGCTTGTCTGCTACAATATTTTACTTTAATGGACTGTATGTAGCCTGGGGGAACAAACTGAACAGAGATGTTATATCCCAAGCAACTATAACTAGTCTGCAAAGAGGTTAGGATATGGTTCCCCTTTGTTCAAGTACCACATCTCTGTGATGCTGATGATTACTAGTAGAGGGCCTGGAATCTGGAGATGGTTCAGTGATATGAGAGCATTTATATAAGCAATCATTTCCTTAACGTTTAAGTGTTTTGATTTACCTTGCCTGTTTCACAGACTTTGTATTTTGACCCCTTGCATGCAGCTCCCCAAAGTCTGAGGCATCTGATGCTGCAGACTGAGTTGGGACTGACAGGGTGAAAAGAAGACCAGGGATTGAGAGACAACTGATATACCAACCAATTCAAGCCCCAGCACAGGATTTTGAAATAATAGAGAGCACTGATGTTGAGTACCAACTAACTTGACAAACCACTAAACCTTCCTCATGTGAAGTCTGACCAAGAGGATCATGTGAATAACTAAGGCCATCACACCTAAAATTCTGAGATATTCTCTGGCAGATCCCTGAGTCTGGTCTAAAATGTTGTCTGCAATTCTCCATTTTGTCTTGAGGAAGAAATACCATCATAAAAGTTGCATCTAGAAGACACCTTAGAATAACTATATTGTGAGAAATAATGAAAGAAATGTTCTTTCTGTTCAACTGAAATCCCGGGTGAGAAAAATGTTTAGTACCCAAGCCAGAAATTCTTGACTAGCTATGAAGGAATCTGCAAAAAATAGTCAGTCATCTAAATAAAAGAAATGTGAATGCCCTGCAACCTGCAGTGGGCTATAACAGGAGCCTGACACTTTGTAAACACTCTTGGGACTTAGATAACCCGAGAGGCAATACAGCAAACTGAAAATAAAAACGCAAACCAGAAACAGAGAAGTGCAAAAAGTGCATGAAATGGTTGTTGACTGAAATATGATGGTATACATCTTTTAAATCCAAAGTTACCAGAAATTGGAAAGAGGAATGAGGGTTAAGAGAGACTGTACAGAAAAACATTTTGAACTTTGGAACTATGATGTGAAGATTTACAAAGAAAAGGTCTAGGGTAGGTCTCCAGGAGCTAGTTTTGTTTGGCAACAGACAGATTAATGAAAGAAATTCTCTCCCTGCTTGGTCTGAGGGAACAGGTTCTATGACCCCCTAAAACAGCATCTGAATTAGAACAGAAGGGAAGAGGATAATCTGATCAGGAGGCTGCGAAGAAGCCCTTGAAACTAAGGAATGGAGGGAATCCCACTGCAAGATGGAACCTTTTAGAATGATTCACAAAACCCAACTGTCTGGGGTTATCAGGTACCAAAAAGGATAATGAAGACCTAAACTCAGGTTTAGATTCACAGAGCCGCTAGAGTGGGGAAGGGAAACCCAGAAGGGTCATATAGTCAGTCTGATTTTTTAGGTTGTCCCTGTTTCTGGGAGGATCATCGTTTCTTCTTTCACCTTCCTGCCCCTGCTTTTTGAAACTGTTTACCTTAAGTTTGATGAGTATGCTTGCATTCTGAAAGAAATGTCTAAAATGGAAGAAAAGTTTGACCCTTTTTTTAGGGGGGCGAGAGGGCTGAAAAATCTGGGTAACCCCATGAATTAACTTTTGTCTTTTAACTAAACCTTTATAGACATCTGCAGACGAAGTCCCAAATAACATCTTTGTATCCAGAGCAGCACTTAAAATTTCTGATTTAACATCCATCAAATTTTGAGACTCTAACCAGGCAAATCTTCTCAAAACAGAACCAGTGGCAGTAGCCTTGACAAAAATATCAGCAGTGTCATACGCACATTTCAAACAAGGTTTAATTATCTGAGAAACATCAGATACTACAGAACACATAGACGTTGTAGTGCCTGAAGGAGGAAGAACAGCAATTAAATTCCTTAAATTTAACATAGAAACCAGCAAAAACTTAGACATACACATGACAATTCAAAAGGCTAGTGTGGAAGGAGAATAAAGTTTTTTACCACTATCACAAACCTTTGCCAGTTTGTCAGACGGCTAAGATTGGTAGCTGAAAGAAGCTTGGTAGAAGGTGACTTAGATAAGGAAATAACTGTCAGGTCATTGCTGGGTTTAGGAAAAACAAAACTTATGAGACTGGGTCACTTTATACAATTTATACATTTTAGGGGAAGATGGCAGACTGTCAGGAAAAGTTCTACTGCTGAAAAGACATCTAAGGCTAGAAAAACAGGAGGGACAGGTAGAGATTAAAGGAAATCCAGTTGTAGTAAATTATATCTCTACTGAGATTCAGATATGTCTTTTTGCTCACAGTAAAAAAAATGTTCACATACAGGAAATAGTATAAAAAAATAACCATTCTTCAGGAAGAAAATATATGGAAGAGCTCTTCTGAGAATCATAATCTCCTTTCTGTACACAAGGAATATGAGAAACATAATCCCAGCCCAAGTAATGTCCTCCAGACTGGGTATCAGAATATGATAGGGAAGAAATTACTTTCTTCTGTAACAGAATCTGATCTTCCTCTTCTGAGATGGATAGTCATCACCAAATAACTGAAATGCTCTCTAGAATACTTTTGCTTAGCCCAGTCGGTTATACATTCCAGATGAAGAAAAAATGCCTAGACTTAAGCTTTTTTATAGGTTCATGGTTTAGTACTAAGCTAACTGCCCTTGCAAGCCATTTAAACCTAGCCAATTATCCCTTATGTGACTCAAACCCTGCACCTTGTGTTTGTAAGGCAAACACCTTAACCATTAAGCCACCCTCTTAACCAAGTCTCCTCTTATGGGATACTTTCCTAAGAAAAAAGGGGCTAGATGGAGGACTCCTGCAATGGGGAAGAGGCTACTCTGTGCAGTGGAGTTAAGGGGCATCCCCCTGCCCTTTCCCTGAAGCCAGCAAGGATGGTTCCTCTTTCCCTAGCAAATGCAACTGGACAGATGCAGTGAATGTGTCTGACCCCAGGTCCATAGTGGCATCTTCTGGAAAAACACCAGAAAGAAAGAAGGAAAAGATGAGCAGTCTGAGGAACAACTGATAGCCACAGCAGAGTCACCCAGCAGTGGCTGAGGCAAGACAGAAGCTGGCTTGAAGATATAGCTTCAACACGTTTTCTCTTCTTGCAGCTTAGGGAAAATGCTATGGACTTAGTGGGACCTGGATCCATGGCCTAACCATGAACAAAGTCTCTTGGGGGATAGCCTAGCTAAGAAGAGACCATTAAACATTCTTTACAAAAAGGACATTTCTGAAGTAAAACATTTTTAGTCACAAGCACCAAAATACACTTGCCCTAACCCCACACAAAACAGCAATAGATAATCATAAAATTCAGTAAATCTCACAAAAGGTTAAGGGATCTTTTCTCCACATGTACTCAGAACCAGCTTACAGCCATGAAACATGTCTAATAAAGTAGCATTGTGCAAGAAGGTACAGTTGTGTAAGAACTTATCGTAACAGTAGATGTCTATTGGTCACTGTTACAGTATTGTGACAAATTGGTTGTCACTACTGATGTCTGGATGGGTTAGCAAAGCTTTACCTTCCCAAAGGTTGTACATCTGATTTATGACCTCAGCTCATATGCATTGGGGTATAAAGATGGAAGTACAAGTGTGGATACTTAGACTATCAACAAGCCAGCAGCCTGAAGACCACTGAGAGATGAGACTGGTCAGTTAGAAAGTGTGTAATTGGTAAGAAAACTTCTCCCATACCCATGTAAGACAGCAAAGGCTAGAGAGAGAGACAACTGAAGATGGAAAAGAGATAGAAAAGAGAGGATGAGGGGTGGGATGAAATACTACAACTGTGATCAATAGGACATCTACTGTTATGCTAAGTTCTTACACAACTGTACTATGTCCTGACTGAAATTATTGATGCAATATTACTGACAGTAATTGATTCCCAGAGTTGAAGGAGGTAAAGATGGTTGGCTACTGAGACAAATAGTTGTCCAGTAGAGTAGCCTGGACAGGACTGACCTAGCAAAGGCTGTTCTGTACCTGGAGAAGGCAACAGTTTTTTAGTGTTTGGTAAAGATGTGTACAGAAGACAAAGTAGCCACCTTTAAAACAGACTTGAGTCTACTGCTTTGTGGAAAGCCCCTGAGAAAGCAATTGCCCTAGTAGAATGTGCTTTAGGGCAGGAAGGCAGGGTCTTACCATAGTGTGAGTAGCAGAAAGAGATAGCTTTAGAAATCCAGGATGCAATAGTCTGTCTGGAGATTGTCTGACCCAGCTTAGAGGGCATAAAAGATACCAAAAGCTGGTCAGTCTTTCTGAAGGATTTAGTTTTGTCCAAGTAAAATCTGAGTTGCCTTTATATCTAGGGAATGTAAGATTATTTCCCCCATTTTGTGAACTGGGAAAGAAGATGGTGAGATAAATAGCCTAACTGAGAGCTCATTCACTACCTTAGGCATGAAGGATGGGTTAGCCCTGACAGTCATCACCCTGACTTTGTGAAAAATAAGAAGGGGGGAATGGCCATTAGAGCTTGTAGCTCAGAAATTCTCCTGGCAGAGGTGAGTGCCAAGAGGAGGATGGTTTTCCAAGTACAGAATTTCATAGAAGCAGAAGATATTGGCTCAAATGGAGGCAGAGTAAGCTTTTCTAGCACAAAATTAAGATCCCAAGGAGGAGAGATGCAAGGGGAGGGTTAAGGTGCAGAACTCCTTTGAGGAAAAGCTTGACCTCTGGCCTAGTCATAAGTAGGGGAATAAGAGGGAGGCAAGCATTTATAGCAGTCAAATGAGCTTTTATGGAAGAGTAGGCCAAGCCTGAGTGAAGAAGTTCACAGAGATGTTGCAGAACTGTAGGGACCTGTGCTAAGAGTGGATCCTGACTCTGTTTGAAGCTCCAAGAAAAAAACATTTCCACTTGCAGTGTAAGATTTTCTAGTAGTGGGACTTCTAGCCTCTTGCAGGACTTGAACAACCTGTCTATGAGGGATTAAAATGCTATCATCCATAGGGTCAGGCTGAGAGATGGAAGATTTTGGTGGAGCAGCAATCCCTTTCACCCAGGTATAAGGACTGGCTGTAGAGGGATTCTCCTGTAATTTCCCTTTACTTGGTGAAAAAGCAGGGGAAACCAAAGTTGCCTCAGAAAAAATGGAGCCAGTGTGAGGAGTTTGGGTGTCTCCCTTTGTGCTTTGGAAAGGATCTTTGGAAGAAAAGGAGAAAAGGAACAAAGGAACTTCCATGTCTTCTGGAAAGAGAAGGCAGCTGTCCTTCAGGCTGTGGAGCAAAGGCCCATGGTGCAGAACAGGGGGACCTGATAGTTGCTTGATGAAACAGAGGTCTATCTTAGGGGTGCTCCACTGAAGTGTGATGTTACAGAAGATCTCTCTGTTCAAGTGCACTCATGGGGTCCTCTAGGAAGCAACTTTAGCAGTCTGCTAGTACATTGTCTTGAAAAAGGATGTATGTGGTTATGAGCCTGGTGTTCATTTGTGTGGCTAAATTCCATGCCTCCTGTGCCAGCCTACATAGTCGGTAAGGCCTGGTGCCTCCCTGCTTGTTTATATACTATATGAATGTGATTTTGTCTGTGAAAACCTGTAGTGGTTCTGGTTTCCAACTGTGGGGATGAAATTGGAAGGGCTTGCAGAAGAGCCCATATTTCTTTTAGGTTGATGCAGTCTTTCAGGGCTTGGGATTGCCATTTCTCCTGCACTCAGTGAGATCCTCTCCAGGATCCCCACACCTTGTCTGTGGAATCCTTGTGGACATGCTGAAGAGAATGAGGAGGCAAGAAAGGTAATCCTGGGCTGAGGATGACCTGTCCCTTCTGGCAAGTTAGCTCCTTCTTGATACAAGGGAGAAGGAGAATCAGAATGTCTAAGGGTTGGCAGTGCTGAGACCATACAGATTTCAGATACCATTAGATTTTCCTCATGTGAAATCTGGCCAGAGGAAGCATAGAAATGTAGGCTGACATAAATCTCATGTTCCTTAAAATTTCTCCTGCAGAGCAATAGGTTGCAGAAGAAAGGTCTTGAAAGGAAGGCATGCATTTTCTGTCTCCAGTCTGCAACCCAGAAACACCAGGTCCCATGTAGGGACAATGCTTTTTTTTGTTTTTGTTTTTTTTTTTTGTAGTTTATGGTGAAGCCCAGACCTGTCAGAAGATGGATGGGTTAAAGATGCTGAAGAAGGATTTCTGGAGAAGGTGCCTAGATCAGACGGTCATCCAGGTAGGGAAAATGTGAATTATTTGACTGCAACAGAAGGCTGCTACAGATGCTAGGCACTTTGTGAATACTCTTGGGGAAGCAGAAAGACCAAAAGGCAGTGCAGTAAACTGAAAATGCAAGAAGCCAGAGAAAAAAAAAACTGAGGAATCCCCTGCAGGAAGTACAGATAGGGATGTGTAGGTAGGTGTCCTTCAGATCTAATGGCAGTTAAGAAATACTGTAGAAGAACGAAAGGAAGAATCAGCATTTTAAAAGTGGGAACATTCAGATATGTGTTTACGGTACACAGGTTTAGAAATGGGTTTCCACTGCCCTTCTTTCCTTGGTACTAGGAAAATCCTGGAATAAAACCCTTTTCATATGAATTCTTTTGGGCCATGCTCAATAGACCTTGATTAAAGAGATCTTGAATAATGGGGGACAGAAGAGAAATCTGGTTTTGAGGGGTGGGGGCATGCCTGTCAGACAAGGAATGGTTTGTCAAGATATGGCATAGCTGTCTTCTGATGATGGACAGGACCCATTTGTCTGTGGCCTGGGAGTATGACAGTCATTGGGAAAGAGGGGAAGTGGGGCTGGGAAGAGGAGGATCGGTGCTGCAGGGGTAGTCACAGATTTTTGCCACCAAAAGGTAGCCTCCCGACTGGAATTTCCCTTTGTGATTTTTCAGAGTATTTTTTACTAGGGGGTTTGATTTATTTTTGAACAACCCTAGGGTCCCTTCTAAAGAAGGAAGTAGATTTGGCTGTGTAGCTGGAATTCAAGATGGCTGCAATCCTATAGGCACTGTTATCCCTTGGCTCCTGCAAGGCTTTCAAAAAAAAAACAAAAAACAAATCGGTACATACCTCATGTAAACTAAAGAAATAAGATAACCTCACTGTTATAATCTGCATTCCAGATACCTCAAAATTAGAAAAAGGAAAGTTTATCAACTTAAAAGCAAAGGATTAATTAAGACTGGGCCTGAGATCCTTACCTAACAGCATTCACAAGGTGTAACTTACCATCTTTTACTTAAAGAAAAGTTCAAAGATGTCAACTGAAGCTGACAGCATGGAAATTCAAACTGCTAATACTAAATTTTCAACAGTGACATCACCTGAAAAAGATGTTTCATTTAAAAGACCTAGAACTGGGAAACAACAAGATACAAGTAAACTCGCTAATAAAACTGAATCAGAACAACTTACAAGTCTCAAAGATTTAAAAATTACTCTGCAACCAATTTAGTCTATTATACAAAAGTTTTCTGATCAGCTCCAGACATTTGGGGACATTATTAATCAAATTGCTAACAGAGTGGAAAAGACTGAAGCAAGAGTCCTAGAAAACGAAATTAAACTAGACCATCTGCAGAAGGAATCGGATTCTAACTCTAAACATATACATGAGATGCAACAAAAAATCATCGACCTTGAAAGCAGATCCAGAAGCAACAATATAATTATCAGAGGTATCCTTGAACAGATTCAATACTGCGGTGGTGGTGCTGCGGTAGCGTTGTCACCTCACAGTAAGACATTGTCCTGTTCGATTCTCAGCTAGAGCATCTTCTGTGTGGAGACATGCGTGAATGGGCGTACCTTCATTGAAGGTTGTGCGTCAGGGCCGGCAACTCGGCACATAAAAATCTACTGCCAATCATTAGTGGACCGGAGTTCTGCTGTGGCGACCTCTAACCATGAAAAGTCAAAAGACACAACAACATCCCTGAACAGATTCAGCAGCCTAACCTTATGGAGACAATTCAACAAATATTTATCTCCCTGCTTGAAAACATGGCTGATGCAAAACAACTAATCATCAAAAGAGCTCACCGGGCACTCTGATCTTCACAAAATACACAAAACCCTAGACTAGCCTACATTAAAATATTAAATTACCAAGATGTCTTAAATATTCTTTCACCTGCCAAGAAAAATAAATATCTTATATGGAACAGCAATAAAATCTTATCTTAAGATCTACCGTTAGGAATAAAACAGGAGAGCTAAAAGCTACATCCCTTTTACCCATACTTAATACAGAAAAAAAATTAAATTTCAAACAGAAAAACCCTAACCCTCTCTCCTTCCAGTATAATGGCATTAAATACACAGTATCAATGGTTAAAAATGGAAGAAATGCTTTTCTAAATTCCTTTAAAGAGTTACCTGCCGATGAGTCCACTAAGCGCTGAATGAAGTCGGAGCTTGGCTTTTGATGTCTTCTTTCGATTTCCTTTCTTTCTTTTTTGCATGTCTGAGAATGGTGGGTGAATTGTGATTTGGATTTCCAATGCCTTGTGAATTTCCAGTGGGTCCTGTCATCTTTGAGTTCTGGTTGCCAGTCAGAATTCATTGACTGCAACTGCATGTGCGTGGGGCCACTTCCACCCACGTTTCAAGTACCCTATGGCTGGACTAACTTCCTGCTTCAACAAGCCTCTTTCAGTTAAAGGGAAATGATCACCCTTAATCTTTCTACTAGTACATCCTTATTTATTTCTGCTGTGGAGACTGGAATAAGCTACAGGCAACTAGTGAGTTCTTAATGTGAAGTTTATTCCCTGTCATAGAAGAAGATTTACAGATAAATACCCACTTTTACATTTTATTTCTTTTTTTTCCTTGGCCTGGGATGCTTCTCATGATGTCAGCGAAACCCTTTCTGACCTTGGAAGAATGTAAAGGAGTGCATTTCCACTCGAAGTTGGCTCAATGCATATGGAACTAGTTTTCCAAATTTCCACTGTAGAATCAGCAGTGACAGTTCTAGGAGAGGAGTTTGGTAATTGCTTGTAAGTCTGGGTCCAGATTTAGTGCTCAGGTGAAGTTGTACTAAAGTTTGTCATTTTCCTGTACAGTGTCAGGATTCTTCATTGCATTTACTTGTATATTCAGACTTCAAGCATAAATTAAGATTCATTTTTTGTATTTTCTTTATGGAATTTTTTATTATAATAACCTACTCTTTCTGTAAACAAGTTGAAAACAGTATCACATTTATTATTTGAAATGCATTTCCATTAAGGTTTAACATGCGTTGATCCTCAGACCTGAGGATAGCACTGACTAGTATCTTATTTTCTGCTTTTGTATAATTGTCAACTGGCACTGTTCCTTTTTGCGTGATAAGCCATATTTGGGCATTGTGTCGTGTGTGAGGTTTTTGGGGGTAGGGGTAAAAATGGCAAATCTGAGATTTTGGGGCAAGATCTGGGAAGATTTAGAAAGCCATGAATGTATATTAGAAACTCATTGGCATTATTATAGAAATACTGTTGCCTTCTTACACCATCATTTTTAATAAAGGAAAAATGGAAGGAAGTCCTTCTAATGCAGACACTTTCTCCTGTACAAATTTTAACCAAATGTCTGGAAGTAGTCAACATTTTTTGGTAGCATTAGATCTCATTTTATTTATGTATTTGACCTTGTCTAATGGGTGTCTATGACTATTAGAAGCTTTTAAACTCTCCATATGCATGAGGCAAAAAGTTGAGAACTGTAAATTCGATTGGAGAGAATTTAATTTTCTTCCTGTAGAACATCTAGGGTTTCCTATTTTTTAGTAAATGATCCTGCCAAATCATATCTCCACTCTGGTAAAATTGGAGAATTTGGCACAAGTAGAAACTTGTAATGGTTATTGGTATCTACATGGTAAAACCTATACCTCCACATTATTAACTCAAGCTAGATATGTTTATCTACAAATTTACTGTCATATTATTCATACATTTTTAATACAGACACCAGAGTGAGAACTTAGTCAACAATTACTTGAAAATGTTCTTTATATATTTGTTAATATTTTTTCTGATAAAACATCCTTTGCACGTACTTGAAGAAGATTACATTTGTAGAGATACTGTCATTGGTCAAGTTATTTATCTGCATTGTAAGTTCCAAAGCCATATTACTATAATACAATTTACTCTTATCATGTGGGTTTAGCCTTAAGTATAGTACAGACACTTGGTAACCGGAATCTTGGTTACGGGACCAGTGACTAATCTTTACCAAGCTACCTGTTATCAAAAGATGGTCCAAGATAACAATCATAGTAACACAGGACTATCTGTGTTATTCTTCCTGCCGCATGAATTATGTGATCTTACTTCTTAGATTCTAGCAGCCCAGTGTAAATGATGTATTTGTTAGCTAAGTACTGAAGTTAAAATATATTTTGGCCTCACATGCACCAGTATTGGTATATAACCTTATAAATATGTATAGTACCAGTATGAGATTGAGTCTACCTGCTTCATAAACCATAATATTGGTTCAGGTATCCATACTAAAGCACCAAAATTGTATTTGTAATTCTATTTGCTTATGTTGTTGCACTTCATATAAAAGGATATATATGACAAGATTTAATATTTGTGAGAATATGTTTTACTACCATTACTACTCTGTAGATATGTTAAATATGTTAATCTGCATATTGTTGTTGGGTTTAATGTAATGAAATATTATGTTTAGAAATGTACATAGAGATTATCTCTAACTTAACTCTTTTGAGGTGGCTAGTGTGAGCATGCTAGGCCCTCTAATTAAGATATGGTTATTCTACTTAACCATTTTAGATAAGATCTATAACTCCTTCTATTTCATTTAATTCCTCAACTCTCTACCCTTTATGTTTTATTCATATATCTAACAGGAACTAGGTGATAGGTTAAAAGTGTGTTTGGGAAAGTTATGCTAATCTTGTTCTGCTGGCATAGTATTTTTATTTTAAGAACTGCTATTATAAAAAATATGTAATAGATACAGTCTTTATTTAGATTTCTGTCAAGTTTCTTTTCTTCTGTCTCTCTTCCTAATACTCTGTATTACTCTTCCAAGCTAAGTTGGTTCATGATTAGGCACTGGGTTAATGCAGTGAGAGTTAAGTGCTAGTTGTCTTCAAGTATGCTTGAGTGCCCTTCCCTAAACTATTCAAGATACCTACAATTTTAATCTATCCATTCTTTTCAATGTTCACAGGTAAAGACACAAATGTGGGTTATTGATTTGTGGAATGTAAAGGGGATCCAAACTGATAAAAAGAGAAAATTATTTTCACATTTAGCTTTCAAATCTAAAGCAAATATAATCCTAGTACAAGAAACATACATGCTCCCAGAGCAATGATCACATGATAAGGGGAAAAAAGTGGCTCAAAACAATTATTGCAACTTATAAAAAAAATACTGTGGGTGTAGCAATCATTATCAAACAATCCTTCCAGGACAATATTCTGAAGGAAGATGGTGTTATATAACAGTTAGAAGCCCAAAACTTGATAAACCAGTATTATTATTAAATATATATGCCCCCTGTTATAGACAACAGGAATTTGTCATGTCCTTGTATTCTAATTACTATTTTATTATAGGGGAGATTGGAATTTTATTCAAGACCCCACATCAGGCAGGACAAACATCAGCAATTCATACAATATGCAGGCCACTACAGCTATTTCAGAACTGAAAAATGATTTCAGTCTATTTGATCCATATAACTTTCAAAATGGAAATTCACCAAAAGATAAATACAGCTTTTATTCTCATTGTCTCAAAGGGTGGTCAAGACTGGATTTCTTCTTAATTTCTGATGTGTTTCTAAATGTGATCATTGGTTTTCACACAGAATCTGAATTCTTTTCTAATCATTCAAAAATCACACTTAGTATTAACTATTTCACTAATGCAAATTCTAAGAATAGGGGATATAACTGGACTCTAAATCCTAATTTATTATTAAAGGAGGATATTGCACAATAAATTAATAACTTGCTGGATGTACTCCTATCCAGACAGGAGACTTGTCACTTTCGATTTGACATCCATTGGGCCTCCACTAAAGCCAAAATTAAAGATATCCTTATCAATAAAGCTACTTATAAAAATGCATAGTGTTAAGGAATCCTCAATTAAAAAAAGAATTGGTAATCTGGAGATGGATTTACAAACAAATTGCAATCAGGAAACTGAAAGGCAACTAGATCATCTCCAAAAGGAATTATATTTACTAAATGCAAACCACTTATCATTTCAAGAAATAAAAATGCAGCCTATTACTCAGAATGGTCTCAAATGCCCTCTAAGTTCCTGACGAGACAAATAAACTAAAGGAAATCATCCTTTAGTATAACAGAAATAACATTTCAAGGGAAAATATATTACTCTAGTCAAGATATAGCCTAGTTATTTGTTAACCTATATTTCCAAACCTATGGTGATCAAACACCCTCATCGTCAGAACAAGAGATAGACCACTTTCTAAGTCAACTTAATTTTCCAAAAATTAATCAAACCCAACAAGAATCCCTCTCATCTCCTATTACTCGTCAAGAAATAATAACAGCTATAAATCATCTTAAACCGAGCAAAGCTTTAGGCCCAGATGGATTCACTGCAGAATTTTACCAAACTTTCAATCAGAAAAGTTCAAAAATTTTACTTGATTTATTTAACTATATAAAAAATAATAATATTATAGACAGGCACCTTAATACTTCCAAAATAATTTTATCTTCACAGAACACACTGACCCTAAAACCCCCTGAAATTATAAATCTAGTTCCCTGACTAACCAGGACATTACAATTTTTGCGTCAATAATGGCTAACAGACTAAAACCTATTATCTCTAGTATTATATCACCCAACCAGTCAGGATTTATATAATATAGGTAGACCTGCGGCAATACTCTCACATGTGACACAATGATTAATCTTTCTAACCAAAGTCAAATGACATTATTTGCCCTTGCAATTGATGCCTCCATGGCATTTGACAGACTAAACCTAAGATTCCTTCTTTTGATTTTACCTCACTTTGGTATACCGCCTAGCTTCATTCAGTCTATTAATACATTGTATTCCAATCCTTTTATGTCATTATATGTCAATAAGATCACCTCTCCCCAGATCCCTATGTAGCGCACTCACAGGTGTAGCTGAAGAGATATGGGTTCCTTCCTACCTGACTCTGGTGAAACCCCTATTAGGCCCAACACACCAAGGTGGCTGGAGGGACAGATTTTATTCTAATTGACACATCTAGTTTAAAAAGGCAATAGCACAATCCTAAACAAATTATTTCCACAGTGCACCTGTTAGCAATAAGGCAAGGTGTGAATATGCATGCAATGAAAACATACATTCACCCTCTTCCCCAAAACTCAACAGAAGAAGGTCTTGACATTCAAACATGTACAAAGAAGGCAATATCAATGAGCAGTAAAGCTTTATAATGTAGCAATACAAACACGGGAAAAAATGCAGTGTCATTAAGCAATAAATGAGTCATAATACAACAATACAGATATGAGAAAATGCAATGTCACTGAGCAGCAAAATTCTTGAAGTAGCAGTACTAACATGAGCAAAATGCAATGTCATTGAACAATGAGGATTTATAGTGCCACAATATAAATATGAGAAAATGCAATGTCATTGAGCAGTAAAGATTCTTTAGGGCAGCAGTACTAACATGGCAAAATGCATTATCATTGAACAATAAAGATTTATAGTGCCACAATACAAATATGAGAGAATGCAATGTCATTCAGTACACCCTCTAGCCCCCTTTGATCAATTCTAAACAGACCAATTATGAAACACTCTATTATACCTTGTTCACTGGCCAGTGACTACTTACAGTCTTGCTGTAAGTAGTCACTGGCCAGTGAACAGTGAACAATTACAGTCTTGCTGTTGGCATGATGGGGCCCAAGTTGGAGCTCATATGGATCCCAGTTATTTGTAATCCACAAAGCATTAAAGGGGGGAGGACCACAATCTTATAAAAATATAAAATGACAGCCAGAGCCTCTCACCACTCCATCAAGAATATCCTAGTGACCAGGCGCAGTTTTTCCTCTGATGAGAAAAGTAGAAAATCACCTACCAGAACTCTGTTAATCATCTATGGCTTCTCGGTACTAGGCCCAAGGGAACTCCTTTTCTTGCTGAATCATAGCAGGCGTGAAACTACTGGTTTCAGACTTCTCTCCTGATTCCACAAAATACCATATCCAGGATTTCAGCAAGAGACAGACACAATCTGCTACTTCACTTCCCTGTCCCAAAACACTAGAAAAGAAAACCCAGTCATGCTGCAAGGCCCTTTTTCCCTTCAGCTACGTGTTTCAGTCTTCCCTCCTTCAGCTAGTGTTCCAGAATCCTCTTTCACTTTTGAAATTGTCTTTTATATTCTTGAAAAGGAGCTCCACCTTGTGGTGTAATGGGAAACTACAGTCTATTACTTCTACATGAAATACAGTGGGAGCTACACCTATTAAGAATAGAACAAGACAAGGCTGTCCATTATCCCCTTACCCATGTGATCTATATAATGATAATAATCTTCAAAAACTCATTGATACTTTAAATTTATCTAATGCCTTTAGCATCCTGCAACCATTACACCTTAACCAAAACCTCAAGCTCAGCAATAACATACTTAACCCCTTTAAAACCCATTCTGTAATAAAAATGAGACTAACACTTAACCTTCCTAAAAACTATTCCATTATTCTGAGACAAATCAGAGAACTGACTGCAAAAATTTTGTAAAAACCTACTGTTAATGAAAATGACATAAACACATGCAAAATTCTTTGGAACCTCCTTTGAAAGTAGAAGAAAATTATTTCAAATACATATAAACGTATTATGTCAATTAGATACCAAAATGAAGTTCTCATATCCAGCTATTGGACTGAATTAGATCCATCGATCACACTTATCCAAAAAAATTCGATCCATCAAAATAACTACAAGATCAATCCCCTTTAAAAAACTTAATTATACACACCTAATGATCTTAAATAACTCTTATTAACTCTTATCTTACACCAACTGTCTTAAATAAGTGTGACCCCAAAACCTCTCCACTCTGTCCTTACTGTGATTCTCAAAAGGCGGATCTTTTGCATATTTTTTGAAGCTGCAAGTGCTCCTTAAAATGTTGGTGCTTACTAAAAATCAAACTGCAAAAAATGGGCTATGAGAAAACCACCCTTTCCTGGAGATTTGCTGTCCTGCACATCCCTCCTCCAAGCTTGAAGAAGCTACAAATATGTATACTAGTTACTCTTTTTACCCTAATTAAATGCTATATTACGCTGAACTGGAAAGAGAGATCTCAACTCACTTGGAAAGGATTCGAACAAATAGCAATCAAGTACATAACAGCCCATAAGCACTTAATGCATAGTCAAAAACTACATCCACACTTTCTAAATTACTGGAGTTTATTTGATCACCTGTTACACTAAAGATAGTACTTTTTATTTATTTATTTATTTCCAGTTTGATTAAGGGGAAGTCCCCTGGGCCTAGAGAGCCTGTTTTCACTGGAGGCCCGGGGAAAAAAAGCTCCATGAAACAGATTACAGTAAAGATAGCAGACCAATAAAAATAAAAGTAAAAGTACAAATACATATCAAAAAATACAAAGTGTGAGCAATATTGCCCATAATGGAAAATTATTGTGCAGATACATTTTAACAAATTCACACAGTTAAAGTCAAAAGTCAAAAGCTATTTACAATATTTACAGAGTGTGAGAGATTGTATGGGAATTAGCTATATTAGGTTATAGCCAGCTATAAGGTGCTTAGGAACTCAGAAGGATACCCTCCCAGGGTCTTTTGTTAAAGAGTTCTAGGTAGGGAGAATGCAGTTACATTTCCATTTGGAGGAGAGGTAGGTGTAAAGCTGAATTTTGAAGTTATTTGTGTTTGACATTGTCCTTAGTATGGAAGGGAGAGAGTTCCATTTCTTACCTAAGGAGAAGGAGAGGAGAAGTTGTCCAGCAGGATGTTTAGGTTTGTGGACAGTAATTAAGTTTTGGTGTTCAGATCTGAGAGTTCTATTTGGGGTGTATGGGGGAAGGATGTTAGAGCGGGGCATTTGGTTGGATTAAATATTAGTCTATGTGCTGTAGTGAGCTGGAGGAAGTCCAGGTAATTTGTGAATTCTAACAAGTTGAGGGATTGGAGGGTAACACAGTGATGAGTGGAATGTTTGACTTTGGTGGCAAATGTAGAAATGTTGTTATAACAGCTTTCAAGTTTGGAAGTGATGGAAGAGGATAGGTTAGTTAGTAGCGGGGCACCATACAGAAGGGAGGGAAGCAGGTAAGAGGAGGCCATAGTATGCCTGGTAAAAGTAGAGAGGAAGTGGTTGTTCTGTATAGCATATGTAGTTTTTGGTGGGATTTCTTTATATTTTGCTGAATACGGATGTCGAACTTGAGGTGTTCATATATAGTTGCACCGAGTAGTTTGACAAAGGGAGCAACTTTGATCGGAGCGTTGCTTTGGTTAAGGACTTGGAAGGAATTTTTATCAAAAGAGAAAGATTTTGAGGGTGTGAATAGTAGTATTTTAGATTTGTTAGCATTGAGAGAAAGGTGATTTTGGCACATCCAGATCTCAGTAGTTGAGAAGGCAGTCTGAGTTTTAGGTAGGAGTTCAGGGAGGTTAGAAGCAGAGCAGACAAGTACTTATTTTATATCCTTTAGAGTTGAGATTCAGCTTTTCCTTTAATTATATTACTGCTTATTTATTCACTTCTCAATTTTCCTTTGTGAAGGCCTCTAGCTTTTATAAATTAATATCGAATGACTAATACATACATGATCAAATGTTTAGTTTACATATTAGGCAAATGACACCTTTGTACATAGTTTGTTAATTGTGCATTGTATATAGATATGTACTAAGATTTGCTGATTATTGTTGCCATGTTTATTGATGACATACGTCTTTATTGTTGTTATATATATTTTAATTATAAAATACATTAGATTTTTGGGAAAAAAAAGATTTGGCTGTGTAGTTTCTATGGTATCTAGGAGCTCAGGAGAATAGGATCCGCCTGCAATCTTTTCTGGTTTTACCTTGGTCTTGGAGTGTTTTGAACAGACTGGCCACCTGAAAGCCAAACAGTAAGTCTTTGACCAAAGGTGAATCGAGAATTTCAGATTTGAAATCCTCAGGCATAGGTTGATTGTGAAGCCGTGCATATCTGTGGATAATAGATCTAGCTCTAGTAGAAGCATGTACAGTATCATAACTACACTTAATGTTGTGTCTGGCAATCTGAGTATCCTGCAAATGTCAGCTCTGTATCTGCTGCTTAGAGTCTGCAGCTGGAGGATCCAAGATAACTTTGTTCAAAGAGGCCAGAAGAGAGATCAACTACTTAGTCATTTGAGTCTGGTAATTAACTGCCTAAAAGGAAGGGTAGCAGAGGTGCAAACCTTCTTTTACCATCTGTCCATAGCTCTACTACCTTTATCTGTAGGTAGGCTATTAGCACTGAGCAGCAGCTTAGAGGGCTTATTTGAAGGGTTCTTATATAGATAGTTTAGGTCATCAGGGACCTTGTAAAACATGTCTGGTCTTTTGGAAGGTGGAAGCTGAGAGTCAGGAGCAGAAGAGGTGGACTGAAAAGCATCCTGAAAAGCAGAAGAACAGTGGGGACTGGAGAAGGGGCAGGGGTACCCATCTCCAAGAAATGGTAATAATACCTCTTTTGGACATCAGAGATCTGACAAGATTGCCAGTCAAAGTGTTTCATTATCTTCTGTATAGTCTCACCAAAGGAAGCTTCCTCAATATGTGAATCAGGTGAGAAGGAGTTCCTTTTGCTGGAGTAGGTTTGTCCTGAGGAATGCATGTGAGTGGAATAGTCCAGAGAATGATATGAGTCATTATCCTGCTCCTCATCAGAAGAAGAGGAAACCAGGCAGAATTTTATGGCAGTAGGCTGCTGTAGGGGAGACCCAAAGGAAGTAGTTTTTAGGGATACAATTCCTTTAAACAACCCTTGTGAAAAGTCCAGCCACTCTTTCTCCCTAGCTTAGTCTTCTGTTTTCTTTCTAGGTATGACATCCACCTAGATGAGGTGTGAAGGTTCAGAACCCAGTCTGTCCTCTATCAGACAGCTTGGGATTTCTTTCCCAACTAAAATTTGCTGGATGCCCTGTGGTCCTTCTGAAATAATTAGGTATGCTTCCTTGGATGCATTGGCAATCTGCAAGGTCTCAGGAGTCATACCAGCCTCAGATGGGGTCTTGGTAGAGGGTAGCTGAGCAGAAGTCTGACATACCACAGGTTCTGTAATCTTGACAAGGTACGTCAGAGTCAGAACCATTGGATTGCTGATCCCTTGGGGGCCTCTTAAGCTTTTTCTTCTGCAGAAGAGATGTCTGAGGATGCAGAGTCAGCCACCTTAGACTGAGCCAGGCATGTAAGATACTGGGTCTCAAGGAAGGTGCTAAGAGTAGACACCTACATCTAAAGGTTTTGGAATGAACAACTGGCAAATAGAGCAGGCTTTATGACTGTGCTCTGGGCCTAAACAAAAAAGACACTTGGCATGCAAGTCCTTGTATGGAATCTGCATACTGCACTTGCCCCTGCTAGCTAACATCTACAACTTTCAAACAATAAAGCGTAAGGTAAAAAGAAAGGTGCCCCAAAAGGGCAGATATCTGGATGAAATGAACAAAGGAAAGATACCAATAACCAAATAGCGAATAGTCTCATGGATGCACAACCTGAATCTGGGCTGGCAGTGAGATCATCTGAGGATACATCCTCATACATATGTCTTCATACCCCAATGCATAACACCTGTTATACATCAAACGTATGATCTAGGGAAGGTAAAGCTTTGGTACCCCTGCTGGATGTCAGTGGTGAAATCCCATTTATTAGGATTACTGCAACAGTGATTTCAGTCACATCTTACCATAGCAGTATATGTCCTACTGATCACTGCTGTAGCATTAGAATAATTCTTGGTTATCTTGCCAAGGGTAACCAGGCATCTGGCCAGCGTACCAAAGCCAAAAACCTTCTTGACACACTGCATATCTAGCTTATGACAGTCTGTGGGCATAGAAGTACATCAGCTGGCATATGGGTGTAACATCTTTAGACTATCTAGCCCTGCAAGGACACTGGCGATAGCCAGAGTGCACTAAGTAAAAAAAAAAAAAAAAAAACATATTGCATAGCACATAGCACAGAAATAGAAAAAAGATGGGGGAAGGAGGAAGAAAATCAATACTGCAACAGTAGTCAGCAGGACGCCTACTGTTGTGGTAAGTTCTTACATTGCTGTACTGTGTCCTTCCTTAGATCGCTGTTGCAGTACTCCAATACATGTTAGTGATTCCCAAAGCTAACAGCTATTCAGGATGGTAGGATTGGGAATAATCAGTCCTAACAGGGCAGATCTAACGAAGGTCTGGAAAACTCCATCTACTTTGTAATGCTAGTGAAAGTGTGTACTGAAGGCTAGGTGGCAGCCTCAAGGACAGACCTGGAATCAGTGCCTTTGAAGAAGGTACCAGAGGAGGAGACTGTTCCAGTGGAATGAGATTTCATATTGCTGGAATTGAATTCATCCTGAAGTCTTGGTGAGTACCTTCACGAGGCAGACCCTGTTTTGCAGAAATTCTTACCAAGATGACACTAATATATAGACTGTATTTTATATAGCATATATCATGGGCAGTAGGTTAAAAAATAAAAAAGACAGCTAGGTGCACAAGACCCAGCATAAAAAAGTGCACAATCCTGGTAATCGCAGTGGTGCCAAGAGTGGAAAAGAATGACAGTGTAGAATCTTCAAGACACCGAGACATTCCTACAATGGGTCTAGGCCAGGCACAAGGGGACGATGGTCCCCCTTGTTGTAGAAGGAAGTAACAGTCCACAAAAAAAACACAAAAAATGATAGGCCCTAAAAGAGCCATAAAGATGACAGAGTAGACTATTAAGAATAAGAAAGAAATGATGTATTGCTACTATTACACAAGAAGCCCAGAATTTCCAGACAGAAGATATATGAAAAGATTAAGAGATAAATTAGCAGAAAGAAAAATACTTGCACAAGAAAAAGTGTCAGAAGCTTCAAATAAAAAAATGTGTTCATTAATACAACATATTTGTAAAAAAAGTATATAGACCAAGAAATATTGGGCTGTTTGGAAAAAGAAGAGACTAAGAAAGTGCAAAAATGTAAAGAACAAAATCTAGAGATTTTTGAAAGGTATCGCCTCACAGTAAGACGTTGTCCTGTTCGATTCTCAGCTAAAGCATCTTCTGTGTGGAGACATGCGTGAATGGGCGTACCTTCATTGAAGGTTGTGCGTCAGGGCTGGCAACTCGGTACATAAAAATCTACTGCCAATCATTAGCGGACTGGAGTTCCGCTGTGGCGACCCCTAACTGGGAAAAGCCGAAAGATAGATTAGATATAAAAAAAGAAATGTGGACATGGGAAAGAGAAATCTGATATGGTGCAATATTCATGCAAAGGAGACAAGCAAAATTAATACAAAAAAGATATTCAAAGAGAAATACAGGCAAAGGCATCCAGATAGGGAAAATTTTGCCATACAAAAAATAAGATCACAAAGTGGGAACATAGAACACAAGATTAGTATAGTATAAGTTGAAAAAATAGAAGTTGAAGTTATGGAATACATACAAAGTGAAGGATTTAGTGTAGAAAGTCTAACACAGGTTATATCACAGCATGGTGAAACGAGTCCTCCAAGGAAGGAGAAACGGGAGGAACAGGAGACATCTGAAGAAGAAATATGGGCATGGGAAAGAAAGAGAAATTTAATAAATGTGTAATTTTTATGCAAAGGAGAAAACAAAATGAATCAATACAAAAACAGCAGCACCAAAGATATTTGAAGAGAACTACAGGCAAAGGCATCCAGATACAGAAACTTTTATAATACAAAAAATAAGAAAATGAAGAGGAAAACAGGATTAATAATGGATAAGTTAAAGAAATAGAAACTGAAGTTATGGATTACCTCCAAAGTGAAAGACTTAGTGTAGAAATCTAACTCTGATAACATCACAGCAGGTTAGAGCAATGGATCCACAAATTAAGGTGAAACCAGTGGAGCGGAGGGCTTTCAAGATGGTTGCAAATTGAGTAATGGCTTATTTCTAGCTCTATAACAAGTGGCTAATAAACAAACTAATAAGATAAAAAAGCCATCCTGGGTCAAGGTGCAAACTAAAAATGATAATAATAAGTGTTGTGCAGAAAAAAAGCAACCTTCTTAAAACAAGTCAAACAGTTTATTAAAGGTTAAGTTCTTTCGTCCCACTGACCACACTAACCAGGACTTTTTCAGAACAATAAACCGGTGAATACCAAGCAATTATAAAGAGAAAAGAGCTAATTAAACCAGTTAAAGCAAATTGAATATCAATAATTTTTTTTAAAATAACAGTACGTGTATTGTAAAATCTTATAGATATACAAATATGCTTAAACTAAATATAAGAAATTTAAAATCAAATCCGTAGTTACAAAAAATAATAAAAAGTTACCTACCCTAAAAACAATGTAATAAAAAGTTTTAAACATACAGTTTAAAAAACAACCATTTGTAAAGTAACAGCTTTCTTTTTCAAAATAGGAATAATAGACAAATTTTTGTTAATATCTGGAGGGCTTGTGGCATTTAACTTAAGTTGCCACTGTAACTCTCTAATCTCTAAGTCCAGTTCCCACCACCCTCCTCTTGGGTTGAAAGGTACTACCTCTAGAATGCTAAATCTAAATTTAGTAAAACCTTGACATTCTAAGCTGTGTTTAAAAAGAAAATTGTTAAAATTACCTTTAGAGATGGCATATAAATGTTCATAAATTCTCTTTTTCAATTGTCTCTCAGTTTTTCCTACATAAAAACATCCACAGGTATCAAAAATTGCAATGTATATAATACCGCTGGTGTTACAATTACCCTTCTTCAATGTTAGACTAAAAGGTATACCATATAAAATTATGTATTGTCCATTTAAAATATGAGGGCACTGCTTACATGTGCTGCATCTTGTCGTACCTGTTAGCAGTAATTGAGGATTAACCACAACATGTTCAAAAAAACATTTTAGATTTTTTTCCTGCTTTGTATACACAATAAGGAATAGGTCCTATTAAGTCAATAATGTTGGGATTCCCCTTAAAAATAACCCAGTTCTTAATAATAATATTTCGAATATCATGAACACCTGATCCAAAAGGTATTACCATACTTCTATTATAAGCTTGAGCTTCACCGGGGCTTCCTCTATGGGGAATCAAGGGGTTGTTATCCCATAAAAAGTGGCTTGTATTTTGTTCCTCCTCCTGATGTCACTTCCTCAATAATTTTAGTTAAACAGGGTTGGGGATAATCCCTCTCCTTAAACATACCAGAAATGTTGCTTATGTCAACCTGAAAGCTTTCAAAATTCGAACACATCCTCACTGCCTGAACTAAATGCCCCATAAAAATATTCTTTTTGGTGTAACTAGGGTGGTTGCTCTGATAGTCTAAATAACTATTGGAGAATGTGTCCCTCTTATAAATTTTTTTGGCAAATTTACTATTCACTCTATCTTTGAATAAAGTTATGTCCAGGTAATTAATACTTGTGTCTGATACTGTGGAAGGGAATTTAAAATAAGAACTAGAACTGTTCAAATATTCAACAAATCTCATTGGTTGTTCTGAAGTCGATTTCCATAAAATAAAAATGTCATCCAGGTATCGAAAATATATAATCCAATATTTTGAAAATTGAGTTAAACACATATTTTGATTCCTAGGCATAAAAAACTAGATTGGCATTTATGGGTGCACAACTTGCACCCATTGCTACACCCTTGATCTGTTTGAAGTACTCCCCTTAAAAAGTAAAAAAAAATAGTTGTTTGCCAAAATTAATTTCATAACTGCCATAACAAAATTAACCATTGTGTCACTTAGTATTGTCAATTCTCTTAAAGCTTCAAAAAATAAATTCAATCCTTCTCGATGTGGGATAGATGTAAACAGGTTGACAATATCAATTGTAGAAAAAACAACATTCATTAGTGCACCAGTTCCTATATATCTTTGTTAAAAAAATCCCAAGAATCTTTTAACAAGTAAAAAATAGGTTTAACTGAGTCCTTTAACAGTCTATCAATAAACACACCAAGTGAATAGGCAGGGCTATTATGTGCAGCAATAATAACTCTAAAATGGTGTGGTGGATGCTTTTGTGCACTTTTGGAATCCCAAAAGCTATGGGAATAGGTGGGTGTTCTGATTTAAGAAAATGAAATAGGTCTTCAGAGATGGCCCCCTGCAGGAGGGAATCCTCCAAGAATAACTGAAGTTTTAAATTTTCTTGAGCCACCATACGATACTTAAAAAATAATTGCAAATTCAACTTTCTAATAAAAAGACTAAATTCAGTAAGAACATCTACCAGTCCTATTTTAAAAGATGGTACAAACTTAAAACCTTTTTCAGAAAGGGTAAAGTGTGTCTCATTAACCTTCATGCCCATATAATTAAATATTTTAAAACCATTAAATGCATATAAAATCCCTTCATTGGTTATCTCAGTTTCAGTAGAAACACTTTCATCACACACTCCTGTTGGTTCACTTGTTGTCTCAATAATTGCTCCTGCTGCTGTTTTTCCACCCCCTCCCTCTTCCTCTGCCCCTCGCTCCTTTCAGAATGTGGGCTTGGGGTAAAAAATCCTGTTGCCTATTATGATTTTCAATCCTCTCAGACCTCCTAAGTGGTGGATAAGTATATTCATATTCTAAACTTCTATCATTATCCACCTCTGAGGGAAGCTGGTCATATTCATTAGAGGGGGATGACTGCCTATCAAGATTTTCAACATTCCTAAAAGAAAAATCCACTTCCCCTAAATTCACTGATTGGTCAAAATAAGAATTAGGTAATGGATAGGTAAGCTTTTTACAATATTTATTTTCATCTTGGAACTTTTTTTTGCGTTTACATTTTAAATTCCAGTTAACATGACATTCCACCTTATTAAAAATGCTATCATAGTTATGTGCATTTGACTCAAACAATAAGTCATCCAAGATTTCATTACTGAGTACATTAAGTTCCTCTAACAAATTATTAATTCTTGAATTATTAACCCTAATAATAAATAACATCAACTCAAATCCAAACCTGTCAAACATTTTTGAAAGTTCATCAGTCTCTGCATTTAATACTTTCAGTCTGTTGGGGAGCTTGTAAACCCATAAACTCTTAGGCATCCTTTTAGATTTAATGCTCTCATTCAAATACAAATTATCACATTGTAGAGTCTGTACCTTAAAAGGCTTCGCTTCCAGTTTGTTCATATTTTTTTGGAAGGTTTTCGGTGGCTGGCGGTTCAGAAGGGTGTTAGTATTTGCTGAAAAAGTTATGGCTTTACAAATCCAATCTATAAAGTTAAGATCCTTTGGTTTAATAACACCCGTAGATCCTCCATGCTAATTACCTTCTTGAATAGTCATGTTTTGTGTGGGGGGAGTGTCAGAAGGGTAGAAAAAAAATCTCCCTGATTTGCCACCCTTTCTCCCCTAATGGTATGGTCCCTCCTCAATGTTTCGTCACTGAGTTGTGGAGCATGTAGTTTGTCAAGTTTATTGTGCATTTCTGCAACCTGCTGTGACAAAAGAGCTAAGAGTTAAGTCTCCCACATTGTTTTCTTAGACTTAGAGATTAGAGAGTTACAGTGGCAACTTAAGTTAAATGCCAAAAGCCCCCCCAGGTATTAACAAAATTTTGTCTATTATTCCTATTTTGAAAAAGAAAGCTGTTACTTTATAAATGATTGTTTTCTTTTTAAATTGTATGTTTAAAACTTTTTATTACATTGTTTTTAGGTTAGGCAACTTTTTATTATTTTTTTGCAAATACGGATTTGATTTTAAATTTCTTATATTTAGTTTAAGCGTATTTGTATATCTATAAGATTTTACGATACACATACTGTTGTTTTAGAAGTGTTATTGATATTCAATTTGCTTTAATTGGTTTAATTAACTCTTTTCTCTTTAAAATGGCTTGGTATTCAGTGGTTTATTGTTCTGAAGAAGTCCTGGTTAGTGTGGTTAGTGGGACGAAAGTGCTTAACCTTTAATAAAATGTATGACTCATTTTAAGAAGGTTGCTTTTTTTCCACACAATACTTATTATTATCATTTTTAGTTTGCACCTTGGTCCAGGATGGCTTTTTATCCTATTATTTCTAGCTCTCTCAGTGTGAAAACAGAAGCTCAGCAGAGAATGCCAGTAGACTTGTGTTTATGGGTAAATTTCAGTAACTGGCTAGTAAGTCCACTGCCTGTATGCCAGGAATAAAGAAATACAGAAGATCTGGAAAAAATAGCTACAAAAAGGAGGAAACACTGACTGGGGAAAGTTCTTCATCTGTTTAGCAAAAAGCAATGCAACTTTCAGACATGACTTCCAGTAACATACAGGAAGATATAAGACTACTGTATACGGACTTGGTTAAAATAAACAAAACACTGATGGAGTACAACACAAACAACAAAAGGCTGGAAACAATGGAAGAAGCTTTAAACAGATATTCAGATGAGATGCTAAAGCTACAAAAATCAGAGGTTGAAATAAAGAAAAGGGTGGCTGAATATGAGACTGCTCAGGAAGAGATGTTTAAAAAAATAAAAGAATTAGAGGACAGAGCATGTAGGGAAAACCTGATATTTTCAGGTATACCAGAGAAGCTGGAAGGAGCAGACTGCATGATTTTAATGAAAGTACAAATAAGCAACTGGACTGGTATTTCCCAGCAGGAGTTGTTAGTTGAAAGGGCACATTGAGTGTTGCTCCAAACCTGCTTATAAAAAAGCAAACTAGGCCTTTAACAGTAAAGATGCAATCCTACCAGCAGAAGGAGTTGGTTTTGACAAAATTATGGCAGAAGGGCAAAGCACTAACAGTGGCAGAGAGGAGTGTTTGTGGAGAATGATTACTCATTGTACACCAGACAGAAGAGGAGCAATTGTTTTCACTATTCAGGGAATGTCAAGATGCAAGTGTGAGATTCAAACTGCTGTACCCAGCTGTCTTCAAGGCATTCTTCCCTGGATGGACAAAATATTTTTTTGATGAAGTACATGATAAGGAAGAAATACAAAATTTTGTCCAACAAAAAATAAGCTGTGAAACAGAAGGAGATTCTGCTTCTTGTTCTTCTGGTAATAAAGACCACAGAGGGCCTATATTTGTGAAACCTTTTTTAAAATTTTCAATGGAAAATGTTGAAGAGAAGGAAGGAAGCATGAGAGCTGACTAGAAGAATTGAGATTATGTTGGAAATGAAGCAGAGACAGGATTTCGGAGATGAACAGTAATAAAACCAATAACTTAATATGGGATTGCAATGCAATAATTATATTTGTGAAATATGACAGAACAAGAAAATCTGGAAATATTGGACTTTCTCAGAATTTGTTGGACTCCTGGGGGACTCTAAAGCATATGCCCTACTTCATGTCATTAATGTTTGGAAAATCGCTCTGGGGAGGGGAAGAGGAGGAAGAAAGTTAACTACAAGTAAAGATTCTTTTTCTTAAATAGTACCAATTTTATGGCATGTGGTTTTCTTTACATGTTATAAACTAGACATTTTTTCAGTTATTTGTAAGTGTAATGGGGATTGTAAACAGATGCTGCTTTTTTTCTTTTCTTTTTCCCTTCATCTCTCTCTTTTTGTTCATTTTTAAGAAATGTATACACTGCAATATATAAAAAAACTGGTTAAAAAGCATGATAAAAGAAACATTAATTGTTTTTTTTCTCATTATTGCAGGGAGAAATTACTGAATTAAAGACCTTTGCTTTAGTAACAACTTTTAAGAGAGAGAAAGTAAATGAAAAATAACATTAAATACTATTAGGCTTTTTTCCAGCAAATACCAGTATGCTTAGTAACAATTCTGCAGCTGGTCTTCATATCTCCATGGAAACAATCTGATAAAGAGAAACTGGCTACAGTCTGGTGGAGAGTGATTGGCTGAGGAAAAAAAAGAAAAGAGAAATTGGCTAGGAGATAATGTTCACCAAAAGCATTCATGTGTTTTCCCAGAGTAGATAATGTTCTCCGAAAGCATTCAGGGGCTTTCCCAATGTAGTTAATGTTCTCTGAAAACATTCAGGGGAGACTATAAAGATAAGACAAAACCAATCATCACAAAGTAGAAGCACAGGCTGCACAATGCACCTTAGCATGGATGACCTTTATTTTAGGATAACTCAAGTTTGTGAATGTGGCTGTTGGTTTGGGACTTTTGTCCCTATTAGGAGGTTAAAACTTCAATATTTGAAGGTGTACATAGTTTTCAGTGTTAGTATTTAGTTAATATGTTTTAGAGGGGTATTGGGGTGTGTTTATTTATTTATTTACTTTTTGGATAGCTTTCAATAAAACAAAAAGTTTTATAAGCTGTGACAGAGGCTTAAATATATATGACAAGAAACAACTGTATAAAAGTTCAATCTGCCAAACAGTGTATGCATGTAACACAAAAGCTGAAACTAGACATTAAACAAAAAGTTGTTAAACATAAAAAGGTGATAAACACAAAAAACACACCAATGAAAGGACAGCAAAAAAGCAGATTTACTATAAAAAGAAATGATTAAGCACTTTCATCCCTCTCACAGGGGACTTCATCAGAATACATATTAAAACCATAATACATTTAAATAACTAGTCAGTAGATGTTATTGGTGACATGTAAACCAATAGAAATCTAACAAATAATCACATGCTGATCTGAGAAGTAATGTTGCAGAACAGGGGAAATCTCACAAAACTAGAAGAAGGTTGACTGCAGAATACTAAGTAGAAAATAAGGGATTACCTCAATAATACACACAAGCTTAGAAAGACTGCTTTTAAGCAACTGTTTTTCGATAATAACTCTACAGCACAAAATCATTTAGCACAATGACTCAGGCAACAGAAAGTAGAAAAGGCTGTCACCAAACTTAGGGAGCCTATAACAAAGATGGTAACAAGAGATCCTGTACAGGTAATAGAAAGATTTCGTAAATTCCATGAGAGTATCTATAAAGCAGAGACATATGAAAATCAAGAAAAGATACAAATGGAAATGTTTATGGAAGAACTAAATATGCCAAGGTTAGAGGTAGATGAGGCTCAATTACTAACAGTTAGGATAGGAGGAGAGGAGATAAAAATTGTGATGTATAACCAATCTACAGGAAAGTCCCCAGGAATAGATGGTACTCCTCTGGCAGTTTGGAAGCTAGGAGGGAAAACTGTTAAAAATTTGGAAGGTTTTGTTTAACAGTATCTTCAGAGGAGGAGAATTACTACCATCCTGGAAGAAAGCAGTGGTAGCTGTAATACCTAAAGAGGGTAAAGATCCATCAGATCCAGCTTCATACAGGCCCATTTAAATACTAATCATGATTATAAATACTCATGTCTACAATGGCTAAAAGAATAGCAAAAGTAATGCCAAAACTGATAGATATTGATCAATGTGGTTTTGTGGAGGGAAGGCAAACATTTGACAACATTAACTGAACATTATCCAGAGGTAAGTAGAATGTAAGAAAATACCATTGTTGTTGGTGGGTCTTGATGCAGAGAAAGCATTTGACAGAGTAAGCTGGGACTTTGTTAAACAGGGCAATGGAAGCATTTGCATTTCCTGAAAAAATTATAAGGTTGCTTAGGAGGATATATGAGGAATCGGAGGTGAAAATTAAAGTGGGTGGGGTCCTCCCTGATAATTTCTGCTTGAGTAGAGGAACCAGACAGGGGTGTCCTCGTTCCTTTAATTATTTGCATTATATTTAGAACCAATGGCAAAGAAAATAAGGGGTTCAGAAATTTAAGGATATAATTGGTATGGTAGTCAAGAAAAGCTGGTTTTATTTGCAGATGATATTATTTTGTATTTGACAAAATCAAAAAAAGACATTACGGTGTTGTGGAACATTTTGAGACAGATTCAGAACTTTTCAGGATACAAAATTAATGAAGCTAAAACAAAGGCAATAGCGGTAAATTATGTACCCACACATGAACTGGTTCAGGAATACCCATATTTATGGGGACATGATAAAATGAAATATTTAGGAGTATGGATTAAAATGATTCTAGTGTGGCAGGTAAGGATATGTGGGAAGAGACTAAATAAAAGATATACAAAAACTGAGAAAATGGAATCTTTGTTATATGGCTATGGATATTAAAATACAAGCAGTTAAATTGGTTTTAGTCCCTTTGGTCTTATACACAGGTCAGGTGTATTTTTATCAATCAGAGAAGTTGTGGGTAGCAATTAATAAAGAGCTGAAGGATTTTAACTGGGAGGGGAAGACGGCAAGAGGTCAAGTGGGATAAATTGATTCTTGCAGTAGAACAAGGCAGATTGGGATTACCCAGTTTGATGGGGTATTTCAGAGTTACACAGTTAAGACTCCTATACATGGCATAAGCAGAAAACTATAATTCAAAGTGGAAAGGGATGATGATGAAACACAGAGGAAGCTCAAGAAACAGAGAGAGTCTGGGATTTTGGATATAGGCAGTTAAGAAAAATAATTATAATCATACAGAATATTATATCCATAAAGTAGCAGAAAGTATTCTAAGAACTAAACCAACACAGGAATGGAGAAAAGAGATTCTGCCAATAGGGGTGACTGCAATTAGGGATACAGACAATAGGCAAGAGGGAACCGGAATTTCTTGGAGAAAACTGGTGAAGTAACCAAGGTATTGGGAGCTGCAGGTTAGAGATTGGCTTCCCTATCAAGGATTGATATCAAAGTATAGGCAAAGAAAAATAAATGGGGGGGTCCTAAACAAAGGATGAGCACTGGTAGAGTTTTTAACAGAATCTAGAACAGAAGCTGCCATTAAAAAGGAATAATTAGTACAGCATATAAAATATTACATGATAACTATATGACTCAATCAGAGGAGGTTAGAATGATTAGGTAGAAAGATTGGATAATCAATTCACAAAGAAACAATGGGGGATATATGTATGTGTCCCAAATATGCAACAAAGTCTAGAAGATTTAGGATTTTTGCCTGGAAATGTTTAAATATATATTTTTATACCCCACATATACTCCAGAGAATTTTTCCTCAGGCAGACAGTAAATGTTGGAGGTGTGAGGGGGAAGAAAGAGGTAATTGGGAACATATTTTCTCGGAGTGCAATGAATTGGCAGACTTTAAGGATTCCCTGTGGGATGCACTGTTAGAGATGCTGGGTGGGGGTGGGCAGATTGGTCTGATGAGGGAGATGATTTTTCTGAGCTATGATACAGAATCGTAAATGCCTAGACATTGTAAGGCCTTGCTGTGTCTAATAATGCAATTACTAGAAAATGGAAATCAGAATCTAAACCAACTTTACTGGATGCAGTAAATATAGTTACAGAGATAAAACAACTGGAATTGAGATCTTTAGAAAAGGGTAGGAGCAAACTACATAGGAAAAATGGTAATTGTGGGAACAATACATACAAGGGAGGAATGAGATCTAAAAGGTAGCAGGACTTAAATGAGCTATGAAATGCTTGCGTGAGAAAGATTGGGTAGATTATAAGTGATGTATAATGTTTGCAACTGGGAGTGTGTGAGTGTGGTTTATGATATAAAATGCTTGCAACTAGGATTGTGTCAGCGTGGTTTGTTTTCATTTATATAAATGTATGATTGCCTATGTAGCAAGTGACGGATTAATAAAGATGTTTCTTGTTTAAAGAAAAGGCAGGAATTTAATAATTTATGTAATATTGCTTGGGTTATAAGATATATATATATATATATATATATATATATATATATATATATATATATATATATATATATGGTTTCACTTCATATAATTGAAAGCTCATTTCATCGAATCTCAAAACAGCGACACCAAATCATTGAAAACTCAAATCGTCGAAAACTCATAACATCGAATCTCAAATAATTGAAAACTACAAAGCAACTAGAAATAACATTCCAGACACTGTTTACTATGTTTATGCAGGGGGGCAAGCCCCCTGTTTCCCACACACCACCCAAAAATTAAATATACCAACTCCAAGGTCGCACTACAGTGGGGTTAGGAAATTTCCTTTTCCCCCCAACTGTACTGCGACCTTGGAGTTGGTATATTTAATGTCTGGGGGGTGGAGCCCCCCACATGGGGGGTGCAGGGGACTTGCCCCCTGAATAAATGTAGTAAACAGTGTCTGGAATGTTATTTCTAGTTGCTTTGTAGTTTTCAATGATTTGAGATTCGATGTTATGAGTTTTCGACGATCTGAGTTTTCAATGATTTGGTCTTGCTGTTTTGAAATTCGATTAAATGAACTTTTGACGATATGAAGTGAAACCATATATATATATATATATATATATATATATATATATATATATATATATATATATATATAGTATAATGTTTGTCATGTTAATATAGTTTGATTATTTTTCTATGAATTAAAATTTTACTATGTCACAAGTGATAATTCAATAAAGGTGTTTGAAGAAAGAAAAAAAAAACAGTGGAGCGGAAAGCATCTGATCAGTTTCCATATGAAGATACCTTGGAGCCTTCCATAGGAAACCAGTACAAAAGTTCATTTGGAGTTGCATAGCAAGGAAAATAACAGGAAACTGTAAAACACAAAAAGGAGGAACTACAAGTGCTAAAAAAATGTCCAAACACAAGAAAGCTAGCACTAAAAGCAATGAAATGCCAAAGTAATAAACTGAACGACCGTTTCAATAATATAAAACACATTATTAACGCTTAACTTTCTCACCGCTTTTTCATCCCAGTACAAGGACTTCATCAGATACCAAACCACAATACTACTTTCCTTATAAATTCCTTAATTATATAATTAACTAAAAAATATGTATTCTAAACATACTAAACATTTATAAATCTCTAAAAAATTTTTTACTACTTGTAAAAAAACATATAAACTGCAAGTATAAAATGTGTGTATGTTTATATATATATATATATATATATATATATATATATATATATATATACACACACACACACACTAAAAACTGCATCAAACAGTATATGTATGTGTGTGTGTATATATATATATATATATATATATATATATATATAAATATATATATATAATTTTGTTGTGTCTTTCGACTTTTCCCAGTTAGGGGTCGCCACAGCGGAACTCCGGTCCGCTAATGACTGGCAACAGATTTTTACATGCCGAGTTGCCAGCTCTAATGCAATCAATAGTAATATAATGTGTAACACAACTGGAAAATGTATATATGTACCAAGACTTACTAAGGAATACAGAATACATTCAGTGAAAGCAACATGTAAAATAACATTTAATATAAAATAACCACCTAAGGAAATCCTACCTATAAAAACACTTTATAACCTAGCAGATCTTAATTTTAAAACTGGGGCCATGGAGACATTTTCATTTAACCCTGGTGCTCTATTAGCTTCCTGCACCAGCTGCCAGTAAAGTTCACGATATTCTATTTTCATCTCCCATGGTCCTGCCCCCGGATCTTGATCAGTAACTTCCAATACAAAAAATTAAAAACTTCCATTAATACAATCCAAAGCATGCTTATAAAGTGCATTTTTTATCTCCCTGTTATTGATTTCATTTGAGTGTTCATAAATTCTTCTTTTTAATTTGTATATAGTTTTCCCTATATGAAATGCATTGCATTTTTTACATAGGGCTAAATTAATCAACCCCCTATTATTACAATTAGAATAAGTAACAGCTGCTGTAAATCTATCTCTAGCTGCCACATATACCCCCTTAGTATTCAAAATAAAAGAACATTCATTACAGGCTCCACATTTATAAGTACCTATTTTTTTTTATTATTATTCCCTCTTTCAAAGGTACTATTATTTTCTAGTAGCTCTTTAATACTCCTACCTTTTTTGCACACAAATCTCAAAAGACCCTTAAAAATTCTTTCGAAGTCTGAATAAGAGGCAAACTGACCAATTGTTATTAATAACTTCCCTAATAATATGAGCATCGTTTTTTAAATTCATAACATAAGCTCCTTTAAAATTTTCATCTCCATTTTCTTTCACATCCTTAAAATTAGGCTCTGTATTGCCATCAGCATAAGAAGCTTGATCCTTCCCCAATATGGGACTATACTTCCCTTGTTTATTTATCTTAACCTCCTCCATAACCTCTTCAATTAGATTAATAGTATATTTTCTATCCAAAAACATAATTTTAAGTTTAATGCATTCTTCCAAAAAATCTAAATCATCAGAGGTCATCCTAAACCCATGTATGAATTGGGCTTTAATAATGCTCTTCTTTTGTCTAAATGGGTGCACAATACTAAAAAACAAATATTAATTAGAAAAGTATATTTCCTAAAAACAGTTGATTTAAATCCTCGTTTCCATAACCTTATGAATAGTAACATCCAGGTAATTTAATTTATCCCTCATATTATGAGTAAAATTCAAAAATTCTGTAGTTTTAGTAATATATCATCTAAATATATTTTGTACAGATTCCATCTAGCTGCAAAAACTGAATTAAAATGTATTTTTCTCCCGTACAGACAGGACAATAATTTTCTTTCTTCTTTGGAAAGATTAGGATACTTTTATTATCCTGAATTGACTGTCTGAGTTTTTTTTCCACTCGTAGTTCAAAATTTATTAATTGTGGATGTATAAGGGGATAATATGTGGTTCTTTTTCTAAGCCTAGCATCCTGTGTATTCTTTTCAGTAAGGAACAGTAACTCTAGATTTTTCTTTCTAAAAAAAGTTTTAAATCTATCAGTACTTGGCTAATATTAATTTTGCTAGTTGGAATAAACTTCAAACCTTTAATGAACAAATTAAAAATATATTTTATTAACTTCCAAACTACTATAATTAAATATGTTAAAATTTCTAAATGTATATTTGTTGCCTTTACAATTAATCTCTTCAAACTCCAAACTTGAACCTCCACTGATTACTATCTCCTTCTGTCCATTGGACTGATAATATTGAATTGTTTTCTGCCTCAACCTTTCTGATCTTCTCAGTGGGGGATACTCTAAAGGGTCATCTAAGTTCAAATTATTTTTATCTACAAGTATATCAATATAATCATGTCTTACCACATAACTATTACCCCTGTCTGCAATCCCTTCATTAAATCTCGAACTAAAATTTTCCTTCTGGTTGCTACCATTTTTAGGCCTAGGGTAGCTACGATTATGTTTGTATTCCATAATATCTCTATCCAGTTTCTTACGCTTCATTTTATAAATAAAAACACATTTTCATCAACTTTCTTTCTAATATTAAAGTATTTCACCTTTTCTTCCTCCATTGTAAACATAAGATCAGAAATAACAATCCTATTAAGTGTGTCTATTAAATTAAATATAACCTCCATTTGTCTTTCATTCTCCCTAATAATAGCCTTCAGTATCTCAAAACAACAAGTATCAAAGATTTTCAGTAATTCAGCATGAAATTCTGTACCCTCTTTGACATTATTAGGATATTTAAAAACACGTAGACTTTTCGGAACAATGCCCCTCTGTATACATTCTTTCAAATAGCTATTATCAAGTCCCAAAGTCTGTATTTTAAAATAAAGTCATGTAACTTATTAACACTAACATTATAAGTGCACTTCAAAGAGGGTACAGAATTTCACATTGAATTACTGAAAATCTTTGACATCAGTTTGAAGTTGAGCACTATTGCAAACAGGTTTAGGACAGAAAGATGCAAGCATTTTCTTTCTTTCCTTCTTTGGCACTAAAGCATCCTTGAATAAAACCCTTTTCCCACCTGGGAAGGGGGATCTGGTTCGATCACTTCCTGGGACAGCATGTGATGAAGGAAACATGGAAACAGAAAAATCTGGCCTGGAGGATGGTGGAACTAACCCCTGGAAAGGAAGAATTTATTCCCATTGTCAACTATAAATTTATGCATGGTCTTTGGAACCCATTTGCCTGAAACTAACTGCTGCCAAAGAGAAAAGTGGAAAGTCAGACATTCTGGAAGAAAAAAGGCAATGCCAGGGTAGGAGGGGGAAACAAAAGACTCTTAAATATTCATTTTGACTTATTGGTTGTCCTTGGTTTTGGGAGTTTGCAGGAGTCTTCTTGGACCCCCCTTACCATTTCATTTTAAACATCTGTCTACCTGCATTTTGTTGAGATTGTTTATTTTGTTTCTTACCAAAACTGGATGAGGAAGTATAGAATCACATGGAAAATCTGCAAAAGAAAGGCTGATTCTGTGTATCAGCTTACCCCTTTCATTAGACTTTATCACCTATGCAGCAGAGGGGCCAAAATCAATATATCTATTCAAAGAAGAATTTAAAATCTCATTTTTATCATTATCTGAGAGTTTCTAAGAATGCAGCCATGCAAATGTCTTGAAAACAGTACTAGTGGCCATATCCCCTGAAGGAGCATCAAGAGTAACGCGCACACTGTATACAATGAGCAGTGACTTGGACAACAGAAGCAATTCAATTATTTAAAGCATAGTTTTCCTCACAAGAAGAAACTGCAAACAAAACATTCCTCATACTTTCACAATGAGGCAGGATAAATCATAATATATGAGCCTGACAATTCAAAAATCTGAAAATTAAAGTTGCAAACGCATACACTTTTTTACCTATATCTATCAATAATATTCCCATGTTCATCAGAAATAGTAGGATTGGAATCAACTAAGTGATTAGCAGCAGAGGGATTAATTTAAGCTATAGCTGCTGGATCACACTTGGGAAGAGCATACAAAAACGTAGAAGACTGATCCAGTCCAGATTCAGAAGGAATCTCTTCAAGAAAGGAGGTATCTCTCTTTCTTTTATCAGAAACTATTTTACAAGGAGGATCAATAGCCTGAATTAAACCCTGAGCCAAACCAAGTAAACTACTCTTGTCTAAGGAAATTTGAGGAGGAGTACATACATGGTTAAGCTTTCTGTTTCTTTTTGACAGGAAAAATGGTACCAACTGTGTTATTAATGGCACCAGTAGCTTCCCCAGGTCTGTGCACAACATTCTGACAAAACAAGGAAGTCTTCCTTGTTCCTTCTTCCAGGACCAGCAAGAGTATCTCTCCCTTGCCCAGTGAGGTGACCACCAAAAGCTGCAGAGGCTCCTAGTTCATAGTGGCTGTAAGTGCTACACCCGAGGGATCCATAGTAGAAGATGAGTGGTCTGAGGTATAACTAATGGCCACAGCAGTCACTCACCTGTGGCTTTGGCAAACTGCAAGCCTGCTGTGATAGCAAAGGTGTTTATTTAACTTTTTTTCTTTTTGTGGCTGGAAGAAGGACTGACCATGGGACCAAAAGATTGTTCCATGGTCAAGCCAAAAATAGTACCTCTTTCTCAGGTAAAACAAGCAGCAAATGTCAGCAAAAACAAAAATTATTTAAAAGTCACTTTTTTGCAGACAAACACAGTAAAAAGCATTTTAAAATACTTTGTCAGCCACACAAAGTAAAATAAACTCAATTTCTTCACATAAAAATGTTTCAATTACTTTAAACAACTTTTTAGCTTACAGGAAAAAAAGAGTGCTTCCATTTAAAAGTATAGTACAATCTCATGACAGTCCATTAAAACACAAACTCTTAGCTTTAAAATAACTTTTCTGAAGATGACAGTATTAATAATAATAAAACAAATTATTAAATGGTAGGTTCCTCCCTAAAACGGGAACTTATCTGACCAGGAAAGGAACAGTACAAGCTGACCGTTGATCCTTGAAAGCCACAGAGGAGCGTACTCTTCAGCAGCAGTAAAGGTCTGAAGGGCTTAATGCCCAAACTTGTCTTTTTAGTCAGCTCAGCTCAAGCTGCTTGACAGTTTGGGTGTGTGGAAGGTGCCCTGAAGCTCTGGAAGCTGGCTGGCTGTTATATCCTTAGCACAATATAACCCATATAGCTAAGGCTACTGCAGCAGTAATCAATATAATGCACATCCACCATTGCAGCTCCTTCTTTAGAAAGGGCAAATGAGGAATTTGGAAGAGTATAGGGTGACAGTGTTGAGAGTGGGACTTCAAGTGCCACTTGATCTTCTTCATCTGTAATATGGCATCATTGGAATTCTGGCTGCCATGTACCCTAGGGTTTTTAGAATCTCTCTTGCTGAAGTCAGACAGAGAACTTTCTCTTGAGGGAGGAAGGCTGTCATTGTCAGGGTATTCAGTCAGCAATCTAAAAAGACTATATCTTGGGAAAATGTCAGAGAAGACTTCCTGAGGTTGAAAGTAAATCCCAGTCTTTCCAGAAGAGAGACAGTGAAACTGAGATGTAACAGAAGGGTCTCCTGGGATGAGGCCTGGACTAGAAAGTTGTTCATGCAGGGGAAAATTTGCATTCCCTAGGTTCTGCAAAAGGCAACAGATGGTGTTAAGTACTTTATGTAGACACTTGGAGCTGCAGACAATCTAAAGGGTAAAGCAGATAATTGAAAGTGAGATGAAGACACTGAAAACCTGAGAAATCTGAAGGCAGGATGTATAGTGATGTGCAGGTATGCATCATTCAAGTCTAGGGTAACTAGTAAAGCCTGAGGAAAGATTAAGGGAAGCAGGGTCTGAAGAAAGAGCATCTTGAAAGATGGAATGTCCAAAAAGGTGCTGAAGTATGACAAATCCAGAATGGATCTCCACCTTCCCTCTTTCCTGGATACCAGGAAGGGTCTTGAGTAGAAACCTTTTCCCAAGTCCTGGGGAGGAATTGGTTCTATAGATTTCTGGAAGAGAAGGTCCTGAACCAAAAGGTGGGGGTGAGATTGATTTGCAGTGGGGAAAGAATTCCTTTGAAGAAGGTTGTTCTTTCTAAGACCTTCTGCAACCATCTTGTATAATAAGACCCATTTGTCTGTACTGATGTAGTTCCAGGCTAGAAGGAACAGACTGATTCTCTGGAACAAAGGGACCTGTGGACCAAGGTGGGAGGGAGGAGGAAGAAAAGTCAGAAACCATTTTTTTTGGAAAAGGGCCTTTCCCAGATTTAGATTCCCACAGTGGTTTCTCCTGAAATCTTTTGTTTTTTTACACTTCTGATGGGGCCTTTTCCTTACTGAGAAAACTAGTAGGCTTGGAAGAATAATTCCTTTGAAATCCTGCATTATGTTGCGCTTCTACTACATAGTTTTAAAGAATTTATTAGCAAAAGGTCACTATGAAGTGGGGAGACCATTAGCTTGGCTCTGATATCTTCAGGGAGGGACTGAAGTTGAAGCCAAACTAACCTGTAGATGACCGAGCAGGTGGACGAAGCCCTGGAGGAAGCCTCTAAAGCATAATGGACTGTCCGGCCACTTGGGTGGCATTTTTGAGAACAGACACAGCCTGGGATTTGGATTCAGAATCCTCAAAATCAGCAAGAGTGTTACTCAGGTTTCCCAGAATAGATGAAGGATATTTGGTCATCTGTTTTTGGCAGTTTAAGACTCTAAATGCCAGATAGCAGAGATATAGACTTTTGTATCATACTTGTCCATGGCCCCAATGTCTCTATCAGATGTCAGTACACTGGATGCACAGAGGATTTTGATGGGCTTATTTGTATTGAGTGGAAAAACTGAGGAAGGAGTCTGCTACATGATTTTTGTAATGAGATTTCATCTCCTCTAAGACATTTGTAGAACCCCTCTGTTTTTTTGGGTGCTGGTGGTCGTGAATCTGGGTTAATAGATGTGGAGGCAAAAGTGTCAAAGAAGGATTCTAGGACAGGAAAAACACATGAAGGTTTATTGGCCCCTACTTCCAGTAATTCATTGTACCTTTTCTTTATGTCTGTAATCTAAGTGTCCCATTTGAATTGTTGCATCATCCTGGTGGTAGCGTCACCAAAGGAAATCTCTTCAAGTGAGGAATCTGATGATACGGTATCCTCATCACCTCAGGCCAGTTGCCCCAGAGAATGTATCTGGGAGGAATAAGCCAGTGAGTCTTTAAATGTGATTCCTCCTATGAAAAGGATTCATGCTGCCTTTTCAAAGGCTGGGGGTGGGGGCAGGCAGGCAAAAGAGGAGACAGAAAGGAAGGAGGTGGCAAGGATATTAATATCCTTGTTTAGGATCTGAAAAAAAACCCTGCCATTCCTTCTGTTTGAATATCAGTGGGAAATAAATGTTTGGTCTTTTGTTTTACCTTACTTGATGGGACATCCACTTTAATAAAGCTCAAGGGAGTAGAACCTTGGTGGACCTAGATAGTGTGCCAAGGACCTCTCTCTAATTAATACCAAACATATTTCCTCCAGCCATATAGAAATTAATCACCAAGCATTTTGCTTTTCTTCCATAGCAATGGGAGTTTCAGTCTTATCAGACATGTGAGTAGGAGGACACCATACTAGCCCCTGGTGGTGTTGTTGTAACGGGTGTCTCAGAAGGCCTCAGATACACCATGGATTCTGGCTGCATAGCAGCAGGGACGTCTGAGTCGAACTGAGCATTTTAAGTCTCTTGTTTTCATTTTTTGTACTACTACTTAGGTGTAAGTAGGACATCCAAGGCTGAGGATTTTGCCAACTTGTTATGCAAGAAGCGCATGAAATGTTGGGTCTCCAAAGTGGTATTCAGGGAGGCTAACCTAGTTCTAAGTTTTAGGGATGAACAATTGACAAATCTTACAGTTATGGTAATAGTGCTCAGTCCTTAAGCAAAAGGAGCACATAGTGGAGGTCTTTTCAGGGGATTTGCTTCCACAGTTACACTTCCCTCTCTTAGCTGAGACAAAAAAAATCTTTTAGAAAAACAGAAGTAAAAAGGAGGCGCTCCAGCAGGGTACTTATCTGACCATGTCTCAGCAGTGGCACAACAATTAGCAGAGCTTCTGCATTCAGACTGTCAAGATAGTCTGAGGATCTTCATCCATATGCCTATGTATGCCTGTGAGCTGAGGTCATACGACAGAAGTACAGTGCATCAAGAAGGTTTTTGTCTTGGGTACATCAGCTGGACATCAGGCTACCCTTGGAAGGATAATCTATGAGTATTAGAATACTGCAACAGTCATTTAAGGAAGGATATCAACAAAACTTCCAAGGGTTAGTCAGACATGACAAAACTAAAAAGTTTTTTCTAGAAAATTTATGTCAACACCACCCTGACTACTAATATATTAGCCTCGGCTAACGTAAAAAATATTAAAATATTTTGCAAGACAAAACAATACTACACAGAGAATTTACCTCAGTCAACACCAGCAAACAGTTTTAGCTCTGAGTAAAATATATTCAGCAACACCAATGAAAATGACAGAAAAGACTTGTAATAAAGCATTAAAATTAAAATAAATGCCACTTCTTTTATCTGCCCATCTTAAGAAGAAATTTCAGCAGACTGTCAATCTTTTGAAGCCTGGAGGGGAGCACACTCTTCGGCAGCAAGAATGTTCTGAGATAGTTGGCACTCTAGCAACTGATTTTATCTTCAGCCTTGTGTTTACAAGCGATTAGGGCTCATGGAAGGAGCCCTAAATCTTTGGAAACCTGGCTGTCTAGTCCAGTCCTTAGCAGGGTGTCTAATATATCTTAAAGCAGTGCTTCCAAAACTTTGCAAGCTGGAGGACCCCTTTTTTAAAGGAAAGATTTTGGCTGACCCCTATATTTTGGATTGTGTTTTTGATTTACTGTTACAGTGACTATTTTGGACTGTGTTTTTAGACTGATATTAATTGATAATATAAATAAAGCAACATTTGAATTTTAAAACTTTGCTTTATTTTTAAAGGATTACAAATGAAACAGACTCCAGCTTCTAAAACTGTTGCATGAGCTAAACATGCACTTGAGTTCATTTCTGCAATGAGTAGTGCATTAAGGCACTTCCAGATATTATTAAATGTAGTAGGTTTTCTTAAATATTTCTGTGAATATGGCTAAATTATGTTGAAAACACATAATCATGCACCAGGGCCATTAACTGAACTCCAATCACCTGGGCTGTAGTGAAAGCTACATCAACAGTTCTGGCTACTATGAAAGTAAATTTCAACTGGACAATAAAAGTAAGAAACATCACATTGATAGCATGCCTCCTCTGAACCTAATCCTAAAGTCATGTGTTTAAGCTTAGTTATGAATTAAAAACCTAACTAACCAACCTTTGGGCTGGTTTCAAATCATAGGCCCCTTGCACACATTTTTAGGACCATGCAAAAGTTCTTTGCTTTACCTTCCTGGTTGTATTAAATTATACCCCTTGTATAATACAGCACCACTTGTTAGAGCGTGTTTTAAATTTATAGTTTGGAACATTTTTCCAGTAAGCAATGAAACAAAACATATGAACCATTAATAACAAAACTGCCCAGTTCAGAACATTTCAACCATAAAAGACCACTCAAACCTGTGTCATTATAATCCACCAATATCAGTCAATATGCACAATCTCTGCAGAAGTAAAAGTCATCTGAATAATTCCACACTAAAAAGATTTGTAACTAATGAAAAGGTTGCTGCTAGCAAACAACTTTACATAGGATTATAGGAGATTACCAGGCTATCGACCTGGAGGTCATTTTAAGCCTAGCCATTTCAACCCAATGCAATACTGTACCAAGACTGCATTTAGTGATGACTGCCCAAGTCCAGGAGGGTTGTGGGCACTATCCCCAGTAAGAATTTATGGTGCCCCATCCACTTGTCCAGATTCCTCTTGAACAGTGTCAGAGAGGTGCTCTGTTTCAGATGAATTTTTAGCTTGTTCCACAGATGTGGCAGTTGCTGAGATATAAATCTGTCCCTCCATCACATCCTATTTAAGTCACAGGCCATATTTAAGTCCCTAAAACGGGTACCCCTAGACCCACTTGATTTACAGATATGCAGTAAGTTCATTACGTATGGGTCTTGGGTTGCTCTGTAGGCCAGGCATCTCCCGTAAGAAGTCTATATGATATAGAGTATAGTAACAGGGACTTTAGTAGGCCCATGTAAGGCACATGCTGGAGGCCCTTGATCTTCTTTGTTAGAAACTTCTGAGGCCTTTCTAATTGCAGCAGGTGCTTAGTATTGTACATACCAAATGGTGCGTTATACTCAGTTATGGGCCGGAGAAGTGTCGAGTATAGGGGGTTGATAAAATCTTTTGCTCTCGGGGAGATGTCTTTACTAATCATGTGAGCTACAGACACGTGGTGGTGGAAGTTAAGGTCGCGGTCAACCTGTGATCCCAGGTCCCTTACCATTTCATGGGTACTTAGGGTATTGTTGTTGATTTGATAGTGTGAACGGACATTGTTTGTGTCAGTTGGAATGATGATGCATTTATTTGCATTCAGTATGAGACCGCGACTAATAGACCAGTCATTGGTCTGTATGAGAACATCCTAGAGTATACTGACATCACTTGGGGATTTAGTAATTCCACCAAGTTTGCAGTTGTCTGCAAACTTGGTCATCCACAACCCTTTAGTTTTGACCTGAACTTCTGAAAAATATATACCAAACAGTAGGGGGCCCAGCACTGACCCCTGCGGCACCCCACTGGTAACAGGTCTGTTGGCTGATGTGGATTCACCCACTTTGATAGTGTGTCTGGTTTGTGAGCCAGTTGGCAACTCATCTTACCATGAAGGGGTTTACATTCAGTTTGCTAAGTTTATTGGTAATGCCTGAATGTGGGATTGTGTCAAAAGCCTTTGCCAAATCAAGGTATGCTGTGTGCACAGATTTGCCCTCATTAATGGCCCTGGTCACACTTTCAAAGAAATCCACCATATTTAACAGTCAGGATCTGCCCTTCACGAAGCCAAATTGGGTAGAATCAAGGGTTTGTAGGTCACCTATGTGTTTATTTATGAGCTCCATAATAATACATTCCTTGGCCTTACAGATGAGACTGGTTAGGCTTATGGGTCTGTAATTCCATGGGTCTGTTGCTAGGCCACCTTTGTGGAGGGGAATAACTGTAGCTGTTCTCCATTCCCCAGAAGCAAAACTTGTGATTAGGCTATGATTAAAAAGGGTACTTATTGGCGATGCTAGTTCATGTTTTAGCATATTTAGAAGACAGTCTGGGATGTCATCTGGTCCCATAGAGGCCGTGTTCTTTGCTTTGGACAGGGTTTTGAGGACCTGTTCTTCAGATATGTAGGATGGGGTGGTTGTTGTACGTTAGAAGGGGATAAGGGAGTGAAATTTTCACCAAACATCTTCACTAGCAGGTTTGCTATCTCTGCGAGGTCAGTGTGTGTAATACCGTTGAGCACTGTTCTGCACATGCTTGGGTTCTACCCTTTAGGTTATGTACATAGCTGTAAAAGGCCTTATGGTTATCCTTGGCAGTACTTGCTAGGTTTCTCTCAAAGGAGCTCTTAGAGGATTTGACAAGTTGTCTTATTTGCCTGTTAGGGCTGAGGAGGGTGCTTTTCTATTGTTTGGTCCTTATCCTTGTTTTCTTGGACAGCAACATTTTGCATTTATTGTAGAGTTTGTTAATGCTGGAAGTCCACCATGGCAGCTTGATTTTACTTGGGGCACTGGCTTTGATTCGATCTGGTACAGCCAAGTTTATACACTTATGCAAGTGATTGTACAGGGCATTAGTGTAAGTTTCGGCATAGTTACCACTTTCAGGTTGGGGTGGGGCTTGAAATGCATTTATACCTTCACCTAGGAGGGTATAGTTTACTCTAGTGAAGATTTTTAGTCTGATTTCACCCTTCGTGAGTTCAGGTGTTAGTGTTAGTTCGAAGGTGACTGATCTGTGGTCAGTTTTAACTAATGGGGGTCCAACAGTTGCAGCAGTGCACCTGTTTGACATAGTGAGGACCAGATCTAGAATGTTTGTTCCTCTTGTTGGGGTATGGACAATTTGCTCCAGGGCATTTGAATGCACATAGTCAAGGAACATTTGTGCTAGCGAGTTTGAGTTAGAGTAGTTTCCCATTTGAATGTGGGATAACTGAAATCCCCCCATAACCAGTGTGTTCTGTAAAATTTGGATTGTCTTCAGCTTGGTTATGTAGGCTTCATGGGTGTTGTGATCCATAGAGAGGGATCTATAACTGGCTAGGACTTGAATGGGGGTCTTACCCACCATAATCTGGACCTGGAGTAACTCCATGGAGTTGTCCAGTCTAACTAGATGTGAGGTGAATTTATCTTTAATATAGATTGAAACAGTGACTTCTTTGGTTTTCACACGTTCATTTTGCGGTCTAAAGATGTGAAAGGCATTGTCACCTTGCAGAGCCAGGGTAGTCTCTGAGGCCTTAAACCAGGTTTCTGTTACTGCACAGACATCTACATCTTCTAGTGATAGAAGTGCTTCCAGGGAGTGCAGTTTTTGGTTTAAGCTTCTAGCATTTAGCATGACCCTTATTTTGTTCTGACTGGTTAATTTCATGTTGGTAATGTTGTTTTTGAGACTTTGCCTAAAAAAGGCATTATGGGGGAGGCAAGAGCCTTTGCCAGCAGCTGAAAGCCTAGGGGTGCCAGGTGCAAACCGTCTCTGGTGAAGCAGCAAGGTCTGTTGACCATGGCTTCCGAGGCAGATAAGAACTGGATCCCCTTATAATGACACCAAAAACTAAGCCAATTATTGAAATCAATAATTTTTTGTTTATACTGTGGCATCATTCTAGATGAGGGTAGTATGCTGCCCAAGGCTAGGGACATACCTGCCTGGGAGAGCTCAACCATGTCTCTCTTCATATAGTCCAGTGAGGTACATCTCAGGTCATTCACACCAACATGAACTATGACAGTGTCATAATGGTACTTGTTACTGAGAGACCTGAGTGCAGATGTGATTTGGTGAGTCCTGGCACCGGACAGGCAGCTGTGACTTTCTCCTTGTCCATCCTGGTGAGTGGGGTTTAGTGTTTCATCTACAAATTCACTCCCTGCTGCCCTTGAAGAATAAATTGCCTATGTTACATTTAAAAAAAATGGTAAGCTGGTAATATTGAAATAGGCCAGGGAACCGATGTCAAACTGAAAACAGTTTGATAGTTACTAGGCATCCCATCCGAAGAAGGGCATACACAGGACTGCAGCACCCCACCTCCTTAAAATACAACACGGTATCATCAATCCTTCTACATGCTGTGAAAGAAGAACCCACAGCATTCTGCATCAGAACACAAATATGCGACCTGTTGTGCTACTAACACTGCTTTAAAATTCTATACCACAATAGTGACACCATTTGCTAAACAAAACAGTTGCACTTTGTAAATAGACTTAGTATGAGCAGCAGTGAACTTCTCTTCTCGTGAAGTTCACAGTTCTTTGAAAATGCACTTGAAACTAAATTCCTTGAAAAATGCTGTTTGATAGTTGGGGGTAGGATTCAGGCTTTCACACACACACACACACACACACACACACACACACACACACACACACACACACACACACACACACGCACGCACATGCACACACACACACACACACACACACACACACACACACACACACACACACACACACACACACACACACACGCATTCGCACACACCTCATCCACTAAGTGCAAGAAATCTGGACGAACCCTAAAATAAATAGGAACAGATTATAAATATTGCTCTGATGGACTTAGAAAATTGATAGAATAACAGGATTTGTGTTAGTATGCATTTCTTCTAAGGATGTGAAGTCAAAAACTCAAATATCTGTCATCGTTTAACAACTTCAATCCTTTTTATGAGGAACAGATACAAATATGAGGAAAAATCTGGATATTCTGCAAAAACCTGGACAGTTTATGGGTGTGCCACCTACCTCTTACTTACACACACACACACACACACACACACACACACACACACACACACACACACACACACACACACACACACTCCATACCTCTCAACCTCTTAGCTCAACAAATCTGGACAAAGTCTGTCATGGGGGGGGGGGGGGGCAAAGGCCCAAAATTATGGACACATTTTAAATATTGCTCTTATAAACTTAGAAAGTTGATAGAACAACTTTTGCATTAGTATGATTTTTCTGAACTTAGGTTCATAGGTAGGTACTAGGCTATCGGCCCTAGGGCCTATACAAGCCTAGCCAAAAAGGTACCCTGGCTTTTGCCACCCAAGAAAATTATTTTCCTGTGCCCCTGTTGAGCAGAGCCACAGAGGTGATCCCCGGGGTGAATTCCCTATTTCCCATCCAATCATCAAGATTTTTTTTGAAGAGTGCTAATGGGGAGCTTTGTTTGATATAGACAGGTAGTTTGTTCCAAAGTATAGGACAGGAATCTATCCCTCCAGCATATTCTGTTTATTGTGGTGGCAAGATTTAGGTCTCTGATTTTAATATCTTGCAAATTTTGTTTCATTAAGACATATAAACTATGTGAACAACAAACAAAATCATTATTAAGTTTATTTTCACGGCATCGATTGTTGGATTCAGTAGCACCATATGAAGCCTTCATCAAGGTGCTTTGATACTGGCTATCGCCTTATTGTGAGAGCCCTAACTGGATACTCAATTCCTTTAATTTACATCCAGCACAGGATTCGATTTTCCACAAATGATTAGTAGGCGTGTCGTTAAGGAGTGGAAGCTATCAGCTTCGCATATGCAAAATAGATGATACGACCTTGAAAATGACTGGTTTCAATTACCGATCAGACTATATCAAACTTGACTGGTGGCTTTTGTATTTTGGGATCCCGGACTGGCTGCCTGTTACTGACAGGTTACTTTTTCTAATTGATGTGAAGAGAGACATGATAGTGGATTCAATTATAATAATCGCGCTTTCTACATTTTGCAAATTTAGTTTCATTAAGACATGCAAACTATATGAACAACAAACAACATCATTATTTAGCATATCTATATGGTACCAATCGCTGGATACAGTAGCACCACATGAAGTCATCACCAAGGTGCTTTAATACCGGCTATCGCTATATTGTGAGAGCCCTAATTGGCTATTCAGTTTATCTAATTTACATCCAGTACAGGATTTGATTTTCCAAAGCAATTAGTAGGCATATTGCTAAGGAACGGAAGCTATCAGCGCCGCATATGCAAAACAGATGGTGCAATCTTGGAAATGATTGGTTTCAATTACCTTTACTACATTTGGATTGGATGAATAATTATCACCGTGTCTTATTTAAAATAACATCTCGATACGATCTGAGGAAGATTTAGTCGAAAGCGCTTATCGTTTGCTAAGAAAGGGACGTTTTTATCTCATTTTTATTTTACATTGTCTGCATTAAATTCATTTTAAGATAATTTTTCGTTTATTGACTTTCTTTGAGATATACGTGCATCTTCACAGAACGTTGGCCTTGGTGAATTCACTGTTGTTGTTTTGCTGTTACCCTCGTCTATGGCTTTGGTGACTGCTTCAAATAAGTCTATTAGGTTTAGGAGACATGATTTGCCTTTTACAAACCTGAACTGGGTGGGGTCCAGAGTTTGGAGATTACCAATGTCATGATGATACGTTCCATGGCCTTGCAGACCAGGCTCGTTAGGTTAATGAGGCAGTAGTTCCTGGGGTCCGTGGTGGCTCCCCCTTTGTGGAGTGGGATAACCGTCGCTGTGTGCCATTCAGTGGGCACAAAGCCTGTGGTGAGGCTATGACTGAACATAGTGCTTAGGTGGGGTGACAGTTCATTCTGTAGTTCATGTAGAACACAGCCTGGGATGTTGTCAGGTCCCATGGATGCTGTGTTCTTGGCTTTGGAGAGTGTGTTTTTTACCTGTGCAGCCGTGATTACAAGAACTTTGCATTCTTCCGGTATAGAGATGGGCCCTTTAGGGGGTGAGAGGTGGTTAAAGTTAGCACTGAACCTACCTGCCAGGATGTTGGCAATATCAGTTGGTTCTGTATATTTAGTGTCATTGTGCTGTAACTCAGAGCAGATCTGAGTGTTGCCATTGAGATTCTTGACATAGCTATAGAATGCTTTGTGGTTGTCTTTTGAATTAGTGGCAATTTTGTTTTCATAACTAGCTTTGGAGGATTTTATAAGGGATCTCAGCTTCTTACTGAGGCTGACCAGGGAGTTCCTCCAATCGTGGGATTTTACTCTTTTTTGCAACAGTTTCTTTCTTCTGTTGTAGAGTTTGTTTATGGCAGGGGACCACCAGATTGACTTCCTTTTTTTGGAGGATAGCATCTTGGTTCTGTTAGGGATAGCACGATCCATGCTTATAAAGTGTATTTGTATAGGATTCAGCAGTCGTACCTCTATTGTCCATCTGCATGGGTGTTGTGAAGTTTGTCACTTCTGTCTTAAGAAGCGTGACATTGGCTTTGGAGAAATTTTTTATGGTGGTTTCCCTAATGGGGGGGTGGGATCAGGATGTGGATGTCTAGGATGATTAGCTTGTGGTCGGATCTGACCAACAAGGAATTGACCTCTGGTGTGGAACACCAGTCACCCATGTTGGTAATGACCAGGTCTAGGATATTGCTGCCCCTGGTGGGGGGTGTGTGGATAAGTTGATCCAAGGCATTGGAATTTATGAATTCCAGAAAATGTTGAGCAAAAGAGTTGGTACATGAGTAGTTTTCCCAGTTAATGGTGGGGTAGCTGAAATTGTCCATTATTAGGGTGTTTTGTTTCAGTGCATCAAGAAATGAGGAGTGGGAATCCTGGGGCATGGTGGGGGATCTGTAGCAAGTTACAATTTGGGTTGCGGTCTTGTCCAGAGTTAGTTGCACTTGGATAATCTTGGATGCGTTATGCTGAGCAACTAGCCTGGAGGTGTGGATATCCTTAATGAATATGGACACACCTCCGCCTTTAGTGTTTTGGTCCAGGTTAGGTGGCCGAAAGGTGTGGTATGAATTATAGCCTGGAAATGCAGGGGTGCTCTCTGTAGCCTTGAACCATGTCTCTGTCACTGCACAGATGTTCTCCATTTTAAGGAATGCCTTGAGTGAATGCATTTTGAGGTTTAGACTTCTACCATTGAGTAACATTACCCTCAGATTTTGCTTGCTTGTACCTGTTACTGTGGTGAATTTGTCATTTGAACCTTGCCTAAAAAAGGCACTATAGGGGTGGCAAGACCCTTAGCCAGTATCCGGAATCCCAAGGGCAACAGGTGCAGGCCATCTCTGGCAAAGCATCATGGTCTGTCGATCATGTCATCCCAGGCAGACATACTGGATCCCCTTCGAATGACACCAGAAGCTTAGCCAATTGTTGAAGTCAGTTATTTTGTCCTTGTACTGCGGTATCATTCTGGGTGATGGCAGGATGCTACTCAGAGCTATATGAAGTCTAAAGCTCAAATGTCTGCCATTATTTTCTGATTTCAGTCCTCAATGACTTGCCAGAAAAACACAATTTTATGAGAAACAGACCAAAAATATGAGACAAAAATCTGGACATTCTGCGAAAATCTGTTTTGGATTTATTCAAGCCTTGCTTAACAAAAACACCTTCAGGGTCTTCGAAGACTCGTTCTTGAATTGCTGGAACAAGATCTTCAGGATCAGCTCTGCAGTATCAATTTTGCTATGCTAGGGAAAGGCACGCATCCCTGTGACTAGCCTAAATCCACCACTGTAACATGAAGGGAACAGAACAGTTTGTTTAAATTTCCCTTCAAGTTCCAACTGCTAGGCGAAAAACACAGGGCAAGCAAGCAGCTGCTCAGCCTTAGCTGCAAATGTGAAAGTTAATAGGTCTTAATAATAGTTAATGTACATGCTTATTTGTACCAGAAATTGGTGTAAATCATGTTGTAGGTGAGGTCTTGTATTATGTTGCAAAATTAATCGTTGGATTTTGGAATACAAATGAACCTGGACAGAGTAAAATGAGAGGCCAGAGGACAGTAACTCCAACAAATAAACAAGAACCAGAAGCAGCTGCCACCTTAAAATGGTCCTGGTTCTTTGAATGGCACCAGCTAGTAAATCTTTCCCATTTACACATATATGACTTTCTGTCAGCAGTTTTTTTAGGCTCCTTTAATACCTACTGCACTTCCTCAGGAAAACGGTACCTAAAATGTATTGACAATGAACTGAAGAGTTTTCAGGCAAGGGTGTAAGAAACAGCCCTTGTCTTGTTTTAGTAATTTCCAGTTGTTGGAAAGCCTATAGCAATTACCCCTGGACATAATAATAAGAAGGGAGAACTACTGTTACCTGAGCCCTAAAGGGGTGGGGGTCACCACCAAAATCTTCACAGAGTCCTTCTGGATCTTATATTAGTGGAAAGGGTGAAAAAGCATAGTTGAACATTGCCATTCAGGAAATGAGAAGGCCTCTGTCTTTCAGGCCTGTTTACAAGGAATCCTTGAATAAAATTTATTTATTTGTCTGTTCTAAATGGAGGTAGGCAGATCTACTTGAGGTATTACCCCAGCTGGATCAATTCTTGGAAGGCTCGAGGGTGATGTTTCCATTTATGAGGGTCTGTTTATCTTGTCTGCTGCAATGTTTTGCACTGAAGGAATGTATGTAGCTTGAAAAGTCAAATTGAGCTGAGACACTACATCCCATGATATCACAGCACGTTTACAAAGGGGGTAAGACCTGGTACCCCCTTGTTTGTTTATCACATTACTATGGTGTTATCTATGAACACTTGCAAAAGTCACGGAGACCAGAAATGATTCAGAGCTTTCAGAGCACTTATTACAGAAAACATCTCTGCCATTTATACATTTTTGTGTCTTGTTTTTTCCACATATCTTGCACATTCACTCCTTTTGAAACCACTCCCCAAGGCAGTTATGAAGCATCTGTTATAACAGACTGAAGAGGAGGTGTAAGGGAAAATGGAAAACCTGGATTCTGAGAAAAAGTTCACTTGTGCAAAAACCTATGATAACACTAGATGTCCTACTGATCACTGTTGCAGTATTCTTAACAGATGTGTTGTAGCTTGCTGACATTTGGCCGGCATACCAAAGCTTTACCTTCCAAGGACGTATGCTTAGATGATGATTTCAGCTTGTAGACATCAGGGTATAAAGTTGGACATACATATGAGATCCTCAGACTATCTCCAAGTCAGCAGCAGCCTGAAAAATACAGAAGAAGAGATTGTTCAGCTAGGAGAGGATTAGTCTGAAAAGGGTAACCAAGTTCCCCTTCAGAAAGGCTATAAGATCCTGGGATGCTGTGTGTGTGTCAGTGAGTGAAAAGCATAGTGTTTGTGCCAATAAAGTGAAAACAGAAGGGGGATAAGGTGGGAGGGAAGGAATACTACAACAGCGATCAGTAGGGCATCTACTCTCATTGTAGGTTCTTGCACAACTGTACTATGTCCTGACTGAGTCACTGCTGCAGTATTCTTAACAAACGGGTGATCCCCAGAGTTGATGAGAGAGAGAGAGAGAGAGAGAGAAAGGTGACAGGCTTAACAGGAAAAAGCAGATGAAGAGTCCAGGAGGCTACACAAAACAGTTAGGGCAAACACTGCCTTGGACCTGGAGAAGGTGTCTAGCTTGTAGTGTTTGTGAAGGCATGAACAGATAACCAGGTAGCTACTTCTAAAATGAACCCAGTATCTATTCCCCTTGTAGAAAGCACCTGATGAAGACACTACTTAAGTGGAGTGTGTTTTGGCTACATGGGTAAAATCTTTCCATGGTGAGAGTAGCAGAAGGAAATAGTCTTTGAGATCTGGGAAGCAATATTTTTTTGAAAATTGGTTGTCCTAACATGAAATACATAAATGAGATGAACAGCTATCTGTTTTTCCAGTATCCATAATTCTGTTCAAGTAAAACCTCAACTGTCTGCAAATGTCTAAAGAATGTAAAATTCTTTCCCCCCACTATTTTGGGTGTTGGGTAAAAAGGTAGGCAGATTGATTGTCTGGTTAAGGGTGAGCTCACTAACCACTTTTGGCATTTACGATGTACCGGACCTGAGGCTTATCCTGTCTTTGTGGAGGATGAGGAAGGGTGGAACAGCCATAACAGCACGGAGTTCTGTGACTCCGCAGACTGAAGTCAAGGCCAGGAGGAACACTGTTTCTCAAGTGCAGCCAAAGCAGATGGTTTAAAAGAGGGTAAAATTAGCTTTTCCTAAACAAAATCAAGGTCCCATGGTGGGTTGATAAGTTTCCTTGAGGGTTTAAGGTGCAAAACTCTGAGGGCGCTCCAAAAGTAGGCAAGCATTAATGGCAGATAAGTGAGTCTTAATGAAAGAGTAGGCCAACCCTGAATGTAGTAAAAGTGAGCCTTAATGTAAGAGTAGGCCAACCTTGAATGTAACAAGTCACACAATTATTGGAGTACTGTTGGGATGTCTGATAGAACAGGTTGGGGTTTGAGCTTAAGGCAACAGATGGAAATTTCATTCACTTGGCTGTGTAAGACTTCCTGATGATAGGTTTCCTGGCTTCTTGTAGGATTTGAACAACCTCTTCAGAAAAGTCATGTCTCGTAGGGATTAGAATGCTATCATCCAGAGGGTTAGACTGAGTGAGGTCAGAATGGGATGAAGAAGCTGCCCTTTCTGTTAAGTGATTAGATCTGGTTTTGGAGGGATTCTCCAGTAATCTCCCTTTGATAAGTGAAACAGGACAGAGAGCTAGTGCTGTCAAGGCCAGAAAGGTCCAGAAGCAGGAGTTTTGGAGATTTCCTCTGGATCTTAAGAAGGAGCCTTGGGAGCTGAGGTACACGTAAAGAAACAACCCGTCCATTGGAAGAAGAAGGCATATGTTCTCCAGGCTGGGGGTTATGGATTCATTGTGCAGAAAAGCAGGAGCAGTTGATACTTTGGGGAGGCAAACAGGTCTTTATGGAGAATCCCCCAGCTGAGAGTTATGGATTCGAACACCTCTATGTTCAAGGACCATTTGTGAGGGTCCTCCAAGTCCCTACTTAGAGACTCTCCCAATACATTCTGGTGAGAGGAAATGTACATTGCTGTAAGTGTAAGATTCAGCTGAAAGGCTAGGTGCCAGATCTCCTGTGCTAGCCTGCACATGGGGTAGGATCTTGTGCCGCTCCCTGTCTATGCACCACATCACTGTGATGTTGTCCATATCACCAGCAGAGTGCCTGGTTTCCAAAGATGTGAGAATGTCTGTATTGCTTGTAGAAGTGCCCTCATTTTCTTTAAGATGATGTGCTGAGTACAGGGGCAAACCACTTCCATTGCACTCTGTAGACTCCTATCCAAGCCCCCCATGCTCTGTCTGAAACATCTGTGAAAATGACTTGGTTGTGCAGGACTTGGGTGAATGGAAGAGCTGGGTTGAGTGCAAGCTGGTTGCTCCACCAAAGGAGTGCTTTTCTGATGCACTTTCTTTCTGATTCAAGAAAGAAAAGGAATGTGGGCATTGAGAGGGTGAGAATGCTGGGATCACACTGACTTCAGATACTATTGTATTTTTCTCATGAGTAATTTGGTGAGAGGCAGCATAGGGATGGTGGCAGCCATGAGTTCCAGGGCCCTGACAGCTAGTTTGGCCAGGTAATGATCCTTCTTGGAAAGCATTAAAGAATACACTGGCTAGGGAGGTGGCTCTCTCTTGAGGAAGAGAAGCATGCATGCCAGACATGTCCAGATTGCATCCCAGAAAGGTAGCTGTTGGACGTGAATGAGCTGGGATTTTTCGTAAGTCATGGTGAATCCCAGGAGAATCAAAGGTCACACAATGTAGCAAAGGAGATTTAGAACAGTGTCCTTGGCAAAAGCCTGGAGTAGAATGTCATCTAGGTAAGTGAATATCTGTATGCCCTGAGTGTGACAAAAAGCAACTATTGGAGTCAGACACTTTGTGAAAACCTTTGGAGCTGCAGAAAGACCAAAGGGCAAAGCATTAAGCTGAAAATGTGATAACCCAGTAAAGAACCTGAGAAATTTTCTGCCTGAAGGGCAGACGGAATATGAAGATAAGCCTCCTTTAGGTCTAATAATACCCGAAATGCTTGAGGAAGTAAAAAGGGTAGAAGTGTTTGTAAGGACAGCATTTTGAAGGAGCGAACTCTTACAAAGGTGTTTAGCCAAGAGAGGTCCAGGATAGTCCTTCATTGTCCCTGTTTACTTGGGACAAGAAAGATCCTGGAGTAAAATCCCTTCCTTAAATAGGATTTGGGGACCTCTTCTATGGTTTCCTGGGCCAGTAAGTCTTGCATGATAGCGTCTAGCAGGTGTAACAGGCTGGGAAAGAGGGGCTATTCCCCTGGGAGTTGGGCTGCTTTCACAAGACATAGTGTAAACTTCCTTGATAATGTTTCCACTTGTTTGAGGTTATTGCTTTCCAGAAAGTAAAAGAAAGAGTCTTTTTGAGAGGGGAGTGGAGGGGTAAGCTTTGGAGAGGGGGATGGGTAGGATATTATTACAAGGGTCTATTACCAAACTGAGGTCTCCCAGAAGGGGTATACCTCTGCGGTTTTCTGGGAATCTTTTCTTCATAATTTTCCATTGCCTATGAGGTGTTCTAGAATCTCTATTGGTGAAGGAGATGGATTTTGTTGGATAATTTCTGTGGTACCAAGGAACTGTAGAAAGCAGAATCGGACAGCAATCTTTCATTGCCTTTCCCTGTTCCTACAAAGCCTTGAAAAAAACTAGCAACCTGTGAACCAAAAAGGAGGTTCTTATCCAAGGGGGAGTCTATAATCTTAGTATAATCTTAGACTTGAAATCTTCTGGAATAAGCTGGCCACATAGTCATACAACATGATCACTGAGCCAGTAGCAGCAGCCCTGGAAAAGGTATCCACAGCATTATAACTAAATGTTATACTGTGTCCAGCTATTTGAGAAGCCTAGGCCACTAGAGAACTGCATATGCTGTTTTGACTCAAGTATCTGGGGCTCTGTGATAGTCTTGCTTAAGGACTGCAGCGCAGAGAGTAAGTATTTGGTCATTTTAGTTTGGTAATGTATAGCTCTGAAAGCTAAAATTGAGGAAGTGTTCACTTTCTAACTTACCTGCCCACTGCTCGACTGTTCTTGTTATTGGGGAAAACATCAGTGCTGAGGAGCAACTCTGAAGGCTTGTCTAAGGCCAGGGAAACTGCAGCTGGGTCTGCCACAGAGTTTCTGTAAAGGTACTTAAGTTTATCTGGAACTTTGTAGAACCTACCTGGCCTTTTTAAAGCAGGAGGTTAAGAATGCAGTGCTGAAGTATTGGCCTGAAATGCATTCAGGTAAGCATCTATCACTGGGGGAACTGGAGGAGGATCAGGAGTGCCCATCACTAATAGGTTGTAGTATCTCTTTTGCACCTCAGACACCTGTCTGCATTGCTGGGAAGAGTAGTTGAGAGAAAGATCAGTATCTCTGTCAGGTCCTCCTCACAAGAGGAAGAATTTAATGCCAGTTTGTGTGGTGCGGACTGAGGTGGCTGAGTCACAAAGAAAGGTGGCTTCAGAGACATGATTGCCTTGAATAACCCCAGAGGAAAATAGAAGTTATGTACTTATCATAACTTAGTGTCTGTGTTGTCCAGTTTCATTATGCATCACAAATGAGTCTTCAGATCTGTCCTCAGATCCAACTCGGCCCGTTTCCTCCAGACATACGATCCGAGTCTCAAACTCCTCCCTCTACCACGATGCCTCACTCCTCTTCAAACCCTCAGATCAAATTTGCTGCTCCTTTCTCAAGATAATTATCCCAAAGGAAGTAGAAATACAGAGAAAAAGACCTATTCGAGTCCAAACTAGGAACCAGAGTGATCCAAAATCCTCTAGATTGCTCTCAGCTGTAAAAAGGAAGTGGGAAGGAGGGTGGGATGTGATGCATAATGAAACTGGGCAACACAGATACCAAGTTATGGTAAGTACATAACTTCTAATCTGATGTTGTCCATTTCATTATGCATTACAAATGGGTCAGAGTCCCCAGCTACATAAACCCTGGGAGGACCTCAAGGAAGGATATGCTTGAACACCGCAGAACCAAATGATGCTCTGTTCCTGGAAATAAAGTCCAACTTGTAGTGAGACACAAATGTATGGGTTGTGGACCAAATAGCTGTAGCACAGATTTCATCAACTGGAATTCTAGCAGAAAAGGCTGAGGAGTTTGGCACTGATCTGGTGGAGCGGGCTCTAACTGGAATGGGAAGTTGCTTGCCTTGCTGGGAATAAACTGTAGAAATACACTCTGTAATCTACTTGGCTAATGTAAACTTAGACACAGCCTGGCCCAACCTGTTTGGGGAAAAGGCAATGAAGAACTGCTCTGATTTTCTCTGAAGTCTAGTTCTATGTAGGTAGAAATGTAATAGTCTATGAACATCCAAGGAATGTAACATATATTCACCTTTATTGGAGTAATCTTCGGTATGAAAGAAGGATTCATTCTAACAGAGACTCTATCTTTGAAAAAGATTATGTACGATGGTTGAGAAGACAGAGCTTGTAATTCTGACACTCTTCTAGCTGATGTAACAGCCACAAGAAAGGCCGTTTTCCACGACAAATACTTTATCTCGCAAGAACTAGCATGTTTAAAGGGTTTCTGAGTAAGACCTTGGAGTACCACTGTAAGATCCCAAGGAGGAGAAGAATCTTTGATTGGAGGCCTAAGCTGAAAAACTCCTTTTAGAAAGGCCTGATATAGTCTGGAAGAGGAAAGGATAGAGGAAATCCCAACTCCCTTCCCCACATGGAAATTTGTGATAGCTGGAAGTTGTACCTTTAAGGTAGAAAAACTAGCTCCGTCATGGAAAGTAAGCTTAGGGATGCAAGGACATCCAAGACTGAAGCTGAAAAGGGGGCAATATTCCTTTGTGAGGCCCACATGGAAAACCTCTTCCATTTGTTACAATATATTTTCTTAGTGGAGGGCTTTTGAGAGACAAGGATAATTTCACAGACAGGGGAAGGTAGCCTGGACTTTAGCAAAATCACTGGAAATGGAGAAACCAAGCAGTTAGTTTGAGGGATCAGAGATTAGGAATCTGTCATTCTGACAGATGGGAAGTCAGATCTTGTCTGGGATCCAGTATCCATGGAGGATATTTGCTGTGAAATTGCATGAAGGGGAACCATACCTGATGAGGCCAGTGAGGGGCAATGAGGATTAGATTGGTCTTCAACCTGCTGGCTTTCTGTAGTACTTTGGGTATCAGGGGAATCAGAGGATAAGCATAAAGCAGACCCGGGGGCCAATAGTGGACTAGAGCCCCCCCCCCCCCCCCCCCCCGGATGACTCTCCCACATGTGCACTCAGAGAGATGTAATTGCTGCACTTGTTGTTTAGGGGAGAGACAAATAGGTCGCAGCAAGGTTGGCCCCATTGGCTGAAAATGTCCTTCACCACTGACTATTTCAGGGATTTAATATCAACCTGCTCAAACTGTCCAATAGAATGTTGGACTCTCCTGGGATGTAACTTGCAATGAGAAAGCGATTTGAAGCAATCACCCATCCTCAAACCATCATGGCCCCTCTGCAGAGTGGGTAAGAACGGGTTTCCCCCTGCTTGTTGATGTACCATACCGCCGACATATTGTCTGTCAAGATTGCAAGTGTCCACAGAGGAAGACAGTCCTAAAAGCCTTGCAATGCGAGAAGAAACGCCCTCATCTCCAGGATGCTTATGTAAAATTTGTTCTCTGTTGTGGACCACATGCCTTGGACCATCTTTCCTTGAAAATGCCCCCTCCCCCCAACAGGGAGACATCTGTGGTCACTGAGGCCAAAGGGGCAGAGAACAAAGGGTCTGCCGAGATGAAGGTCTGCAATCATCCACCACTGCAGGTGATGCCCGCAAATCGGAGTAAGCCTGACCGGGGTTGATAATGGGTGACATCGAATAGACAAGGGCGCTAGAAGAATGGTGACCGACATGGAACGTAAAGCCATGAGGACTAGGTGAGCTGGAGGAGATGGGGTATCTAGTAGGCATTGAACCTGCTGCTTCAGGAATCTCATTCTCTGTAGGGGTAGAGCTACAGTTTGAGTGACTGTGTTCAATTGCGACCTGATGAATTCAATGTCCTGTATTTGGGTTATCTTGTATTTTGCCATGTTCATTGTGATACCCAGGAGGCGGAACATATGCAGCATCACCTGAAATCCCTGATGCCTTGTGGGTGTTGTTAGGAGCCAATCATGCCGGTAGGGAAACACCTGGAATCCTTGCAGACAGAGATGCACTGCAACTATTACCATGCATTTGGTGACGACCCAGGGGGCAGTGTTGAGGCCAAAGGGCAGTGCTCTGAACTAGTAATGATCGGCCCCCAGCAGGAAGCGTAAATGTCTTCTGGAATGCCTGTCTATTTTGATATACTATGCATCCTGGAGATCTGCAGAGCACATCCAGTCATCCTTCCACAGGAGTGGCAGAATGGACTGCACTGTAACCATGTGGAACTTTGTCTTCTTGACAAATAGATTCAGACTGCTCAGATCCAAGATGAATCGAGGGTCCCCAGTCTTCTTTGGCACCAAAAAGAAGCATGAGTAAGATCTGCATCCTATTTGTTCAGATAGGACCTGCTGAATGACTCTTTTGTCTAGAAGTTTTTGTCCTTCTAGAAGTGCACTCTCCCCTCTGACTAGCTGGCATATCAGGGAGATGCTCATCAGTGTGGGTAGGAGGAAGGGAAAAGGGAGTATAGTAACCTCTGAAAATTATCAGGCATCATTTGTTATGTCTGTCCAGGCTTCTGGGTGTAAGAATAGTCTGGCCCCAACTGCCTCCAGAGTAGGACTCAGGAGTACTGAAAGTGCTTGTCAGAGAAGGGTTCCCTGAAGCCCTGGTTCTGTGGACCCCCTCTACCTCTGGGGCTGCATCTACCATTGAATCCTCTCCCTCTGCTTCTAGAAAAGGATTCATCTTGCTAACCAGGAAAGGGCCCTTGGGATTTACAGAACCACATCTTCTTCCCGCTTCACTGGTTCCTGGAAATGATCCACTGGGGGGAAGAAAACTTGAACCCTACAGCAGATAAGGTCTTGCCCTCCTGTTTGCTGTGGGTAAGAGTCTCCTTAACTGTCAAAGGGGGCGTTAATGAACAATGCCTTGAAGGGCTCCACAAACTCACACAGTCTCATCCAGGCATATCTCCTAAGGGCTATGCCTGAATCAACCACTCTGTTGCTCCCTCTGCTGTGTGGGAGATTAGCCTCATCAAAGAGTTAGCAATAGAAGCCATATTGTTCAGCTGTGTGGAAACCTTTTTGAAGTTTTCCTCATACAGTGACTGTGTCACAGAGGTGGAGATTTCCTTCATCAGGTGTTTCTTTTTTTTAATACTCACAGTGAAAAAGTGGCTGAGGTATACACCCACTTCGCATGTCTTTGTTCAGTGGGTGGACAGTAGAGCTCTGTTCAGGGAGTTGGTGACTGCTGATACCACAGTGGCATCAACCAGGACACCTTTACTCCAGAAAGGATGATCCTGAGGGGGACTAAGGTACTTATCTGCTTGCTTCGGGATTGGTTCCTTGGTGTCAGGTTCCTTCCAAGCCCAGCAGGTGATGAGGTCAATATTAGAGTGGGAGAGCTGAGAGGATTAAGAAGACAGGGAAGAATGAGTCAACCAAACCAGTGACATGCTTGGCTGGGTGGTCTGAGCCAGAAAGAAGGCATTGCTCCAGTGCGTAGTGTGACTCCAAGATCTACGATCCGGGTGGGTGTGATATGGAGTCTGCTTCAGAGACGAGGAGCTGTGGATTCTTAGGAACGAGGAGCTGTGGATTCTTAGGATTTCTGACAGCTCTGAATGGCTGCTCAGATCCAAGGTCAGGTGATCCAACAGAGCAGGAAGTTTGGTTGGCACTGATTCCCCTCGATCTGAGGGGCCTTTCAGATCCAGAGAGAAGTGAGGGCAGGATGGATCCGATGTCGATGGATCTGAAAGCTTCCTGCACTTTTCTGAAGTAGAAGTTAATGCCCCTGGGGAAGCAGAGGGAGCACATTTCTTTTGAATAGGAGTCTGGACACCACAGGAGGGAAGAAGCCCTCTTAAAATAAGCTTGTTCCTCCTATCAGTGAGGGCCTGGGAATTGAAGGCTGAGCAGATGTTGCACAGCATCTTCAAGTACTCTGGACCCAAGAAATAAATGCACCTCTTGTGGGCATCCAACTGGGGAATCTTATGCCAGCAAGAGGCATACCTCTTAAAGCCAGATGTTTTTTTACGGCTTTCTGCTATGCTAGAGAAAAAGCACTCGCACAAGCACTACTTGCACTCACTCACCAATTACTCATTAAACTTACAACTAAAATTATAACTAAAAATAGTGGGAAAGCTTTTTTTTTTTTTTAAAGAAAGAGAGAGAGAGAAAGGGGGAAAGAAAAGAATGGAAAGGTGGGAAGATCCCTAACGCCAGCAAAAACTACAGGAAAACTGTCTAACAGGAGGGGAGGTTATATCTAAAAGTAAGCTAACTACAAAAGGGAAGAAAGAGTTCTAACTTACAGGAAAGTTTACAAGAGGATATAAGAAAGTTATATCCTCACCATAACGTTCCATCTGTGTTGTCGATCTTCATTCATTCTTGATGAATGGGTCTCGGTTCTGACCCCTTGAAACCAGCTTGGCCGTTATACAGCTCGCGCCAGCCAAAAAACTCTCTTGCTAAGACTCTGCCTATAATATCCCTCTCTCCAGTACCTCAGATCAAGTTTGCAGACAAAGTATAGGAGGATAACAGAAGCCATGTGTCCAAACCTCCAGATGTCCTTAGGAGGGGGCAGGAAGGTGGGATGCCAAGAATGAATGAAGACTGACAACACAGATGGAACGTTATGGTAAGGACATAACTTCTTTATCTGATGTTGTTAATCTTCAGTCATTCTTAATGAATGGAGCAGAGTCCCCAGCTACTTTATGTCCTGGGTGGCCCTATGGAAGGATATTCCTGAGCACCATAGAGCTGAAAGATGCTCTTCCCCTGGAGACCATATCCAGTTTGTAATGAGTGATAAAGGTATGCGGGAGTGGCCCATGTTGCGGCTCATGTATTTCTTCTATGGAAGCCTTAGAGTGGAAAACAGCTGCTGAAGTGGATACAGATCTGATAGAATGCACTTTAACAGGTGCAGGCAATTTCAGGTTATTATGATTGTAAATGAAAGTAACACAGTCCCTAAACCATTTTTATAAGGCAACCTTCAAGACAGGTTTACCCAAAGTTGAACATGAAAAGGATACAAAAAATTGGTCTGATTTTCTAGATAGTTTGGTTCTGTCACGATAGAAACGTAACTGTCTTTGAATGTCTAGCAAATGCAAGCAATATTCACCTTTATTCGAAAAATTTGGAAAGAAGACAGGCAAATCTATAGTCTGTTTAATATTAGATTCCGAGACCACTTTAGGTAAAAAAAGAAGGACTGGTTCTTAATGACACCCTATCCTTATAAAAAATTATATAAAGGTGTTTCACACATAAAGTCTACAATTCAGAAACTCTCCTGGCTGAAGTGATGGCCACTATAAAGAGTTTTCCATGACAGGAACTTGAGATCACAAGTGGCTGCTGGCTCAAAGGGGTATAGAACTAAAGATTGCAGTACCAGGATCAAATCCCATGGAGCTATAGGATCCTTAAATGGCAGCTTTCAACACAAAGCACCTTTAAGAAAAATTTTGAATAAAATGATGGGAAATCAAGGTATGATCCTCAAACCCGTTGTGGAAATTGGAAATGGCTGCTAACTGGACTTTGATGGCAGCAGAAGCTCATTTCTCAAAAAGTGAGGCCAGAAGTTTCAAGATCTTGTCAACCAGGGCTAAAAAGAGATCTAAATTATTGGTACGGACCTAAATTGAAAATCTCTTCCATTTGCCAAGATAGAGTTTCCTAGTGGATGGTTTATGAGAAGCCAGAAGGATTTTTTGTAGTCTAGAAAGTAAATTGTTCTGCCTGGTAGTTAATGGAACTGGATATGCCAAGCTGTCAGCTTGAGATTGTGAAAGTTGGGATGCACCAATCCCTGCAAGTGAGACAACAGGTCTGGGACTGGGTCCAAAATCCAAGGAAGGTGAACCAAGTGAGGTCAAAGGAAGGGGAACCAGACTTGACGGGGCTAATAGGGTGCAATGAGGATCACTTTGCTTTTCTCAGCCTTTGGGCTTTCTTCAATAGGGGAATGAGAGGAATTGGGGGAAAGGCATAAAGTAGTTGAGGGGACCAATTGTGAAGGAGTGCATCTCTCAGGGACTCCCCCTGGGGGGAATATGAGCAAAATAGCTGCTGCATTTGTTGTTTATTGGGAAGGCAAATAGATCGCAGCAAGGCTGGCCCCAGGGATGAAAAATAGTCATTGTTACCTTGGGATTGAGAGACCATTCGTGAGGCAGGAGGATGCATCTGCTCAGTTTGTCCACTATCAAGTTGGAGCTTCCCAGGATGTGCATTGCTATTAGAAAGCAGTTTGAAGTGATAGCCCATTGCCATATCCTGAAAGCTTCCTGACACAGGGGGTAAGATCTGGTTCTGCCTTGTTTGTTGATGTAGCAGACTACTGACATGTTGTCTGATAGGATTGCAATTGGCCCCAAAGAAAGGACAGACTGAAAAGCTTGCAATACTATAAGCACTGCCCTCATTCTAGGACATTGATATGCAGATTTACCTCTTGCGGGGAACAAGTGCCTTGAATTGTTCTTCCCAGATAATGCCCTCCACCAAATCTGGGAGGCATCCATGGTCACTACGGCAGTGAGCGGAGAGGGAGTGAAGGTGTGGCCCCTTAGATTTTTCTCTGAATTCATCCACCAGTATAGATCCTTCTTGCAGTGATTTATCAAAATCGGATGAGACACTGGCTGTGTCAGTACTGACCGTTACACTGAGTAAAAGACACTCCTTGGTCTGAAACTGTATACCCAAAATTAAAAGCAACCAGTAGCCAGTAGTCCAACAAAGTATTTTAATCCTTAAAAAAACAATAAAAGACAAAACAGCAGTCTTGTCTTGGGTAATCCACAAAGCGGACAATCCACAGTTAGGCATAGGAACATCAGTGAAAAAGCTCTCAGCAACTGAACGAAAAAATAGGCAAGCGTTTTAAATTACAGACCATCAAACCCATAGATTCTGGAAAAATAGGTGTTAAAATACACATCAATTCCTACTACCAATTAACAGTTAAAGCAGTAGTGTTTGCAAAAATGTTTTTAAAATGAATTAAAAACAATCTAAACCCTAAATCTAAGTCTCAGTAATACAACCCTGCTCCCCTATATGTAAAAGTATTATGTGAGAATTGTTAACATTCATTCTATCTTAAAAATTCTTTTAATTTTATCATTTTAATGCCCTTTGCTTCAAAACGAGCATCAAAGAAATGTGGTCATTAATACCGGGCAGTTGATTGGCATTCAGGGACAGTTGCCATCTCAAGTCCATTCTACCAATCTCATTACACCAATCCCCTCCCCTCTCACTATGTTTAACCACCTCCAAAATACCAAACTTATATCCCTTAAAATTATTACATACCTGTGCGTGTCTGTACAGGGCATTATTCTTGTTATGGTTTTCCATTGCATATAAATGTTCATATGTTCTTCTTAAAGATCTCTCCATTTTACCTATGTAAAATGTATTACATCCCTGACAAACACTCACATAAACTAGTCCCTTGGTTTGACAATTCCCTCCAACCAAGTAAATTCTACATAGTGGGTGGCCTATCATAATCTCTGTACTTTCCAAAACATGTGGACATTGGTTACATCTGCCACATTTTTTAGTTCCCGTTTTCATTAAATTGTGGGGTTGGGTGTTCGAATAGGTATTTCATATTGTGTCCTACTTTATATGAAAATGTAGGTCTCTCCCCCCAAAAATTCATGAGGTCTGCATTGCCTTCTAAAATGACCCAGTTTTTGATTAGTATATCCTGCACCTTGTGTCCAAATGACCCATATTGGGTAACCATTGAGTGCGTATGTGTATTGCTAGTATCTGTAATTTGAGGAGTTTTAGTAGGTTGGGTTTGACCTAGTAAAGGAATGTATCTAGTACCCCATCCACTTAAAACATCCGCACCTAACTCACGGACCCAGTTCTCTGGGTAACCCCTGTCAATGAACATTTGACTTAAGTTACCTAACTCTCTCTTAAAGCTGTCCTTGGTTGAACACATTCTGGCCCCTCGGATCATCTGCCCTTTCATTAGATTCTTTTTAACGCAGAAAGGATGTTGACTGTTAAAACTTAAAAAGCTGTTAGAATACGTGGGTTTACGGTATACCTTCGATGTAAAACTTTTTGTATTTAAATCCTTAGTAATATTAACATCTAAGTAATTAATGCTTATAGGGTCATAGGTATGTGTAAATTTTAAGTAATCAGTTACACTGTTTATGTAATCCACAAAACTGTCTACCATAATAATGTCCCCCTTCCATAAAATAAAAACATCAATCAAGTACCGTAAATTAAATAGCCAATGCCTCGCAAAGTCTGAGTCAAAAATATAACATTTCTCCCACATGGACATAACAAGATTTGCTTAAATCGGGGCACAAATTGACCCCATGGCAATCCCTTTTTTCTGTCTGTAAAACTCCTCCTCAAAAACAAAATAGTTATTACTCATAACAACACTGATCATATTAGCATTTAAATCGCTGTATTCCAATAAGGCCTCATGAAACAAATCCAGTCCTGTATCATGTGGGATGGAGCCAAATAGATCTACTCCATCTACTTTTGAAAAACCAAAAACCTGTGGTCTCATTAAAAAAGTCTTGCTGGATCCTGGACAAAAAATCCCAAGAATCAAATAACACATGTCCTATAGTACGTAATGTGTCCTTCAATAATTGGTCAATAAATATTCCAAGAGAATAAGTAGAGCTGTTCTGTGCTGCTACTATAAGCCTGTAAGGGGGGTGTACCACATTTTTGTGTACTTTTGGTATGCCAAATACCGTTGGAGTGTAAGGGTGTTTATTTTGTAAAAAGTTAAATATTTCCTCATTAATCACTCCCTGAAGTAAACTGTCTTCCAAAAACAGTTGTAATCTTCTATGAGGGATGTTAATTTCATTAATGGAAGCTGTTTCATATTTATCAGTGTATAATAGCATATTGGTAATGTCATTAACATAATCCATTTTATCAACCAATACAACACCTCCCCCCTTGTCGGGCCTCATAACACGTATATTGTCTGATTCCCTAAACTTTTTAAAAAGTGCTATTTCCTCTGTGGTTAGGTTGTAAAACTTTTCTTTGTGACTTTGAAACTCCTTGAAAATTTTACTTATACAAACTTTTTTTAAATGTGCCACAGAGGGGTGTAACAGGGGATTAAAGGTGCTTTTCCTCCTAAACCTACCAGGTAAGTAGCCTGTTAATTCCTCTTTATCCTGGAAAAATATCTGGTGGTTGAGCTGTCTGGTGTAAAGTTTTAATTCTGTAATCACACCAGCTAAATCTGGTTTCTTAACAGGTATGAATTTGAACCCCTTTTCAAACAGGGAAAAATTAGGTTTCCATAACAAGGTGTTCTGTGCAGTTAAATATATTAAAAACATGCAGGCTTAAAAGTTTACCATCAAAACTAGAGGTAATATCACAATAATAATCCTGTACTCTCAGTACCTGTTGTGGTTTTTGTTGTTCCAGAATGTTCTGGGTCCCCTCTGTGGTCTCTCTCTCAGGGTCTGTTGTCCCCCTAAAAAAAATTGTCTATTTCTTTCATGGTTTAAAATTCTTTCCGACCTACGTAAAGGGGGGTAGTCTTGGTCGAATACTTCATCATTCTCACCATTAAAACCTTCCAATTGTTCTTCTTCATTCATACCCCTCATGTCAAACCCTGTGGACCCCAGATCATTGGTGTAATTCTCCCCCTTATTATAATCAGAATTGTCACCATAATAACTTTTGGGTAGCTGATAAGCTTTCTTATATTTGTATTCCAACTCATCCCTCCTTAATTTCTTTTGTTTTCTAATGATGTTCTCCTTCACCTGTTGCTCAGTTTTAATAAACATATTGTCATATTTGGATTTATAGTTAACAAAATTTACATAATTCAAAATATCATCAAGTTTATTAATGTCCTCTAATAGTTTATTAATTTTGTTATTATTGATTTTAATTATAAAGTGTAGCAATTCCACATCATGTTTATCAAACATGGCTAGTTCTTCTAACTCCTATTGCCCTACAGTTAAACCATTGGGGAATTTGCTCATTCGCAACCCCTTGGGTATACTTTATTTGATACATTCTGCAAGGTACGCATTGTTACGTACCTTGCTCATTTTCTGCTCAAAGTCCTTAAAACGTTACTGTACATCCGTCAATCTCCTCGGTCTGTCATTGGAAACAGTAATGGTTTGTCCTGGACCCAGCATTCAAAACAGGTCTTTCTGTGATGTTCTTGTGAAGCATTTGTGTTATTGGGCTGTCCACAAGGTATGCTATTGCCAGGAGAATGCCCTTCTATTCGCCAGAGATTCAAAGTTCCTTCCCCATTTGGGCCTAAAGGAACAGATTCTGTCACTATCGTCACAAGCTGTGAAAGTGCTGGGAATGCTGGGGCTTGAAGTTTATCCAGCATTTTTTGTAGTTGCTAGTATTGTAAAATCATTAGTTTAAACCAATACCCAGTGTTGTTACTATCAATACTATTCCCTGCATCTGCATTAGAGCTTTCCAAAATGTCCATTTGGGACAAAAAATCATTGTTTAATTTCATATTTGAGACGAGAACAGGTTCAGAGACAATCTGAAAACTGAAGGTCCTGTGGGTATTGACAGACCCTACACTCAATACAATACTCAAAACCAAAACACGAGTATGAACGGAGTGTAACAAAAAAACAGAACACTGAGTAAAAGACACTCCTCAGTCTGAAATTGTATACCCAAAATTAAAAGCAACCAGTAGCCAGTAGTCCACCAAAGTACTTTAATCCTTAAAAATACGATAAAAGACAAAACTGCAATCTTGTCCTGGGTAATCCACAAAACAGACAATCCACAGTTAGGCGTAGGAACATCAATGAAAAAGCTCTCAACAATTGAACCAAAAAATAAGCAAGTGTTTTCATCTGTTCAAATTACAGACTTCATCAAAAAGTACAGTTGTGTACACTTGCCATAAATGTAGATGTTCGAGTGTATTCACTGTTGCAGTCATCACATTTGGGTTATCTTACAGTAACCCTCAGTCGGCCTGATTATCAATGTCTTGGGTCCTGCGTCGGTTGCTGTCTCATCTTCCATGACGTCAGGTAGTCAGGGGTATAAAGCATGCAGCTGACGCCATTACATCAGTTTTTCTTGCCCCAGATGTCAGGTGCCCCCCTAATGGGAAGCAATTAAATACACACACACACACACATACACACACACACATATATATATATATATATATATATTATATATATATATATAGGTCTACTTTAAAACACCGACACGCAAAACACCGACAACGAGAACACCGAGACTGGAAGATCGACAACTGAGATGACCGACAGTTTAAAAGCATGAAACTTCACATGCCTGACAAATCACAATCCCGACAATCAACAAAACAAAACAAATACCTTTTCCGAAAAACACACACACAAAACAAGCACAACAAAAACCTTACAAACCTACACTAAACCTTACATACATAACTATCTATGCACTAACCTTAACCCAAACCCTAACCCTAAGGTCCGTCACTATCGCACACCCACCTAACCCGCCCCTAACCCTAAAGTCTGTCACTATTGCACACTTACCTTACCCGCACCCTAACCCTAACTCATTTAACCTTCCCCTAACCCTAAAATCTGTCACTATAGCACACTTACCTTAACATGCCGGTATTCTCAGCGTCGGGCTTTTAAACTGTCGGTCATCTCAGTTGTCGATCTTCCGGTCTTGGTGCTCATCGTTGGTGTTTTGCGTGTCGGTGTTTTCAAGTAGACTATATATATATATATATATATATATATATATATATATATATATATATATACACACACAAGGTTATACCTCCAACAAAAAAGCAAATACACCAAAAAGCTTTTAAGCATAGTAAAGGAGCGTAGAGGTATAGCCAAAAGAAGTCAGGGGGCTGGAGGGAGGGTAACCAGGACTGCAACACTGAATACACTCGAACATCTACATTTATGCTAAGTGTACAGAACTGTACTATGTTCTTCATATTTCACTTTTGCAGCCATCACATTTGGGTAGATTCCCAAAGCTAAGGATTGGAGGAGGAATTTAAATAGCATTAGGACCAGCTATAAAGCCCTACAAGACTGCAGTGGCAAAGCCAGCTCTGGATTTAGAGAAAATTGGCAACTGGTAATGCTTGGTGAAGGTAATGCTTGATGAAGGTATGTACAGAACTCCAGGTAGCAGCTTCTAGAATGTCTCTGGTAGGGACACCTCTGAGAAAGGCTGTAGAGATAGATGCAGCCCTGGTTGAATGGGGTCTAATCCCGTGTGGGATAGGTTTTCCATGATGCTTATAGCAGAAATGAATGCAATGGCCTATCCATTTAGAAATGGTTTGCTTTGAAATAGCCTTCCCCTCTGCCCCTGCAGCAAATGCCACCAGCAGTTGTTCAGATTTCCTTTGAGGTTTAGTCCTGCCCAAGTAAAATCGAAGTTCTGTGCACATCTAAGGAGTGTAGTATCCATTCTCCTTTGTTCTGTGGATTAGAAAAGAAGGTTGGCAAATGAATGGATTGATTAAGAGCCACACTGGATACCACCTTGGGCATGAAAGAGGGATTGGTCCTGAGGGACACCCTGCCCGCATGAAAGATGAAGAAAGGCTCCACTGCCATAAGGGCCTGTAATTCAGATACCCTTCTTGCTGAAGTGATTGCTAAAAGGAAAGCTGTTTTCCAAGAAAGGAATTTTAACTCTGCACTTGCAGCTGACTCAAAAGGAGGCAGAGTGAGTTTTTCCAATACAAAGTTAAGGTCCCAGGCTGGAGTTGGGGCTCTTCTGGGTGGTCTTAAGTTTTTGGCCCCTCTGAGAAACTGCTTGAGCACTGGGTGAGAAAAGAGGGGTGGGTCTGTGTTGTAATGAGCTGAAATGGCTGAGGCATGAATTTTGATGGAGGAAAAGGAAAGGCCCTTGTGAAGCATCTCAGTTAAGTATTGAAGAATCTGAGGTAAATTGGGTGCTGCTGTGGCCATCCCTTGAGTTTGATTCCAGGCACAGAATCTTTTCCACTTTTCAGCATAAGATTTTCTAGTACTAGGCCTCCTTGCCTACAAAATGACATCCAACACTTGTTTACTGAGGGATGGTAACAGAGACATTGGGTAAATAGCCAGGCTGCCAGGTTCAGGGTTTGAAGCTGGGGGTGCAGAATCTGGCTCTCCTGCTGTGATAGCAGGGTAGGGGTCTGAGGCAGGTGCCATGGGGCTAGCCGTGACACACTGCACAAGAGGGAGTACCAGTGTTGGCATGGCCAGTCTGGTGCAATCAGTATCATCCTTGGTTTGTCCTGTTTGATCTTTAGTAGTACTTTGGAGAGGAGAGGCAGAAGAGAAAAGGGCATAAACTGATAGATTTTTCCAGCTGAAGGACAGAGCATCCACTTTCCAAGCTTGTTTGTAGGGAGTCCTTGTGCAGAATTTGTCCAATTGGTAGTTCTGGGGGGAGGCAAACAGGTCTATATCTTTGCTCCCCAATTTGTTTATCAACATGTTGAAAGTCTTTGGTTATCCACTCGTGTGGGTCCATGAGATTTCTGCTTAGTTCATCTGCCAGTGTATTTAGTTTTCCTGGCAAGAATTGAGCCTGTAGATGCACTTGGTAGCTCAAGGCTGTATTCCACAGCCATGGCTAGTCTGCAGAGGGGGTAGGAATGGGTACCCCCCTGCTTGATTATGTACCACATAACAATGGTGTTGTCCGTCTTTACCATTAATTGTCCTGGAAAAATGTGGTCCTTGAAGGTTGTCAGAGTATTCTGTACAGCTAACGTTTCTTTTTGATTGATATGCAGGTGCATTTGACTTGGGTTCCATTTGCCCTGAATGCACTTCCCTGCCAGGGGAGCCCCCCATGCATAGTCTGATGCATCTGTTGTTAGGGTTTGAGTAGCAGGGGTAGAGTGAATCATAGTCCCTTGTTTTGGTGGCAGGCCTCTGCCCACCAAAGGAATTCTAACCATAGGCAAGGTATAATAGGAATCATTGCTTCTAGATCCTGAGAATGTTGACACCATAGGCTTTTTAGATACCATTGTAGTTTCCTCATATGCAGTCTTGCATATGGAATTAGTAGAATGCACAAGGCCATGAACCCCAAGGCTTGCAGTATTTGCCTTGCAGATAGCAGGGTTTTTGTGGCCACTAGTTTGAAGTATGTTGTCAAATGAATTTGTTTCTCTGGTGTGAGGAAAGCCATCTGGGAAGATGTGTTCAAGCTTGCTCCCTGGAATATAATTTGTTGACAGGGTACCAGCTGTGATTTCGTTTTGTTTATTGTGTACCCCAGACAAGTTAGTACCTTTTGTACAAATGCCAGATGATACAAAAGTATGTCCTGGCTTTCTGCCTGAATTAGACAATCATCCAGGTATGGGTATATTTGAATATTTATTTGCCTGCAAAATGCAGTGACTGGAGCTAGGCACTTTGTGAATACCCTGGGCACAGTAGATAAGCCAAAGGGCAGTGCAGAGAACTGATAGTGCATGCAGCGTGCTTTGAAGCGTAGGTATCTTCTGAAAGATTCCCTGATTGGGATGTGCAGGTAGGCTTCCTTTAAATCCAGTGTTGCCAACCAGGCATCTTTGCCTATCATGGGAAGCAACTGGTGAAGAGTTAGCATCTTGAATTTTGGAATTGCCAAAAAGGTGTTTAGGATAGAAAGGTCCAAGATAGGACGCAATGAGTTGTCTTTTCTGGGTACCACGAAAAGTCTTGAGCAGAAACCTTGTCCCTTTTCCTCTTCTGGTACAGTCTGAATAGCCTTTAATCTTAAGAGAGAGAGTACTTGCTTTTGAGCCTCTGCCCACTGATTTGGGGGTAGGTCTGGCCAACCATTTGGGGTTGGTAATGTGTGGAAGTGAAATCTGTATCCTTGGGAAACTATGTTTAAAACCCATTTGTCCTGGGTAATGAGTTCCCAGTTTTTTGCTTGCAGAGCAATCTTTCCCCCTAAAGGAGCAGTCAGTTGAGAAGTGCTTGGAAGTTTTAAAGTTAAGTCATTGAGACAGCTTACCATAGGGGAGAGTCTTACTACTCCCTGATTTGGAAGTGGGAGCCCCCCACTGCTTAGTCCTGTGCGTACCCTGTGACTGAAGCCTGGTTGTTCTGCTGGTTCTGGGTTTGAACTGAGAAGGCCTGGAAGAGGCAGGAAAGGGCCAATATTTTGAGGGCCAATGCCTACTAAATCTTGGAGGCTGCACTTGTAAGAAATATTTAACAGTTTGGATAGATTTAGCTTTTTCCTCCATCTTTTTAAGAACTTCTTCTGCTTTGTTGTCAAACAGGCGGTCCTGATTTAAGGGAGCATTCAGCAATTTAGTTTTAACATGATCTGGCAAAGATTGCTCCTTAAGCCAAGCATGCCTTCTAAGTACAGACCCAGTACCCAGACTTACCCGGATAGCAGCCCTGCAAGATGCCTCTAGTAAATCAAAACCACATTGCAAAGTATGTTTTCCAACCTTTTCAGCAGAATACATTAAATCCTGTAAATCCTTATTTTCAGCACAATCAGGAATCAACATCATTTTATGTTTAAGCAATCCAATAATATGCTGCTGATACTTTAACATATCAAACTGGCAATTTAAGGCCCTGATGGCCAAGGTTGCAGAGGTGTATACCTTCTTACCCCACCTATCCAGGGCCCTGGAATCTCTATCGGAGGGGGTAGGATTTTTGGCAGTAGTAGTCTTAATGCTCTTGGGTCCCTGGGAAATGGTCTCAGGATCCGCAGTAGGATTTTTAAAAAGGAATGTGAGAATCAGGAACCCTGTAATATCCATCAGGTTTTCTGGGAGCAGGAGGTAAAGAGTCAGGGGCCAAGCTAGATTCCGAAAAGGCATCGTCAACAATGTCCAGCACAGGAGGGATAGCTAAAGACCTGTGTTGGGGCAGGAGTAAGAAATCTCTAAGCCTCTTTTAGAATCAGAGTAATCCTGGCTTTCCCAGTGAAAATGCTGCCTAAGAGTATGCAAGATTTCACCAAAAGAAAAATCCTCTGGGGGAGGAGCAGAGGGAAGAGTCCTCTGCATCAGAATCCTCATAGGTGGATAAGAGTAAATCCTGGTCATCAGAGGAGACAGATCCTGGTCAGAAGTATCATAAGCAAATTCAGTCCTAGGTCTCTTAGAGGGGCAAGGTTGGCTTCCCCTGATTAAAGTAATAAGGTCTTCAGCCATTCTTATCATTTGTTTTTTTAAACAAAGAGGCCTGAGCATACTGTCTGGGTGTCGGTTTCCTAGGCATGGTTCGAGTTTCAGGCCTTGAAGAAGAAGATGGGGTTGGTTTAATATGCAAGTCAGTAGGCCTGAATACACCCTCTGAAGCCGTTGCCCGTACAGCAGCTCTGGACCCACCCAAGGTAGGGACATCCGCAGGTTTCAAAGCTGAAGCATCTCATGGCATACCAGACTCCAAATGGGTCTCAGTAGAGGCCTTCAAATCTGAAGTAGTGGGTATCAGGGGCTGCAAAAGTGACTCGCTGAGTACCGGCAAGCATCGTTGGCAGCTTTGGACCTAGGTGGCCTGTCTCTGTCTTTATCTTTGTGTTTTTTCGCAATGTCAGTAGTCGGTGGCTTACCGAAGACATATCTGGATAATTGAACTAAGTACCAAAATATTTAGAAGTGAAAATATACCGATGACGAATAGTTTGTGTTTTAAATAAGGCACAAAACCAACAGCGAGGTACATCGTGGTCAGGGCCTAGGCAAGGAATACAGTACGAATTAAAATCTTTGTGAGGTATTTGCTTTCCACAAGAAATATAATTATTGACTTTTACTGACATCGATTTAGAGCAAGAAAAAGTTTCCCCAATGGGGTGCTTAGCTTAGAAACTCAAAAACGAAAATTTCAGGAGTCGGCTGACCGACACTTGTGAACTGCTTCTGCTTCAGGCACTGGACGGCAAGAAAGGCAGATGTAATGGCGTTATCTGCATGTTTTATACCCCTGACTACCTGATGTCATGGAAGATGAGATAGCAACTGACGCAGGACCCAAGACTTTGATAATCAGGCCGACTGAGGGCTACTGCAAGCAGATAACCCAAATGTGATAACTGCAACAGTGAAACATGAAGAACATCCATAGGTTCAGGTACAATAGGTGTTTAAATACAAATCAATTCCTACTACCAATTCACATTTAAAGCAGTAGTGTTTGCAAATTTTTTTTAAAAATGAATTACAAAAATCTAAACCCTAAATCTAAGTCTCAGTAATACAACCCTGTTCCCCTATATGTAAAAGTATTATGTGAGAATTGTTAACATTTATTCTATCTTAAAAATTCTTTTAATTTTATAATTTTAATGCCCTTTGCTTCAAAACGGGCACCAAAGAAATGGTTGTTTTTAATTCATTTTAAAAAAAAAAATTGCAAACACTACTGCTTTAAATGTTAATTAGTAGTAGGAACTGATGTGTATTTAAACACCTATTGTACCAGAACCTATGGTTTTGATGGTCTGTAATTTGAACAGACGAAAGTGCTTGCCCATTTTTTGGTTCAATTGTTGAGAGCTTTTTCATTGATCTTTCTACGCCTAACTGTGGATTGTCCATTTTGTGGATTACCGAGGTCAAGATTGCTGCTTTGTCTTTTATCGTATTTTTAAGGATTAAAATACTTTGTTGGACTACTGGCTACTGGTTGCTTTTAATTTTGGATATACAGTTTCAGACAGAGGAGTGTCTTTAACTCCGTGTTCTGTTTTTTTGTTACACTCCATTCACGCTCGTGTTTTGGTTGTGAGTACTGACCATTGCACAGCTAAGTGCCACTGAAGCAGCCTCATATGATACATGGTAAGAGGACTATTGTTATGGTCTCTGCCATATTTCCTAGAGCTTGTAGACTTGTAGGATGAGAAGTGCATGAACCTTGTCCTTGGATATGATGAGTTGTATCTACAACCTTAGTTTTTATAGTCTGTGTAGAGGGAGAGAAACTGTACTGAGGCGTGCTCCTATAAATTCTAAATCTTGTTGGAGTCAACTGGGATTTCCCTCTGTTGATCATAATGCCCAAAGACTGGAAAAGATTCAATATGAAGTCTGTGGCCTGAAGCAGTAGATGCCTGGTGGGGTGGTGAGGAGCCAGTCATCAAGGTATGGAAACATTCAAAATCTTCATAGCCTCAAGTGAGCTGTTACCACCGCTATGCATTTGGTGAACACCCTGGGGGCTGTGGTGAGATCGAAGGGTAGCATTCTGAACTGGAAATGACTGGCTCCCAGCTGGAAGCAGAGGAACCTTCTGGAGAGTTTGTCCATCTTTATGTGGTAAAAAGCATCCTGAAGGTCTATAGAGCACATCCACTCATTTTCCTCTAAAAATGGAAGAACAGACTGAACCATTACAATCCAGAATTTTGTTTGCTGAACAAACTTGTTGAGAAGGCTGAGATCCAAAATTGGTCTCCAGTCCCCTTGTCTTTTTTGCCATAAAAATTATCTCGAGTAAAATCCGAATTCTCTTTGGTCTGGTGGGACTTTTTGGATGACTCTCTTTACCAGCAGCTTTTGAATCTCTATGGCTGCTTGGTCTCTCTGATTGGGTGGAAAATTGGGGACTCTTTCTAGGGACCCTGGAAGGACAGTAAAGGGAATATGGTAACCTCTAGTGATAATTCCCTGCACCCAACTATCCAAAGTTATCAATAGCCAGGCTGTCTGTTGCAGTGAAAATCCACCCCCCGACTGCTTCTAGAGGTAAGCAATTGGGCCTCCATTCAGGAGCACTGGTAGGGCTGTCAAGAGAAGTCGTCTCTGGGAGTCCTGGTGTTGAGGACTTCCTCTGCCATGTAGAGGGCGTCTTCCATTAGAACTCTCCCCATGCCCTGAAGGGAGTATTCACCACGTGTCCGGCAAAGGCCCTTGGGACTTTTTGAACCACATTTTTCTACTTCTCTAATTCCTAGAGTAGGATCGTCGAGGAGTAGAGAAAAGAATGCCCACAGCAGAAAGTTTTTTTTCCATCTTTTTCACACCTGGCTAGTGGGTTTCTGACCTTGGGGGCAAACAAGGAAGACCCGTCAATAGGAACATTGACAAAGGAAGACTTGAAGGGTTCCACAAAGTCACACAAGAGTAGCATCTTATGGCAATGCCTTAATCCACTGCCCTAGTCATTCCTTGGCTAAATGAGTGATAAGCTGCATGGATGAGTTTTGATTTAGACTCCAGGGTGGCAAGCTGAGAGGCAACTTTATCCCGCTTCTCATCAGACACAGCTTTGGTGAGGGTATCCAATAACTCCTTAATCAGATCCCTTTGGAGTCTAATGAAGTGTGCCATGAAATTCAAGGACCTAAGAGTAAAGGTCATTGATGAAGAGACCTGCTTCCCAAACCTCTCCCTCATCCGAGACACTCTTTTAGGAGGGTGGACAGTGGAACTCTTCTCAGCACATTTCTTTTTGGTGGCTGCGATCACCACCACAGCATCTACTGCTAAATCCTTTCCCCAATGTGGTTGGTCTTCTGGAGCTGATAAATTTTGTCTGGCCTCCAGGGGATCAGCTCAATGGAATCAGGAGCCTTCCACACCCGCTGTGCAATTAGCTTAATAAGTTTGTCAGTGGGTGGGGTCACCCAGGAAGTAGATGGGAAAGCACCAAAAGCCTGCAAGAGCACATATTCCTCTGAGGATGGGTTTGTGGGCTTCCAATCATCCCTCTGATTTAAGATTTCCAGGATGTCTCCAAATGAGGCATCTTATGGGGGTGACCAGAGGGAACCCTCCCCTTCATTGTAATCTGTGTCTTCCATGACAGATTCTTCTGGAGAATCCAGATGCTTCCTCTTGCAAGTCTTCTTATTGGGTGGTTCCTCAGTGGGAATCTCTGAGGAAGACTACGAAGAAAAGGGACCCTGAACCATGATATCTTGCCATTTAGGTGCCCGCTGTCCTGACTTGAGAGATGGTGGCAGCTACAAACCAGAGGGTACAAATAATGTGACACTCTGATATAGATGAGGTCACTGAAGCTAAAGCTCTCTCCATGATCTGGAAGGCAGGTCTACTGAAACAGGGATGGAAGCCCGGAACTGGGAAAGACAACCTCAGAGCTGGGGTCACACCTCCGCTCCAGAGGACCGCCCTCAAAAACAGGAGCTGGGGAAGAGTCCAAAACTATCAGGGTTACGGGAGCCAAGGATGGCTCCAAGCACACAATCGGTACCGTAACGGAGCCCCCTGAACAGACAGCTGAACTACGGCCCCAAGAGTCTATCAGTTACAAGGGAGCTGAAGACATCAGAGCCAATCCAGGTACCGAAGGAGGAGCTTCTGTCGACTCTGTAACAGCTGAAACTAGGGTAATCAAAGTGCTGGGATCCAAACCTAGAAGGGAAGTCACAGAAGGAAAATCAGGGGGAGTTCTGGGAGAAAAAACCTCAAGTCCAGAAGGGTGGGAGGTCTAAGTGGGTGCAGGAAGACCCCTGGACAGCAAATCTGATCCATTAATCTCACAATGTCTACCTCAAAAGACTTCTGGTTGATTGTACCGATATCCCTAGGGCAGACTCTGGCCTATCCATGAATGGACTGGGAAGATGACCCAAAAAGGGGTCTATAGAAGGGGAGTATCTCATTCTGGCAAGTACAAATTCTTCAATCTTTGGCACTGTATGCTGCAGAGCAGATGGTGAAGTCGGAATGAGTGGGAGGTCAGAGATGCTGGTGATGACAAAATTGTCAGTGCTGAGACTGTCATGGTTGATATCAATGAGACTGTCGATGCCGGGGTTGTCAAAGTCAGTGATGAAACAGTCGGTACCAGGGGGGCCATAACTGTTGGTGCTAAAGGCGGTTTCACAATTAGTTTAGGAACCTTACTCTTCACTTCCAAGGAGACTGATGGAAATGGAGATTTATGGCTTTTGGAGTCCGGTGCCAATGGTGAGCTCGGCACTAAATGACTACTCTTTTTATGCTCAACTTTGCTGGAGGAGGACTCTGGCCTATAAAGGGCTTCATCAAAGATGGATTTTAACAATCCTTTCAAAATCAACTTATTCCAGTGCTCTGCCAAAGTTCTAGAACTAATACCTTGGCAGATCTTACAATTAGTCTCTAAATGGGGTACACCAAAGCAATATATGCATGAAAGATACCCATCTGAACTGGGCATCTTTCTTCCACAATCTCGGTACTGCTTAAAGCCTGATGTGCCTTTCTGCTTTTCTGACATTTCAAAGAAAAAAACACACACCACTCATACTTACAGCATAGATAAAAAACCTACCAACAACGGTAGGGAGAAATACCAAAAAACAGTAAAGGGAAAGGGGAAAATACCAGAGATAGTATTTAAAAAGTTTACTTAAGAGGTAACGGGTAGAGAAGTGATTTACAAACACACACACACTAAACTAACAATAAAAGATAAAGTAGTATAAAAAATATATAGCACAAGTTTACAGAAGGAATGTATAAATACAATTAAAGTACTTAGCTGGAGAGTATCGGCTGACACATCTAGTTATCAGACTGGCAAATGAGATCTGAGGTAATGGAGAGAGGGGCATTGTGGGTAGAGTCTTACTTCGAGAGTTTTTTGGCTGGCACAAGCTGTATAATGGTTGAGCCAGTTTGAGGAGGTTGGAACGGAGTCCTGTTCATCAAGAATGAATGAAGACTGACGTCATTAGAAATTTTTACATAACTGAAGACAGGCTCACAATCACATCTGTCCAGAATGGCGCCAAACAAGATCTGGGGGTTTTAAGAGGTGTGGGGCATCTTGGCAGAGGGAGGAGTTTGAGGCTCGGATCGTAAGTCTGGAGGAAATGGCCAAGTTGGATCTGAGGATGGATCCAAAGACCCATTCCTGATGTATAATAAAATGGACATCAGATTCAATCAATTATTTTTCCCTGGATGTAGAAGAGAACATTGGGTACTTCAGTTTTTGCTTTTTTCTTCTTAGGGGTGATGTCTGCCTGAAACAGCTTAGGGGTTCTGGGCCTTGGAGCATTTCTATCAGGGAACCGGGAATCTCTTCCCATACAAGGATCTGAGGGATTCCTCAAAAACCCTCTGAGATAATGAGTCACAGTTCTTCAGAGGACTTAATCACCTGCAAGGCTTCAGGAGTTGTACTCGCCCCCTATGGGGTAGTGGTAGAGAGTTCGTGAGAAAGCGACTGGTGTACCACAAATTCGACCACCTAAGTGGGTATGTACAATTCTGAAATGACAACAGAAGAATCCTCTGTAGGTCTTTTAATTTTTTTCTTAGGTGAGAGTCCGACATCTGGGCCTTACAACATGGTGGAGTGGGCCAAGTGTGGATAGCCTACACCAAAGGGTTTTAGGAACAAACAACTGACAGATGGAACAGGATTTATAGTCATCTTCAGGGCCTAGACAGAAAAGGCACTTAGTGTGCAAGTCTATGTACAGAATTTGTCTGCCACACTCACACTTATCCTTTCCTAGCTGACATTTAATAATAATTAGCAAAACAGTCAAACTTTTGGAAGGAAGGCTCCCCAACTGGCACAAGTGAAGTTATGGTACAGAGTGACCAAATGGCCACAGTCCATTGAGTGCAATGACCTGTGTTCAAGCTTGCAGCAGGATAGTGCTAAGATCTCGTACATATGTACAACGTTACACCCTGACACCTATGAGCTGAGGTCATCATCTGGATGTACATCCTAGTAAGGTAAAGCTTTGGTACCTCAGCCAGATATCAGAGAGTTACAACCCATCTGTTAAGAATACTGGAAAAGTGACTCAGTTTGGACATCTGGTCTAGCCACAGCAGAACCTCCTTCCTTACAAACTCCAAAATAGGGATCTGAAAAGATAAAGTGTAAAGGTGAGAGGTACCACTAAATTATTCTCATGTGAAGTCTGTTTAGGAGAATAATAAGAATCGGGAAAGCCATGTACCCCAGAATCCTGAGAAATTCCTTGCGAGATGCATGGTTTTGAGTGAGAAAACTTGGGAAGAACTTTTGGAACTTTTCTACATTGTCTAGTGGCAGAAATGTTCTTACTAAAGCAGAATCTAAGAGATATTCCAGGAAAATACTTCAGTGAGCTGGGATGAGAAAAGATTTCTGTAAGTTCATTTGTAACCACAGACCGAGCAGAAGATTCTGACTACTTCCCAAGAACTCTTGACAAAAGGAAAAAAGGAGTCTGCAACCATAAGGCAATTTTCCATACAAGGAAGATATGAATGACCTGGAGTCTGCAAGAAGTAACTAATGAAGCCAGACATGTTGTAAATACCCTTGGAGTTGCAGACATTCTCTGTCTCGCCCTTCAGACTAATTAATCTGAGCCAGACTACAGAAAACCTTAAAAAAATGTCTGAAGTGCTATCCAATGGGAATCAAGTAGCACACATTTTAATTATATCTTTTCTATAAAAGTTAGTTAAGGGAACTATTGATAACAGGGACTGAAGGGACACAATTTCGAACTTTGGCACCTTTATAAAAAGATTGAGAACAAGGAGGTCTAAACACAGGCCATGAAGTCCCTTCTTTATTTGGCACCAGAAAAATACTTGAATATAATCCTGTGCCTCTTGGTCTACAGGAATTGATTCTATGACTCCCCAAGATAAAAAGAAGTTATGTCTTACCATAATGTTCCATCTGTATTGTTGATCCTCATTCAGTCATTACGTATGGGTATCAGTTCCGACCATGGAACCGAGCCGGCCATCTTCCAAGCTTGCGTCAGCTACAAACTCTCAAGCTAAAACTCTTACCCAGAATTCCCCTCTCCCTGTTACCTCAGATTGAGTTTGCAAATCAAAAGAAGGTAGAGGCTACCTCTGGCCAATTGACTTAAAAGAACCGGATGGTGAGATCTACTATAAGCCACAGGAGGGGGAAGGAGGGAGGGTCGTAATGACTGAACAAGGATCAGCAATACAGATGGAATGTTATGGTAAGACATAACTTCTTTATCTGATATTGTTAATCCTCGTTCATTCCTTAAGTATGGGACAGAGTCCCCAGCTACCTCTATTCCTGGGAGGCTCTCATGGAAGGACATTCCTGAGCACCATAGAACCAAAAGATGCTCTTCCCCTGGAGGCCAAATCCAATTTGTAATGATTGATGAAGGTATGAGGTGTAGCACAAGTTGCAGCTGCACAGATGTCATGTAAAGAAGCTCTGGCATGGAAGGCAGCAGAAGTTGCCACGGACTTTGTTGAATGAGCCTTGGTGGTAGTCGGCAATGGAATATTACATTGTGTATAAATGAAGGTCACAAGGTCTTTCAACTATCTAGCCAATGTGACCTTAGCAACAGCACATCCTAATCTAGGTCCAGAATAGGCTAAAAATAACTGGTCTGATTTACGAGAGGCCTTAGTCCTATTCAAGTAGAAGCGAATTTGCCTGTGAATATCTAGGGTATGTAGGCAATACTCTCCTTTGTTTGAATGATTGGGGAAGAAAACTGGCAATTCAATGGTTTGATTAATGGACATTTCAGAAATCACTTTTGGCGGAAAGGAAGGATTAGTTCTCAAAGACACGCTATCTCTTTGAAAAATCAAGTATGGACTCTTGACGCATAAGGCTTGAAACTCAGAGATACGTCTGGCAGAGGTAATGGTGGCCAAAAACAAGGTTTTCCATGACAAATATTTGAGGTTGCATGAAGAAGCTGGTTCGAAAGCTGGCATTGTCTGAGCTTGTAGAACTAATGACAGGTCCCATGGTTGAATAGGTTCTCTAAAAGGGGGCTTCAGATGATTCACACCTTTTATGAAGGTCTTGCATAATTTGTGAGACATAAGAGAGGAGTCTTGGACACCCTCATGGAAATTAGATATTGCAGCCAAATGAACTCTAATGGTAGAGGCCGATAGACCCGACTGAAATAGATCGGCTAGATACTCTAGTACTATCTACACTGGTGCTGAAAAAAGATCTACTTGCTTTTCTTTCAGCCAACAGGTAAATCTTTTCCACTTGCTTAGATAAGTAATTCTAGTGGAAGACTTATGAAATGCAATAAGAATGTCACATACTGGTAAAGAAAGATCATTCTGCCTGGCAATCAAGGGAACTGGAGGAGTCAAGCTGTGAGCTTCAGGCTGTCCAAGTTGGGATGAATCAGATTCTGTGGATGGGCGATCAACCCCATGGTTGGATGGAGAATCCATGGTTGATCCAGCAGGTGAGGCCAAAGGAAGGGGAACCAAATCTGATGGGGCCAATATGGTGCTATGAGGATCACCTTGCTCTTCAACCGACGGGCTTTCTTCAGAAACTGGGGAATGAGGGGCAGAGGTGGAAATGCATAAAGAAGACCCGAGGGCCAGTCATGGACTAGAGCACCCCTGGGTGACTGTCCTGGAGGGGGAATCAGGGCGAAGTAGTTGCTGCATTTGTGTTGGTCGGGGATGCAAAGAGGTCACAGCAAGGAAGGCCCCAGCAGTGGAAGATCTCCGCCGCTATCAAGGGATTCAGGGACCACTCGTGAGGTTGTAGAATGCACCTGCTGAGTCTGTCTGCTATCACATTGGAACTCCCGGGAATGTGCGTTGCTAGAAGAAAACAGTTGGAAGCTATCACCCATTGCCATATCCTCATGGCCTCTTGACAAAGTGGGTAAGATTTGGTTCCGCCCTTTTGTTGATGTACCAGACCACCGCCATGTTGTCTGATTGTATCGCAATAGTCCCAGATGGCAGCAGGGGATGAAATGTTTGCAAAGCCAGAAGCACCGCCCTCAGCTCTAGAACATTTATATGCAGTTGGGCCTCCAATTCGGACCAAGTATCTTGGACTGTCTGTCCTTGACATAGCCACCACCCCCACCCCATCAGGGAGGTGTCCGTTGTCACTGTAGCCTTGGGCTGCTGGGGGGAGAAGGGATGAGACCATTGTGATGGGTTGTGGGTCATCCACCAATTTAAATCCTGTTTGCACCTGTGAGCTACTCGAATCTTGGCTGAAAGAGGATGCTGAAAAGGATACCATTGGGTGAGCAGTAGCCATTGTAGAAGCCTCATGTGAAACTTGGCCAGGGGGACAATGGTGATGGAGACTGCCATGGAACACAACAGCTGTAGGATAGAGTGAGCTGTGGATTTCTTCCTTGAAAGGATTGGGATCAGTTGTTGCTTTATCCTTAGAATCCTGTGCTCTGGAATGGATGCTCTGCAATTCTTTGTATCCAATATGACCCCTATGAATTCTGTGGAGTGAGATGGGGTGAGATTGGATTTTTGCATGTTTATGGTTATATGCCTAGCCTTTCTGCAGCGAGGAGAGAGTATGCCAGGGCTTCTTCCAATAGATGTCTGGTGGGGGCGGAGATGAGCCAGTTGTCTAGGTATGGAAACACCTGGAATCCTTGTAGTCGCAAGTGAGCTGTGATGACTGCCATACACTTTGTGAACACTCTGGGGGCTGTAGAGAGTCCTAAGGGCAGTACTCTGAACTGGTAGTGACTGGCTCCTGCACAGAAGCGCAAAAATGTTGCCTGTCCACTTTTATGTGGTAGTACACATCTTGAAGATCTATTGAGCACATCCAATCATCTTTTCCAAAAGTGGGAAGATAGACTGTATTGTGACCATCCGGAATTTTTGTACTCTTATAAACTTGTTCAATATGCTGAGATCCAAAATTGGTCTCCAGTCCCCGGTTTTCTTTGGCACCAAAAATAGTCTTGAGTAGAATCCGGATCCTATCTGGTCTGGAGGGACTATCTGGATGACTCTTTTTCTTAGCAGCTTTGCTATCTCTAGAGCTGCTTCTTCCCTTTGACTGGGTGGAACATCGGGTAAGTTTGTTGGGGGGGCAGGACAAAGATCGAAGGGAATATGGTAACCTCTGGTTATTATCCTGTGTACCCAAGAGTCGGTGGTGTGGTTAGCCAGGCAGAAGGGTACAAGGAGAAATGACCCCCAACCACTTCCAGAGGAAAGGAGTTGGGCCGCTCTTCAGGTGCGCTGGTAGGACTGACCAGGAAAAGAGTCCCTGGAACCCTGGTTACACGGACCCACTCTGCCCCAAAAAAGGGCATCTTCCCTGTGAGTTTCCCCCTCTGCCTCTAGGGGAGAACTCAGCCTGTGTGTCACGGAAAGGACCCTGAGACTTTTTGTACCATATCTTCCCACTATTCTGGTTTCTGGAGATAGCACGTTAAGGGGAAGAATAACAGACACCCATGGTAGAAAGGTTCTTACCATCCTGTTCACATCTGGCCAGTGTGCTTTTAACCTTGCGTCCAAACAATGAAGAGTCTTCGATGGGAGCACTGAGAAAGGAAGCCTTGAAGGGGTCTGTGAAATTACATAAGCGCATCCAGGCATGTCTTCTCAAAACAACACCTGAACTCGCCACTCTAGCTGCTCCTTCTGATGCGTTAGATATCAGATGCATGGAGGAGTTTGATATCGATTCAATGGTAGCCAGATGAGGGGCCACTTTGTCACGGTCCTCATCAGACACGGCACCAGCCAAAGTTTCAGAGAGCTCAGATACTAAATCCCTTTGAAGCCTGGTGAAGTGTGCCATGTAATTCAGGGACCTGATTGCAAAGGTCGCTGATGCAAAAGGATGCTTCTCTATTCTGTCCAGAGCCCGTGACTCTTTGTTGGGCGGATGGACAGTCTGGCTTTTTTCTTCCGCCAGGTCTTTCTTGGTTGCGGCTGCCACCACCAGAGCATCTACAGGAAGACCTTTGGACCAATGGGGGTCAGTAGAAGGAGGGGACAACATTTTATCTGGCCTCAACGGTGTCAGGAGCCTTCTATGCATGCTGCATGATGAGCCAGACCAGTTTGTTTGCAGGTGGTGCAACCCAGGAGGTAGGGGGCCGGGCGCAAAAAGCCTGCAGGAACACAGACTCTTCAGAGGTCAGTTACAGGGCTGCCAGTCACCTCTCTGTTTAAGGATTTCGAGGATATCACCAAAGGATACCTCAGAGGGTGAGCAAGGGGACCCTTCCCTATCACAAGGGGACCCTTCCATATCATCAAAGTCTGTGTCTTCAGTAAGGGACTCCTCTGTGGAGTCCATGTGCTTCCTGTTGCATGAGCTTTTTTAATGAACTTCCTCAGAGGGAGAAGCTGGGGAAGACAATGCAAAAGGGGTTTCCTGTGGCAGTACATCCTGAGGCCCTTGTGCCCGGTGTCTGCTACGAGTGACTTGTGTACACTGCGGTCCAGAGGAGGGCGGGGAGATTGACAGCACAGTATTGCCAGCAGACGCCAAAGCCTTCTCCATTAGTTGTAAGGTCGGTCCACCTGAAGAGGGGTCAGTGTCTAGGTCAGGGGTCACCCCTCCCCTAAGTGGCTCAGCCTGCCGACTCAGAGTCTCTGGATGGCTGTGAAATACCAAATTATGTATGCCACAGCTGACATCCTGGGTCATAGCAAAACTCTCCTGCCATGAAGGCAACTGCGGTTCCTTAGTGAGGTCCATAAAGGGAACTGTAGAGGGGGAAGACTGTGCTATATCAAGGGGCTTCAAAGGCAATGAAGGAGGAGAATAAGTAGGGGTCTTTGGCAAAGGGTGATCACCTCCCAAGGAAGGATAGGTACTGGGGGGTGGGATACCTCTGGCCAAAAGCACTTGATCCACAAGACACAACACGTCATGTTCAGAGAGGCATCTAGGGGATTTCACGGACACGGCTGAGGGAGAGTCAGGTCTATCCACAAATGGAACAAGCTCAGTGCCCACCTCACCAGTCTGCACTGAAAATAACAGGGCCATAAGAGACTGAACTACAGGTGCCTGCACCGAGGAAATCATTGGTGCCGAAGTCACGGTCTGCACCGACAATAAGGTTGGTGCTGAAGTGGTTGTCTGTGCCGAGGCTGGTACCCAAAAAATCAGTGTCAATAACTGAGTTGTTGGTTTCAGGTAAGGTGTTGGAGCCAATGTAGTTACAGTCTGTGCCAACTGGATAGTCGGTGCCGGTAGAGAGGTCAGAACCGAGGAGCCTCTTGGTACTGATATGGTAAAGGGCATGCTAGTCGGTGCCAAAATCACAGATGGCGCCGATGGCCTTGGTGCCAAAGGTCTAGGCACCAAAAGCACTGGAGCCGAAAGAGTCAGATCCGAAGTAGAAAGCTTTGACTTCTTTGGTCTTGGTTGGTGGGAGTCCCCAGCCGGGGACGAAGGAAGAGATTTGGCCTTTGAATGATCATCAGTCTTTTTCTTATGGGATCTTGGAGGGGTTGAAGCCTCCAACCCAGAAATAGCCTCTAAAAACAGAGATTTGAGTAGCCCCTTCCATAACAATTTATTTTTCCTCTCAATCAACATCCTGTTAGAGAAGTTCTTACAAATTCCACAGGGCGGATCAAGTGATAAATGAGGCACACCCAAGCAACAGACACACAGAGAATGTACATCTGAAGTAGGTAATTTATGGCCACAATTTGAACATCTCTTAAATCCTGGACTACCTTTTTTATCTGCCATGATAGGAAAGAAGGAAATCAGAAAGAATACCAGCAATGGTACAAGAAATACCTGAAGGTAATGAAAAAAAAGGGGTCTACCAACAATGGTATAGAAGAAGATACCTCGCGGTAAAAAAAGATTGAAAAATTTCAAGAAGGGATAGTCGCTAAATGCGATAAGGTAAGAGAAAACAATTTAGAAACTTTTCTGAGAGAAAAAGTTGTTTTAGACTAGTATGACAACAAAATATTATTATAAGCTCAAGAGAAGTAGCTTGATACGACCAAATGGCGACACTGCAAACAAAATCTGAGGTAACAGGGAGAGGGGAATTCTGGGTAAGAGTTTTAGCTGGAGAGTTTGTAGCTGACACGAGCTTGGAAGATGGCCGGCTCGGTTCCGAGGTCGGAACCGATACCCATACATAATGACTGAACGAGGATTAACAATATCAGATCATCTGTTCCAGAAGGGAAGGAAACAGGAAAGGAAGAATCCTTTCGAAAGAAGGATGGAAAATCCAATGCCAAGTGAAGCCCCTGCTGATTGAATTTCAGATCCCAACTGTGTGCAACAATGTGAGCAAGATGGAAAAATGAAGACTCAGGGAAAGGGAGAGGCTGCCATGGAAGGGGAGGGGGCATAAAAGACCAAAAATTATTTTGACTTTTTGGACAGTCCTTGGTTTCTAGAGGCTTTTTCTTTTTTTCATTTTGGAGCCTCCTTACAATCGATTTTTAAAATCCTGATTGTAGGCACTGTGGTGCTTAAATTGCTTGTGTAATAAGTAAGCTGGGGTGAAAGGAACATTTTTTATTTGCCTTAAAAATATAGGCTGGAAGATGTGAGTTACTCCTTGTATCAACTTTCCCCTCTAATCAAACCTCTTAAGCATCTCAGCTGCAGAAGGGGCTAAAAGAACTTCCCTGTCCTGGGGAAGTATTTAAAAATTTAGTTTAAGATTTTAAGACCACACCCAAGTTCTCATGACTGACCTAGAAGCAGCAGCACTGGAGACAGTATCTGCAGTATCATAATAATAGTTTAAGGCATGTTTAATTACATGAGAAGCAGATACTAAACAGACATTCCAACACTGTTTCATCTCAGAAGAGGAATGTTACCAGTTAACTTTTGCATGCTCTCAAAAGCAGATGTAAAAACTTTAACACACGAGCCAAGCAGTTTAAAATTCTGAATGTTAAAGTGGCAGAAGACTATATTTTCTTCCCAAATTGTATTTATTTATTTATTTGATATTTGTTGACTAGGATAGTCCAACTGGGCTTTTGTCCTTTTTCAGCGGAGACCCGGGGAGAAAAGCTTCACAGTACAAGTAAGCAAGAAGTTGCAAGATACAGTAATGTAAAATACAAGCATAATCAAAATATTCATTACAGTATAAGTAAGAGAAAGACATACAGCAACAGATATGCTAATACAGTGTAGTAAATAATGAAACAGGTAATAGCAAAATGCTGGACAAAAAATATTTGAACTTTTTACAATGTTTATCTAGTACTATTTCAGGAAGTTTCTTTAGTAGTCTACAGGAGGTGTACAAATGTAATATGAAAGCCTTGTTGCAAGATAACAGTAACAGTAGCAGGATAAACAGTACTGAGAAGTGAAGGAGGATGGAGGATAGGAAGTGAATGTTATGTCATAATAAGAGGTAAGTTGAGTAATACAGATATGAGGAAAGGGATGAAGGAGCATGGAGAGTAGGAGGTTAGTTAGAATAGGATAATGTAGAGGGCAGGAGTGGAGAAAGTGAAGGAATAGGTTCAGGTGGGATGGTTACAGTGACAGCTGCTGTATAGGTAATGTTTGTTTTCTTGAATTCATGGACACGGGTAATATTTCTGAGGGTCATGGGAAGCCTGTTCCATTGAATAGTGGGGGAATAGCTGTATAGATTCTGTCCACTAGATTTTTTTGGTTTGTGAATTTGTAAGAGACACTGACCAGAGCTTCTGAGGGATTGGGGGGGTGTAGAGGGGAGACTAGTGACGAGATGCTTGGGCAGGAGGAGGGCTTGTTCAGGACAGAGTGGATGATCAGAGTTGCTTAGGAAACTCTAGTCAGTTGAGAGTCCTGACAGTGTGACAGTGGTGTGATTTAGAAGGTAGATTAGCAGCAAATCTGGCAACTCTGTTGTAGGTGGTTTCGAATTTAGACAGTAGTGAAGTTTGTAGGTTAGTTAGGATTTGCGAACTATAGAAGAGGTTGGGAGAAGGTAAGCTTGGGTGAGAGAGATTCGGGAGTCAAGGGGGAGGAACCTTTTATTCCTGTACAGTAGGTCGAGCTTTTAGTGGGTTTTCTTAATACAGTGAAGTACATGGAAGTCAAATTTGAGTTGGTCATCTATGATTGTTCCAAGGAGCTTTGTGTGGGTTTCAGGAGTGATAGAAGTGTTGTAAAGGGAACAGATAAAGCTTCAGACTTTAATGAAAATGTATGAGCACTTTCACAATAAAATATTGCTTCATCAACAACTTGCTACAAATACAAATTCAACTTATATACGAAACCGCTCCTAGTCCAATTAGCCAATCTAAATGAGCTCATAAAGATTTAAAGACATATACTTAATGGACATAAAAAAATATATATAACAACATAATATAGCAATATGATAAAACCACATGTATAGAATTAAATACTTACAACCAGCAGATCTATTCCATAAATATAAACATAAATTATCTACGTAGCTTTCTGGATTTTAGGACTGGCTTAAGGGATATATAACCGTTAAGCCCATGTCCCATATGTACTCCTAGTTGGAAAATCAATTGTAGTTCCACCCTTTCAGTTTTGTTCACTAAATTCCCCCATACTGGCATCTTCTGTGATTACTTCCAGTGCCTGGAACACAAATCTATGTTCATTGCCTTCCTGTTTAATGTGCTTAGTTATGGCTAAGGGCTTTCCAGGCACAATAATAATGGTCCCTGATCCTCTCTCTAAGCCGTCTATTCATTTTCCCTACATAAAATACAAAACATTTTAGGCAATGAGCCAAATATATTAAGTTTTTAGTATTACAATTTGCCATGGCTTTAATATAAAAATGTTACCAGTATCAGGATGTCTAAAAGTAGGGCTTTCATCAATATATACACAGAAGGAGCATTTGTTACATCTCCTCGTACCCGGTGTACAAAGGTTAATGTTTGAATGAGAAGATCTTGGATAGCAGAGTCTTCTTTTAAGGGATTTCTTATTCTTGTGGCAAAAGTTGGGTTTACTCCCTACAATACCTGCTGTTTCCTCATCTATTTGCAGAAAATGCCAATTATGCTTAATCACTTCTTTTATTTTTGCCGTATCCCTACTATAAGTCATAGTAAAGGGAATACCCTTATTCCTACATTCTCTGATAGACTTAGATTTAACTGGATTGGAAAACTATGGCTTAGCTTGAGTGGACCTGTACTCCCCCACCTCAGTACATGCTCCCTCTATTTCATTTTCATTATATCCCCTTTTTCCAAAGTCTGATTTCAGGTTTGCCAAGCCCTTCTCGAATTCTACATTATTCACATTTACCCTTGATAGTCTCATAGTTTGCCCTTTCACCACATTACGAAATACATGCTGTGGATGCATGCTTTCTCGGTGCAAGTAAGATGGTCTACAGCAATCTTTCCTACGCAATTTAGTAGATAACACACCATCTTCATTCATAGAGACTTCTACATTAAGGAATTTTATTTTCCTAGGGGAACATTTACTCGAACATTTTAAAAAGCTAGTGCTTTTTATTCAACTTGTCAACCATAGAACTCAGACTTTCTTCATCCCCCTTCCAAATCAAAAAAAGATCATCTACGAAACGCCAATAGTGGCATATCTCCTTACCCACCAACTGTAACAAAATGTTAGATTCCCACTCACAAGTAACAATGTTTGCATAACTATTGGTGCAACTCCAGCAACTTGCCAATAGTAGATGTTATCAAATACAAACACGTTGTGCTCAAGGAAGATTTCCAACAAAAGGCACAGGAAATCAGTGTGTTTCATTTCAAATTCCCCATGCTTAATGAGAAAATTTCTCACCATTTGGATGCCACCTTGGTTTGGTATACAGGTGAAGAGTGAAGATACATCCAGCGTAACTAATTACTATGCATCACATAAAAAACCTTGTTTATATGCCAAATATAAGTCTTGCAAGAACTGCTTGGTATCCATTAATACAAAACCATACTTCTCTAACACTGCCCTAAGCTTTTTCTCCAGGAAGATCGATATGGGTTCAGTGAAGCAACCTGATCCCGATACAATAGATCGAAATGGCGGAGTGAAGGCCTCCTTGTGGATCTTAGGAAAACCTCATAGAATAGGAACAAAGGGACATTCAACACAAAAATACTGAAATAGCTCTTTGGTCATGATATTTAATGTAACACATTCACTCAATGTATTCATGACACTCTCATGCATCATTTTCACAACACTCCTATCTACTCGTTTATAAGTTCTCTCATCACTAAGCATTTCAGTCATGGTTGTAAAATAATAATCATTGTCCATGACTACCACTGGACCACCTTTGTCAGCTGCTCTAATGGCAATTTGGCTATCATTCTGCAGATCTAAGAATGCCCTCAGCTTCTGCGGAGTTAAATTGGAACCACTATATCCTTTCTTTCTACCACGCAAAAGTTCATAAATACCCCTTTCACAACCTTGCAAAAAAACAACCAAAATGGGTGGACTTTGAGCGGTGAATACACTTATTTTTCTAAAGAATGGAACATTGACATCCTCACAATCAGCAAAAAACATTAACTTCAGTGAAACATTATGAATAAACACTCTTAATTCTATCAACGTGTCAGCAATATCAGCCCCACTGGAGGGGATAAAAATTAAGCCTCTATTAAGCACATTACATTCAAAGTCACTAAGGTTACATTTAGAAATATTCCAAACTAACCCATGTTTGTGGATGCCCACATTTTCTTGAGCGTTCTCACATTCATGTCCACAGGTGGTTGATTTCTCTTCGTACTGTTCCGATAGTTGTCCTGTTCCACAGATTTGACCCTGCTTTGTCAAAAAGGTAAGGGTAGGAGCAGAAAAACATGTTCCTTTGGTATGGAGCTCAGTTTCCGCTTCACCACTGGTGTAGTATCAAGTTCTTTATTGTGTCTCTCAACCATTTAGGATGATTCTGGGACCACTGGAGTAGAATAGACTGAACAACCACCTGGAATTACTGTAGCTTCCACCCTGATTCTCGCTATGCCTTCTGACGTCACTTCCTTAGAAACTGGTCTCGCCTTTGATGCTTATTAATGATTTCTGGATCATGTAAAAACATGAATATTTTTTAAATCATTTATATCCCTTGTGAGCTTTTTCTTTTTTAATAGTATTAACTTCTTTTCATACAAACACACTCTCAATCAAGTCATTTATCACCTGGAAGTCTGCAGCAGTATAAAGGTAATAACAGGACTCAGGGTTCTTGTTATGCCTACATACGGGAACACCTCCCCCGAGCTGCTGGACAAATGGCAGCAAATTAATTTGGAAACAAGTCCTTCGTATCTGAAATAGCTGATAGACTTTTTTAGACTTTTTTGTACCCATTGAGCATGAACTGTGTGATAAACTGGTTAAACAGCAGAATAAGCTCTGTGAGCTTACTAGTAATGAGATGGCAAATTTACTTATAAATGACTTGATTGATAGTGTGTGTTTGTATGAAAAGAAGTTAATACTATTAAAAAAGAAAAAGCTCACAAGGGATATAAATGATTTTAAAAATAATCATGTTTTTACATGGCCCAGAAATCATGAACAAGTGTCAAAGGTGGGACCAGTTTCTAAGGAAGGGACATCAGAAGGCATGGCGAGAACCAGGGTGGAAGCTACCGTAACTCCAGGTGATTGTTCAGTCTCTTCTATGCCAGCGGTCCCTAAATCGTCCTCAATGGTTGAGACACAATAAAGAACTTGATACTACACCAGTGGTGATGCAGAACGTGAGCTCCATCCAGAAGGAACAGGTTTTTCTGCTCCTACCCTTACCATTTCAACAAAACAGGGTCAAATCTGTGGGACAGGACAGCTATCGGAACAGTACGAAGAGAAAGCAACCGCCTGGGGACATGAATGTGAGAACTGTGAAGAAAATGTGGGCATCCACAAACATGGGTTAGTTTGGAATATTTCTAAATGTAACCTTAGTGAGTTTGAATGTAATGTGCTTAATAGAGGTTTAAGTTTTATCCCCCTGTATACTAAACCAAGGTGGCATCCAAATGGTGAGAAATGTTCTCATTAAGCATGGGGAATTTGAAATGAAACACACTGATTTCCTGTGCCTTTTGTTGGAAATTGTCCTTGAGCACATGTTTGTATTTGATAACATCTAATAATGGTAAGTTGCTGGAGTTGCCATGGGCACAAGTTGTGCCAATAGTTATGCAAACATTGTTATGTGCGAGTGGGAATCTAACATTTTTTTACAGTTGATGGGTAAGGAGATATGCCACTATTGGCATTTCGTAGATGATCTTTTTTTGATTTGGAAGGGGGGATGAAGAAAGTCTGAGTTCTGTGTTTGACAAGTTGAATGAAAGCACTAGCTTTTTAAAATTTTTGAGTAAATATTCCCCTAGGAAAATAGAATTCCATGATGTAGAAGTCTCTATGAATGAAGATGGTGTGTTATCTACTAAACTGTACAGGAAAGATTACTATAAACCATCTTACTTGCACTGAGAAAGAATGCATCCACAGCATGTATTTCATAATGTGGTGAAAGGGCAAACTATGAGACTATCAAGGGTAAATGTGAATAATGTAGAATTCGAGAAGGGCTTGGCAAACCTGAAATCAGACTTTGGAAAAAAGGGGATATAATTAAAATGAAATAGAGGGAGTATGTATTGAGGTGGTGGAGTACAGGTCCACCCAAGCTAAGCCATATTTTTCCAATCTAGTTAAATCTAAGTCTATCAGAGAACATAGGAATAAGGGTATTCCCTTTATTATGACATATAGTAGGGATGCGGCAAAAATAAAAGAAGTGATTAAGCGTAATTGGCATATTCTGCAAATAGATGAGGAAACAGAAGGTATTATAGGGAGTAAACCCAACATTTGCCACAAGAATAAGAAATCCCTTAAAAGAAGACTCTGCTATCCGGGATCTTCTCGTTCGAACATTAACTTTTGTACACAAGGTACGAGGAGATGTAACAAATGCTCCTTCTGTATGTATATTTATGAAAGCCCTACTTTTAAACCTCCTGATACTGGTAACATTTTTTATGTTAAAGCCATGGCAGATTGTAATACCAAAAACTTAATATATTTGGTTCGTCTATAATGTTTTGTATTTTACATAGGGAAAATTAATAGATGGCTCAGAGACAGGATCAGGGACCATTATTATTGTGCCCAGAAGGCCCTTAAATGCAGTGCCATAGCTAAACACATTAAACAGGAAGGCAATGAACATAGATTTGTGTTCCAGGCACTGGAAGTAATCACAGAGGACACCAGGATGGGGGATTTAGTGAATGAAACTGAAAGGGTGGAACTACGATCGATTTTCAAACTAGCAGGACATATGGGACATGGGATTAACAATTATATATATCCCTTAAGCCAGTCCTTAAATCTAGGAAGCTACGTACATGATTTATGTTTATATTTTTAGAGCTGGAATAGATCTGCTGGATAAGCATTTTATTCTATACATGTGGTTTTATCATATTGCTATATTATGTTGTTATATATATTTTTATGTCCATTAAGTATATGTCTTTAAATCTCTATGAGCTCATTTAGATTGGCTAATTGGACTAGGAGCGGTTTCATATATAAGTTGAATTTGTATTTGTAGCAAGTTGTCTGATGAAGCAATATTTTATTGTGAAAGCACTCCACATACTTTTCATTAAAGTCTGAAGTTTTTACGTCTGTGACTTTGCTGCATTTCTGTACGATATATTACTGCTTGAGTCATTGTTTTTATTTTTACATTCGTACAATTCATCGCTAGTGTTCTTCTCATCCAGTTGCTTAGTATTTTTGTTTAAGGGAAGAGATGGTAAATAAGGATTTGAGGTGGTAGAGGGATTTTGGGAGAAACAGAAGAAGCTTTCTCTTTTTGGGGTAAAGTATGAGATGGTTGTTTGTAAGCCAATTGTCTGGGAGGATGAAAGATTTTTGCATGAGGGTGAGCAGATCAGATGGGTTTGTCAGCAATGGAGATGATTGTGGAGTCATTTGTGTACTGTATGAGGGATGACTGGGGACAGGATTTGTAAAGTTGGTTAATATATATATATATATATAGAGAGAGAGAGAGAGAGAGAGCAGAGAGCCATTTGACAGATTTCTGTCTGTCTGTGAGGTAGCTTTTAAACAAAGAGATGGTTGTTGAGAAGAGGTTGAGTTGGGAAAATTTTGAGAGGACGATGGGGTGGGAGACAGTGTCAAAGGCTTTGGAGAGATCTAAAAAGAGACAGAATACGAGTTTATTGCTGTCTCTAGCTAGGGAAATGGTGTTAATAAAGGAAATAAGAGCAGTAGTGGTGGGGGGAGAAGCCATGCTGGGTTGGATTAATCAGGTTTTCTTCAGTGAGATAGGCCAAGATTTGTTTGCGAACACAGTGTTTGAGGATTTTTGAGAGGAGAAAGTATGGCAACTGGTTGATAATTAGAGTGCTTTACAGAATTTCTGCTTTTGTGGATAGGCAAGGTATGGAATTTGTTCCAGACAGTTAGGACAGTGGATTCTCTGACAGAGCAATTTATGTGGATGGAGACAGACTATGCAATACATTTAGCAGCAGCCTTTAAGAAGAGAAATGGCAACTTAACTGAAAGGGAAGCTGGTTTAAGTTTGAGGAGGAGGTTTTTTTTATGTAACTGGTAGGAGCTGGGCTTAGTGAGAAGGGGGAGTTTTGTAGTTGGGGGTGGTGGGTAGTGAGGGACTGGTTGGGTTGGAAGTAGGCATGAGTTTACTGATAGTGTCAATGAAGTAAGAATTGAATATGGAAGCTGTTTCTTCGGGTGTGTTACTGGGGCAGGGGTTGGGTGTTGAGGGACTCCCTGGGTGGAGAATTTGGTTGACAGTATTCCAGAATCATTTGGAGTTTCCTGGGTTCTGTAGTTTGGGGTATGTGGTAGAAGTTCTTTTTATCAATGTTTAAGTGCTTTATGGTCAGATTCCATAGTTTCCTGTATTTTGGTAGTTAGTGGGAGATTTGGTTTTAGTCCAGAGTTTCCAGTCTGAATCTCTTTTTTGGATAAGAGACCTAGTAGAGTTGGTGAGTCAAGGAGATCATTGAGATTTGACTCTAATGGGAAGAGAGTTCAGTGTGGGAACATGGAGGTGTATTGTAGAACAGCTTTGTCAAGGGGCAGGAATGAGATGATGGACCAGTCTATAGCTGATATTGAATTGTTTCAGGGTTGAAGTTAGCTAGCTTACGTTACTTAGTGACCTTGTTTTATCTTATAATTTCTTTATGTCTTCTAGTGAGTTTTACTTACAGAAAGTGGGAGTCGCGATGGGTTCCCCGTGTGGTGGCAGCATAGCCAATTTGGTTATGGCCCACTGGGAATCCCAATTTGTATTTTCTGACAATAATCACTACCGTGACAAGTTTCTTTTTTATACCAGGTTTCTTGACAATATTTTCATTTTGATTAATGCTGATGAGCTAACTAGTAAATTGGTCTTACACTACTTCAACAATACTACTAATTTTTTAGAATTTACACATTCTTTTGCGACTGACAGTATAGCTTACCTTGATGTTTTGTTAAGTAAAAACACTGAGTTTAATTGTTACACTGCAAAGATTTTTCGTAAGAAGACATATTCTAATACCTTCTTACATTTCACCAGTTGTCACCCTTTTTCTCAGAAAAGGTCCATAGTCAAAGGCCAACTAGTTAGAGCTTCTAGGATGGTCAGTTTAGACGACGACTTTTCTGATGAATGTTTGGCACTTAAAAAAATGTTTTCATCACGTGGATATCCTGAATGTCTTTTGGACAATTTAATAAAAGAAATAACAAACAACAGGAGCCAGCATATATACAAACCATTGTTCCCTGTGACTGTCACGAGGTTTCCTAGTTCTCTGTAGAATGTATGTGATCTTAACGTTAATACTGTACAAGAGAGTGAGCAACCCACTTTAGACCATGTCGAAAATACAGCAACCACTATATTTATTACAACATATAGTAAAGGTAGCAACATTTGCATAGACACAATTAATAAGAATTGGGAACTTTTTAAATTGTATCCTAACGTTCTTGACAAATTAGGCACTAGACCTAAGGTTGTTTATAAGAAGGGGAAGAACATTAAATCTATTTTGGAAAGTAGTGTACCTCTGTCAGTTCACAATGCTGGAATGTGGAAGTGTTACAATTGTAACTACTGTAGACATGTGGAAGAAGCTTCCTATTTTAATTTAAATGATTTTTCTTACAAAATAAGACATAAATTGAATTGTAACTCTTCCTTTGTCATTTATTTAGCTAGGTGTACATCATGTCCTGCCTTCTACATCGGGAAGACCGAAAGAAGGCTTAGAGACCGTATTTATGAACATACATATGCTATGAAAAAATTTAAACTTGATAATGCCCTAGCAAAACACATTTCAGTTTTTCATAATCATGTTTTTAAATTTATGGCTATAGATCAGGTCAATTATGACGGCAGGGGGGGTCCTAGACCTTTAAAACTCGAGGAAGCTGAGTTACTTTGGCAAATTAGGCTTAATGCATACAGCTATCCAGGTATCAATTACTCTTGTTCTATTGTCAGTCTTTTGAAGTTGAAAAGTCTTAAAAGATAATGTTTATATTTATTGTATCTATTGAACTTGTTGTTTTACAATTTAATATATATTTAATGTTTTTTGTTTAGGTTTAAGTCTAGTTTTATTATCATTATTTTATTGATTTGTTTCACAGCTGAGCATGTCTCTTTAAATGTGTTTGAAGTTCAGCATTTGACGTAATAACAGGCTTTCAATTTGAATTTATAAATGGTTGGTTTTACTTCACTGAATGTCATTTCTGATGAAGTCAGGTATTAACGCTGACGACAAAGCGCTTTCAAAGACTTGTTTTATTTTTTGTAATAAATTTGTCGGCTGTTGCTGCACTCGTTTTTTGGTTTTCTTAGTTTATGTGCCTTCCTAGTTTCTTAGCTTACAGCATTCCTTGAATTTAAGAGGTCTGGAGAGGTAGGGGGAGAATCTTAGGATGCGTATTGGGCAATGGTCGCTAATGGAGTCAGGTATAGATTCAGGGTGGTGATAGATGTTTGGATTAGAGACAAGAATCCAGTCAATGATTGAACTGGAATTAGTGGGTTTATGAAGAAAAGTGAGAGAAGAGATGAGCTGGGTGTAGCCTTATAGGCTTATGCTGTGGTAGGGGAGCTAGAGCAGAGGGTTATTCAAGTGATGTTAACATTGCCTAGTATTATGGTCTCATTAGGTAGTATACTGCCAGACATCCAGTGGAGAATCTGTTCTAATAAGGGTATATTCTCTCCTGGAGGTATGTAAATGAATACTATGGTTAGGGTTTTATTGTCATTAAGTTTCAGATTGGTGATAATGAATTCAGCAGGTTGAAAGGAGAGGGGGTTGGTTGGGGGGATAGGGTTAGAAGGTCTTAGTACATAATGGCAATGCATCCACCTTTTTTGTGTGTTCTAGCAAGTCATAGAATGTTGTATGCTGGGGGGAGTAGTTTGTTATCCATGTTGTGTGGTTTGAGCCATGTTTCAGAAACAGTAACTATGTTAGGGAAGTACTGGGATATCCAAGAGTGGAATCCTGTTATTTTATTGAGGATGCTGTGGATAATGATAGAGTAAAAGGAGAGATGTTTGGGAATACTGACTGTTGCATGGAAGGGAGTTTGTGAAGTAGTGGTAGGAGTTGATGGGTTATATTGTGGGCCGGGGTTGGGGTGAATGTTGGCAGAGAGTTGTAGGGTGTTGCAGGGTTATAGGAGAGACACTATAAAAGTGTACAGAGAGAGAGAAATTTTTGTTTGATTTTGTAATGAGTAGAGGCTTGAGGAGGCAGTATGATTTTGGGGAGAGTGAAGTCAGTACTGGAGAATAGTGAGGGTGAGACTGGCTAACAGTAGTAGATACAGTGTGTATTGTTTCTTTGTTTGTGTCTTTCGGCTTTTCCCGTTTAGGGGTCACCACAGCAGAACTCCGGTCCGCTGATTGGTAGTGGATTTTTACATACCAGTTTACCAGCCCTGACGCACAACCTTCAACGAAGGCACACCCCATTCATATATGCCTCCACACAGAAGACGCTCTAGCTACCGCAGCCCCACCACCGCAGTACAGGAGTGTGTATTGTACTGATAGGAAATTGGAGTGCTGAGATGTAGGGGTAGCTGAGTGTGATATGAGGTGAGGTAAGAAAGGAGTAGAAGAGTGCATGAGAGGAGGGAAGGGAGGGAGGATGAGAGGAGAGGAGGGAACATATCTGAGGGGAATAAGAGAGGGTGGTGGGAGTGTGACTGAGAGAAGATCTACAACAGTAGTAAGTTTGGGGGGATGGGAGTGCTGAGTATGGATGGGTGGTGTGAAGTATAATGTGGAGAGAGTTGGGAGGGGTTGGGCCTGATCGGTTGAGGTGTAGAGGAAGTTGGAGCACAGAGGGGGTGGTTAGGTATAAAGGTAATTGAGTCACGTGTGGGTGGAAATGGGAGTAGGTTAGGGGAGCAGGCTGGCCCGGATTCTTTGCGAGTCCTATGGAAAAAAAAATAATCAGCCAGGTAAGTAACATTAGGGAATAGTTAATCAAGTGAAGAAAGGGGGATCAGCAAAGTAGGACAGGATAATTAACAGCAGTGTGAGTTTGGAGGGGAAGCAAGCAGGGTGAGTTAGTGAGGTAGGAGAGGGAGAGTAGTGAAAAATGATACAGAGAAGGTGAGGTTAAAGAGATATTAGAGATAGAAATACAACAGCCTATGCTGAGGTAGAACCCTGGTAGGTCTAGTAGGTGACAGAATTTAGGTTATTACAGGGAGTTTGTAGGAATATATATGCAAAGAAATGCCCAGGATATAAGGGATAGGAGGGCAAATTAGATATCGTGAGGAACTACAGAAGTGTTCGGTGATGTATGAGAGATCCAGTTTTCCAGAGTCTTTGAAATTAGGAAAAACTCAAAACAAATTATAAATATACATTAATGGTTTAGTGGAGCTCTGATCTGCGATTGAGATGTTCTAGCATCCACAATGAGCAATTGTGACGGAGTTTTCCTTCAGCTGCAGGTTGTCACAGAACTCACAGTCACGATCGTTTGGACGATGATGTCTGGGGAGGGGTGTATCTCCTAATAAAAAGGGGTGAAAAACAGTTATTTGTAAGGGTGTGAGACAAAGGGTCTGCTAGTCACTGTGCACCTTGGCAGCCTTTGAAAGTGAGAGTGAGTGGAGAGGTGTAGTGGTTGCATACAGTATTAAGGGTAGAGGGAGGTAGTGCAGGGAGAAGGAAAGAGACAATGGAAGAAGGTATAAGAAATGAGAAAGGGATGAATTTGGAGAGGTGGTGTGATAGGTGAAGGCTAGAAGAATACTAGGGAGTTGCAGTACTTAGTAAGAGAAAGAGGATGAGTAGGTCAGTTTTACAGTGACAGGAAGACATTCTAGTGGCAGTGTAGAAATTAACAGTATTAGCACACTGTGTATTGAATGCTGAAACTGAAATTAATAACCACAATGAAGGAGAAAAAGGTGCAATTGCAGCTTAGAAAACAGTTATCCACACCTCAATGGAACTTCAAAAGACAGGAAACAGTACTATACCTGTACCTACATTGTATCTGAAGTTGAGGACAAAAACGTATTTTCAAGGAGTATCGTTTATGTGTTGTGCTTTCTTACCGCATTAAAACTGTGTTAAGCCCATCAATTGTTTCCTGGTCTTCTGGAGTTCCACTGAGGTGTGGATAACTGTTTTTGAAACTGAAATTAAGAAAATGACTACAGCTAAGCACAAGTCAATAATAGCAGTACATAACTAAGCGCAAGTGAAAACTACCGCATAGAGAGCCTGTCATACATTTTACATTAGGCACAACTCAGTTTTACAGCAGAGAAAAAAAGTACTTTGTGAGCAGTATAGAGTTTATGAGAGTAATCACATTTTATATGATCTGGTGCAAAGCTCGTAGACAACACTGTATTGTAGTAGTGGCCAGACCAAATTACTTGCTTTGCAAGTTCAAGACAGCAGAATCTCTTTAGGTGAGGTATTGTATTGCGGCTCAGCAACAGGAAATATTTAAAGAAAATGCCAAAAGTGTTCCCATCCTTGTCAAAGACAATGAGGTTAGCATTAGCAATTTATCTAAATGAAGCAGTTTCAGATAAGGAAATACTACAGGGTCTGCTTTATCGTTTGTAAACAAGTCCTTTGTAAGTCTAACATACTCTATATATATCTTATAAAAATTCTTAGGTGCAGGTAGATGACTGACAGGTGAACTGCAAGCTACAAAAATAACAGTCTCTAAGGCAGATAAAACAGGAGGAATGGTTGTTAAATTGGGAATGTCCAGCTGCAAAAATTGTGATACATTTGCTAAACAATGGGGGTTTAATTCTGTCCCCACTGAAAAAGAATTATTTTAAATAAACATTTAAGATAAAAAAGGTCTTCTGGAGGGAAATCTAAAGCAATACTTTCCTCAGAATCAGAATCTTCAGGATGAGAAGAATATCCTGAAGCACAACATTCACCCACCAAATCCTGCTCTTCTGACTGAACTGCTGAGTCAGAAAGTGAGGAAACAGTTTTCCTTTTATTTACAGTAGAAGAAATGAGAGCAGAAAAATCATAAACCCCACCAAACCATTCACAATCCATGAAAACAGAAATAGAAGAAACGTTCAACCCCTTTCTTTCCCTTCTCCTGGCAGATACCCTAGAAAAGGACCAACTCAAGTTACACACAATCTCCAGAAGCCCAGGTTTCTTATCCCGACTATTATGTTAAACACTTGCCCTTTCCAGATAACAAGAGTTGTTCTCCCTTGCCCAAACAGGGAATTCCTACAGTTGTAGAGGATGTGTTTATTTCCTGGTCCATAGTGGCTGTAGGTGCTACACCAGAGGGACCAGGGAAAAAGATGAGTGGTCTGAAGAACCAAAACTGAACACAGCAGAGTCACTCCATCAGTAGCTGAGGCACCAATGGACCCAGCCTGACTGCATTTTTTTTCTTGTGGCTAGGGGAAGGAAAAAAAACAAGAGAAACCAGTACTTGCTTCACAGATTCAGTAAAGCAGGAAGCACTGCAGAAGGGAAATGAAGCCATAAAGAGTCAGTAAAGTTTTAAGACAGTGAAAAGTAGCTTCAAGAAAGAAGAAACACTGGCAGTCTACACAAGCATAAACTCCTGCCCCTACACATAAAACCTACACAGCTAGTAGGAAAACAAAATACTGCTTTTATAAAGTTGTTCACACAAGCATTCACATGGACTGTTTACCTGACAAGAAACAGTCCAAGACTTCAAATCATTTACCTAGCAAAACACACCATATTTACACAGGAAAGTTAAACACATTTTCCTCAAAAAAAAAAAAAAAAGTTTAGTGGAAGGTTTTCCCCAACAGGGGACTTATCTACCCAGCCTTGAAGGATCACAAGCTGAACGACAGTTTCACAAAGTCTACTAAAACATTCTTTTTGGTGGCAGGAAAGCTCTTAAGTTTTCCTGCTCTAACTGTCCTTTACACGGACACAGTAAGAGTACAAGGAGGTGCCCTTTAGCTTTGAAAAGTTGTCTGGTAGCAGTGGGGTAGGACGATATTAGCTACGCTTACTGAAACAGTGATCTAATGTTGAACATCTTCTACTCTTTTTTTTTTTTTTTTCAATACGTCCCATGGAATCTTTTACATCCAGCTGAGCTACCACCAACTCAGGCAGATAAGACCTCAGTTTGACATCTCATCTGATGATCAAGTGTTATTGATACAAACAACCAAAAGTTTTATACAGCTGGGTACTCTGTTTACCATTAACAAATATGCACTGTGATGTACAGGGCTTGAATTACTGAAGAGTGCTTGCAAGAGGTTATGAAAGTTATGTACTCACTATAGCGATAAATCTGTGTTACCCATTACCATCCTTTTCTCAATGGATGTGTCTTGGATCAGACTTTGGATCTGGCCATGGCCACCTCCAAGCTTTGGAAGAGTTGCCCAGGCTCCTCCCTTACCCATAATCCCTGTGAATAAAATGAGCTATCTCAGATCGAGTTTGCCCATAAAAAAGGGAGGGGGCAATGTAAGTTATAAAATATATTTGCAAGCTACCTTAAGAAAGCAGGTAACTTAAACAGTGGCAACCTTTAAGAAGAAAAAGAGGCAAAAAACAAAAAGAAAATAGCTTCAGGAGCAAGAACCAGGTCAGTTAGATCCATTTCAGAATGAAATTAAATTAACAGACAATACTCTGAACAAAACAAAATAAGGTGGTGGGAAAGAAAGGTGGGAGGGAAGTTGAGGAAAGGATGGAAATCAACAACACAGATCTATTGTTATGGTGAGTACAAAACTTCCTTATCTGATGTTACCTTTTCTGTCCATTCCTTGGTGGATGGGACAGAGTCCCCAGCTACTTTTGTACCTGGGAGGCCTAATGGAAGGATAATCCAGAGTACAGCTTAACCAAAACAGGCGCTAGATCTGGATTGCATATCTGCATATTGAATTTTTAATGGGAGATGAAGGTATGAATACTGGACCATGTCGCATATGTCAACTGGAAAGCTGGAGAAAAAGGTTGTAGATTAAGCCACAGATCTAATATTGTGTGTTTTTTGAGTGGATGGTGAAAAAGTAAATTTTTTTGGTAAATACATGGAATACATTGAGTCAATCATAGAGAAAGAGTGACTTTGTACACAGTTTTTTCTCATTTAACATGGAGATGGACAGAAATAACTTGTCAGATTTTCTGAAGGGCTTAGTGTGGTGTAGATAAAATGTAACTGATGATGAATATGAAGTAAATGCAGGGTATATTAGCTCTTGTTTGAGAAACTTGGGGGGAAAACTGGAAGATTTATGGTGTGATTAATGGATGATTCTGAAGCCATCTTGGGCAGAAAAGAGGGATTAGTTCTCAGAAATACTCTGTCAATATGAAAAAATAAGTATGGAGACTATAAGGATAATGTGTGCAGCTCTGAAATTCTCTTGGCAGAAGTAACAGTCACCAGGAATAAGGTCTTGCAGGATAAAAACTTGAAATCCACTTTTGCAGTAGTGTCAAACTGAGGGCCCATAGGGGCCTGCAAACGAATGGTAATATCCCATGGAGGGCCTGAACAGTCACCAGGAATAAGGTCTTGCAGGATAAAAACTTGAGATCCACTTTTGCAGTAGTGTCAAACTGAGGGCCCATAAGGGCCTGCAAACGAATGGCAATATCCCATGGAGGGCCTGAATCTTTAAGGGGAGGTCAAAGTAAGAAGGTGCCTCAAAGAAAGGTCTTGAACAATCTAAGAGAAGCTATGATTCATATGATTCTCCCCTATGTGAAATAAGAAAACTGAAGCTAATTGAACTTTAATTGTGAACTAGCTGGCACCACTTTGAAAAACGATATGTGAGGAAGTCCAAAATAGGTAGAAGGGGAGCTGAAAAAGGATCATTATTTTTCTCTACAACTCAAAAATAAAACCTTTTCAATTTACTGCTATAAACCTTCCTGGGGAAGGTTTCTGAAAAGACAAAATATGCACAAATAAGGATGACAACCTGAACTGTTGACCCATCATTTGGAATTACAGAAAACATACAGTTACAGTTTGACACACAATGTTGAAGTGAGGCAGCTTTGATGGATGACACAGTAAATCTGGGTCTGAGCCTAGAACCCAAGGTGGGTGAATCAGATGAGGCCAGAGGAAAGGAAACTACAACTGTTGAGGCCAGGATTACACTGTGATCTTCATTGTTGATGCTTTCTGTAAGAACTTTGGAATAAATATGTTGGGGGGAAAAGCATGGACTTCCAGTGGCAAAAGATGTGTTACAGCATCCCAACGTGACTCCTACGCAGGGTAATTAGAGCAAAAAACTTTCTGCATTTGGGGTTGTGAGGAGAGCAAAGAGATCGCAACAAGGTCAGCTCCAACAGCTGAAAATCCGCTCTGTTACTGAGGAGTTGAGGGACTACTCATGAAGGAGCAAAAATGGATCTGCTGAACTTGTCCGCTAGAATGTTGGATTTTCCTGGGATATGTGTTGCAATTAGAAAACATCGAGAAGCAATCACCCATTGCCAAACTCTCATGGCCTCTCTAAACAGAGGATAAGATCTGGTTCCTCCCTGTTTCTTGATACAGTGGATGACTGCCATGTTGTCTATCTGTATATGGAGATCATACCTAAGGGGAGAGAGCCCTGAAAGGCCTGCAACACTAGGAAGACTGCTATCATCTTCAAGATACTGATGTGAAGACTGGCCTCTGTCTGACACCACAAGCCTTGGACTGCCTTTCTCAGACAATACCCCCCCAACTCAGCAGGGAAGCATCTGTAGCGAATATGGCTTGGGGAAAGGACAGAATGAAAGGTCGCCCCTGTATAACAAGTGGAGACTGTAGCCACCACTGGATGTGTGCCCTGCAGATGTTTGTTAGACTGACTGGAAAGGATAAAGGTTGTTCACTGACTGACCTCTGAACTGCCAGAATCCACTGAAGAACAGGCATGTAAAATCTGGCCAGTGGAGCTAATGTGACTGAACAGCCATAGAAACTAAATGACGAAGGACGAGTCTTGCCCGTGGCTTTCAGTAGGATAGAAGTTCCAGGGCTTGTTCATGAAGAAATGAGAATCTTGAAGAATGAAACTTCTCTACCTGAGATCTTGTGTCCACAGTTGCTCCAATGAACTCCAGATACTAAACTGGTTGTAAATTGGACTCTTCTAAGCTCACTGTGATTACCAAGCCTGTAGGGAGTGTTGGAGCAAGGAGTCCCTAGCGTGAATGAGTAGACTCCTGGTAGAGGCAGTGATGAGCCAGTTGTCTATGTATGGGAATACGTGGAAACCCTGAAGTCATAGATAAGCTGCTACCATACACTTGGTGAACACCTTGGGGTGGGGTGGGATGGTGAGTCCAAAAGGCAGTGCTCTGAACTGGAAGTGACTGGTTCCCAGCCTGAAATGAAGATGCTTATCTTTTCATCTTTATATGGCAGTATGCATCCTGAAGACCTATCAAGCACATCTAATCATCCTTACTTAGTAATTAAAGAATGGACTGAACCATGAACAGAAGGCTTTCCTCACCACTGTGGAAACTTGGTGGTCGATGTTCAGATTGCTATTAACCTGTGTCCCCAAATCTCGCACCACTGGGTTTGAACTTGGAGGGGGTGCTGTCAATATTGTAATCAGCGGGGAATTCCACTTTGCCAAAGGAGATGATAATGCACTTTTTTTGCATTTAGTTTTAGTCCATGGCTTTGGCACCAATCATTTGTCTTTGTTAGACCCAGCTGTAATATGTTAACATCGTTGGGGGACACAATGATTGCACCCTTTTGCAATCATCAGTGAAATTTGTATGCCAAAGGCCATCTACTTTAACCTGGACTTCTGAGAAATTGATTCCAAATAGTAGAGAGCCTTGTGCAGATCTTTGTGGTATGCCACTGGTCTACTGATAGAGGTAGAGTCACCAACGTTAACCGTGTGTGTTCTGTTGGTGAACCAATTGGCTACATGTCTATAAGCATAAGGGTTAATCCCCAGCTGGGAGAGTTTCTCAATGATAAGAGTGGAGGATTCTGTCAAAAGCCTTGATTAGGTCAAGATAAGCGGTATGCACTGTCTTACCGTTAACTCAGGGCTTTGATGACTTTCTTGAAGAAGTCTACTAGGTTTAACAGCATGCTGTATCCTTAATGAAGTCAGTCTGGGTTGGATCTAGAGTTTGAAGTTACCTATGTGCTTGTTGATAAGGTCTGTGATGATTCTTTCCATGGCCTTGTAAATGAAGCTGGTTAGACTTATAGGTCTAAAGGTCCAAGGGTTGGCTGATGGTCCCCCTTTGTGCAAGGGGATTACTGTTGCTGTTCTCCACTCTGCTGGAACAAAGCCAGTTCTCAGGCTTTAGTTAAAGAGAACAGCAAGAAGAGCCACTAGGTCCTGTTTTAGAGTGCAACCTGGGATATTATCTGGTCCTACTGAGTCCATATTTTTAGCCTTGGAGAGCACAGATATTACCCGATCTCCAGAGATACTAGGCAGAGGACTGGTGTCAGGTATGCTTTGGGGTATGACTGGTGGGGACAGGGGGTCCAAGTTTGTGCCAGATTTGTCAGCTAGCATGTTGGCGATTTCCACCAGTATATGAGTGGTAACATCCACTACCAGTTTGGCACACATAGCTGGGGCATTCCCTTTTAGATTTCAGATGAAGAATGCCCTATGCTTATACTTAGCTAGGGATGCTATTTTAGCTTTGTAATTAGCTTTACAGGACTTTACAAGATTTCTGATTTGCTTGTTCAAGCTGCGGAGGGAATTCTTGTTCTTAGACATCAGTTTCTTCCCCTTGTTATGTAACCTGTTTATACTGGAGATCCACCAGGTTTGTTTTTTTTTTTTTTGGGGGGAGGCCCTGGTTTTGATCCGGTCAGGTACAGCCAAGTCTTTACAGTTTAAATGTTTATACAGGGCATCTGTGTACATCTCTGCATAGGACTCACTGTTATCTGTGATTGCATGGGATATAAAACTTTTTATACCATCACTTAGTAGACTGTAGTTTTCTTCGGAAAATGTTTTTAGTTTGTTTGCCCCTGTGGAGGTGTCAGGTCCAATAGTTACTTCAAATGAGACTGATTTATGGTCCGACCTTATCAGGGAGGGCATCACAGGGGGAAGTGTAATGACCCCCCCATGGTGTTGAGCACTACGTCTAGGACATTTAAACCCTTGTGGGAGTGCAGATTATCGGTTCCAGAGCATTTGCACTGACAAAGTCCTGGAATTTCTGGGCAAGCATATTGGTGCTCATGTATGTCACCCAGACCCAGTTGATGAAAGGATAGTTGAAATATCCCATGACTAAGGTGTTGGGGTGTATGACACATGACTCCAATACGTCCAGGTAGGCAGCATGCTTTTCTTGGTTCATGGTAGGGTATTTTGCCTATAGTTAATTGGACATGGAGTAGTTCAAGAGAGTCGTACAGTTTAACCAGTCTGAAGGTGTACTTGGCTTTAATGAAGATGGATACACCTCCATCTTTGGTTCTTTCATGCTCATTTTGATGTCTAAATGTGTGGAAGGCATTGTAGCCTTGCATTGTCAGGGTGCTCTCTACGGCTTTGAACCATGTCTCAGTGATTACACAGATGTGAGTATTTTTCAAGGTACGGAGTGCTTTCCTGTTTAGACTCCTACCATTAAGCAGAAGAACCTTGAGTTTGTCTTGAGTGGACTTTGTTACATTGGAAATTTTGCTGCTTTGACATTGCCTAAAAAGGAACTATGAAGGAGGCAAACGCCTTTGCCAGTATCTGACAGCCTAGAGGGGACAGATGCAGACCATCTCTGGCAAAGCAGTGTGGCCTGTCAATCATGTCTTCCCAGGCTGACAGATACTGGCTCCCTCTGGAGTGACAACAGAAGCTAGGCCAATAGTTGAAGTCAAACATTTTTTGTTTATATTGCAGCATCATCCTGAGTGAAGGTAGAATGCTGCCTAGGGCTATGGTCATACTTGCCTGGGACACAATCTACCAGTACAGTTATGTCTCTTTTCATATAGTCCTGAGATGTACATCACTAGTCATTCACCCCAACATGGACTATGACAAAGTCATAACAGTACTTGTTTTTGAGTGACTTGAGTGCATGTGTGATTTGACGGATCCTGGCACCTGATAAGCAGCTGACCACGACCTTCTCCTTGACCAGTCGGATGAGGGGGACATCTGGGTGTCTCACTATGGAGTTGCCTATGACCAAGACATTAGGTTTTGAGGTGTTTTGCCTTACAGGCTTATTTGCTGAGACAATGGTATACATATTATATGTAGCGGTTTCTATTTGCATAGCAGTGTGTGAAAGTGGTTTATGTTTGGGAGGTCTCCGACTTTTTGGTAGGCTGCTAGTGAGTACCTCCATGTATGTGGGTTTATTTGTCATGTCCTTATTTTGTGTGAGAGGTGAAGTGTGTGTGTGTGTGTGTTGGCAACCTGTTTGAAGTCCAGTTTGTTGTTACATGACAGAAATGATTCTAATTTCATATTATAATTTCATCTCTCACATAGGGTATTTGTTTGTTTTAGGAGTAAGTGGCTGTCAGTATACATAAGGTAATTACTACATTGTCTCAGGATGCCTATGTCAATCAGGTTGGCTGGGGAAATGATGGGAAACTGCCTGTCCATTGCAATAGGTTTTTACCATATGTACTATTAAAGAAGGGAGTGGGCTAATTAGACCATTTTTTGTACTAGGACTAACAAAGGAGTTTATTCTACTGAAGATTAAGGATAGGTGTGACAATGCTGCTCAGTGTGCAGCTGAGTTGCCTGTAGTGCAACAGGAAAACTTGGGAGAATTCTATGGACAGATGTCTAGGGAAAAATTGTGTTTCAAGGCATTTTCATATATAGAGGGCACAGCTTAATCATGGTGTGCAGCAACCAGCAAACGTGAGGCTTAAATACAGGCAAAATTAAACACTTTTAAGGTAATCTACCAATAGGAATGCACACAATGAACTCCAGCAATCCCTAACTCAGACAAAGTTGGATCTATACTCTTCTGCCACAAGGGGTACAAGGGGAGTCCTTTTTACTGTAAGATGGCTGGTTTAGTGCTCAAGTGTATCAATAACAGGCTAGATTCAGCAGATACTAATCTAGACTATGGTATCTCGGCTAACAGTACATTTGAAATCAAATGCATAGAATGATGCAGTTGCAAACAGCAAAAAGCAGACATAATGCAGCAATTAGATAAAATATAGTTTTAAAAGTGCATCAAAATCACAAAGTATACTTTTCTTGTTTTTAGCTTTGGAGCTTTGGATATCAGCAGAAACACTCTGGAACTCTGGCAGATATGCCAAATGTAGAGCACCTTTGGTTAATTTCTCCCTGATTTCTGCAGAAAGTCCATTGAGGTGTTGATAATTTGATCCCTACAGCAGAAAGGGATTTACCATCCTTCTCACTTATGGAGATAGTTTCTTTGATTTTTAGAACTAAACAATGTTGATCCATCACATGAAGGATATGTTGAAATTTTCCTCAAAGTTGCAAAGCCACATCCAGGTGTGCCTCCTGATGGAAGTGCCTGTACCAGCTGGTCTAGATGCACCCTCCGTAGCATTAGAGATAAGGTGCATAGAAGAACTAGAAAGGGATTGTAGGATAGCCAACTCTGACTGAATATCCTTCCTTTGATCCAGAGATAGGACCCCTGGAAGAGATTTGTCAGTCTCCTTGCTCAAAGATCTCTGAAAGAGGGTGACATGCCAGATGCTTCAATGCTCTCATTGAAAAGGTAGATTAGGCATATACATGCTTCCTAAATCTGTCCAACGTACGCAACTCTGCTGAGTGGATGGACAGAGGAGTTCTCTTCCACCAGCTCCATTTTAGTGGCTGTCACTACTACCATGGAATTTACAACAGGACCCTTGCTCCAATGGAGTCCAACTTTAGGAGTGCCCAAAAATTTATCAGGCTTCTTAGGGAAATGGTCAGCCATGTCCATTTCATTCCATGCCTGTGACAAGATTAGGTCTATCATCTCTTTAGTGGGGGAAATCACCCAAGAAGCAGAGGGGCCAGAACTGAAAGCTTTGACGAACAACTCCTCCTCCAAAAAGGATCTTGGGAGGACCACTCCCCTTCTCTAACAAGTTCCAGAAATTCCCCAAATGAAATGTCCTCTAGGGGTACTTTTGCTTTCATCAAAATTATTATTCACTCATTGATTGACTGACATTTGATTACTGGGAAAGTCCACTGGGCCAAAGAAAGCCCATTTTCAGTGGAGTCTTGGGGAGAAAAGCTCCAGGTTATAAACAGAAATTACATAAAAATTCCAAAAATATTTAGAACATACATAAAAATTTCTAAAAAAATATTCAAAAATACAAGAGGAAAGAAAAATAAAATTTACACTAGCAATTAACATGAGCAATTATACAGAAAAAGATGAGTGTTCTGACATTAAGCAAACAGCAGATCTAGACAAGGTCAAAGTACAAACAGTAGTGTCATGACACAAATACAATACAGATTACAGAAAACACGCTTAGTATATAATTAGAAGGCTCGCTTAGGATGAAAACAAGACAATAATTTATAAAACATAGGGAGGAAATGCAAGAGAAGAATACTTGATAATATAATAGTGCAGGGGGATGGAAGAGGGAAAGTAGGAAAAAGGAAGAGGGGAAGGCACGGGAGGGAATGGTAGTTCAAGTAGACAGTGAGACTGAGACACAGAGATGGGAGAGGAGGAGGACGCATAAAGTAGAGTGAAAGCTGAAGACAGGAAAAGAGAACAGGAGCTAGAGAGTTATGAGGAAGCAAGAGCGTGATTAACGTTCATAGGAAATATCTGAAAAAAAAAGCTGCTGGAGCATAATCAGATAGAATCATTTGTTAGGCTAAGTAATGGCAGAGGAAGAAATAGAGCATTTACATATCCAACTGGAGAGGAAATGATTGTGCAGTGCAGTTTTGAAGTTAATAGAGAGCTGCATTGTCATCGGATATAAGAAGGAAGGTTATTCCATATTCTGGCAATGTTCCAAGAGTATACGAGCAGGAATCCAGGTAATTTAGGCTTATGGACTTGAATAATATGTTGATGTTTAGATTGCAAAGGTCTGATGGGACTGTAAAGGGTGACTAAGGAACTAAGTGCAGGGCAATCTTGTGGATTAGAAATAATTTTGTGTGTAATAGTGAGATGGAGTAATAGGTAATGGGGGAATTCAAGCCAATTGGAATTTTTAGGGCAATACAATGATGAGTAGAATGGCGAGCGTTTGTAGCAAATTTAGCTATCTTCTTATAGCAAGTTTCTAATTTTGATTTCAAGTGACTGCAGGTTGGTTAGAATAGGTGTGCCATAGATTAAAGAGGGTAGTAGGTAGGATAATGCTATTTGTTTAGTATAGAGGGAGAGGACCTTGTCATGACTATATAGCAATCATAGCTTTTTGTGGGTTTTACTTGTATTATTTTGGATGTGCAGATCAAATTTGAGGTTTTCACTGATTATTATTCCTAATAATTTAGTGTGGGTTACTAATTCAATTTTTGTAGAGAGAAAAATTGAGGTCAGTTTTATTCATAGTAGAAATTCTCTTGGGTGTGAAGATCATTAGTTTAGTTTTTTTGGGATTTAAGGAAAGGTGATTATTATGAACCCAGGTCTCCACAGTGGAGAATGCTGCTTGTGTATACTGTTGTAGTAAAGTTGTATTGGGTGCAGAGCAAACTATTGCAAAGTTGTCTGCATACTGGACTAGGAAGCCCTGCAGAATTACTTGGTGATTACTGATAAAAATACTGAATAGTAGAGGGCCTAAAATTGGAACCCGGGGTACGCCTGTAGGGTTGTGAAGGTACGGGGAATGGAAGTTTACCATTGTACAGCATGTTCCCAGTTAGCTTTTGAACCAATTTAGAGAATGGGAAGATAGACCTATGTTTGAGAGCTGACAGAGGAGGATAGAGAGATGCTATCAAATGCTTTCGATAGGTCTAAGAAAAGGGCAGATACAATGTTTCCTGTGTGGCGTGCTTTACTGATCATGTCCAAAAAGGATATTAGTGCTGTGGAGGTGCTGTGAAACCCATGCTGTGTTGGGGAGAGGATTTTGTATTCTAAAAGGAAGGCTAGGAGTTGTTTTGCACACATTTTTCTAGGATTTTAGTGATGGGGAAAGTATAGTAATGGGTTGGAAGTTAGAGATCAGATGATGGACCACCTTTGCGAAGGGGAAGGATGACTGCTTTTTTCCAGAGCCAAGGGACATAGGATTCTTGGATAGATCTGTTAATTAGAATGCTAATGGGATAGGCCACTGCGCTAGCAGTGATTTTAAGAAACTTAGCAGAATTCTGCCAGCAGAATTTGAGCAGGGTTTTAATTTCAGAAGGAGTTTTTTTATGAAGGAGGTGGGATTGGGAGACAGATGAAATATTGAAATCAGTGACAGTGGTATGAGATTCCTTGGGAGAATCTAAGTGCCTCTCTTACATTCATGTTTCTGGTGGAATTCTGCTGTGGAAGGTTCAAGAGAGGATTCAGAAACAGAGATGAATTCTCTATGGAGAACAGGCTCAAAGCTTTCTGAACTGCCTATCCCAATGAGACAGGAAGACCAGGCTTTAGACCCTGGAGGTACTATGGAAATGGGTAGGTTCTGGTATAGAAAGGACACACATTGCTCTGTCTCTTGGCTGAGAGAGGACTATCTTAAGCCTGTAACGCTGAGCCTGAGATGGATCCAGAGAGCCCTGCTCCTGAAGCCAAAACCGGTGAAGGTGGTTTAAATCTAGAAGTTGTCAGACTTTGATCAGAGGCGGACATCAGAGTTGAACTAACTACATCCAACACTCCTAAGGGGAGAAACGGATCCAGTCCCAATCAATCAGAGCTAGTACCAACAATCCAGCTGTGAGACTCTTGAGAGTTCTAAGTGTGCCGGTGCCAACTTTGTCAAAGAACTTACTGGAGTCGAGGAAGACTATAACTTCACCTCTGATGTATATCCATCTTGGTTTAAAGAAGGATCCAAGGGCATCGATCCTAGAGGATGGATCAGAGAAGAGCTTATTAAAAACCTACAGGACAAGACAAGCCTCCCAGATCTGATGGTGGTCAGTGCCAGGAGAACCCCCAGCTAGATCTGGGGCCAAAATAAATGAAAGGTAAAAACCTTGGTGGCATAGCAGAGCTGATGATTATCACATGTGAAGACAGCTCTGGCTATGAGGATTTAGGAATTTTACCTGATGGGGCTGGAGTCAATGAGGCTGTCAGGATCTAAGACCTCTTTTTTGAAGACTTGGGCTTGTCTTTATGTCTCTTTTTCAGCCTTTTTTGAAGAGGAATTAGAAGAAGAAGAGGAGGGAGTAGCAGCTGCTGACTTCCCTGACACTGGAGAAGGGTTTGTCACCTGAGGTTGGACATAGCAGACTCTTCAATATAAGTTTGTTTCTCCAATAAAGTAGAGCTCTCTGCCCAAAGGCTGCACAAATAGAATAAGGCATCTCAAGGTGAGAGGGCCCGATACATTAAACAGATTTCTCATGCATATTGGAATTTGGTAGCTTGGGCGGACAAACGATACACTTTATAACCTGATGGCTTGTCCAACATGTTGGTTGAAGAGGAGGAGGATTGAAGTACCTAGGAAAATGTAAAGATTATTTTTTAAGGTTTATAATAAGGAAAATAAGCAAGAAGGCAAGCAAGAGAAATTACTACTGCTACAGAGGGGAATTTAGTAATAAAAAGCACACACACACACACACACACACACACACACATATATATATATATATATATATATATACACACACACACACACACATTGTGTGTGTAACTATATGAAAAGAAGTAAAGGAGTAGGAAATCTAAAGTGAAAAACTTAAATTGTTCTACCAAAAAATCTCATGAACATGAAGACCTGTTGTAGCTTTTCAAGAAGCAAACAAAATATGAGGTAGCTTCTTCATTTCATATGGATTATGGGTAGGGGAGGAGCCTGAGCTCCAGACAGCTTGGAAGAGACTGTGGTCAGATCAGAGACCCATCCACTGAGAAATGGATGGAAAAGACAACACAAGATCAAACATTTTATATGCTTATGTTAATGAATCAAACATGGATTCAGATAATATGTTAACAAGGCGTGAATGTTAGGAGAAAAAATAAACACCTGGTTATGTTGAAAACAACATGAAATGTTACTATTTATTTGTGGTACACTGTATTAAATTAAAAATGATTGCCATACTGACAATAGTTTGTCATGTAAAACACAGTGTCTGTCAGGAAACCAGGTAGCATATGCATGATGAGACAATATGGTATCCTCAGAAAAACATCAGTCACTGTGGGATGTACATGGTTTTAGTTAATGAAGACAGTTTGCAAGACTGCATTTGCAAAAGGTTAAGAAAAATATCAAATACTGTACATATATTTACATTAACAACATAATGGAGTGTGATAAAACTTTGTGGGGAGGGGCTAGGAAAACAGTGGATGTTAGAAGAAAAACAAAAGTTATGTAACAACCATAATGATAGATCTGTACTGCCTGTATCTGCCTGGTTCAGCCTGTGGGTTACCAGATCAAACTAGGATCTGACATTGGACAAATCCTTCAGACTTCCAACTCACTGGGCTCTGCCTCACTTATCCACAATCCCTTGCTTCTCAACCAACCCCTCAGATTGAGTTTGTCCCATCTAAAAAAAGCTCTAAGCTACAATACTTCCCATTATACCATGACCCCCCATTAATATTCCAAAACGTGCAGGCTGATTGGCCAGCGTGCACGTTGTAAATCGACTTATACTAATGGAAAAAGGTACGGTCGCCCGGACTTTTTCCATTAGTATACGTCTCTTTTAAAACACTGTCTCGCTATGGTAAAAGAGTTTAACATTGCGACACAGGTTTAAAAAAAGCAACGGACATCTCCGTTGCTTTTTTTAAAGCTGTCTCGCTATGTTAAACTCCTTTAACATAGCGACACAGTGTGTAAAAAGCAACGGAGATCTTGCTTTCTCCGCTGCTTTTTTTTAAACGTGTCTCGCTATGTTAAATGGGTTTAACATAGCGAGACAGCTTTAAAATAAGCAACGGAGATCTCCCTTGCTTATTTTAAAGCTGTCGCTATGTTAAACCCATTTAACATAGCGAGACACGTTAAAAAGCAGCGGAGAAAGCAAGATCTCCGTTGCTTTATGTTCGCTATGTTAAATGGGTTTAACATGGCGACAGCTTTAAAATAAGCAACGGACATCTCCGTTGCTTATTTTAAAGCTGTCTCCATGTTAAACCCATTTAACATAGCGAATAAAAAGCAACGGAGATCTTGCTTTCTCCGTTGCTTTTGGCCACAGATCTGATGTACTGCGTAGGCATGCGCAGTACATCAGAACTGCCGCGGATACCAGACAGCTGCGGAAGGGCAGCAAAGAGGCATAATACAATGCCATTATTTAAGAAAACAATTATTTCTTTTCTTAAATAATGTCATAGTATAATAGCAATAACCCACTTCTGGGTGTGGGCAATGCGGGATTTACCCACGGTTGTCTTTGTTTGGTCCCTCGGGACCAAACCACGCCAACCGTGGGTAAATCCCACATTACCCACACCCAGGCGTGGGTTATTGCTATAATAACTCCAAGAACAAGGAGACTATGATCTCCACCAATCAGTCATCTCAGATTCTCCATCTAGCTTCAATCTGTGGGACAATGTCCCCAGTCGTAAAAATCCTACTGAGGCACTAAGGAAGGATATTTCACAATATAGCAGAACCAAAGGAAACCATGGATCTGGATTGAATATCCAAGCTTATAATGAGAAAACTACTACTATACGGAGGCACAGTCAACTAATCTAAAAGGGTGGCGAAAGCCAAACACACTCTGGCTAGGCTTATAAGTGCCCTAGGGCAGATAGCCTAGTATCAACCTATGAACCTAAAACAAAGGTATGATGGCATGTTCAAGTAGGTGGCTGCATAAACCTCATCCAAAGATGTTCTGGAAAAGAAAGCCAGAGAAGTACCCATATCTCTAGTAGAATGATTAGGTTTGCCTGGCAAGGTATTACCTCTGGCATAAGCAAAATAAATCCATTCCGACAGCTACCTTGGATCTCAAAAAGGAAACAAAATGTTGACTGAATTTTTTAAAGGCTTTATTCCTGTTCTAGTAAAATCTCAGTTGTCTATGCACATCCAAACCAATGCAGTAAGCATTCACCCTTAAGTGAAAAATTGGGGGGAAACACAGGAAGGTGAACAGAACTATTAAGGCTAGTCTCCGAGGCCACCTTGGATGAAAAAGGATTAGTGTGGACAGAAACCCTACCTTTATAAAACACCAGGTAAGGAGGAGAAGAATCAAGAGCTTGTAGCTGTGACTCTCTCTGAGCTGAAGTAATAATCACCAAAACCAAAGTTTTCCAGGATAACAACTTCAAGTCTGAAGCAGAAGATTCAAAAAGAGGGCCTTCAAGGACTTGCAACACAAAAGGTAAATCCTAGGGAGGAACCAGATCCTGAACAGGACAATGCAACAAAAAGGTACCTTTAAGGAAAGTCTTAGAAAAATTGAGAGCAGCCAAGGGAATACTGTCCCTGCCCAGATGGAAGTTAGAAATGGGTGCCTACTGCACCTCAATCATATAAAAAACTACAGCCAGAATTAAACTCAGCAAGAAAATCCAGACCAGACTCTAGAGGAGTGGAAAAGGGATCAAATCTTCAAGATTCCACCCAGTGCACAAATCATCTCCATTTACTGGAATACACCTTCCTAGTGGAAAGCTTTTGAAAAGACAAAATATGAAGAGAACTAAATAAACCATGCGGTTAGCTAGAGGGACTGTAGACTGTTCGGATCCAGACCTGTTGGATGAGAAATGAGATCCAGAATGGAATACAGGACTCAAGTGGGTACAGCAGAAGAGGCCACAAAGAAAGGAACCACACCTGATGAGGAAAAAATTTACAATTAGAGGAACTAGTGGATAAGCATACAGGAGTCCCAGGGGTCAAGCATATAGCAGAGTATCTCTGGGTGACTGCCCCTGTGAAGGGACTAAAGCTTAATAGCTGCTGCACTTGGTGCTGGATGCAGAGGCAAAGAGGTCACAACATGGAGTGCCCCTGTACCAGAAGATCAGGGCTGACACTGATCTAGAGATCACTCTTGAGAAAGCAGAAAGTTCCTGCTCAATCTATTGGCCAGATTGTGTGAGACTCTGCGATGTGCATTGCAAACAGAAACTGCTGAGATGAGATCGCTCACTGCCAAACCCTCATGCCCTCCTGACAAAGAGGATAAGAACATGTCCCCCCATGCTTGTTGAAATAAATAGACATATTATCCATCTGTACTGAAATTACACCACTGGGCAGGGTGTCCTGAGTGGTCTGCAAAGCAAGGAGCACAGCCGTTATCCCCAAGGACACTGATGTAGAAGTCTGCCTCCACAGAAGACCAGGATCCTTGAACTGTCCCTCCCTTTAAAATACTCCCCCCACCAAAGAAGGGAGGCATCTGTGGTGACTGTGGCCACAAGAAGGGGAAGAATGTACAATTGTGTAAAATCTTACCATAAGAGTAGATGTCCTTCCCTTCACTGTTCCAGTATTCCTTACTAAAGGGATCCCCTGCCAAAGGTAGCCCTATGTCTGGCCAGTATACCAAAGCTGGACATAGATACCTCATAACTGAAAAGCCCCAGTGGGAACAACAGTCCAAGGAGGAACATGTGCATCCAGGAAAAAAAAAGGAAAAGGAGTACAGAGAAAAAGGGGGAGGAGGGAGGGAGCGAATGCAGCAACAGTGAAGAGATGGACATCTACTTTTATGACAAGATTTTACACAACTGTACTATGTCCTTCCATACCACTGTTGCATTATTCCTTACTAAAGGGAGAGTACAAAAGCTTACCAGGAAACTTGGGAAGATGAAGGCCAAGCAGAGCCCTCAAGAAAGCCATGCAGGATAGCCCTGGCAAATCCAGTTCTAGCACTGGAAACCACATCCAGCTTGTAATGTTTAGTAAAATATGGGGCAAAAGTCCAAGTAGCAGCCTCAAGGATGGAATTGGTATATAATCCCTTGAGAAAGGCAACAAAGGAAGCCACAAGCCCTGATGGAACGAGCCTTTACAGAAGCAGAAAGGCTGTTCCATTGAAAGGAGTAGCAAAAGGAAATGGCCTTAGAAATCCATGAAGAAATTGTTTGCTTAGAAAAGTACAGTTGTGTACCTACCATAAATGTAGATGTTCAAGTGTATTCACTGTTGAAGTCATTACTCTTGGGTCATCCTGCTGGCAGGCTACCCTCAGTCAACCAGAATTCCAAAGTCTAGGTCCGGCGTCGGTTGCTGTCACCTCTTCCCTGACGTCAGTGCGCCATGGGTATAAAAGATGCAGCTGACGCCATTTTCTTCAGTTTTTCTTGCCCCAGATGTCAGGTGCCCCCAAATTGGTAGGCTGAAAAATATGCCAATAAAAAATGCATGCATACAAATAACATTTCCTTCATCTACAAGCAAATACACCAAATAGGTTGTATAAGATAGAGAAGTGTAGATAAGTCCCAGCAAAGAGAAGGGGGATGGTGGGTGGGTAACCTGGACTGCAACAGTGAATACTCTTGAACATCTACATTTATGGTAGCTACACAACTGTACTATGTTCATCGTGTTTCACTGTTGCAGTCATTACTCTTGGGTTGAATGCCAAAGCTGAGGATGGGTGGCTTGGCTAAATAGGATTAGGAGAGGCTATGAGGCCCTGCAGAACTGCAGTGGCAAAGCCTGCTCTGGATCCAAGTTGCAGCCTCTAAGATATCTTTGGTTGGTACTCCTCTGAGGAAGGCTGCTGAAGTGGCTGCTGCTCTGGTGGAATGAGGCCTAATGCCCTTAGGCATTGATCTGCCATGTTGAAAATAGCAGAAACGGATGCAATGGCCTATCCATTTAGTAATAGTCTGTTTTGAGATAGGCTTTTCCTTGTGATCCTGCAGCATATGATACTAAAAGCTGCTCAGTCTTTCTGAAAGCTTTAGTTCTGTCCAAGTAGAAGCGTAACTGTCTGTGTATGTCCAAAGAATGCAGAAATTTCTCATCCTTGTTCTGTGGATTTGGATAAAAGGTAGGCAAGTGAATGGTTTGGTTGAGGGCCACACTGGACACCACCTTAGGCATAAATGTAGGGTTTGTCCTCAGAGAAACCCTGTCTGGATGAAAAATGATAAAAGGTTCCACAGCCATGAGTGCTTGTAACTCCGAGACTCGTCTTGCAGAAGTTATTGCTAAGAGCAGAGCTGTTTTCCAGGATAAGAATTTTATATCTGCTGTTGATGCTGGCTCGAAAGGAGGCAATGTGAGTTTTTCCAAAACATAATTGAGGTCCCAGGCCGGAACTGGTGCTCTCCTTGGAGGCCTAATGTTTTTGGCCCCTCTGAGGTACTGCCTTATTAAAGGATGAGAAAAGATAGGTGGTTCCATATTGTAATGGGCTGAAATGGCAGAGGCATGAATCTTAATTGATGTGAAAGAAAGGCCTTTGTTCAGCATCTCATTTAGGTATTGTAAAATCTGAGGGATATTTGGTACACATGTGTCAATGCCTTGTTCCTGGTTCCAAGCACAGAATCTCTTCCATTTTTCTGCATAAGATTTTCTGGTACTGGGTCTCCTGGCTCCAAGATAACATCCATAACAGCTTTTGAAAGAGGAGTGTTCTGAATGGCTACATTATCCGCCATGCTGCCAGACTTAAGGTCCTGAGTTGGCTGTGCAGGATCTGATTGTTTTGTTGTTGAGGTCAGCAAGTGAGAAGTTTGAGACAATATCCATGCTGGACCTTGAGACAAGCTCTTTAGGATTGGGTACCAGTGCTGGCGTGGCCAGTCTGGTGCAATCAGTATCATTTTTGGCTTCTCTTGTCTGACCTTTAGGAGTACCCTGGGAAGGAGAGGCAGTGGAGGAAAGGCATATACTGTTAGATTTTTCCAGCTGAAGGATAGGGCGTCCACTTTCCATGCTTGCTTGTGATAAATCCTTGTGCAAAATCTCTGCAATTGGCAGTTGTGAGGGGAGGCAAATAGATCTATGTCTGGGCATCCCCATTTCCTTGATATCATGCTGAAGACTTGTGGATCCAGTTTCCATTCATGGGGATCCATGAGGTTTCTGCTTAGTCGTCTGCCAGAGTATTTGTTTTTCCTGGCAGGAATTGTGCTTGCAGGTGAACTTGAAAGCCAATGCTGTGTCCCATAAGGTCATTGCTTGTCTGCAGAGGGGGTAGGAATGTGTACCTCCCTGCTTGTTTATGTACCACATGACCGTAATATTGTCTGTCTTCATCAGTAGCTGTCCTGGATGAAGCAGGTCCTTGAAAGCTGTCAGGGCATTTTGAACAGCTAGCATCTCTTTTTGATCGATGTGAAGATGCATCTGGTTTGCAGGCCATGTGCCCTGAATACATTTTCCTGCCATATGGGCCCCCCAGGCATAATCTGATGCATCCGTTGTCAGTGTCTGTCTGGCTGTGGGTAAACTGAATGGCAGACCCTTGTTGTGGTGACAGGCTTCTGTCCACCATCGAAACTCCTGTTGCAGGCAGGGAATGAGTGCAATTACTGTCTCCAGGCTGAGGCAATGCTGAGTCCAAACACTTTTTAGATACCACTGTAGTTTCCTCATATGCAGTCTGGCATATGGAATTAGTAGGATGCAGGATGCCATGAAACCTAAGGCCTGCAGGATTTTCCTTGCAGATAAGTGGGTTTTTGTTGCCAATTTCTTGAAGTAAGAAGTCAGTTGCTTTTGTTTGTATGGCGTGAGATAAGCCATCTGGGCAGTTGTATTTAAGCTTGCACCCAGGAATATTATCTCTTGAGATGGCACAAATTTTGATTTCTTTTTGTTTACTGTGTACCCTAGGCCAATTACTAATCTTTTTACAAATGCCAGATGCTTTAGAAGAATGTCTTTGTTCTCTGCTTAAATTAGGCAGTCATCCAAGTAGGGATATATTTGAATTCCTCTTTGTCTGCAAAACGCAATTACTGGTGCCAGGCATTTTGTGAAGACCCTGGGCGCAGTAGATAAGCCAAAGGGCAGTGCAGAGAACTGGTAATGCATTGAGCCAGCTATGAATTTGAGGTATCTTCTTCCAAGATTGTCTGATTGGACATGCAGGTATGCCTCTTTTAGGTCCAACGTTACAAGCCAAGCCTTCTTGCCCAGCATGGGCAGTACCTGCTGTAGAGTCAACATCTTGAATTTTGGAACTTCCAGAAACGTATTTAGTATAGACAGATCCAGTATTGGTCTCCAGGTTTTGTCCTTTCTGGGTACTAGGAAAAGTCTGGAGTAAAATCCTTGCCCCTGCTCTTGTTGTGGTACTTGCTGAATGGTCCTCATGTCCATGAGGGCTGTAATTTGTTTTTGTGCCTCTGCCCATTGATTGTGTGGCAGGTCTGGCATACCTTTTGACCTTGGTAGAGTGTGAAAATGGAACCTGTAGCCTTGGGACACTATGTTCAGGACCCATTTGTCTTGGGTAACCATTTGCCAATTTGATGAAAAAAGTGCTAGCTTTCCCCCTAAGGGGGCTGCCAAAAGAAAAGTGCTTGGATATGGCAGAGGAAAGTCATTGGGACCGTTTCCTGTAAGGTTGTGATTTGTCTTCTCCGCTTTTGGAGGTAGGAGCACGCCATTGTTTAGGCCTGTATGAGCCTTGGGTCTGAGATCTGCCTCTTTGTGGTCTGTCTGACACTGGAAAGGACCAATTTTTAGAAGGCCAGTTGCGGCTAAACCTGTGTGGCTGTACCTGTAAGAAATCTTTGACTGCATGGATTTTGCTTTATCCTCCATTTTTTTCAACACCTCTTCTGCTTTAGTACCAAACAAAGTATCATGCTGTAATGGTGCATCTAATAATTTTGCTTTAACATGATCAGGCAGATTCTGTTCCTTTAACCAAGCATGCCTTCTAATAACAGAACCTGTAACAGCGGCCCTGCAAGAGGCCTCCAGTGAATCATAACCACATTGCAAAGTATGCTTTCCCACTTGTTCAGCTGCATGCAATAAATCTTGCAATTCCTTGTTCTCTGAACATTCTGTATTTGTCAACAATTTCTGTTTAAGCAGTGACATTAAATAATGCTATTTAAGCATAGGAAATTGACAATTTAAAGCCCTTACAGCCAAGGTAGCAGAAGTGCAGACGTTTTCCCCCATCTGTCTAGAGCCCTAGAATCCCTATCAGAGGGGACAGAGTTTTTTGCAGTGGAAGCTTTAACCCCTTTGGGACCCTGAGATATAGTTTCTGGGTCAGAAGTGGGGTTTTTATATAGGAATTTATGAGAATCTGGGACCCTGTAGTATCTGTCTGGCTTAGCAGGTGCAGGGGGTAAACAGTCAGGGGACAAGCCGGACTCTGAAAATACATCATCTACAATGTCTAGAACAGGTGGAATAGCAAGGGGTCTGTGCTGAGGAAGTAGCAGAAAGTCTGAGCCTTTTCTTAGATTCAGAATAATCTTGGCTCTCCCAGTGGAGATGCTCCCTCATGGTATGCAGGGTTTCCCCAAAAGAATAACCCTCAGGAGGAATGGCTGAAGGAATGGATTCTTCAGCATCAGTATCCTCATAGGGAAGCATGGAATAATCCTGTTAAGAAGAGGAATCAGAGGAAATAGAAACCTGATCAGAAGAATCATACTCTGTCTCTTGCCTAGGCCTCTTACCAGGAGGGGGATGGGAGTCCCTGATCAAAGTAATTAGGTCTTCGGCCATTTTGAGCATCTGTTTTTAGGCATGGAAGTCTGAGTAGGAGAATGCTGTACTTGTTTCTTTGTCTTTAGAGCCGCTTTAGTCTTTGTCTTTGAAGCTGAGGATGGCTTAATATATAGTTGTGTAGGTCTGAAGACACCCTCAGAAGCCGATGCCTGCTCAGCGGTTCCAGACCCATCTGAGGGAATGATTTCCGAGTGTCCAATACCTTGAGTATCCACAGGCCCAGTCGGCTCCACGTGGGAGTTGGAAGCGGCCTGTGGCTCTGAGGTAGCGGGCGCCAGGGGCTACGAAAGCGCCTCACTGACAACCGGCGAACAGGCGACTGGCCTAGCAGAGGCCTCGTCGTTGGTTTTGGACCTCGGATGCCTATCCTTTTCCTTGTCCTTGTGTTTTTTGTAAACTCCGGTTGTCGGCTGTTCCGATGGCATTATATAATTAAATCTTCAGCCAAAGAAATGAACTGCAAAATCGAACCGACGCTTAACAGTGCGTTGGTTAAATCTAACACAAAACCGACAGCTAGCAACGTTGTGATCAGGGCCTAGGCAAGGAATACACTAAGAGTGAAAATCCTTATGAGGTATTTGTTTCCCACAAGAAATACAATTGTTAACTTTTTCTGACATCGATCTGGAGCAAGAAAAAAGTTGCCCCAATGGGGTACTTAGCTTTAATGAAGACTTCGGTTCTGAAATTCATATCTGAAAATCTCAGGAGTCGGCCGACTGGCACTTGCAAACTGCTTTTGCTTCGGGCACCGCACGGCAAGAAAGACTAAAGAAAATGACTTCGGCTGCATCTTTTATACCCCTGGTGCACTGACGTCAGGGAAGAGGTGACAGCAACCGACGCCGGACCTAGACTTTGGAATTCAGGCAGACTGAGGATAGCCTGCCAGCAGGATAACCCAAGAGTAATGACTGCAACAGTGAAACACTATGAACATCAGCCAAATCTAGAGATCTAGAATGAAAACAAAAACTTGTTCAGAGTTGTGAATGGCCTTAGTCTTATCTAAATAATATTTGAGCTGCCTATGTAAATCCAAAGTGTGAATAACCTTCTCACTAGCAGACTGTAGCGAAGGGAAAGAATTGGGCAAATTAGTACACTGACTGACTAAGAGATAATTCATTAATTGTGAAGAAACACCCCGTCCCTATGTAAAACTAAAAAAAATGAGGGACAGATATAAGGGTCCGAAGCTCAGACACCTGTCTAGCTGAAGTAAGGGCCAAAAGAACAGTCTTCCAAGTACAATGCTGTAAGGAATCTGAAGTTGCAGGCTCAAAGGGGGGTCTGAGTCAATTTTTCAAGAACATTAAGGTCCCAGGAAGGAGGAATAGGCTTCCTAGGAGGCCTAATATGGATGCCTTTTAAGAAACTGTTTGACCTCAAACCAAGAAGCCAAAGGAGGAGTTAAAAGCAGACAAGCAGAAACAGCTGAAAGGTAAACTTTAACTGAACAGTTTGCCAACCCAGCATGGAACAATTCACACAAATGACAGAAAACTAAAGGAATTTCCACGAAAAGTGGTTCCTGGTTATGAGCAAGACACCAGATAGAAAATCTCTTCCATTCGGATAAATACGATTTCCTGGTAGTGGGTTTCCTGGCCTCCTGCAGAACTCAAAGCACATTCTCAGAAAAAAGGTGCCTAAAAGGGATCAAAACCCTATCATCCACAGTGTCAGATGAAGACTGGACAAGTGAGTATGGATGAGAGACCCCTTGTCTTTTGTGAGTAGGTAGACCATGTGAGGTAACTTGTAATGATTGTCCTTGGATAGGTGCAGAAAATGAGGGAACCAATGCAGTCCGCACCAAAAGGGAGTCACCAACAAGATTTTGAGAATCCTGTTCTATCTTGAACAGGACCCTCTGTATGAGAGGAAGGGGAAGGAAGGCATACAGAAACATTCCCTTCCAAAAAAGGAGGGAGTCTACCTTCCATGTCAGAGGACATGGGACTCTGGTGCAAAAAAGAAGTTGTCTGTTCACAGGGGAGGCAGAAAGATTTACCCGAGGAATACCCACTGGTGGACAATGTCCAGAAACACATCTCTGTGAAGCATCCACTCATGAGTATGTGTTATGAAACCTGCTCATAGAGTCTGCCACAAGGTTTTGTTCTGATGGAATATAAACAGCCTGAACAGTCACCAGACACTGGACAGCTAGATTCCAAACCTAAACAGCTAGTCTGCACAGGAGGCAAGACTGTGTCCCCCATTGCTTTTTGACGTACCACATCACTGTGGTACTGTCTGCATAGACTTTGAGAGGCCCTGGAAGGAACAGAGTATGGAAGGCCTGAAAAGCAAGAAGGAGAGCTCTCCTCTCCTTGATGCTGATATGGTCCGCCCTCTGATGAAGGGACCAAAGGCCCTGAACCTTTAGAGGGCTGAATAAAGGCCCCCACCACATGTCTCAGGCATCCGAAAAAAAGTTTCTGAGGGGACTGGGGACTGAAAAAGAAGCCTTGGGTTGAAAGACAGTTGATTACTCCACCAGTGAAGCTCTAGCCTGAGGCATGGAAGAAGAGGAACCAAAAAGTCCAAAGGATGAGAATGTTGAAACCATACTGACTTTAGAACAACTTTCTCATATGGACCCTGGCTAGAGGAAGCAGAGGAATGGCAGAAGCCATGTAACCCAGAGCCCTTAGGAACTCCCTGGCTGTAACTAAGACTTGAGGCGGAGGGGACTGAGAAAAGGCAATTAGAGTCACAGCCTTGGGTGGTGGCAGGGATGCCAGCATAGAAATGGTCTGGAGCCTGCACCCAAGAAAAACATGATCCTGAGAAGCACTCAGGAATGATTTCTGGAAATTTACTGTAAATTCTAGGCTTTGCATGAGGCAATTAGTGGAGGTGCTGAAGCAGGGTCTCTGGAGGAAGCCTGAATTAGCAGGTCATACAGGTAGGAAAGATTTGTATTCAACTCATCTTACAAAAAGCAACCAAAGAAGCAAGGCATTTGGTGAAGACTCTTAGGCAGTAGAGAGGCCAAAGGGCAAAGCAGAGAACTGAAAATGCAAGACAGAAACACAGGAACACAAAACATTCCTGAAACCGGGACAAATAGGGATGCAAAGTTAGGCATCCTTACGATCCAGAGAGACAAACGAGATTTGGCAAGGAAGGAAGAAAATAGTTAGTCAGAACCTGGCTTGTCTGAAAAAGGAGGTTTCTGAGTAATAGGAGTCTGAGTAGACTTAGCAGCAGGAGTCCTTCTAGAACCCTTTTTACCTTTGTAGGGAGGGTAAGACTGTCTACGTAGAAAGGCAGGCTTGGAAGGATGAATCCTCTGAAATTTGGGAACAGGGGAAAAAAATATGTTTCAGTTCTTGGAAGACCTTATCCTTTTTTCCTGCAGGGTCTTAAAAAGCTCAGCAGTTGCAGAACCGAAGATATTTTTGTCAACAGGAACATCCATTAATTTAGTCTTAATATCATCAAACAAAGGTTGGAGGCAAAGCCAAGAATAACGTGTTAACACAGAACCAAATGCAGCAGCTCTAGAAGAAGCATTAGCTGCATCATAACTACGTTTAATAGAATGACGGGCCACTTGAGAAGAAGAGCCCAACAAAGAGAAGGCTGAAGCCTTCACCTCAGAATCAGGAAGGTCAGGAAGGTCAGAAATAACCTGAAAAGCCTGAAACAGAAGAACTAAAACATACCTGGTCATATGGGTCTGGTAAGTAATAGCCCGAAATGCCAGGGTGGCAGCAGTGTACACCTTTTTGCTCATCCTTTCCATGGCCCTACTTGTCCTTGTCAGAAGAAAGTAATTTAGTGGAAGGCAGCAGTTTTGAGGTTTGTCAGAAGAAACAGAGGGGTCAACAGAAGGACATTTGTAAATCAACTTATAATCATCAGGCATCTTATAAAACCTATCAGTTTTTTAAGGGTTGGGAATCAGTAGCCTGAGAAGCTGCTGAAAAATTGTCCAACAAGGCAGCAAGGACAGCAGGCGGATTAGGAGACTCCATCTGGAGGAGTTCATAATATCTTTTCTGAATGTCAGAAACCTGCGTATAGTCTCATGTAAAATATTCCATCATACAAGAGACAGTATCCCCAAAGTTCTTCAAAATGACAATCTGGACTAATGGAGTCCTCCCTCCTCACAACCATAATCTAATGGAGTAGGAATCTGACAGGAATAAGCTGAAGACTCTTCACCCGAGTCCAATTCCTCATCTGCAGAGTCCTGCTCCCTAGGCCTCTTAAGAGGAGTAGATGACCAAGGGGGCAGAAACACCCTGGGGGGACTTCAATTCCATGAGTGTATTAAACAAACCCTCTGTAAAATCCTGCCATTCATGTTGAGGATCCTTAGGAACAGGGGAAATATGTTTTGTTTTCTGCTTCTTTTTCAAAGAGACGTCACCACTTAAGATCTTAGGAGGTTCAGACCCTAGCCCTTGGTCTCTCGGAAATGATCAGACACGGTTCCCCCTCAAGATCCATAACGGACATCTGCAGAGTTTCCAGGACATGCGAGAAACCAGATCCATGCCAGCCTCTGATGCGTACAAGGCAGAAGAAGTTGATTGGATAACCAAATGATCCTCCGGCCTTTCACCAGCCTCAAGAGAGACATTCAGGGGAGGTGGTACAGCAGCCGAATCTGAAATAACTTTTTTTGCCTTCTTGGCAGACGGCTGACCCTTGGGCCGGGATGATTCTGCTATCACACCCTATGCCAACAACTTAAGATGCTGGTTCTCTAGGTAGACAGACAAGGAGATATGACTTTGAAGAGTCTTATGGAAAAAGGCCTGACAAATCGGGCACAACATATGGTTGTAAGAAGCCCCCAAGCCAAACAAACACTGCTCATAACAGTCCTTATGGGGAATCTGTCTCCCACACTGACATTTTTCCTTTCTGGATGACATGCAACCTTGCAACCAAACAAAATAAAAGAAATAATATACGAGTAAAACCCCTGTGGGCCACTTACCTGAAAATGACTTGATAACCAGCAGAAATGAAGGAGCATTCAGACTGGCTATCGAAGATCACGTCTGGACTGGAGGCAAAGAAGTTCTGAGGTATGTACATCCATATATCTCCTTTATGTCCTACTCCATGAGCGGGGAGCATAAGCATGGCATATGCTGTCCTTCTAAAAAAAAAAAAAAACCTAAGGCTTTGGTATATTGGTATATTGGCCGGATGTAGGGCTAGCCTTGGCAGGGGGTCCCTTTAGTAAGGCATACTGCAACAGTGATATAGAAGGCATCAAACTGTCTCTCACTGGTCACTAAGGGAGACTGTAACCACCATCAAATCTGATTGTGACATACTTTTGTCAGTCTTACCAGAAATCCATTGGATTGTCAAAAATGACCACTGCACTGCCAGGGTCCATCTCTATCTTGATGTGATGATAGGCATCCTTGAGGTCCATCAAGCACATCCAGTCAGAATTCCTCCACAGAGGTACAATGGACTGCACTGTGACCATTTGGAACTTGGTCTGCTTCACAAAACAATTTAATTTGCTTAATCCAAAATGGGCCAGATGTCCTTCCTCCTCTTTGGCACCAAAAAAGAACCCAGAGTCAATCCTGGATCCTCAATGGATAACTCGATTTGCCAGCAGCTTCTGAATCTCTACTGCTAGCTGCAGTCACTGATTGAGTGGAACGTCAGCGATATGTCTGTAATAGAATGTTGGAATTTCTAAAAAGGCAATAGTACAATCTCTGGATATAACTCCTAAAGATTCTGCGGAAACCCTGATTGTGCAGACTGCCTCTGCTCCACAGGCAGCACCTATTATGGTCTTCCTCTGGTCTCGTGAAGGAGCATCCCGGGAAGACTGCTGCAACTTTCTAAAAAGAGACGTTTGCCCCCCTTTCTGATTCCTTGAAAAGGTTCATTGAGGGGGGTTAAGAAACTCACTCCCTCAGTGGACAGCATCTTCCATCTTGCTAGCTCCTAGTAAGAGTATTCTTAATTTTGGCCCAAACAAGGAAGAGCCATCACAAGGGGCATTAATAAAAAAAAACCCTTTAAGTAATCCACAAAGTTGCACAGTTGCATCCATGGGTGGCGCTGCATAGCAATGCCAGAGCCATCCACTCAAAATGCTCCACTGGCTGCACTGGAAATGAAACTTGTGGACACACTAGTGATAGACAGCAGGACAGACAGCAGAGTCTCTACAATTGTCTGAATCTCCAGATACTGCTGCATCTTAACATTCCGAGCAACTTCAGACACCAGTTCACACTGGAGTCTAATCAAGTGGGATAAATGGTTAAATGTCCTTGAGGTGTAAAATCATTTCCCTAAATGGTCCAAAGCCAAAGATTCTCTGTTTGGGGATGGACCAAGGAACTCTCCTCAGATATCTCCTTTTTGGTAGTGGCCACCACCACGATTACGTCTATGGTCGGACCCTTACAACAAAGCTGTCGATCCTTGGAGAAGCAATAATTTTGTCTGGCTTCTTAGGAATACATTCCATAGTACTGGGTCCCTTTCATGCCCTCTGAGACATTAGGTCTGTAAGTGCATCTGGAGGGGGAACCACCTAAGGCGTGGCTGGGCCTAAGCCAAAGGCCTTCAAAAAATACTGCCTACTCCAGAGAGGGGCTTCAGTGGCCCTACCCCCAAGATGGCTCAGAAATTCCAAGAGGTCACCAAAAGAGGCATCATCCCGCTGAGACTTAAGGGACCCCTCTACTTCCTCAAGGTCAGTATCCTTGGTGAGAGTCTTTACAGGGAAGTCATAGTGATTCCTCTTACACTGCCTTTTACCTGTGATATCCAGATCCAGGCATGAAGCTCCGCCAGGGAAGCAGACTGGAGACCAACTGGCTTAGGCTGTCTGGGAGCAGACTGATGACTGCTTGCAGGCCTAGATAAGAAAGGGGATGGAACACTGGCTGGGGACACCTGACCCATCTCCTTAGAGGAAAACACCCTCTCCACAATTTCGAAGGCGGAAGCGGACGCTTAGCTCCCGGAACCGACAGTACCAGTACCTGAAGATACTAGAGACACAACCCAGTCCAGGGGAGCTACACCCCACACAGACTGTGGCAGAACTGTTGAACGCTGATGCTCTGAGCAGGAAGGATGATCCTGAAGCTGGAACTGTCGACCATGACCCAGTTGGCTCCGAAGTAGTTGGAGCTGATGAGATCAAGGAATAAGCTGTAACCAAGGATAGCCAAGCCATCAGATCTGGCCCAGAGGGTGGGAATGCAGCTAAGCCCGTGGACCTCAAATCCAAAGGGGCCAAGGGAGGCAAACCAGGGAGATGGAGCTGAGGTTCCAGAACAGGTACTGGATACAAAGGGATAAAACTTAATTGCATCTGGGTCTGCAAAAGGACCACATTAGCTGCTCCAAGTCAGAGGCTTTGAAATTGCCCAGCGACCTTGATGACCAAGTAGATGAAGCTACCGATGGGGGCTTGGAAGATTGCTTCGATAATGAGGAACCCATCTGCCGGATCCAAGCCAGGGAGACCAAAAACTGGGGTGGGGAAGGCGAGGACTCTGGTGGGGTGCGTGAGGAGAAGGGAGAAATTGCCCAGCCCAGTGGAGCCCCTTTGACCAAGAAGGTGGGAACACTATGAAATGGAGCTTTGCTTGTAGTTGGCACTGAGGCTGATCGACGTTGAGGATCAGGATCTGAAGTTGGTGCAGAGGCAGCAGATGCAACCAAAAGCCATGGAATCTTTGGGACCAGGGAGAGCCAGGAAAAAGAAGGACCAGAAACCAAAACAGAGGACCTCTTGCGATCCCCCATGGAGGTCTTGGAATCCTTTGGTGGGTGGATCTTAGCGGAATCAACTCTTGGCACCAAAGAAACAGATGTGGAGGAACCTGCTAGAAGGAACAACTTTACCTGCCGTTCATTGACTGCTCTGAAGCCAAATCCCTCACAGGTGGAACTTGGGGAGTCCAAACGGACAGCCTCTAAACAATAGGCACTCTTATCTTGTGCATCCTGACACGACAGCTTTTCCCAGCAAGCAAATATTTCTTAAAGCCTTTATCTACTGTGAGACATACTATCCAGAAACAAACTATAAGAAAAAATTACACACTAACAATCTAGACGTACACTATTAAGTAACACTCAACAGATTACCATAGACCAAATTTTACTCACTAGACCATACAAGGAAAGGACCAGCACATGAAAAGGGTGGGAAGGCCTGATGTAACTATACACCATACACTGAAATGTTAAAGCAAACCTAGCTACCTACTGTAAAATACACACTAGTAGAAAACACTGATTAGGGTAAGGTAAAAACAAAACAGCTGAAAAAAAAAACTGCAGTAAAAGAGTGTTACAAAAGGATATGCTGATGCGGAGGTAGATGGAGCTGTTGCCAGGAATGGCGTCAAACTAGATCTGAGGGACTGGTTGAGGAGAGGGGGGTTGTGGGTAAGGGAGGTGGAGCCTGCTAAGTTGGAAGACTGAAGGATTTGGCCGGTGTCAGATCCAAGTTTGATTCCATAACCCCACATGTTGAGGCCAGACGGAGAATACATCATTGCATATGATGCTACACATGCACACACTTGGGTAAGGCAGACCGACACAGATAAAAATTATGCGATTGAGGTACAATGCTATATTAACAATACTCCAATACTGAGCCTAAGAGTTCATGAATGGTAGATTGCACACGAGGGGGCAAGGTGTCATCTAAAAGCTCATATGATCTGCAAAGTATGTACAGTGAAACACAGTGTGAGCTGCACAGAGCTGGAGTGATTACGGAGAGTTTGCAAAATGTTATGAAAAATAACATGCTTTTCTATAGTTAATTATGCAGAAATGGAATCCGATATGGTCATGTTGGGGGTGACAAATGCAAGCAGTAGATATTAGTTAAAAATAACATTAAATACAGTGAGTAGTGTGAAAGCATACTGAGATATCAGTTTGCAAAAGCAGTTAAGAGTATCAGCTACATTTTCTTATCTGTATTACATTTGTCAAAACTTGTGTGAAAAATGTTGCCATCTTGCACACAGCATTAAGGCACCAGTTCTGTCACTCATATTTACCATTTAACATTCATGGTTCTTTACACTAAAATTGTTGTTTTGAAATAAGAAAATATGATATGCATACATTGCATTTATTGTGCAATATCACAAAACATCAGTGTGCTACCCACCCTTGCAATACACAACTGGAAAGCTACTGAACAGATGAACGATTAACTTGCTAATATGTTGGGACCATTTTTGCATACTTAAACTATTACGATTTTGAATTACCATAATCTTCCTGATTTGTAGCAAATAAAATACTGTTTTTATTCCACAAATTTACAATACAAATTTCATGGCAACAGAAAGATGTTCACCACTTATCAGACACTACAAATCATACGAGGTGTGCTGTTAACAGATGATTTGGAAGAACACCTTTCCTGGCTTAATAGCCTATTGCCTAACAAATGTTGGGTCTTTCGGCTTTTTCCCGGTTAGGGTTCGCCACAGCAGAACTCTGGTCCGCTAATGACTGGCAGTAGATTTTTACGTGTCGAGTTGCCGGCCCTGACGCACAACCTTCAACGAAGGTACGCCCATTCACGCATGTCTCCTACACAGAAGACGCTCTAGCTGAGAATCGAACCGGACAGCGTCTTACTGTGAGGCGACAATGCTACCGCAGCACCACCACTAACAAATAACTTTCATATATTACATTTTTTGTGATCTCCACCACTTAGACACTACAAATCATACGAGGTGTGCTGTTAACAGATGATTTGGAAGAAAACCTTTCCTGGCTTAAAAGACTTCAGGAAGAAAGGACTGCATTTATTCTCTGAGCTTTTTTTCTCCCTGGGTATCCACAGAGAAATGGATATATTCAGTCAACAAATGTAAATGAATTTCAGACACATTAATTCACATCAAAGTGGTTTCATACATGAGCTTCAATACTTAAGAAACACAAAAAGGAATAAATTAGTAATCAGTGAATTTTTATTTACATACCTTGTTTTAAAATACATTTTAAACATATGTACAATTGTATTCACAGGCAAAACTCCTAATTTACAGCTTGTAATTACATATGCATATCAGTTTTCTCTTCAATGTACAGTGCTCTTGAAGTAACAAAGGGCTAAAACTGAAGAATAAAGCTATTCTATTTACAGTCTGCATTTAATACAAAGGCTAATTCAGCATTACATTATCATAAACTAGGGATAGAGTGTCTATAACAATACCTTGACACATTCGACAACTTTGGAGAACAGAATGCAGAGCAGTTGAAACAAAGTATCTTCTTCTGCAACATACTGTTCTTCTTACGGTCTGCACTGATATGAAGCCAAGCACTTTTTGAGTATTGTTTGCACTTAAACTGCAATGGAGAAGGTGATCAGTTTGGATTTCTGGAAATGACTGCTGCTAATCCAATGTTTAATTTAAAATTAAATATTATTCATAATCTCTCAATAACAGTTTTCACATCATTACTAACCCAAACAAGTGGGTTTAGGATATCACTCTGGTTCAAATTCCTGAGCCTTATGTACTTACTCAAAGTCTATTTAAGGTTTTCAAATTATAAATCCAAAAAATGTAGTAGGATCAGAAACATTGGGGGGGGGGGGCTGTGAATAACCACAGTAAATTCAATCTACAAGGTATAATATGCAGTTTCATTTTTTATTCTGTAAACATCTGTCATCTTAAACAGATATTCCAATAAACAATGTACATCTACCAAACCATACTCTGTTCAATAAAACTCATCAACTTTCAAAACTGCATCAAAAGCACTTCAACCCCAACATATGCCTTTTAAAGGCAACTCTATGTGTGTGTGTGTGTGTGTGTGTGTGTGTGTGTGTGTGTGTGTGTGTGTGTGTGTGTGTGTGTACGTGCATGAACTTTTTTTTTTCAGAAAATAATGAAAGAAAGAAGTAAACAGTACTTGGCTCTAGTATTGTACTGAAAAATGTTCTTCTATTCTCAGGGCTATATACTGTTGGAGAAAAGCATACTCTGAAATATCAGTGGCCCATTACACAATAATTTTCTTAATAAGCCACTATTTATTTTAAAAGCAGGAATCCCCATCACCAGTTCAAGCATATTTCCTTATTTTATATACGCAACATAATGGAACAGGCTCAACAGCTTGTACTCTAAGAAGGTGGCAGCTAGGCTGTATTGTCAATTTTATTTCCTGTTCTGATAATGACAAAAAAAGTGGCTGATCCTCAGAAACTCTAATACTTTACAAAAGATCTAAAAACTTGAGAGATCGTATTTTCACACTAATGAACATGACAACATCCTTCAAGTAAGGCAATGGATATATCTGTATGGGTCAGTACTTCAGCTATATGAATATTGGCCTGCAATTCCCTATAATACCTGTCTATGAAATCAGCCTGCTCCTGTGGTAAAGAAATATGAAGCCCTGACTGCTACCCAAAAGGCTCATGCTTAATTAACAACACAGATTCTGAAAAGGACAGGCTGAGGAAGTTGGGAGTGAGTGGTCATGTTAGCTTGCTCATCCTGGGGAAGGAAAGCACTTCTGGCTTGCCACTCAAGGGACACCAACTGGGAGGTGTTGCAATGAGAACAAGCATCCTGGGCACGTGAAATCCTGGGTGCACTTCACTAAACCACTGGAAAGACATGTGAAGGCATGAATGCTTCCCCACAGCAGGCAGTACTTGTGAAGCTTAAGTGAGTTCCAGGGGTTAAAGAGGGAAGTCCAGTGGTTCTGGAAGACTGGCCCACTTCCAACCAGCTGACTCAAGACTCTCCTGGAAGCAAATGAGCTGATAAGGCCTTCCAGTCAGGGGATGAATGGGAGATAGGATGTCTGGCTGGAGTGAAGGTGCCTGGCTCCCAATCAAAGGCAAGAATGAATGGGTCAAAATAGTGAAGGAATGGCAACATCGGGGGGGGGGGGTACGAGTGTGGTATCATTGAAAAGGCAAATTCAATTACCACTACAAAAATGTTCTCTCACAAAGCCAGTGAACAACAGTTACCCTTCCATGATGTGCAGGACTTTCAGATTTGTATTTTTAAGATCTGTGACACCCATGCCTAGGCTAGACTCTTACATGAAGGATGTGTTTAACTCTTGTTCTACTTTGTTACATGCATACTTGCCTAACTAGCATATTATGGAAGTCTACACAGAGTTTGAGCTCCATTACAACCCTTATGCAAAATGCTTACCCTTTCCTTAGTGTAAGTAGTATTACATGTATGCATAGGTGAATAAAGGGTGTTAAAATGATACTGAAGCAAAGTGCTTGTTTCAGTGCAGTTGTCTGTACTTGTTAATGCTAGTTTAATGAAGTATATAAAATGATTGCATTTCCTGGCATTTTTTCAAGTGTTGCATATTTAAGGTCACTTTTTAATTAATGCATATAAAAGCTTCATTAATGAATCATATCACCCATTAGATATCAAGCTAACCACATTTTTAGTGGCAAACTGATTTTTTAGCACAGTTCACTACAAATGTTTACATAGTAAATGGTTACTGTTTGCCAAGCACATGTCTTGAGGTATTGCTTGAAGGATGGAAATCAGGCAAAAACACAAATTATTAAAAATGAATATAACAGTGGTTTAATCCCAAAGTTATACACTCTTAAATAATGAAGCAACAGTTGAAAATTCAAAATTTGGATCATAATGGTATAACATTGTCAAACCTGGTAAAATTATTCACAAAATTTAATTTATTGGCATTTCATACCATTTTATTACATTTAGGCAACATGAAATATACAGCTTTCTCATTATACTAGAATCAATACAGACATAGGAATATAAAAAAGTGCTTTGAATCTGCTGCATACTGTGACTTTTCAGCAAAATGTTACTGCAGCAGGTAAAAGGGTGACACTGAATTGTTAGTATGCAGTAATAAACTATCACTGTCTATTTAGGGTTGTACTAGAAATCTTGTTTAAGCAGAGATAAATGTAAGAAAATCTGATAAAGTGCCAATAAGTTCTTTACACAATAGCAAACATGAATCATGAACTTGGCTTACAGTATCAAACTACTGGTTCCCCAATACTGAGTTTTCATTTTTGTGAGTCAAAGCATTCAGTTTAAGTTTAAATACAAGGTAGTAGAGCAAGCAAATAACTTAAGATAAGCTAAGTAAATATGCTTTATAACACACACAAGCTATTTTAACTTGTTCAAGTAAAAAGCCTTCTTACAGCAATTCTGTAAACAAAAAATAGTTAAGTATCAAACAGTAAAAATAAATGCACAAAAAGGTGCAATTCAAGTTTCCTCTTTAGCAGCAAAGATGGTGGTGCCTTAGTTCCTTTAACTACACTGAATGAAGTAATGAAACTGATCATCACATTTATGTCTTTAAATGTTACTTATATAGCCTAACAACAGAGTACACAATAAAAAAAGAAACATCCCACCAGTCTGAAACATAACTACCAACTTACTAGTAGTTAGCAGAAGCAACCTCAAAACAGATCTTCATAAACCCCTTGAAGAAGAAATGAGCAACTTATTCCATGACATTTTATCTGTATATGTATACCTTAACCTTTTACAATTTAATCAGTGTTTCTGTAAAAAGCAGTATGTGTACTAAAATATTAATTTATATCTGTGCGCAACATAAATCTGTATTTCAAGGAAAATGGAAAAATCCCTCACCTTGCATTCCTGTATTATCAATCACATTTAAATAAAAGTTACAAGCCACTTAATTTTCTGTACACTGCTTAATCAACATTAACTCATTCCATTCTATCTCCAGCTATATTTAACTCCAAGGCAGTAAACTAACACCACAAATTGCAAATTCAGAGGCTCAGTCAACAGATAAACATATTTTCACAACTGAGATCAGCAGACTTTAACAGAACGAGTGCTTGTGAGTTAAAACTACACAAAGCTAAGTATCGCAGCTTTTATAACATGGAGACACCAACACAACACAGTGCAATACCAAAGGCTAACTGAAAGGAAAGCATAAAAGAAAATAAAAGCTATTCAAATGCAGCAGTCTCTGCAATAGCTACCAAAGTGGTAATGCACTAACTGCCTGGTCTTACTTGAAACATGCAGTCAAGAAATGTAGACAGGCATAAACTTTGATGTTTCACACCTGGGTTTTAAATTACAGTCCTTTCTCACCATTTAATCTGCACCATTCACCCACCACAGCCAAAGTTATCCTACTCTGTATTTCTGACAAAGATTACATGAACAAACCTTTCTTCTAAACAGCTCTTATTGAAAAGATGGAGATTTGTACCATCTGCTTACTGCAGTATGCAAAATATAAAAGTATCTTCAAAAAGATGATTATGAAAGTGACCGGAAAGAATTACATAAATTAAATCACATCAAGCATCAGCAACGAAAAATGATATGGATAAAAATGACCATCTATGAATATGTTCACCTTTCTCTGCATACCATATTATGGACATCTTAAAATTTTTTCATACAAAGCTAAACTTGCTTTGTGTTATATACACTATACTAAAAGTTGCACTAGTTGGCCTTTACGTCTAAGGGACTGGATGCAAATCCGAGAGCTGTAAGTCAGAGCACAGCTAAAAAAGCCTGATGGACAAGACAGAAGTTGAAAGCCTTGTGCGAAACGTCTAAAATGTATGCATTCTATTGCTAGGTATAATAAACCATGCAAGTGCATTTGAGAAATGTAATAAGATACAGTAATTCAAAAAAAGGAAAGCACTACAGTAAGAGGCAGATTAAGCAAACAGAAGACTTTGTGTATGCACTTCTTCTGAGGGTACCAGGAGATAAGACTGTCAGATTCACTAAGGGTTGACATGAGGCTGGGAAATAGGACAAAAGTGAACTGCAAGTAGATCTGTGACAGATTCTGCATGATGTCACCATCACACTGAACAGGAGAAATCATTTTTGCTAACACAGGCAGAAAGATGAGTATATATTTATATTAAAATATATCAAGAAAATATTTTGCTTTGAGGATATTTTGTTTTTAACAAGATAAAACATGCTTAAAATAAATCATAAAAAAATAGTGCCACAAAGCATTTACAGTTTTATCTACTAATGCTTTCCAGATGTGCATGTCAACACCTGAACTCATCTCTAGAGCTAAGCAATAAAACAAAAAGCAAAAGACTCTGGAGAAAAAAAGAAATGAACTATGAGCTTCAGGTACCACAGCATGTCTAAAGAAAAAAAAAACTTAAATTTGATATTTCGTACACTAAATCCCTTACAACAAACCTGAAAAAATGAAGATGCCTCACATAATTACCACTTTGGAATAAATCAAAAAATAAAAGAAAAAAGAAAAAAAGGGATTTCCTATGAGGTGCTGTATAGAAGAGGCATTCAGAACCATAATATTTGGAGAGGGAAGCCACAGAGGTAAACTTGTCAAAATCGACAGATTCCACTATAACATGATAGTGCATCCCAGATGGGAAGCACAGCAAAACAAATTCTTGTCTTGCACAAGTTAAAAGACAGTCGAAACCATATATAATTCCTCTGTAGTTAAAAAGCTCCACAAAGGCACTGTCATGTGATGCCTTCTCAACATTCTCAACTGTACCCAAGTATGAAAGCCATAGTTTGTTACTTAACTAACCTTAAAAACCATGAAAGTAAATACTGAATCCTAAAACAGAAAAAAATGAAAACACAAAAGCTCAAAACTCGCACTATAACTAAATAAAGTTAAGGCAGAGCACACCAGCTCCCTGTACTCCCCAACCCCACACACTGTAAAGGGATTTCAACCCCCAACTCAACTACTTTCTTTCAAACTGCTGTTGGAGAACACCGAAGTAATCCTAAACCACTTGTACTTTTCTATTTTTACTCCAAGCTGAACCAACTTGAAAACGTGTATAATTAAATAGCAGCATGTCTACAATGCTGGATGCTTGCTCACACAAATTAATTTTGCTTTGTTAGTGTTGTCATTTGAATTTCAAGCTTACATGTTTTGGTCTTTTTCCTCAATCATTCCTTAATATTTGTTAGCAGAGGTTTCTGAAGTAGAACCTTTAATGCCATGTTAGTGTCTAGAATAAAATAATATCCTTCAGGGAACATTTACATGAAAATATCTCTCTAACCCATCAAAATGGCATCCAAGAGTTAATTACAGAAACCAGTGCTGACCACTGTTCATATGTTGAGTCAGGTGAAAGAACAGAGCAGAGAAGACACGTCTTAGAACTTAAAATAATAAAAAAAAAAACATAAAACACTACCTAGCTGCAGACATGAGGGGTTTCTCAGGAGAAGAGAACAGTGGAACAAAGTAAAACAGTGCCATACAAATTAGCTGTTAAAATAATGGGAAACAAAGTATTTGAGTCTGGTACTTGTAATCCTTTCTTATCCATGGACAGCAAGAAAATTAATAAATAAATAAATGATAATTCAGTCCCTTTACCACCAATGTCTTGCTAATGCTGAGAATAATTAAAGGTATGACTTAAAAAAAAAAGCACAGGAATTTTGGCTGGCTCAGATTTCCAAGTAGCTATTCCAAATGCAATACATTTTCTATGTCACCCATACAATTTAGACAACGTATGAAATAAAACACAGGCACAAAGTAAAGCACTGAAAGTGATATTTCATCTACTGTGTTTACCCTAATCTGGTCTAGGTTTATATGTAAACACTGTACTTTGCAGGTGTGAAAAAATCCAAGCATGAGGGGGACACAATGCTCTATACGGTAGGGAAATTCTGTGCCCAATTGCACTCAAAGTTGGTACAGTGTGCACATGATGAAAAACACCAGCAGTTGATGATCCAAGTACGACTATAATGCAGTACTTTTAATTTAATGCCACCTTACATAACAATGCCTCTGCTTCTGAAGGTGGTACTTAAGTTATAATACAAAAAGAACACAAATGTCAGCACTGTTTTTAACTCAAAATAGAAGAGCAAGTTATAGTTCAGCTTAATGTTGCACTACATGTGTTTCCATGTTCTGAAAAGCTATGAATTACTAGTCACTCTAGGGGAAACCTACTGAGAATCACACTATAAAGTGAGGGCTCCCTACATATTACAACTCATCTTGGCACAAAGTCTATGACAATGGCTTGCAGTACATAACTGGCAGCATCATTTAACCAACTTTAAGATGGAAGCATGAGTTGAATGTTTCTGTCAGGAGTGTGTGACAGTCGGTTTGTAGCAATATGGCACTATCTGGCATACTTTTGTAAAATAATATCTAACCCAAAACAGTGGCAAAGTTTCTGTGCTCATCAGTAGTACAGCATCTGATCAAGGATCTGGCTGGTGTGCTTAAATGTTCTACCAAACAGAATGTTAAAGCGATCAGAAAAACAAATTCCTGGGGAAGTGAGTGATGATGTCAATGGATACAGTATTAGCAGTGTGGGGGACTATGAATCACCTACCACGTATTACATAAGGTGCTGGGACTGCTGGAGCAGTGTGTCACTTGTGCTACCATGCAACTCTGGACCTACATGAGCACCAGAGTGAACTTCATTCAAAGGACAGCCCTTCTCATGAATCCTGAAAAACCAGTGTCACACAGCTGCTACTTGTCGCTGGTTTTCCTGAATTTGATTTAAAACATTAACGGTGTCCTTAATTAAGGCATCAAAAATTCCATCAGCTAGTTGCATCTTCACACACAACTCATCTTCATCATAGTTTATCCACTGGACCTCTTCATCATGCAGCTCTTGAACCTAAGAAGAAAGGAAGATTTTTTAATAATATACTTGTACATATAATAAATACAGATTACATCCTTCTGAATTAGTGTAATACTAAATTTGATTATGTATTTCAATCAAAACAACAACAAAAAAGCACCAATATCCTTGACTTTTCCGTCAGATACTTGCTGCATTCATCAATCTCAATTGTGAAATGCATTTAAATGAGTTACAACAGAAACCAATGAACCAAACAAAAGTGATATACTGCTTCTAACTATGGAGGAATTAACCACTTTGTACTGCAGAAGTGAAAAAAAAAAAAGGATTTCAGATCCATTTGTAAAATATCTACACATTATTTTCAGCAGTGCTGATAAAATGAAACAGTAAAAGGAAAATAGTCATAAACTTTCCATTTTGCTTCATGGATGTGCCTTTGTTCTCTGTTTTACACTTCTACACTATTTCAGCAAAGAAAGCAGTCATAGTCCACCCTCTGTCGCACAGTACATTTAAACACCATAACAAAAACAAAGGTACACAAACTGCTGTAACCACAGGCCACCTTCATACCTCTTAAATGTCAAGAACAGTGTAGCACATCACTGATTTTGCCTCATATTTTTGCCCTGTCCCTCACAAAATATTTGTTGTTTTTTAATACATTACTGAAGACTGTCATTAGATAAGAATAACAGAAATTACAGTTTTATACTTCTTATTGTTCAGAAAATGCATATTGATGCAAAATTTTATGTTCTATTATTTTTAAATGAATAAGAATAATACATACAAAAAATGTGTGTGTGTGTGTGTGTGTGTGTGTATATATATATATATATATATATATATATATATATATATATATATATATATATATATATATATATATATCAATATATCACTGATTTTGGGCCTTTGTCCTCCACTATTTCGCATTTGTTCAGAATTCTTCAGCAAAGACGTTGAGAGGCATGGCTACCTTATCTAACACTGTGTCTATCAAAGGCCAGTAAAATATAAACAAATAACTTTACTCTAATGCAGTCTACTAACTTTTGCCTGCATACTTCAATAGTGCATCAAACAGCCAATGGCATCCAAAATTACAGTATTAAAAGTACCCTATTAAAGAGCTTTAATCTATTCATGATAATCTATAATGTGCACATTTCTTAAAAAAAATAAATGGCATCCACATAAAGAAACAAAGAAATCTCTCTCTTATATAGATATATATATATATCTATATCTATCTATATATATATATATATATATATATATATATATATATATATATATACATACATAGACAGACATGCAGTTGATAAGGGCGGATAGTTTTTTCACTTGCAAATTTAACTTTACCTCGCTGTTGTGCAATCGTGGAGCTGGTATATATAATTTGCTGGGGTGAGGGTGGGTGCAGGAGGGTTTGCCCTCTGCAAAAAAGAAAATTATTATTTTTTTTTTTACAATTCGATCATTTCTGATTTACACGAAAATGATCGCTCTTTGAAGTGTTCTACATTTGCTGAAATAATCATATACATTTCATAGGTTCATAGGTGTGTACTAGGCTAATGGCCCTGGGGCCTTTACAAGCCTAGCCAAAGGATTACCCTGACATTATGCCACCTGACCTTAGTTCCCAGTGCCTCTGTCGAGCAGAGCCACTGGAGTTATCCTCGGGGTGAATTTTCTATTTCCCATCCACTCATCAAGATTTCTCTTGAAGAGGGTCAGCGAGGTGCTCTGCTTGACATGTATGGGAAGTCTATTCCATAGCATGGGCAGTCTCTGGATTATGAACCTGTCCCTCCAGTATGTTCTGTTGATTATGGTAACGAGTTTGAGGTCTCTGGAGCTTGTGGTGCAGAGGGACTGAGATTTCTTTAGATGTAGCATTTCTAACCGAGCTGGATCAGAATGGCTTTGTAGGTCAAGCAGAGATTGCCTCTAAGTTGGCGATATGAGACAGAGAATAGTTGGAGTTTTTTTGAATCTGTCCATATAGGACAAGTGTATAAGGCCTAGGATCCTCTTTGTGAGGTACTTTTGTGGCCTCTCCAGTTGTTGCAGGTGTCTAGTGAGGTACATGCCAAATGAGGCATTGTACTCGATGACTGGCCTAATGAAGGAAGACCAAAGGGAGACAATGACCTCTTTCTTCCTGGATGCAAACCCCTTAGTAATGAGATGTGCCACATAGGACTTTCTGACCACAGTGGCAATGTGGTGATCAAAAGAGAGGTTGCTGTCAACCTGGGTTCCCAGATCTCTTATAGCACCTTCTGTGTTCAGTGGACTACCATCGATGTTGTACTTCATGGGAACCAGGTTTTTCCCAAAGGGGATGATGATACATTTTTTGGCATTGAGCTTAAGGTCATGTCATTGGTCTCAGTGAGGCCATTCTGTAGGATGTCAACATCACCTGGGGGGTTAATAATAGCTCCCAACTTGCAATCATCTGCGAACTTTGTCAGAGTCCATTAGTGTTGGCCTGGACTTCAGGTTTCAGTTCAAATGAGATGAACTATTTTTTTTTTTTCAATTTCCACCTCTGCCAAAGAATCTAACCATTATATACCTATGAAGGAAAAGCTGACACCCTCTCTACCATCATGCAATTGTTTAAATAAAACATTTTACTGCTACCCTTCATTTTCAGTGTTCTGGCAGTCTTCCTTACAGAAAATGTTTACACCTGCATATTGCCAGAAATACAATATTCAATGCCTGGAAAGTAATAGCGATTGTTAAGAACTATGTTGTTTACTTTTAGGTTTCAAAGAAAAACTTGCTCTACTTTATCATCAAAACCTCAGAATTCTGCAAATCCTACAGCTTAAAAGCTTTAAAAAAAAAGTTTAACACCTACAATGGTCAGCTCCTTTAGTGACCGCATATGCTACTAGAAAATCAAACAACTCATCCGGGGAATCTAGTGTCTTAACCTCCAATGACACATTTATAATTATCTTTATTTTTTGTATTTCTTATATGCTCTGCATATTACTGTCTGAATTGATTTAGATTAAAATTATTTTGGGTTAATCTTGAATTTTCTTCTCAGCTATACTTTGTTTGCATACATTTACCTGCATTGCATTACCCACTATACTGTGATGTACTCACCTAGACACTGCCTAAGATTGATTGTTTGTGATCAGTGCATTACCCTGGTGAACAAACTTAAATAATTAAATTAATAAAATCCCCTCAGCCACTTACATATTCATTCAAAAATAAAATCAGTAGTTTTTCATAATGCTGAACTTAATTCCTCTCCAAAATATTGTCTCTCCTTCTGACTTCCACTTAAATGCAAAAATGACTCCTAATTTAAAGCTACTACAGGTAAAGTAATAACATTTCTTTTAGTCAGGAAAATGCTGTTACTGTGTCTACTTGTGCCACAACATGGATGTATTGTTGGGACTTGTGCAGAAAGGCATCCAGTCTGTGCTCTTGCAACAGAGATTTCAAAGAAAAAAAAGGAATGCCAAGAGTTCCTGCCTGGGTTATGTGAAGCATTTTCCCACACCTTTTTCTGAGTGACCCATTTCCCTTAAATTATGGAGCAGCTTGAAAAAGACTCCCAAATTTGCTAGAGAAGCATTTGACATAGGTAACTATGAAAGACTCAGCCACAGGAAGGGAAAACCTACACTAAAGTTGGTGGGATGGTTAACAACTCCAGAGTTTGGTGTAAAGGGTCTGAAACCAAGAAAAAATCACAAGCTATCTTAAGAGGTCTGTAGAGATGATTTGCTCTCAGAGTGTAGCTTTCTCTAAAGAAAACCTAAGAACTCAAATATATTTTAGTCATTTGTACCCCTGTCAAGAACTAACTTGCCCTTTGTAATGGCTCTCAAAACCAAGGTAAGCTCAGAAAGCCAGTCCCCTAGGGACAGTAACTAGGCAACAATGGGACTACCCTCCTAGACTGACCTTCTCTGTAGAAACAAAACTGCCTAATACTTGGGGTCCTCCTCAATGCGTGAGGGGGTGGTCTTCCTGGAAAACTGATTTGTTGTGGAAGCAGTAGCAGAGGAAAGAGAGATCAAAGACAACCTCCAAAGTGTCACAGTCTGTTTCTTCTTCTGAAAGTCCACCACTAGCTCTACCATACTTAAACTGATCATCTCCATGGATGCAAACATCTGAAATAATCTGCCTGAGCTCATCCATAAAGGAAAAAGGCTTGAGCTATGTCATTTTCTGCAGGCATATACCAGGCCAGGGAGCTCAAGTCACAACATCACTTCAACCAAAATTACAGTGGGGCCACATTTATTTTACTTAATTTATAAGAAAGAAAATAAACATTGGCACAATCAAAATTACAGTAGACCACATGGAAGTAGAAAGTATATGATGGGTCTTGACCAGCTAATCTTTGACCCCCAAATCAGGTGAAAAGTCTAAGCCCAACATAGCTCCAAGCATGGAATGACATAGGCTCTTCCTCTTTCTTACCTGAAAAGTTATTAGGGTGTTTCTGACAGTAAAGCTTCTTCAGCTTGAGGATTTTCTCAAATAAGGGCTCACTAGAGTCTTCATCAGTTTCAGAAATTAAGGCTTAGCTCTCAAGTCCCCATGCCAGACCAAAAAGTGATGGTGAACCTCCCCTAACCCTAACTCTAGCTAGGAAGAGCCACTCTTCCCAGAATGGTGTGTAGATGAACAAGCAGAATGACAGTGCTGGAGATCAGAATGTAGGATGCCAGCCCATGGAGACATGTCCATCAAAAGCAGTGCAGGGATTAGAGAGGCCCGCAGAGGGACTGACACTGGCAACAGGAGAGTGCATCTTCGGGAATAATGGGCTACCTGTGAGGAAAGATCACAAAACATCAGTTATCTAATGCCCTACTGTGAACCCCGCGGATGTGGAAGGCCTCCATGGATCTTCCTTGCTATGGCCACTGAACCATGCAGTGTCTAAGAAGACACTTGGGAAAATAAAGTCCATGATCCTGAGTATTACCAATAAGCATATGCCAGGAAAATATTACAGACTGAGCAAACAGCATGGGGCTGGGATGGTTGTGCAAAAGCTCCTGCCACTTGACCATTGTATGTGTACTGTTAAAACTCCAGAACACGTCCCAAAGGTGGTTCCCAGGGTGAGTCTCTTGTTATCCACTGAAGAGAAGAAACGTATCAACTATAATCATCACCAGCTGAATAGGAAATTATGAAATTCAAGTGCTACAAGGGGTTTCATGGATGAACTTCCACAACAATGACCATGAATGCCCACTCTCAAAAACATTCACTTCATAATGATGAACCACTAGGCTGGGGTCATGTAAGAGATTGCCCTGCTGATTCATGAACTTGTAATATTACTTCTGAAAGACATTATTTTGCAATATGTTTCTTAGATCAATAGCTCTCCCTACTCTATCTTTGGCTGTCTGAAGTGTTTGTTAGAGCTATACATTTTCCTACTGTATCTTTGGATGCCTGGATTAAAACCCTGGCATCTACAAAAATGCTTGATGTAATGCTTTATCACCCCAAGCAATAAAAGCCATGCTGATGAGGCTTCTGGTTTGTGATGTGGCAACCGCATGAAAACTATGATTTTTTTTTTTAAATGTCAAATGTGGAATTATTACACAATGAACATTAGGATCAAGATCTGAACTGTGTGAGTGGCAGAAATGAAATGACGGACACAAGGCTCGAGCATGTTCTCCGTCACCACAAGAATGGAGGATTAAAAACAGCTGAGCTAGGGAATGCAAAAGAAACCACAGGAGTACACAGTGACTGCAGTTGACTCCTACTACCAGATCCAACAGAGCCCATAGAAGTAACATCTTACAGCTGTGCGCTCCTGTCATCATACAAACCAAAGTAACAGACACAAAAACAGGGTAATTAAAGAGATGAACTTCAGATCCAACAAGTCAGCTAGTATGAGCAGAAGATGGGTAAGCCTGTCAATCATAAACTTCTAGCACCAAGAAGAAGCAGGGCTCTTCAAAGTTGGGTGAAACTGGAAATCCCCCTTTTGAAACTGCTTCACAAGCCAGTACCAGGTCACAGTCCTGCATTCAACTAAGTTGTGATGCATTGAAATGGAGAAAATATACATTCTGGCTGTGAAATAACTAACACTCAAACAGGTGCCCAAGGTAGGTCAGAATAGCATGCAAACTAACCAGCTAAGGCAATACAGAATACATCTCTGTCCAAAGGGAGAACTTGTCCACTCAACCGAGGTACATCCAACCAGTACAAGTCTTTCTAGCAATTTCTATCAGCAGTGCCATGGGGACTAAGTGAGTCAGTGGGGTAGCCATACCAGAAGGCATAGCCAGCTGTCATTTTAAACACAAGGGTTCTTTTAGTCAGAACATGAGGAGCTTTCTTTAATGTCAGGAAAATGAGAACATGAATCTACATCCTTCTTGGCCTAGCACCTGAGTCAGAGAGACTCTGATCTGCGCTTCCACCATATTTTGTCAAGAGAAACCCAGTTGACTTTTCAAATAGTTAAAACAAATAGGATGAAGCCTCAGCCAAATGAAACAAAAAAAGTGTTTTCTGAAGTAGGCATCCCAATACCCCCCTTTTTTTTTCTTATACATGTGCATGCATGCTTTTGTGTGCATGCGTCTGTACACATACATATACAAATAACATTTGTGTGTATACACACACAAACATATATAAAACATATGCACATACACATATATACATGCAAGCTCCATGTTCATACACCTGTACAGAATATAGAAAAGCCCCAAAATGTTGAATCACAGGTGGCGCACACAATTTGTATGCTGGCAGTAACTTCCTATGCAGAACAGCGAAACAGGGAGATGAGTATCACTGAATAGAAATCAACAAGATTAAGCTTGTCCAATTTACACTCAGATGAGTGCGAAACAAGCTGGTTTTGGAACTAAGTGGAAAGAGTGCGAATGGCAAGAAGGTGCACATTACTCATCAATGAATGAAGAATGCATCAACTGTGAATCTCCTACTGCCATACTGCACGGAGTAAAGGAGAAGAATAACCTCAGTCTTTTATGCTTTTAACAGAATGATCTCCAGAGAGTCTCAGTTCTGCAAAATATGAGCCTGAAACAGTTTCTGAATCCAAAACTGGAAGATAAAAACAGAGTACCAGAGGTCAATGAAACAACCAAGAAATTTACTTCCTCTGAAAAATGCAAGGTGCTTCTCTGTAAAGGGAATACAGCACACATCCCTTCCCTCTAGACACCTTACAATAGATTTGGTTGTTGAAACAAATCAGAAGGGCACAATAAATATCAGTTTTGTATTAGATTAGAAGTAAGGATGAATAAAAGGTGCAATGACTGAGAGCTGAACAGCTCCACGAGTTTCTAATGTTTTGTATCAAACATTAGGCAAAATAAGATGACTTATGGATATACTGTGTCTTAATTAAAGATGAGTTTACATAATTAACCAGCTCCAGATTTATCTAAAGTAGAATAAAAATGTGGTAAAATGTTTGAAAAGTATGAATGAAGGAAAGTGAATCGGGACAAATGTATTCATTCAATTAATATTTTAGGACATAAAAGCACCACTGATAAAAAGTTGAATGATGTTGCAAACTCTGATTTGAATTGCACAGAGAGGAAAAATCTGGAAAAAGATTAATGCTTTGAGGCAAATTTTACTGTAAATATATACAAAGTTAACTACTCTGTTGTGACAGTAATAAACCATTATAAAAATCCCTTTTAAGATATCTTACAAAAATACAAATGCAGTGCAATTACTAATTTGATGCGGCTCGGAAAATCATTGCGTGCTACTGAAAAGTATAAAAAAACCAGAAAAACTAGTATTCTAAAAACTTTGTTAATGAGCTCAGTCACAGTAATTTCCAAAAATCATGAAAAGTACAGTTGTGTACACTTACCATAAATGTAGATGTTCGAGTGTATTCACTGTTGCAGTCATCACACTTGGGTCATTTGCCTGCAGGTAGCCCTCAGTCGGCCCGAATACCAGGGTTTTAGTATTTCTGTGTCAGATGCTGTCACTTCTTCCATGACGTCAGGTGTTCAGGGGTATAAAAACAGGCAGCCGACGCCATTACATCAGTTTTTCTTGCCCCAAATGTCAGGAGCCCCCAAACAGGGAGCTAGTACATGGTGTGGAAACCAACACCAATAAAAAGTAAATACCAATACCATTAGGGATAGCCATAGAGAGGAGAGAAAGTAAGACAGAGAAAACTAGGGGTCTGGAGGGAGGGAAACCAGGACTGCAACAGTGAATACACTCTAACATCTACATTTATGGTAAGTGTACACAACTGTACTATGTTCTGCGTGTTTCACTGTTGCAGTCATCACACTTGGGTTGATTCCCAAAGCTAAGGAAGGGTGGAGGCAGTCAAGAAGAGTTGGGGCTGGCTAGTAGGCCCTGCAAGACTGCTGTAGCAAATCCTGCCCTGGATTGGGAAAAGATAGGCAAGTGGTAATGCTTGGTAAAGGTGTGTACAGAACTCCAGGTTGCAGCTTCCAGAATGTCCTTGGTAGGGACTCTCCTGAGAAATGCTGTAGAGATAGATGTAGCCCTAGTGGAATGTGTTCTGACGCCCTGAGGGGTTGGTTTTCCATGGTGTTTGTAGCAGAAATGAATGCAGTATGTGATCCATTTGGAAATGGTTTGTTTAGAAATGGCCTTGCCCTCTGCCCCTGTTGCAAATCTGACTAGCAGCTGGTCAGATTTTCTGAAAGGCTTAGTCCTATCAAGGTAGAACTTGAGCTGTCTGTGCATGTCCAAAGAGTGCAGGATACTTTCTCCTTTATTGTGAGGGTTAGGAAAGAAGGTTGGCAAATGGATGGATTGGTTTAGGGCCACACTAGACACCACCTTAGGCATAAAGGACAGGTTAGCCCTGAGGGAAACCCTGTCAGCATGGAAGATAATAAAGGGATCCACTGCCATCAGTACCTGTAGCTCAGACAATCTTCTAGCTGAAGTGATGGCTAGAAGCAAGGCCGTTTTCCAAGAGAGGAATTTTAACTCTGCTGAAGCAGCAGGTTCAAAAGGGGGAAGCGTGAGCTTTTCCAGTACAAAGTTATGGTCCCTAGCAGGGGTGGATGCTCTCCTTGGGAGCCTTAAGTTGTTGGCCCCTATCAGGAACTGTTTGATGAGAGGGTGAGAAAATAGAGGTGGCCCAGTATTGTAATGAGATAAAATGGCAGAGACATGAATCTTAACGGAGGAGAAGGATAGGCCTCTGTGGAGTAGCTCTGCTAGGTAATCCAGGATTAGAGGTAAGGAGGGCACTGCTGTGTCCTTTCCTTTAGACTGAATCCAAGAACAATATCTTTTCCATTTTTCCGCATAGGATTTCCTAGTACTAGGCCTTCTGACTTCAAGAATGATGTCAAGCACCTGTTTACCTAGGGTTGCTGGTGAAGTATTCAAGGAATAAGCCAGGCTGCAAGATTTACAGTTTGCAATTGTGGATGCAAAATCTGTCCCTCCTGCTGTGACAGCAAGGTAGGGATCTGGTGTAGGTGCCAGGGTGGCGCCGTTGTCAGACTGCGCAGGAGTGGGTACCAGTGCTGGCGTGGCCAGTTCAGGGCAATTAGAATTGTCCTTGGCCTGTCTTCTTTTATCTTGAGTAGCACTCTTGAGAAAAGGGGCAGAAGGGAAAAAGCACAGACTGAGAGGTTTTCCCACTGAAAGGATAGGGCATCCACCTCCCAAGGCCCTGCTGTGAGGGTTCCTGGTACAGAATTTACTTAACTGGTGGTTGTGGGGGGAGGCAAAGAGATCCACCTCTGGGGTCCCCTGCCTCTGGATCAGAAGGTTGAAGGTGCTGGGCTCCAATTTCCACTCATGTGGGTCTAGGAGATTTCTGCTTAAGTCGTCTGCCAGTGAATGTTGTTTGCCTGGCAGGAATTGAGCTTGTAGATAGACTTGGTTGTCCAAAGATGTGCTCCACAGAGTCATGGCTAACCTGCAGAGTGGGTAAGAATGGGTTCCCCCCTGCTTGTTTATGTACCACGTAACTGCGGTGTTGTCTGTTTTTATCAGCAGATGTCCTGGAAGGATTAGGTATCTGAAAGCTGTCAGAGCATTCTGTACAGCTAGCATCTCCTTTTGGTTGATGTGTAGGAGAATTTGACTTGGGCTCCAGTGGCCCTGAATGCATTTGCCAGCCATGTGGCTCCAGTGGCCCTGAATGCATTTGCCAGCCATGTGGGCCCCTCATGCATAGTCTGATGCGTCTGTGGTCAGGGTTTGGGCAGCGTGGGGTAGAGTAAAATTCAGTCCTTTGTTGTGGTTGCATGCTTCTGCCCACCAAAGGAACTCTGTCTTCAGACAAGGTATGACAGAAATAACTGTTTTCAGGTCCTGAGAATGTTGGCACCAAAGACTTTTTAAGTACCATTGAAGTTTCCTCATATGCAGTCTTGCATATGGAATTAGCAGAACACGTGAGGCCATGAACCCTAAGGCTTGCAGTATTTTTCTTGCAGTTAGCTGGGTTCTGGTGGCCATTTGTTTGAAGTAGTCTGTCAGACAGACCTGTTTTTCTGAAGTGAGAAATGCTATCTGGGAAGTTGTGTCCAAGCTTGCTCCCAGGAATACAATCTTTTGACTGGGCACAAGTTGTGATTTCTTTTTGTTGATGGTGTACCCCAATGAAGTGAGAAATCTTTTTACAAATGCCAGGTGCTGATGCAGCAATTCCTGGCTGTCCGCCTGAATCAGGCAGTCATCCAAGTATGGGTAATTTGGATATTTCTATGCCTGCAGTATGCAATGGCTGGAGCCAGGCATTTTGTGAATACCCTGGGCGCAGTAGATAAGCCAAAGGGAAGTGCGGAGAACTGATAATGCACAGATCCTAACCGGAAACATAGATATTTCCTGCATGATTCCCTGATGGGGATGTGCAGATAAGCTTGGGTCTAGGGTGACTAACCAAGCATCCTTGGCTAGCACAGGGAGAAGCTGTTGCAGGGTAAGCATCTTGAATTTTGGGACCATCAGGAAGGTGTTGAGAATTGAAAGATCCATGATTAGGCACTAAGAGCCCTCTTTCCTGGGTACCAGGAATAGACTGGAGTAGAAACCCTGACCTCTTTGTTCTACTGGAACTGGCTGAATAGCTCTGATGTTGAGCAGGGAAAGAACTTGGTTTTGAGCCTCTGCCCACTGGTTTGGAGGAAGGTCTGGAAACCCGGTTGGGGTTGGCAGAGAATGGAAATAAAATTTGTACCCCTGGGATACAATGCTGAGGACCCATCGGTCCTGAGTGATGGACATCCAGTTTTTTGCATGAAGGGCAAGTTTTCTTTCTACGGGCACAAGCAATTGGGCAGAGCTGGGAAGAAGAGTTGAGAAGTCATTGTGAACTTTTTCCATAGGGAGGTGGATTACCACTCCCTGTTTTAGGGGTGGGAGCACTCCATTGCTTAGATCTCTGCATACCCTGAGACTGTAGTCTGGGTGGTCTGTTTCCCCTGGGTCTTGTTTGGGAAGGCCTGGAGGAGTCTGGAAAGGACCAGTGTTTTGAAGGGCAATGCCTAGTGAATCGAGGTGGTTGCACTTGTAAGAATTATTTAACAGTTTGCATAGATTTAGCTTTTTCTTCCATCTTTTTAAGAACTTCTTCTGCTTTGGTGCCAAACAAAACGTCCTTATTTAAAGGAGCGTCTAGTAATTTGGATTTGACATGATCTGGCAAGGTCTGCTCCTTCAGCCAAGCACGTCTTCTCAGTACAGAACCAGTGACTGCGGCCCTGCAAGATGCTTCTAGGGCATCAAAGCCACACTGCATAGTATGCTTACTAACTTGGTTTGCAGAATGCATAAGCTCTTGTAAATCTTTATTTTCTGCACAATCTGGAAATATTACCATTTTTTGTTTAATGAGTTCCATAATATGTTGCTGATACTTCCGCATGTGAAACTGGCAATTCAATGCCCTGATAAGCAAGAGTTGCAGAGGTATATACCTTCTTACCCCATCTGTCTAAAGCTCTGGAATCCCTGTCTGAAGGGGTAGGATTTTTGGCTGTAGTAGCCTTAATACCTTTAGGTCCCTGGGAAATGATCTCTGGATCAGCAGTAGGATTCTTGAAAAGAAAGTTGTGGGAATCATGTACTCGGTAGTACCTATCAGGTTTCCTAGGGGCCGGAGGTAAGGTGTCTCGAGTAAGACTGGATTTCATGAAAACATCATCCACAACATCCAGGACAGGGGGAATAGCTAAAGGCCTGTGCTGAGGTAGGTCTAGAAATTCTCCGAGTCTCTTTTTGGACTGGGGATAGTCTTGGCATTCCCAATGGAAATGCTCTCAAAGTATGCAATGTTTCACCAAAAGGGAAATCCTCTGGACGGGAGGCAGAGGGAATGGATTCCTCTGCATCTGAATCCTCATAGGCTGATAAGGGCATGTCCTGATCATCAGAAAGGTCAGAGTCATCAGACTGCTGGTCTGTAGAATCTGAAGGCAACTGAATTCTTTGTCTCTTAGCAGGGGAAGGCTGGCTTACCCTAATTAGTGTTATAAAGTCTTCAGCCATTCTAAGCATTTGTTTTTGTGGCATGGGGGCCTAAGCATGCGGTTTGGTCATCAGTTTTCTAGGCGTAGTGCGTACTCTGGGCCCAAGAAACTCGGTAGTTTTGGCTAAAAAAGAAGTCATCGGTTTGATTTGAACATCGGTCGGAAAACACCCTCAGAGCCGGTGCCTGCACAGCGGCTCCGGACCCATCCAAGGTAGAGACACCCGCTGGTTCATAGTCAAAGAAGCATCTCGCGGCATACCGGACTCCAAATGGGTCTCAGCAGAGGCTTGCGAATCCATAGAAGCGGGCATCAGGGGCTGCAAAGGCGTCTCACTGAGTACCGGCGGACTGGCGACTAGCTTAACGGAAGCATCGTCGGCAGTTTTGGACCTATGCGGTCTGTCGCTGTCTTTATCCTTACGTTTTTTTTGGAAGATCGGTAGTCGGATGGCTTACCAAAGCCATTTCAGAATACGGAGATTGAGAGCGAAAGAGTTTAGCAACAAAAATAGCCAGACGACGAAAGGTTCGGGCGTTAAACAAGGCAGAAAACCAACAGTGAGGGACGTTGTGGTCTGGGCCTAAACAGGTGATGCAGTAAGAATGAAAATCTCTGTGAGGTATTTGCTTTCCACAGGCAAGAAAATTGCTAACTTTTTCTGACATCAGTTAGAGCAAGAAAAAAGGATCCCCAACGGGTACTTACCTTTAGAAGACTTCAGGATTATCAACTCGAAAAATGAAAATTTCAGGTAGCGGCCGACCGGCACTTGTGAACTGCTTCTGCTTCGGGCTCCTCCTCGGCAAGAAAGACTGATGTAATGGCGTTGGCTGCCTGTTTTTATACCCCTGACGACCTGACATCATGGAAGAAGCGACAGCATCCAACGCAGAAATACTAAGAAGCTGGTATTTGGGCCAACTGAGGGCTACCTGCAGGCAGATAACCAAAGTGTGATGACTGCAACAGTGAAACACGAAGAACATCTCCGGTAGTGTTCCAAAGCAACAAAGCTTTCACTGGTCACAGAGAAGTGATCTTCAGTAACAACAAAAAAAAAAAGTCAGAAATACTTCACAATGCTAAACATATCATCTTTTATACACTTAGAAGTAGGTGTGGAAAACATATGCATTGTTTAATTTTAAACCAGCCTATTCCAAGCAAACAATTTACACAGGCCACTATCTCAGCCTCCTTAACTAAATACTGCTCTTTGTCTGGTACTTTACACTAGTATTTGACCTCAACCGTATGGAAACTAATACTCTTTCTCTCTTAATTGTACATACTCATGTATGATGTGTGATATTAAAGGTCTACTACTAAAGAACTGTATGGTCCATCAGTAAGTACTTATGATGTAAATGTCTACTACTGAAGTATTGTATGGTCCATCATTATGTAACTGTTGCCTGTGAATGCTTCTGTAATTTCTAATGTATTTGTTACCTTCTGCAATGTTTATATTCATTATAACTGGAACTTTTCTCTCTGGGCCTCCACTGAAAAAGGACCCATGTCCAGCCGGACTTTGCCAGTAAACAAATGTAAAATAAATAAATAACTAAAATAAAATAAATAAAAAGTGCATTTAAGAACAGCAAGTACCCACCAGCATACACTACTACTGATTAGATCAAACTAAATCCTAGTTAAGGAAAAGACTACCTATTTGCAACCCACATTCCAAAATCAGGTATTAAGAAAACCATAACATACATATAAAAAGACTGGCTTTTAACTAAAATTGCTTTCGGCTAGCTAATGCAATTAAAGCCTTCAAGTCTGTGACAAGAACTAAAATCATATACATAGGTAGATAAGTAAAAATAAGAAGTTATGTACCTACCATAACGTTCCATGTTAGTTGTCTTCTTCTCGCCTTCTTTCTTGCTGGATGGGTTCGGAGCCGATCCTCGGCTCCACTCCAATACTAAAGCTCGAGAGCTAATTCCACCAGCTCGAGGCTCCCCTATATCCCACAATGCTAGGCGGTAACTACTCAGATCTCGTTTGATAGCTATACCAAGCAACCCTAGTCTCCATAAAATGGAGTAGGGAAACCCACCTCAAAACAACCTGCGTGAAAGGTATCGCAGACCTAAGAAAGGAGAAAAAGAAGTGGAAGAACGAGTGGGAATGACGACTTCCAGAGGAAGAACACAAACTGAATTCCTGTCGCTCTGTCCAGGCTTGGGGGAAGGAGGGTGGGCAAGAAAGAAGGCGAAGAAGACAACTAACATGGAGCGTTATGGTAGGTACATAACTCTTAATGTTAAGTTGTCTATCTCGCCTTCATTCTTGCTGGATGGGACCGCGTCCCTAGCACCTTATCCCGGGTGGCCTATCGGAACAGACTCTTGAGAACAGTGGAACCAAAATTGGCACGGCTTCTGGAAACCATGTCCAATTTGTAATGTGAAATGAATGTATGAGGAGAAGCCCAGGTGGCTGCTGCACAAATGGAATCTATTGGCAGCCTATCCTGAAAAGCTACGGATGTAGCTAATGCCCTAGTTGAATGAGCTCAAGGTCTTGAGGGTAGTTTTTGATGTCTGATCTCATAGATGAAGGTAATTGTAGAGGTGAGCCATCTAGAGAGGGATACTTTAGTAACAGGAAGGCCCAATTTCCCTTCCACATATGACAGAAACAATTGATTAGATTTCCTGAATGGTTTAGTCCTGTCTAAGTAATATCTAAGTTGGAGATGAACATCCAAAAAATGTAGCTTTTGTTCCGACCTGTTTGAATAGTTAGGGAAAAAGACGGGGAGATCAATAATTTGGTTTAGGTTTACTTGAGAGGAAACGTTAGGCAAAAAGGATGGATTAGTACGGAGGGATACCCTATCTTTGTGAAACACTAAGTAAGGAGGACGACTGCACAGAGCATGGAGTTCAGATACCCTTCTCGCTGAAGTTATAGCTACCAGAAAAAGTGTCTTCCAAGAAAGCAACTTCAGAGAACATGAAGCCGGTTCAAGGGGAAGGATTAAGGATGCCAGAACCAAGTTCAAATCCCATTGAGGCGGGGGATCTTTGATTGGAGGTTTGAGAAGAAATACGCCCCTTAAAAAGGCTTTACAGAGTTTGTGAGCCATGATGCTAGACTCAGAGACACCAACATGAAAATTAGATATGGCAGCCAATTGAACTCTAATGGTAGATGCAGATGATCCTAAATGAAAGAGTTCTGCTAGAAAGTCTAGAATAGACTGTGATAGGTGCAGTAAAGGGATCTACGTTTTTTGATGCTGCCCAAAAAGAGAAGCGTTTCCATTTGCTACTATAAATCTTCTGGGTAGAAGATTTATGAGAGGCTATCAAGATATCTCGGACCGAGCGAGATATTGAGGGAAGCCTGGCTAAGGTTGGAATTGGAGAAACCACGCTGTGAGGTTTAGAGAAAGCAGAGATTGGTGCAGCTGACCCGATTGGTGGGTTATCAGATCTGGTACTGGGTCCAGATGCCAAGGCTGCTCCAAAAGGTAACGATGAAGAAACGGAAACCATATCTGTCGAGGCCAGTAAGGGGCAATGAGGATCATTGTCACTCTCAAGGCGATGGCTTTCTGAATTAGTTGAGATATCAGTGGAAAGGGGGGAAAGGCATATAGAAGTCCACGGGGTCAATCGTGGACTAGAGCGTCTCTGGTGGGATGGCCTGGTAACGGGAAGAGAGTGAAGAAGTCGTGACACTTGCTGTTTTGGGGAGTAGCAAAAAGATCGCTGCAAGGCTGGCCCCATCTTAGGAATACTTCTTCTAGAACGGATTTCTTTAGAGACCACTCGTGGGGCATGAGAATTGCCCTGCTCAATTTGTCTGCAATAACGATGGATTTCCCGGGAATGTGCGTTGCTATCAGAAAACGCTGAGAAGAGATCGCCCATTGCCAAAGTCTGAGTGCCTCTCGACATAAAGGGTATGATCTGGTTCCGCCTTGTTTGTTGATGTACCACACTACGGACATATTGTCCGTTTGAATTGCAATAGTCCCAGTGGGAAGAGAGTCGTGAAGGGCTTGCAACGCTAAAAGCACTGCTCTCATCTCTAAGACGTTTATGTGCAAGTGGCACTCGAAAGGTTGCCACGTGCCTTGGACTGTCCTGCCCTGATAATGCCCCCCCCACCCGATCAGGGAGGCGTCTGTTGTCAACGTGGCGACTGGGGGGGGGAGAGTGAAGGGTCTTCCTCGGAGAAGTTGAGGTGATGTGATCCACCAAGACAGCTGATTCTTGCATGATTGAGTTATCAATATGGTATGGGACATCGGGAGCTGTTGAAAGGACCATTGAGTAAACAGCATCCATTGGAGGATCCTCATGTGAAAGCAAGCTAAGGGGAGAAGGGGAATAGCTGCTGCCATGAGTCCTAACACCTTCAAAACTAGTCTGGCTTTGACTTTGTTGCATTGTAAGAGAAGGGAAACTTGTTTTCGAATGTCTGACACTCTCTGTTCTGTGAGTCTGGCTGAAAGATTGAGTGTGTCTAAGGTGGCGCCTATAAAAGTAATAGATTGACAAGGCGACAAGGCAGATTTTTCGAAATTTATCGAAATGCCTAGAGCTTGGCAAGATTGGATGGTGAAGTCCCTGGATAGAAGAAGCTGATGTCTGGTGGTGGCGGTAAGGAGCCAGTCGTCTAAATATGGAAACACCTGGAATCCTTGATGTCTCAAGTGAGCCGCGACCACTGCCATGCATTTGGTAAACACACGGGGGGCTGAAGTGAGACCAAAGGGCAGGGTCCTGAACTGGTAGTGACTGGCTCCCAGCCTGAAGCGGAGATATCTCCTGGAGCGTCTGTTCATCTTGATGTGGTAGTACGCGTCCTGAAGATCTATCGAGCACACCCAATTGTCCTGACCCAAGAAGGGTAGAATGGACTGTAGCGTGACCATCCGGAATTTTGTTTTCCTGACATACTTGCTTAAGTAGCTGAGATCCAGTATGGGTCTCCAGTCCCCTGTTTTTTTTGGTACCAAAAAGAATTTGGAGTAGATTCCGGATCCTTCCTGGTCTGCTGGGACTGATTGGATAGCTCTTTTTGATAGCAGCTTTGAAATTTCTAATGCTGCTTGTTCCCTTAGACCGGGTGGAACGTCTGGAAGGGATCTTTTGGGTTGGGATGGGATGTGAATAAAGGGAATTTTGTAATCCTCGGATATGATCAACTGTACCCATTTGTCTTGAGTAAGGGAAAGCCAGGCTTTTGGGTACAGGGATAACCTTCCCCCGACTGCCTCCAAAGGTGGACAGCCAGGCAGCCCCTCAGGGATGCTGAAAGGGTTTATCAGAGAACATTTCTCTGCTACCCTGGTTTTGCGGACCTCCTCTGCCTCTAGGGCGGCGTCTATTATTATTCCCCCCTCTGCCTCTAGAGGGGAATCGACCTTGTGCGTCAGATGAGACTCCCTGGGATTGTTTACGGAATCACATCTTTCCTCCCCTCTGACCTTTGGGATAGGGTCTAGAAGGGGTAGAAAAACGGACTCCTACGGCAGAGAGAGTCTTACCTTCTACCTCACACCTGGTCAATGTATCCTTCACCTGCGGACCAAACAAGGATGATCCATCAAAGGGAGAATTGGTGAAGGACGCCTTGAAAGGGTCCGCAAAGTTGCACAGCCGCATCCAGGCGTGACGTCGTAAGACAACACCTGTGCCTGCGGCTCTACTCGCTCCATCCGCAGCATATGAGACCAGCCGCATGGAGGAGTTAACGATGGAATTCAGGGTTGCCAACTGGGAGTTCATTCTGTCTTGGAACCCCTCAGCTGTAGGATCCTTTATCACTTCACCCATATCCTTGAGTAAATCTCTCTGGAGACGAGTGAAGTGGCATAAGTAGTTCAGCGACCGCATTGAAAAGGTCACTGATGAGAACATCCGCTTGCCGTACCTGTCCATGGTCCTAGACTCCTTATTAGGAGGATGGACAGGATCCGAAGGATCGGCTAACTCCTTCTTAGTGGCTGCAGCCACCACCATGGCATCAACAGGGACACCTTTGGATAAAAAATCTTTATCTCTAGGGGCAGTAATAAATTTAGATGGTCTCCTCGGGGTGGGTTCCACTGAATCAGGAGCCGTCCAAGCCTTCCTTGTCACCACTTCCATTAGGGGGGTCAAAGGGAGGGGACACCCAGGAGGTAGAAGGGCGAGAGCCAAACGCCTCAAGATACACTGACTCATCCTCCGAAGGGTTAAGGGCTGGCCAGTTCCCCCTCTGTTTCAGGATCTCAAGGATGTCAGCAAAGGAGACATCCTCAGAGGGGGATCAAGGGGAACCTTCAGATTCCTCTAAGTCAGTGTCAGAGGTGATAGACTCAGGGGAGTCAATGTGTTTCCTCTTGCACTGCCTCTTCCTAGGGGGATCTCCTACCGGGTCAGGAGAGGCCTCGGAAGAGGAGGAAATTCCCAATGGGGAAACTTGAGGAGTTGGCTCTCTGCGGTCTAAGGCAAGGGGGTGGGTAGAAATCACCGCAGGCACTGTAGATGGAGGGGCTGAAGGAGCCGACTGTGGGGCAGACCCTGGTTCTAGCACGCTCCGCATGACCTCGAAGGCACCCCTGTCAGGCAAGGCCAGAGGTCCCCGCTCCGAAGAGACAAGGACCTCCCCCGGCACCGACAGGGACGGCTCAGAAGCCGATGTCGGAGCCAAACTCACCAGCACCGAAGCCCCGAGAGGGAGAGCAGGGTCGGATAAGGGTCAGATGCCACTCGCCCCCTCGGAGTCGACGAGAGAAGCTCGGTGCCGAGATCCCTCCAAGGAGGAGATCGGAGCAGACGACGGAGCCGAAAGGGAAGGTATCGGATCCGACGCACCGACAGTCATGGCTCCGAACTCAAAGGAGTCAGAGGAGGAATATATTGGGGAACGGAAATAGCCACTGACTGCTGAGTCGGGCTATGCAGCATTTGGGCCAGTGCCTCGGACTTGAGAAGTCTACTCACTACCCTTTGCAAATCGTGGTCAGATAGCCTGGAAGACCGTGAGGAATGAGTTTTATGGCTCCGTTCAGAAAGAAGAGGGGATCCTGGCACCGAGTGCACGGAGCCGATAGAGGGGGATCTAGATCTCTTCCTAGAATGTGGCTCCAATAAGAGTATTGGAGCCAACGGAGTTTTATCAGCCTCGGCTCCAACCGGAGCCGAGGTAACAGTATGAGGCTTGGAAACATCAGCTCCGGCCGAAGCCGATGTCGAAGCAGACTTTACCTTTCCAGAAGTAGACTCAGAAACCGGAGCAGACTGTTTGGAAGTTTTAGAAGGCTTCCCCGACACAGACTGAGTCGAGGGGCCTTCAGGCTTTAATAAGCCCCGCAAGATTAATTTATTCTTGCGTTCCTGCAGGACTCTAGGGCTAAAACCATGACAAACAGCACAAGAGTCCTGCAGGTGCAAAGGTCCCAGGCAATACACACAAGAAGTGTGACCGTCTGTCAGAGACATTTTCTGACAGCACGAGTCACACTTCTTGAAGCCTGAGACCTTTGATTCCTTGGACATAATAAAGGGTCCAAGAAAAACACACACACACACACACACACACACACACACACACACACACACACACACACACACACACACACACACACACACACACACACACACACACACACACACAGGCCTTAATTAAAATAAAATACCAGTCACACAAGGAGACTAGAAGGGGCCTAAGGCCTAAAACTAAAGTGGTAAATAAAAGAAGGAATTAAGGGCAACAAAGTTGTCGAACCAGGTAAAGGGGTATTTAAAACTAAAGGTTTTAGTGAAAAAAAGAGTACTAGGGGGTCTAAGATAGAAGATTTTAGAATTAAATCTTTGACTAACCTGCCTGAGCCGGTAGAAAAGCACCTCGTCAGCTATAGCGGCAAACGAGATCTGAGTAGTTACCGCCTAGCATTGTGGGATATAGGGGAGCCTCGAGCCGGTGGAATTAGCTCTCGAGCTTTAGTATTGGCCGAGTCGGAGCCGAGGATCGGCTACGAACCCATCCAGCAAGAATGAAGGCGAGATAGACAACTTAACATGACTAGTTAGCATACAGTAAACAACAAGGGATGCAAAATCTATCCCTGTTAGAGACACAGACAGCATAACAACTGGACAAGGTACTAATATCAGAAAAGTACAGTTTTGTACCTACCATAAATGTAGATGTTCGAGGATCCACATTGCTGCAGTCCTAACCATTGGGTAGTCCGCTGTCCAGTCGGCCCGAATACCAAAGTATATGGCTGACGTCGGTCAAGGCGCATTAGACTGATGTCAGGACGTCAGGGTACTAATGCGCATGACCGACGTCATATCCTCAGTCTTTTCTTGCCCCAGATGTCAGAAGACCCTAAAAAGACAAGGCCCAAACCAAAACACCAAAAAGCCCTGCATCAAACATATATACAATATATACAAATGTACAAGAATATATATATATATATATATTAGCCCACACCACCACCCCTAAACACAGAGGGGAAGGAGGGAGGGTAAATTGGACTGCAGCAATGTGGATCCTCGAACATCTACATTTATGGTAGGTACAAAACTGTACTATGTTCTTCATTCCACATTGCTGCAGTCCTAACCATTGGGTAGAATCCCAAAGCAGAGGTAAGGGAGGCTGGCAAATCATAAGGAAGCAGGAGCTGTCAACATGCCTTGCAAAATAGCTGTGGCAAAACCAGCCCTAGATTTAGAGTAGAGAGGAAGGAGGTAATGCTTAGAGAAAGTATGCACTGAACTCCAAGTAGCTGCCTCCAAAATATCCTTAGTTGCCACCCCTTAGAAATGCTGTTGAAGTGGCAGTAGCCCTAGTGGAATGAGGCCTAATCCCAGCTGGAATCTCCTTGCCATGATGGGAGTAACAAAATGAAATGCAAAACCCAATCCACTTAGAAATAGTTTGCTTAGACACAGGCTTGCCCTGAGAACTCAAAGCAAAAGAAACAAACAATTGCTGAGACTGCCTGAAATCCTTAGTCCTGCTTAAATAATAACGCAACTGCCTATGTACATCTAAAGTGTGCAAAATCTTTTCCCCCTTATTTTGGGGATCTGCATAGAAAGTAGGCAAATGAATAGTTTGGTTTAAAGCCACACTAGAAACCACCTTAGGCATAAAGGAAGGATTAGTACGTAATGATACCCTATCCTTATGGAAAATCAAAAGGGCTCTACTGCCATAAGGGCCTGCAACTCAGAAACCCTTCTTGCAGAAGTAATAGCCAACAAAAAAGCAGTCTTCCATGACAAGTATTTCAAGTCAGCAGTAGCCGCAGGCTCAAAAGGTTGTAGAGTAAGTTTTTCCAACACAAAATTGAGATCCCAAGCAGGAGTAGGAGCTCTACGTGGGGTCTTATATTCTTTGCCCCTCTAAGAAACTGCTTGAACAAAGGATGCGAAAACAATGGTGGGTCACAATCATAGTGAGCTGAAATTGCTGCAGCATGAATCTTAATGGAAGAGAAAGACAAACCTTTGTCCAGTAACTCAGTAAGATATTGAAGAGCCACACTCAAATTAGGCTCAGAAATCTCCAAATTCTTTGCTGCACTCCAAAATAAAAATCTCTTCCATTTTTCTGCGTACACTTTTCTTGTACTAGGTCTTCTAGCTTCCATAATCACATTTAAAACTTGTTGAGGAAGTTGAGACCTGCTGTGTTTCAACACAGAATATGCCAGGCTGTTAGATGAAGAGAGTGAAGCTTGACATTGAGCAGGTGACCGTCCTTCTGAGATAACAGATGCGGAATCAAAGGTAAAGGCCATGGGGGCTGCCTTACCAGACTCCTTAGTAGTGGGTACCAGTGTTGTCGAGGCCAATCTGGAGCTATTAAAATCATCCTTGGCTTGTCTTGTCTGACCTTTAGGAGCACCTTTGGAAGAAGAGGCAGAGGTGGAAAGGCATACACATGAAGATTTTTCCAACTGAAAGAAAGAGCATCCACTTTCCAAGCTGTATGATGAAACCCCTTTGTGCAAAACTTTGGCAGCTGGTGGTTTAGTGGAGAAGCGAACAGATCTATGTCTGGAGTTCCCCATGACACTGTCAATTTCTGAAATACATGAAGATCCAGTTTCCACTCGTGGGGATCCATGATTTGCCTGCTTAACACATCTGCTAAGGAGTTCTGTGCTCCCGGCAGAAACCTTGCCTGAAGAGTTAGTTGCAAGCTGAGCGCAGTCTCCCATAAAATCATTGCTTGCCTGCATAGAGGATAAGAATGTGTTCCCCTTGTTTGTTGATGTACCACATGACAGTTGTGTTGTCTGTTAGAATCAACACCTGCCCAGGAAGAAGTAACTCCTTGAAAGCCATTAATGCAAACTGGACTGCTAACATCTCCTTCATGTTGATATGTAGATGCTGTAGTCTGGCAGGCCACTTGTCTTGTATCCACTTTCCATTTAGATGAGCTCCCCAAGCAATGTCCGAGGCATCTGTCGTTAAAATCTGACTCGCCTCTGGCCGGGTCACAGAGAGTCCCTTGTTTAGGTGACATTCCTGAGCCCACCACAAAAATTCTTTTTGAATGCAAGGTATTATTTGAATGACAGTGTCCAAATCCTGGCAGTGCTGTGTCCACACATTTTGAGATACCATTGCAGCTTCCTCATATGCAGTTTGGCATTGGGAAGCACCAGAATACAAGATGCCATGAACCCTAAGGCTTGAAGGACTGTCCTTGCAGTCAGCCCGGACTGAAGAGATAGTTGATGGAAGTAACTGGAAAGATTCTTTTGTTTGTCCGGGGTTAAAAGGCCATCTGGGCTGCTGTATTCAGTCTCACACCCAGAAAGCACATGTCTTGAGAGGGTACTAGACTGGACTTTATTTCGTTCACAGAATACCCTAGGCATCTTAGCACTGCTATGACATATTCCAGATGCTGTAGAAGGTCTTCCTTGTCTTGAGCCAGAATCAGGCAGTCGTCCAAGTAAGGATAGATTTGAATTCCTTTTAGCCTGAAGTAAGCTATCACTGGAGCCAGAACCTTTGTGAATACTCTGGGCGCAGTAGATAAGCCAAAGGGCAATGCAGAGAACTGATAATGAGAATTTCCAGCTCGAAAACGCAGATACTTCCTGCAACTTAGTCTTATAGGCACATGAAGGTAAGCTTCCTTGAGATCTAAAGTTACCATCCAATGATCTTTGCCCAGCAGAGGTAAAAGCTGTTGTAACGTCAACATCTTGAACTTGGGAATGTCCAGATAAGTGTTGAGGATAGATAAATCCAAAATTGGTCTCCACGTGTTCCCCTTCTTTGGTACTAGGAACAGGCGAGAATAAAATCCTAGACCCCTTTCTGGTACAGGGACTGGCTGAATGGCCCCTATTTGGAGTAACAGAGAAATTTGCTTGTGAGCCTCTTTCCTTTGTGGAGGGGGAACGTCTGGCATGCCTTTGAAAGAGGGCAATGTATGGAAATAAAACCTGTAACCGTGGTGAATGATATCCAACACCCATCTGTCTTGAGTGATTAAATCCCAATTTTCTTTGAAAAGAGACAGTCTTCCTCCCAAAGGAGCTGCCAGTCGAGCATCTACTGGCAGCTGAAAAGGCAGGACATTGGGTCTGTTTACGAGAGGACTGACCCCTGCCCCCACCAGAAGTCTGAGCAGGTGAACCCCCTGTTCTAGGCCTAAAAGAACCTTGAGCTCTGCCCCTACCACGTCTAGACCTACCCCTAGACTGGGAATCATAAGCAGGATATGTCCATCCCTTAGTAGGCCAATTTCTACTAAACTTCGGTGGCTGCACCTGCAAGAAATCTTTAACAGTTTGCATAGACTTAGCTTTGTCCTCCATTTTCTTTAAAACTGCTTCCACAGGCGAACCAAATAACACATCAGACTGTAAAGGAGCATCCAAAATCCTAGTCTTAACATGCTCTGCTAAATTCTGATCCCTCAACCAGGCATGCCTGCGAAGAACAGAACTAGTGGCAGCCACCCTCGAGGAGGCCTGCACAGCATCAAAACCACATTGCAAAGAATGCTTACCCACTTGTTCAGACACATGAACTAAATCCAGCAACTCTTTACACTCTATACCTTCCGCCAAAGCATCCACCTTAGATTTCAATTGTGAAAGGAGATAATTTTGATATTTTAGCATGTGAAACTGACAATTCAACGCTCTCATGGCTAAAGTGGAAGAAGTATACACTTTCTTTCCCCACCTATCCAAAGCCCTTGCCTCTTTATCAGTGGGAACAGGATTTTTAAATACAGAGGCCTTAACACCCTTAGGCCCCTGAGAAACAGTTTCCGGGACTGCCCTAGGACTCTTAAACAGATACTTATGAGCTTCAGGCACCCTATAGTACCTATCAGGTTTAACAGGGGCAGGAGGCAAAGAATCAGGGTTCAGGGAAGCCTCTGCAAAAACATCTTCCACCACATTCAACACAGGAGGTATAGCTAAGGGCCTATGCTGGGGTAAAAATAAGAATTCCCTAAGCCTTTTCCTGGAATCAGAGTAATCTTGGCCTTCCCATTTAAAGTGCTCCCTCATGGAATGCAGAGTCTCTGAAAATGAGAAATCCTCAGGAGGAGAAGCTGTAGGAGTGGAATCATCCACATCAGAATCAGAATAAGGAGGATACTCCTGCAAGTCTTCCCCATAGAAGACTCAGAAGCCTCTGAACACTGTTCAAAACTCTCAAACTCAGGTTCCACCCTAGGCCTCTTATCAGGAGGGGGCATAGAGCCTCTAATCATAGTAATTAAATCTTCTGCCATTTTAAGCATATGTTTCTTAGGCACAGAACCTGAAGTGCTAGGAGAAGCCCCCACTGAAGCTAAACTTGGCCTACCTCTCAAAGAAGTTTTGGAAACAGAAGGAGAGGCTCTAACTACCTTGGGAAGAGAGGGAAGAACAGTTACCTGAGAAGCCCCCTCAGCCTGGCCTACCTCCTGAGAAGGCACATCCTGTAACAGTAAAGTCTCTGCCTGAGACTCCAAAGAAACTCCTGGCAAAACCTCTGGCTCCACTGAGCCTTCTAAAGAACCGGCGTCCGGGACTGCGGTTCATCAACCCTAGGCTTTGCTGTTTTGTCCTTGCGCTTTTGATTGAAGCGGCGTGGAGCATCCGGCGGCATTTTATAATTACAACGCTTCCCAAACACTAACCTGGCACAGTCTAACCTTCTCTTAATAGTGCGTTTGTTAAATCTAGCACAAGAGCGGCAACCAACAACGTCGTGCTCAGGCCCTAAACAAGGTATACACAAAGTATGGTAATCCCTATGAGGTATCTGCTTCCCACAAGAAATACAGTTATTCACTTTTTCTGACATCCGGTTAAATACTGAGGCAAGAAAAAACCAAAATGTTCCCCAACGGGGTACTTAGCCAACTTTGATTCGGTCTGAAACTCCGACTTCGGAAATTTTTCAGAACGCCAACCTGCACTCGCAAAACTGCTTCTGCATCGGACCATGCGGCAAAAAAGACTGAGGATATGACGTCGGTCATGCGCATTAGTACCCTGACGTCCTGACATCAGTCTAATGCGCCTTGACCGACGTCAGTCATATACTTTGGTATTCGGGCCGACTGGACAGCGGACTACCCAATGGTTAGGACTGCAGCAATGTGGAATGAAGAACATCAATCTATTGGCTATGTCTATAAGTTAAGAGACAAACTGAGCTAAGAAAGTACCTAAAGTCCCACACTAATTCTGTAAATGCTCCAGTAAGATTTTGTGGTTTGCTGAACCAAATGTTAAAGACAGAGCCAAAAGAAATCAGGGTGCAGCATCAATGCTGACTTCTTGCTAATAAAAACCATTTAGGACTCTAGTAAGGGCCATCTCACTACTATGCCTACTGCAGAAACCAGACTTGAATAGAAAATGAACACAATACTTGCGTAAGACTGAATCAAACTGTGAACAGATTATTTTGCTGACATCATTTCCAATGAAAGGAAGGTGACAAATTGTGTGTTAATCCCAATATTGTCAGACTTAAAACAAGATTTCTTTAGAATAAAGTCTCCTTCAATGCAACTGGAAAATCTTCACTACTGAAAGAAGAGAAGATGAAATCACTGGACATAACACATCAAGGCAGGCAAAAGTCAGTCTTGAAAGGCATAGCTATAAGCTGCAGGTAAAATGTTGCAAGCCTGAGACCAATCATCAGATCACAACAATCCAACATTTGGAATTCACAAAGACCAAGGCAGACTCCTAGTAAGGACAACACAATCTTCTCTGGAGCTTGTTGTGGACAAAGAAACTGTCTTCAATGGTACCAGTTTATCTACAAAGAAGCAAGAAGCCTGTTCATGTTTTTCAGAAGAAAGCTAACAGTTGTAAGACAGGCTGAGTGATTTAGTCTGTCTTTCTGCTGAAAAAAAGTGGAGCTGATTAATTCAAAGCAGCAGAGTTCTTTCTAAGTAGGAACATCACTTTTTTATGAGAAATCTCTGGATCAAAAGCAGTGTTCCCAAAAAAGAAGTTCTGTCTTACCATAACGTTCCATCTGAGTTGTTGATCTTCTTCCAGTCATCACTGATGGGTTTGGTTCCAAGCCCTCGGAACCGAGTCTGCCTTATACCAAGCTTTCATGCACTAAAAACTCTCGAGCTAAGCTGCTACCCACAATGCCCTTCACTCAGTTACCTCAGATCGAGTTTGCATGTAACATATAGAAGAAACAAAGTCAGAGGCCATCTCTGCGCAGAAACCCTGAACACCACAAGACCCAGAAGATCCACCAGGAGCCTTTGGTGGGGGCCGGTGGGAGAGTGTGATGACTGGAAGAAGATCAACAACTCAGATGGAACGTTATGGTAAGACATAACTTCTTTATCTGAAGTTGTTGTTCTTCTTCCTATTCATCACTGATGGGACAGAGTCCCAAGCTACTTGGAGAACCTGGATGGCCGTTATGGAAGAACATTCCTGAGAACCATTGAGCCAAAGGCCGCTCTTCCCCTGGAGATCAGATGCAATTTGTAATGCTTCATGATGGTGTGGGGTTTAGCCCAAATGGCTGCTGCACAGATGTCATCCATGGAGGCTCTAGAGTGGAAGACAACAGATGCTGCGATAGCCCTAGTTGAGTGAGCTTGGATTTGAGCAGGCTTAGATTCATTCGTAAGCGAATATGAGAAGGTAATGCAATCCCTGAGCCATTTTGACAAAGTAACTTTAGATACTGCACACCCCATTCTAGGACCAGAAAAGGAAATTAAAAGTTGGTCCGACTTTCGAAAGGACTTAGCTCGTCCAGATAGAAATGCAGTTGTCTATGAACATCCAATGAATGCAGACAGTATTCTCCCTTGTTTGAATAATTTGGAAAGAATACAGGGAGCTCAATGGATTGGTTAATAGAAAAGTCAGAAACCACCTTGGAAAGAAAGGATGGATTAGTACGAAGTGATACTCTGTCCTTATGGAAGGTCAGATAGGAACTCTTGATGAATAAGGCTTGCAATTCAGATATTCGTCTGGCTGAAGTGACCGCCACCAGAAACAAAGATTTCCATGACAGGAATTTTAGATCACATGTCGCAGCAGGTTCATAGGGGGTAGAGAGAGAGACTGGAGAACCCAGGAGAGATTCCATGCCTCCACCGGTTGCCTGATAGGAGGTCTGCTATGGAAAATTCCCTTGAGGAAGGTCTTGCAAAGTCGGGTGGAAATAAGCGGGAATCCATCTGAACCATTATGGAAGTTGGAAATAGCTGCTAAATGGACTCGAATGGTGGAAGCTGATGCACCATTGTAAAACAACTTGGAGAGATAATGAAGAATAGTAGCTACAGGAGTTGAAAACGGATTTAGCATCCGATTATATGAACGGATAGAGAATCTTTTCTATTTGTCCCTGTAAAGTTTTCTGGTGGATGATTTATGGGAGGCCAGGATAATATTACAGACAGATGACTAAAGGATTTCCTGTCTGGCAACTAGCGGAAGTGGAGAAGCCAAGCTGTCAGCTTGAGAGTGGATAGATTCGGTGGAGTCAGCCCTTGTGGGTGAGATACGAGGTCCTGACGAGTGTCCAGGATCCAAGGAGGTTGTAACAGGTGAGGTTGGAGGAAGGGAAACCACACATGACGAGACCAGAACGGGGCAATGAGGATCACTTTGCTTCTCAAACAAATAGCTTTCCTTAAAAAAAGAGGGATCAGAGGTAAAGGAGGATAAGCATAAAGGAGACCTGCGGGCCAATCGAGAGTCAAAGCATCTCTCGTTGACTCCCCGTGAGGGGGAAAGAGGGCAAAGTAGCTGCTGCATTTTGTGTTTGAGGGGGAGGCAAAAAGGTCGCAGCATGGCTGGCCCCAACGGCTGAAGATTTCTGCCATCACACTCGGACTGAGAGACCGCTCGTGAGGACGGAGTATGCATCTGCTCAGCTTGTCCACAATCACGTTGGAGCTCCCCGGGATATGAGTTGCAATCAGAAAGCGATTGGAAGCTATCGCCCAATGGCAGATTCTCATGGCTTTGTGACATAGGGGGTAGGATTTGGTCCCTCCCTGTTTCGTTATGTACCAGACGACGGACATGTTTTCCGACTGGATAGCAATCATTCCTGACGGAAGGAGCAGGTCGAATGCTTGCAACGCCAATAGCCCTGTTCTTAATTCCAAGACATTGGCATGCAAGTTGACCTCTATGCTGGACCACGTGCCTTGCACTGACCTTCCCTGGAAGTGGCCCCCACCACCCTATCAGGGAAGCATCCGTGGTCTCCGTGGCGCTGGGTTGAGGAGCCTGAAAGGAGTGACACCAAAGATTTACGTCTGTACTCATCCACCAGAGGAGATCTTGTTTGCAGGAGTTGGCGATGAGAATCTGTGAGCTCAGGGGATGAAGATTGGATATCCACTGAGACAGAAGGAGCCATTGTAGCAGTCTCATATGTAATCTGGCTAGGGGAACAATTGGGATGGCTGCCGCCATAGACCCCAGAGCCTGAAGAACTTCCCTTGCAGACACCTTCCTTTGACAGAGTATCACTTGAACTTGTGCTCTTAATCTCTGAAGCCTGTGAGGGGGAAGAGAGACCAGACTTGTTTGAGTGTTGAATACTGCCCCTCAATTGTTGTAAGGGCTGAAGGTTGGATTTTTCCCAGTGAATGGTGATGCCCAGCGACTCTGCTAGTACTAGAGTGTAGTGGAGGGCCCTGACCAGGAGGTGCTTGGTGGGAGAGGAGCCAATCATCTAAATATGGAAACACCTGGAATCCCTGAAGTCTCAGATGAGCTGTGACCCCTGCCAGGCATTTCGTGAACACTCTGGGGGCCATCGAGAGACCAAATGTCAGGGCTCTGAATTGATAATGATTGGCTCCCAGCTGGAAGCGAAGGAGACTCAGTATTTGTCCATTTTGATGTGGTAATATGCATCACGGAGGTCTATCGAGCACATCCACACACCCTCCCGCAGAAAAGGGAGGATGGATTGAATCGTGACCATGCGGAACCTGGTTTGAACTACTGATTTGTTTAGCTGGCTGAGATCCAAAATGGGTCTCCAGTCCCCGGTCTTTTTTAGCACTAAAAAGAATCTTGAGTAAAACCTGGATCCGCACTGGTCTGGGGGACCTGTTGGATGACTCGTGTTTTGACATAGCTTTCTTATTTCGGAAGCTGCCTCCTCCCTTTGACTGGGTGGAACATCGGGAAGGGATTTCGGAGGTCTTGGGTAAGAGATTAAGGGGATGTAATAGCCTCTGGAAATTATTCCCTGCACCCACTGATCATTTGTAATACAGAGCCAGGCAGCTTGGTGCAGAGAGAAATGAGCCCCAACTGCTTCCAGAGGAAAGCAATCGGGCAGCGCTTCAGGAGTGCTGATACGGTCTTCCTGAGAAATAATCTCTGAAGTCTGGATTTCGGGGACCCCCTCTGCCCCGAAAGGGAAGTCTTCCATTACTGGAACCCCCTTTGCATCTGGGGGAGCCCTCACCACGTGCCTCACGGAAAGGACCTTGAGACTTTTTGTGCCACATCTTTCCACTCCTCTGTTTCCTGGAGAAGGAGCGCTGAGGTTTGGAAAAACAGACACACAGCAGACAAGGTCTTCCCGTCCTGTTCACACCTGGCTAATGTGTCCTTCCTTAACCTTAGAACAGAACAGAGCTGATGGTTCGACAGGGGCATTTAAAAAGGAAGACTTGAAGGAGTCCACGAGGTCACAAATGCGCATCCAGGCATGGCGTCTCATAACTACGCCTGCCCCAGAGCTCTAGCCGCCCCTTCAGTTGCATGGGACAGCAACCTCATGGACGAGTTGGAAATTTAATCTAGGGTGGCAAGTTGGGAAGCAACTTTCTCGCGTGCCACGTCCAAAACTTGACCCTTGAGGATTCCAGAAAGCTCGGTGATAAGATTTCTCTGGAGCTTCGTAAAATGTGCCAAAAAGTTCAGAGACCTGACAGCAAAGGCCACTGAAGCAAACACTCACTTCCTTAACCTGTCCACCTCCCGGGACTCTCTGTTGGGTGGGTGGACAGCAGGACTTTTCTCCGCAAAGTCCTTTTTCATGGCCGCCGCCACCACCATAGCTTCTACTGGCAAACCTCTAGACCAATGGGGATGATCCTCTGAAGGGGAGAGTATCTTATCTGATCTCCTGGGAATGGCCTCAACCGTGTCTGGATTCTTCCATGCCTGCTGCACGATGAGCCTGACTAACTCATCAGGCAGGGGGGGGGGGGGTCACCCAAGAAGTAGAGGGCCAAGAGTGGAAGGCCTGCAGGAATATGGATTCCTACGAGGAAGGGTTGGCAGGCTTCCAGTCACCCCTCTGTTTCAAAATTTCCAGGATGTCTCCAAATGAGACATCGTCAGGGGGTGACCGTGGGGACTCTTCCCCATCATTGTAGTCCATATCTTCAGTGAGGGACTACTCTGGGGAGTGTTTCCTCTTACATGCCCATTTCCAAGGGGGTGCTTCGGTGGGAGCATCTGAAGAAAACTCAGAAAGGGAAATACCCTGTACAGGGGTCCCCTGGGTCTTGCGCTCTCGAAGTCCACGGGGGGGGGGGTGGCCTTTGATAGCTGCAACTCAGAGGGAACGGGTGGTATGTCTGACGTAGAAGGATTGCTCGAAGCAAGCACCCTCTCCATCACCCGGAAAGCAGGCCCACCTGAAGAGGAATGGGAGCCCGAAACTGAAGAAGACAATTTTGGAACCGGGGTCACACCCTGCTCCAAGCAGTCCGCTCCCGGGGACAGAGCCTCAAGCAAAACCGGGGCGGGAGCCACCCTCAGACCCTCAGACAGAACCAGTGACGCAACCGGAACAGTGGCCAGAACCGTGGGTTCCACTCCCCAAGCATGAGATTGGGGAAGGGTGGGTTCAGACGGAATCGACACCTAAAGGGGCCTCGGAGCCTCAGACACAGTTGTTGTCGGCACCGCGGCAAGGGGTCCTCTCGTAGATGTCGTAAATATGAGCCTTGGAACTGAGGGGTCCAAGGGAGGTGAAAACGTGGGGTTCGCTGCGCCAATGGACCCAAAACCTGGAGTGGGATGGGGTCTAGCAAAATTTGTAAGTCCCCTGGTGGTCAGCAGCTGATCAAAGAAGGGGAGAGGCAAAGAGATCGCAGAAAGGCTGGCCCCATGTGCGGAAAATGGCCTCCGCTAAGTTCAGATTGAGGGACCACTCATGAGGCATAAGAATGGCTTTGCTTAACTTGTCCACTATGATGTTGGACCTTCCTGGAATGTGCATTGTTAAAAGAAAGCGGATGGATGAGATCGCCCACTGCCACACTCCAAGTGCTTCTCGACATGGAGGGTATGATCTAGTTCCTCCTTTCTTGTTTATGTACCATACGACTGACATGTCTGACTGAATCGCTACCATCCCCAGAGGAACAGCAGTCTGAAATGCCTCCAACACTAGAAGCACTGCCCTCATCTCCAGGAAGTTTTTGTGAAGCTTGGCCTCATCCATGGACCAGGTTTCTTGGATCATCTTCCCCAGATAATGCCCCCACCATCATATCTGGGATGTATCCCGTGGTCACTGTAGCTTGTGGTTGAGGGGGCACAAATGGTCAACCTTGTGTCACCTGTTCTGACCGAATACACCATGAAAGATTTATTTTTGAGTATATCTGCTATAAGAATTTGGTGAGGCATCGGTTGGTGAATTATTGACCATTGAGCAGCCAGAAGCCACTGCAGGATTTGCATGTGAAACCTGGCTAACGGAACCAACACAATTGCAGCAGCCATAGATCCTAATGCCAGTAGAACATGTCTGGCAGCTATCTTCTTGTTCCTGATTAACCTTGAAGTTTGCAGTCTGATTGTTAACACCATGGAAAGAGGAACGTTCGTGATCATTTGAGTGGTGTCTAGTAGTGTTCCTATGAATTCTAGTGTTTGAGCAGGTTCCAGATGAGATTTGTGGTGATTTATGGTTATGCCTAGCTCGGATCAAACATGAAGAACAGAGTCTCTTGGGCAGATAAGTAGATGAATGGTCGGGGCGGATATGAGCCAGTTGTCTAAATAAGGAAACACCTGGAATCCTTGACATCTCAGGTGAGCCGCAACCAGCGCCATTCATTTGGTGAATACTCTGGGGGCGGCAGTAAGACCAAATGGCAGTGCTCTGAATTAGTAATGACTGGCTCCCAGCCAGAAGCATAAATATCCTCTGGAGCATCTGTCCATTTTTATATGGTACACCTAGTCATCCTGTTCCAGAAAAGGAAGTATGGACTGTACTGTGACCATTTAAACCTTGCAATGTCAAACTGGCTTGTTCAATCTGCTGAGATCCAAGATTGGTATCGAGTCTCCTGTTTTCTTTGGAACCAAAAAGAACCTTGAGTAAGTTCTGAATCCTCTATGATCTTGGGGGACCTCTTGGATGACTCTCTTTTTCTAGCAGCCTTTGGATTTGAATGACTGCCTGATTCCTTTGACTCGGTGGAACATCTGGGATCCTCTTGTTGGGAGGGGCTTGTTGAGAAAAGGGAATGTGGTAACCCTTGGATATTATCCACTGTACCCACATATTGGAAGTTATCTTTTTCCAGGCTCTTCAGTGCAGAGATAGTCAACCCCCGATTGCCTCAGAAGAGGACAATTGGGCCTCCTTTCAGGAGTGCAGAAAGGGCTTCCCGAAGAAAGAGTACCAGGACCCTAGGTTCTGTAGACATCCTCTGCTGCAAGGGTGATGTCTTCCATTATTGTTTCCCCCTCTGCCTCTGGGGGAAAACTCCATATGTGTCATGTTAAGACTCTTGAGACTTCTTGAACCACATTTTTTGCTGCCTCTCTGACCATTAGGATAAGGTCTCTGAGGAGCCGAGAAACATATGCCCATGGTAGAAAGAGTCTTACCTTTCTTCTCACACCCGGACAGTGTATCATTAACTTTGAAACCAAAAAGAGACATGGCGTCAAACAGAGCGTTGACGAACAAAGACTTAAAAGGTTCTACAAAATCGCAAAGGCGCATCCATGCATGCTTCCTCAGAGAGATGTCGGAACCCACCGCTATGATCATTCCTTCAGCTGCATGCGCGATGAGCCTCATGGAAGAGTTAACTACAGAATGTAGGGTGGCTAACTGGGAAGCTTTCTCTTTAGCTCCCGCTCCTTCAAGGGTATCTGAAAGCTCCTTGATCAGATCCCTTTACAACCTGGTGAAATGCAAAAGATAATTCAGTGACCACAAAGCAAAGTTTTCTGAAGCAAACACTTGCTTCTGACATCTATCCATCATCCTAGAATCCTTATTAGGTGGATGGATAGTTGAACTCTTCTCGGAAAGCTCCTCCTTGGTCACTGCCACCATGACTATGGATTCTACTGCAACCCCTTTCGACCAGAAGGCCTTGTCAGATGTAGTGGTTATAATTTTATGTGGTCTACAGGGAACAGGCTCGATGGAGTCACCCAGGAGGTAGATGGGTAGGAACCAAAGGCTGCCAAGTACACAACTCCTCCGATGAAGGATTACTGAATGCTAGCCACCCCTCTGTTTCAGAATCTCCAGAATCTCCCAAAAAGAAACATCCTCAGGAGGTGACCGTGGGGATCCTTCTCCCTTCATCGAGGTTAGTGTCTTCCATGGCTGACTCCTCCGTAGAGTCCAAATGCTTCCACTTGCAAAGTCTCTTTCTACGGACCTCCTAAGTAGGATAGTCTGGGGAGGTATCGGAAGAGTCAGGGGTACCCGGATGGGTATCCTAGCACCTGAGGTCATACCATCCCTGTGGAACATGGTGGTAAGAAGAGGAATGCAGGGTATCTTGCTGGGATTGCAGATCAAGGGGGCAAGTTACCTTTTAGATGCAGTGGCAGCTATAGTCCTCTCCAAAGCCCCAAAGGCTGACCATTCCTGAATGGACAAGGACTCTAGCTCAGACAAGCCACGCTTTTAGGATCAGGTCCACTCCAGTCCAGAAGACAGTTCGCCAGGGGTTGAAGCTGGAGCTGGGCGCACCTTCGTCGAAGCCCTGAGGCACATCAACTGCTCCAAAGACCTGTGGGTCGAGTGCACTTGTGGTTTGTGTGGTTCACTATGGCTCCAGGAAACTCTCCAACTCCAAAAAGGCTGAAGGGCTCCAAGCGAAGGTTTGATCCGAGGAACAGGACATCTTCGGATCAGAGCTGAAAGGCACCAGGTGTATCGGATCAGACAACTCCGAAACTTGCCCTGAAGTGGGAGGACGGGGAAGAGGTGGAATGGATGGCTTAGACAGACCTTGCACCGTGAGGGTCGAGGAGGACTTAGTGATGCCCTGTGCCCACAAAATCTTCTGCACCATCCGTTCCACATCTTCTTCAGTAAAGCTCTTGGTCAAACAGGAAAAGGAGGCAGATGGGGAACTTGGTCTGGATAAGACGGGAGATTGTACCCTCGATACAACCAGGAATACCATGTCATCGGTAGTGTCAAAATATGCTTTTTCTCTCCACCAAAGCTCAATGATTAAAAGAGTGTCAAATCGCACAATCCTCTTGCAAGTGAAGGGGGCCCAAGAAAAAACACACGGAGGGTCTCTCTCTTAAAAGGATCTTGTGCCTGCATTTTTTAAAATCAGCTGGTTTCTCTTGTTTCTCCACCATAATTTAAGGAAAAGAATAGGCAGGGAATCCAGTCACACAGACACATGTACACTTACAGAAAAAACAGTGAAAGACAGGAAGGTTTTTTTTTTTTTTAATAAGAGTAGACAGACGTAAAAGGAAGGGGAGAACTACTAACAATAGTAGTTAAAGAAATACCTTTAAAGGTAAAAGAGGAGGGAAGTAACCTATAAAACCTATATACTGGTGGGAAAGTGAAAGGGAATGAGAGAGAGAAGAAACAAAAGTAACCTAATTAAAAAAGGTTACTGTAAAGGATGGGTTATAAATGATAAGGGAGAGAGAGGAAAGACTAACTATACTACAAATAAAGAGAACAGGAGACTACAGAAGAAAAAAAATTTTAATATGACTTGATAACCAAGAGCTAGCTTATTGGACCACATATTCACAAAGTGACAAATAAGATCTGGGGTAATGGAGAGAGATGCAGTGTGGGTAAAGGGAGGTATCCAAGAGGTTTTTGGTTGCCATGAGCTTAGTAACAGCAGAGTAAGATCCAATGGATCAGATCTGGACCCATATGTGAAGATGAGTTGAAAAATTGACAATATCAGATCAAAGTTTTAGTTTTGTCTCTATTTTTGACAGGATAATTATGGAAAACAGATTCAGTATTCCCAGCAACTGCTTCCTTAGAGATGAGCACAACATTCTGGCTAAGCAAGCTGGGGCACACACCCTGCCCCCTTCCTCATGACAGACAAGAGTGGCTCTCTTATCTGCCCAGCAATGGAACAGCATTAGCATATAATTGATCCTTGAAAGCCCTTAGAAAAGCACTCTTCTCAGCAGCAGGAAAGCTCTAAAGGCTTGATGCTAGAACCTGTCTTTTTACTCAGCTCAGCTTGAGCTGACTAATAGTTTGGGCACATGGAAAATGCCCTGAAGATTTGGAAAATGTCCGGCTGTTATATCCTATTTAAGATACAACCCATATAGCTAAAGCTACTACAGCAGTGACCATTATGGTGAACATCTTTTAATGTGAATCAGATACAGAAAAATCTTAAAATGTCTGAAATGCTTACCAATAGGAATGTAATGGTAAGCATCTTTTAGGTCTAGCTTTACCAAGACAGCCTGAAAGGGGACAAGATGAAACAGGGTCTGAAGAGAACATGCTGAACTTTCAGACCTTGACAAAAATATTGAGACAGGAGAAGTTTAGATCAGGTATAGCTCCCTTCTTTTTTTGGACCCAGAAAAATCCTTGATTAAAATATTTTGCCTATCTGGCGGGCAAGCACAGTTTCTATGATTCCCAGAGATAACATTTGTTCCAGAACTAGAAAAAACAAGGATAATTGGTTTACTGGGCAAAGACAGATCCTCTGGAAGAGAAGGACTCCCACTGCCAAGTGTAACCCTGTTGAATGAATTTGAGATTCCATTTGTCTGAAAGAATTTGATGCCACACGGGAAGATGAAGACTCAGGGAAAGAGAAAGACTGATGGGGAGTGGGGAGTGAGAAGGGTGTGAAGGATGGAGCTGGGGAAGTCTGAAGCAGACAGTCATTCTGACTTGCTGGATGGTCTAAATTTGAGATGTTTTCCTTTTCTTTTTGGAGCATTTATACCATAACTTATTAAAAAAATCTCTTCGAAGGCACCTAGCTGCTGAACCTCTTTTTAAAGAGGGAGCTGAGGTATAAAGAAAATATTTGCCTTAAAAAAGGAAGGTTGGAAGACCCCCTTGAATCAACCCCCCCAATCAAATCTCTAAACCAGCTCAGCAGCAGAAGGGCCAAACAAATCTTCCTTGTCCAGCGGGGAATTTAAAATCTCAGTTTCAACATCTTCAGGAAGATTTAAAAATGAACCCAGCAATTCTTCTCATGAATGTCCCATAAACAGTAGCCATAAGAACACTTGAAGGCATGTTTAATTACATGAGAAGCAAATAGTAAAGAGGCATTCAATTTTATTTTTTACCTCATAAGAGGGAATGTGAACAGTTAATTTTCTCATAGGAGGTTACTAGGCTAATGGCCCCAGAGCTCTTACAATCCTAGCCAATTTCAACCCATGCTCCCAAGGGTGTCTGGCTGAAGCAAACATTAAAATCAGCACCTACTTGCCCCTGAACTCAAAATAGAGAAGTAAAAACTTTAACATGCCAGCACCGCAGTTTGAAATTTTGAATCTTAAAGTGGAAGAAGAAGAAACTTTCTTCCACATTTGTCAAAAGCTTTCCTATTTTTGTCAGACAGAATGGGACTAGCATTACCAATTTGTCAAGCAGAAGTAGCTTTGCATAACGGAATCTCTACAGTGTACTTCAGCATTAGAAAAAAGATAAGTTAATCTGAGGTACCTTGTATAGCCTTGTCAAGACTGGCTAGGGAGCAAGAAGTTGCCTTTCAGGTAACTACAAGCTGTGAGAAAAAAACATTCTCACAAGCAGATAAAGGAGGAAACATCTGCACACGTAGGAATATCCAGCTAAAACAAACCATAACACATTTGTAGGGCATTAGAAATTCCATTCTGATTCTACTGAAAACCTCTTTCATCTTATATAAAGTTTCAGAAAAAGAAGGGTCTTTTAGAGAGAAACACTTTCCTTAGAATCAGAATCTTTCAGAATGAGAAGACAATCTTGAAGCTCAACATTCCTCCCCAATCCCTGTTCTTCTGAATGAAAATAAGTATGAGGAAAGTAAGGGACCTCTTTCTTTTCTTACCTAATGAACTAGTGGGCACATTAAAACCAGAAATTAATGTCCAAGCAAATCTGTCAGTAAAAGAAATGGGAGAAAAAGTTCATGTCTTTTCTTTTTTTTTAATCCTTTCTTGAGCAACTCATTAAAAAAAGACCAACGCAAAGCAGGTATACTATCCTGGGACCCGGGGGTCCTTTTTCTGGCTATGAGGCAGCCTTTCATCTGCCCCTTCTGCAGAAATTGACATGAGTGATTTTCCCTTGCATGCAAATGGCAACCCTGCAGGTGCAGATAAAATGTTTATCCCCTGATCTTTAGTGCCTGTAGATGCTAGGTGAGGGAAAACAATGAGTAGTTTGAGGAATCAAACGAAACCACAGAAGAATCACCCATCCCTGACTGAGACACAAATTAAGCCAGTATGACACTCACATACTCCATGACAAAATTATTCTTCTTGCTAACAGGAGAAAGAAGAACTGGGGAGATTAGTAACTTCTCCATAGATTCTACCACGGAGGAGGCACTCAAAATGAGCAGCACAACCTGAGAGAGTCGGTAATCCTTAAGGCATCAAAAAGGTGGTTTTGAGGTAATTAAACCACTGACAGTCCCCAAAAGCATAATTTACTGCTTCTAAAACATAAAATCTGGAAAACTATGTAGGAAATAATGTCCAAAATTACATTTTCACACAGATTACTCATTCATGCAATATATAACCCCCTAACAAATAGTTAAAGTCCAATACATATAAGTTCCTTGGAGAGAAAAAAAAAAGGACAGGAGATAGTCACACTCACTTATCTGTGAAGGAAAGCCTTCTAGATCAGTAGTCCATTTTAGCTTTTTCAAGACATCTCTTTCTGAGTGCCTTCTTGTACATCTGAGACGACGTATGCTCTCTTTTGATAAAAAGAAGTGGACTTAGCAGGGTAATTTCTCTGGTACCTAGGCACAAATGTGAGTAGAATTTGTCTGCAGTCCTTCATAGCATTACCTTGTTCTTGCAAAGTCTTGAACAAACTAGGTGCCTGATGCCCAAACAGAAGGTCCCTATCAAGAGGAGAATGCAAAGGTTTTGCCTTGAAATCTTCAAGGAGAGGCTGACTGTATAACCAAATGCATCTCCTAATAACAGAGCCAATAACAGCTACTCTGGAAAAGGCCTCAACGGGATCAAAGTTGCATTGTATGCTATGGCAACACAAGCCACTCAGGTCACTAGGCAAAGATAAAATTTGTTGTTTGGAGTCTGATCCTACCATATACACAACGACCTTATTCAGGTTGCCAAGGATAAAAAGAAGGTATTTGGTCAACTGGGTCTGATAATTAATGGTCCAGTAGGCCAAGGTAGAGGAAGCATAGACTTTTTTTCTCCACCTGTCCATAGCCTTGCTGTCCTTGTCTGAGGGTAAGGTATTGGCATTTGGCAAAAACTTAGGTCTGCTTTGATATAGCCTTCCCCTCTGATCCTGCAGCAAATGCTACCAGTAGTTGCTCATATTTTCTTAGAGATTTGGTCCTGTTTAAGTAGAATCTTAGTTGTCTGTGTACATCCAAGGAATGCAGAATCCACTCCCCCTTGCTCTGCGGATTTTTTCTTTACTGATTCATTCTTTACTGATGGGTTCGGAGCCGATCCATCGTCTCTGGTACGGCCGTATGCAAAACTCGATATCTTCCAGTAGCTCGAGGCCAAGCCCCTATCCCATGATGCACTGTGAATCACCTCAGATCTTATTTGCTGCATGTACTATAACCATATAAATGAGCTATCCTCCTATAGAAAGGAAGAAGAAATTGAGCAACCAGAATGAGACCAACATCTAGGTCAACTATCAGCCTGGATAGGGAAGGAGGGAGGGATGTAAGAATGAAGTTGAGATGAACAACTCACATGGAACGTTATGGTGAGTAAATAACTTCTTAATGTGAAGTTGTTCAATCTCGTCATTCATTCTTTACTGATGGGTAGCGTCCCTAGCACCATCAATCTCGGGTGGCTTATGGGAGTACATTCTTCAGAACCGTAGACCCAAAAGAAGCCCTGTCCCTGGAGGCCGTATCAACTTTGTAATGCATGACAGAGGTTTAGACCAAGTGGCTGCTGCACAAATGTTATCAAGGGGCAATTTAGCTTGGAAAGCAGAGGACGTAGTAACTGCTCTGGATGAGTGAGCTTTAATCTTGTGTTGCAAAGGCATATTAGCAGCTGAGTAGACAAAGGTGATACAATCAGATAACCATTTAGACAAGAGTTGTTTTAGCCACTGGTCTACCTTTTCTGGCTTCACAGAATGAAACAAAGAGCTGGTCTGATTTCCTGATATCTTTTGTTCTATCTAAATAAAATCTGAGCTGTCTGTGAACACCAAGTTTGTGCCGCATATACTCCAACTTATTGGAATGATTAGGGAAGAAAACTGGCAACTCAATGACTTGCTTGATATTAGTTTCTGAATAAACTTTGGGCAAAAAAGAGGGATTTGTCCTAAGAGATATGCTATCAGCAAGAAAAATCAAATAAGGAGGGCTGATAGATAAAGCTTGAAGTTCTGACACTCTGCGGGCAGAAGTAATAGCTACCAGGAAAATGGCTTTCCCGACAAATATTTGAGGTTGCAAGATGATGCTGGTTCAAATGGGGAAAAGATTATACGAGACAGCATAAAATTTAGATTCCACGGAGAATAGGGAGTTTTCACAGGAGGTCTCATATGAAATGTTCCCTTGAGAAAGGCCTTGGATAACTTGTGGGACATGATATTTAGCCCGTCAATCCCGAGATGAAAGGTAGCAGCCAACTGAACCCGAACTGTTGCTGCTGTCACTCTTTTATTAAAAATCATAGTCAAGAACTCTAGTATGGATGTCAAGGGGGCTTGGTAAGGATCAATGTTCTGCTTAGAGGCCCATATGGAAAACCTCTTCCACTTACTAAGATACAATCTTCTAGTGGATGGCTTATGAGAAGACAAAAGGATCTGTTTTGTCTCAATGGAGAAGTTATGAAGCCTGGCTATGAGGAGAACTGGAGCAGCCAAGCTGTCAGCTTCAATGACTGCAGAGAAGGATGAAGGTCCCCCGATAGATGTGTCAGAAGGTCTGGAACTGGGTCCAGAATCCAGGGATCCTCCAAGTGATAATGCTGAAGGAATGGGAATCAAATCTGCTGAGGCCAATGAGGGGCTATAAGAATGATGGTCCTTCCCAGGGATTTTGCTTTCTGTAGACCTTTGGGTATCAATGGGATTGGTGGAAATGCATAGAGGATACTCGGGGGACAATCGTGTACAAGTGCATACCTCGGTGCTTCTCCCAGAGGAGGAATCCGGGCAAAGTAGCTTCTGCATTACATGTAGATGTGGCTGGCAAAAAGGTTGCAGCAAGGCTGGCCCCATTTGCGAAATATGCTGTCCGCAATCTCTTCCTTGAGGGATCACTTGTGCGGCAACAAGATTGCCCTGCTCAGGTTGTCTGCTATCATGTTGGATTTCCCCGGGATATGCATTGCCAACAGAAAGCGCTGGGAGGAAACAGCCCACTGCCAAATTCTGAGGGCTTCTTGGCAAAGAGGGTAAGATCTGGTTCCCCCTTGCTTGTTCAAGTACCAGACTACTGACATATTGTCTGTATGAACTGCAATCGTTCCTAGGGGAAGAGTGTCCTGGAAGTACTGCAACTTCAAAAGTACTGCTCTCATCTCCAGAACACTGATATGCAAGTGTGACTCCTGATCTGTCCATGTGCCTTTGGCAGTCATTCCCTGAAAATGCCCCCCCCCCCCCCAGCCTATCAGGGAAGCATCCATGGTCACAATGGCTACTGGAGGGGGTAGAACAAAGGGGCGTCCTATGGTGACATGAAGAGACGTCAACCACCACTGGAGATCTTTCTTGCAAGAGCGCGTAATCAAAATCGTGTGGCCCATGGGAAGATCCTGGTAAGACCACTGAGTGAACAGCAGCCATTGAAGAATCTGCATATGCAGTCTTGCTAATGGTATAGCTAGGATTGCTGCAGCCATCAAACCCAATACTTTCAGAACTTCTGAAGCTGGTGCTCTGCCTTTCAATACCAATGTGCTGATATGCTGGCAAAGAAGGAAGACTCTTTAGATTGGTAGTCAGAGTGGTGGTTGAGCTGTCTAGCTCTGCCCCGATAAAAATGATATGCTGCAATGGTGACAAGTCAGACTTTTCTGAGTTGACTGCAATGCCTAAATGATTGCAGAGTGACAGTGTACACTCCCTTGCCAGTTGATGCCTGGTGGTGGTGGTGGTAAGGAGCCAATCGTCTAGGTACGGAAACACCTGGAATCCTAGACGCCTCAGGTGAGCTGTGACCACTGCCATGCATTTGGTGAACACTCTGGGGTCTGTAGTGAGACCAAAGGACAGGGCTCGAAACTGATCATGATTGGCTCCCAGCCAGAAACGCAGGTGATCTCTGGATGGCCTGGCCATCTTTATGTGGTAGTATGCATCTTTGAGATCTATCAAGCGCATCCAATTGTCTTTCCCTAAGAAGGGAAGTATAGACTGGAGCGTGACCATCCGGAACTTCTCTTTCTTTACATATTGGTTGAGTTTGCCGAGGTCCAAAATGGATCTCCAGTCCCCTGTTTTCTTTGGAACCAAAAAGAACCTTGAGTAAGTTCCAGATCCTGTTTGGTCTGCTGGGACTGGCCGGATGACTGTTTTTGTAGCAACTTGTGGACCTCTATAGTTGCTTGTTCCCTGTAACTGGGTGGAACGTCCAGGATTCTCCGGGGGGGGGGGGTGGCGAATGGTATGAAGTACCCTCTAGAAATGATACTTTGTACCTAGCTGTCTTTTGTTATTTCTTGCTAGGCATCTGGATACAAAGATAAGCGACCCCCGACTGCCTCCAGAGCAAGACAGTCGGGCCTCCTTTCAGTGATCTCTGTCACCCTGATGTTGCGGACCTTCTCTGCCATGAGGGTGGTGTCTTCCACTATTACTCCCTCCTCTGACCCTGGAGGGGGGTTTCACCAAGTGTGTCCTGAAAGGCACCTTGGGCTTTCTGGAACCACATTTTTCCTCCCCTTTGGCCTTTGGGATAAGGCCAGTCAGGGTTGGAAAAACGGACTCCGACAGCAGACAGAGTCTTTCCCTCCTGTTCACACCTGGTCAGAGTTTCCTTCACTTTAGGCCCAAAAAGGGATGAGCCATCAAAGGGGTGTTTATGAAGGATGACAAAGGGTTCCGCGAAGGAACACAAGCGCATCCAGGAATGTCTTCTGAGAGCGATTCCTGCACCCATTGCCCTACTCGTTCCATCAGCTGCATAGGATATGAGACGCATGGATGAGTTGACAATAGAGTTTAGGGTAGCAAGCTGGGCAGCAACTTTGTCAGAGGCCCCTGCAGCTACTGTACTCTGTAGAGTATATCTCCCAGCTCATTAAGGAGATATCTTTGCAACCTAGTGAAATGGGTTAAGTAGTTCAGTGAGCGGAGAGCAAAAGTCGCTGAACTAAACATGTTTCCCATATCTATCCATGATCCTAGACTCTCTATTAGGAGGATGGATAGACGAGGAATTCTAAGACATTTCCTTTTTGGTGGCCAACGCCACCACCATTGCATCAACAGGGACTCATTTGGACAAGAAGGTTCTATCTGGAGGAGTTGATATGAACTTGCTAGGCCTCCTAGGAACAGGCTCCATGGACTCCTGTGACTCCCACGCCCTCTGAGAGACCAACTGCATGAGCTCATTGAAGGGCGGAGACACCTAAGAGGTGGAGGGTTGAGATCTGAAAGCCTTCAAGAGAACTGACTCATCCTCAGTAGGGCTTTTGGACTGCCAGTCACCCCTCTGCCTAAGGATCTCGAGTATTTTAGCAAAGGAGATACCCTGAGAGGGGGACCCTTCTGACTTATCCAAGTCAGTGTCAGATGTTAAAGACTCATGTGTGGAGTCCAAGTGTCTCCTCTTGCACAATCTCTTCCTGGAAACCTCCTCAGTGGAAGCCTCTGGAGGGGTCTCGGAAGAGCAGGGGGCACCCTGTGGGGCTACCTGAGGCTCTGGGTCTCTACACCTAGCCTGGACAATGGAAGCAGAAGCAGACACAGGTGCTTTAGGGGATGAGGAAGCAAGGCCTGAAGTCGAGGATGTCTTGGGGGGCAAAGCTCTCCTCATGGCCTCGAAGGCACTTCGGCTCCGATGGGAAGGAACCGACGGACCCAAGGGGAACCGTCAAACCCTCCTGCACAGAGGCTGTGGGCTGCAAGCCGGAGGTAGGAGCAGAGCTCATTCTAGCCAAAGCCCCAAGAGGAAGAGTCAGCAGACAAGTCGGTCCGACTATCCTCCCCGGATCCGACTAGAGAGTGTCGGCTACTAGAGTCCCCGGTCGGCGCCGAGGATGTCAGAGTGGATGGAGCCGAAGACACCTGAGCAGGTCTCTGCTCCAAAGGCTCAATGATCAACAGGTCTGCTTCTTCTGGCTCTGAAGGGGCAGTATGGCTCGGAGGAGGAGTAGTCACAGCAGGAATAGTGGTCTTTGGCTCCGAAACCACTTGGGTCGGAGCCGACAACAATTTAGCAAGGCCTGGTGCCTGTAAAAGCTTCTGCACCAATCGATCCATATCCAAATCCGACAGGCTGACAGATGACCTAGATGAATGCACCGATGGTGCCGACTGAAGCAATGGTGACTGAGGCACTTCGGAGACTAGCTCCAAAACTGTGGGCCGGCTCTGAAAAGAAAGGACAGTCGGCTCTGAGGTCTGTTGAGCCAATGTCGCAGAATCTTCCGATTTTTTGGATTTCTTGACATGCTTAGAGTCCTTAGATTCCACAGATCATCTAGAGGACTTGGAAGATTTGTTGGCCACATCCTGGTCACTCAACACCTCTTGAAAGGGGTGCTTCAACAAGCCTCTGTCCTTCAATTTCCTTTTCCTCTCTAACAACACTCTCGAAGAAAAGGAATGACATATGGCACAAGACTCCTGTAAATGGACAGCTCCTAAACAATATACGCATGTTACATGCCCATCCGTAACAGACATTTTTTGGTTGCAGTCTGGACACTTTTTAAAACAAGACTTTGGGTGATTGTCTTTGTCATCCGCCATAATACTGCTACAACAACACACAAAGCAGATAATAAACAATTTTCTAGGGTCTAACAACACACACACTACTGAGCCTATGAAAAAAGGTATCTCAAAATATTAATAAAGCCATTAGGCTCTAAAAACACACACAAACTAGAAACAAGCCTGATAAAAAATTTTAACAGCTAGCAAAAAAGCTGCATAAAGCCACTAGAAAACTACTTAACACAACAAGAAAACTAGGCCAAAACACACAAGGCCGTTATTTTTAAAGATTACTAACCACATACGGGAAGGGGAGCTTCAAGGAAGCTATAAAAGCTAACTACCTAACAATCTAACTTATCTATGAAAGTTTAGAAAAAATATTACTTAAGCAACTGCTAAATATGAAATTATTTAAATTGTTACTGGCCCGGGCTTGCACTGGAACCTCCGATCAGATGCAAACTAGATCTGGGGTGATTCACAGTGCATCATGGGATAAGGTCTTGGCTTCGAGCTACTGGAAGACCTCGAGCTTTGCATATGGCCATACCGAAGCCGATGGATCGGCTCTGAACCCATCAGTAAAGAATGGACGTTGAGATTGAACAACTTCACAATAACTATTTGATTAACATAAAAACAAATACTTTTTGATTAATATAAAATGTTAGTATCACATTTCCAATTGTATTTAAAAATGAAAGATTCTCTAACTGAAAGTGGGAGTTATACTGCATGCTGTCTGGTGAAATTTTCATTTGTTTTCAAACTGCAGACTGCTATTTTGTTTCCAATAAAGATTTTATGACAGTGGGGGAAGGAGGGGGAAAATAACTGAATGATAGAAGCAAAAGAAAACTAACATATACTGGAAACAAATAAATAGTAATGTACAACCTTAGCTCTGGTAATGTGTGCACCAGATCCAGGAATTAATAAATTGTTAGGGTGACAAGGGTGTTGACAGAAAAAAACAGAACAAGATTCACAACTTCAGAAGAAAGATCAGTGAGCAGTTCTTGAAAAACAGTGCATTGGAAACACTGAGTGAGGACAGTAGTTTAAATGCAGGGGACATGCATATGGGTAAGAATATTTAATATTAATAAAATACGAGTTGCACACTAAAAAATATTTGAAAACGTTTGAACTCAAGTATTAGAGAGAAAATAACTAGATAATATTACATGCTGTTTGGTTAAAGTTTCCTTTGTTATCAGGCTACAAACTACAGGCTGAGCTAGTCAGTCATGTTTCTGGAATGCAGCTTTCCTTTCTTGTCAAGCTATGAATCATTATAAAAGTTTGGAATCACTTCTCATATACAGGTCAGAATGTTTGAACTTTATGAAAACCTCATTAGATATCTCAAATATTGCGGATAAAGGGGGAAGTTAATAAAATGTAAAAGTGACAGATACACTAAATTAAGAAAGTAGATGGCAATGTTTGACTGTCCGCACAACAGAGGCACAGCCTCAGAAATGAGATATTTGAAGTGTTAACTGCATATAAATGTAAGAAACAGATAAATAACTTACATCAACTGTTCTCTAGCCTAAATAAGTAAATCAATGTTCAGGTCTGATTAGAAAGAGGTAGAAGAAGCTTTACACTGCTATTTTTATACAGTGTTAGTACTATTGCCTTGAGAAAATATGTACACAATTAGTGCACTGGGTTAAATTAGGACACAGTATATAAAACATATAAAGGATGCAAAAATGACAGAAACAGACTAGGAAGGACCAGTTTGCAACAGAAAGACAAAGAATGTATGCAAGTAGAACAAAAGGTTAGCTTTATTATTTCACAATTTGACTTATTAAGCTGGAACATTAATGGCTTGGTGGACAGGAGAAAAAGGATACGGTACAGACACAGATTTATTATAATAATGCACAGGTAATAGTGCTACGAGAAAAAGATCTGAATTATAAAATAAATTTGTAAAAAAATGAGAAGGTAGGTTTCCTTGTTGGAAAAGGCCAGCAAAAGAAAGAAGTCTTAGTTTTTAATTAAAAAGTGTACTGGAATAAAGAGTGAAGAACAAATGAAGTATAGGCAGGGGAAATTAAAGTGGTAGAGTTTGCTGGCAGGGTGTAAAAATTACACTGGCTACAGTATGTACTTCACAGAAAGCCATGAGGCAAGACATTACAGAAGTCATAGTGTTTTTTCAAGGATGTACAGTGATGACTGGAGATTGGAACACAATAGGAAATAAGGAAGACATCTCTGTAAGGCCAAAACTTTAGTACTGGCTCTGGGCAGATACCTAAAGAAATACATTAATTTATTTGGCCTCAGTGATGTAATGAAAACACAGCAGAATAAATAGGAATAGGCAAGTGTTTCAAACTGAGTCTTGGGCAAGACTAGATAACTATTACACATCCCCAAAAAAAAAAGAAAAAAGCTGTGATATTGTACAAAGCACGAAAACGCATCCAATGATGGTGTCAAGCCCAAGCACCTATACAAATTCAGTTTGGTAAGCAAGTAAAAGACTATTATGACAAACACTGGCATTTTACAGTGTACTGGTAGATTATATTTTAAATAAATGTTGCTAGATTTGAATGTAGGTAGTAAAAAGCTTGCATAACTGGGTAATTGTAAACTGACCATTAGAAAAGTGATCACAATGAAATCAAACAAGATACAGAACAAGAGTCATAATAGGTATGTAAAGGGCATAAAAAGTTAAGGATTTACAGAAGTGAAAAGGAATAAGTGGAAGAGATGTTGAAGAGCAACTAAAAAAGCTAGAATGTCTATGCAAAAGACCTTAGAAAATATGAATGAACAAGGAGCATTGATTTTATGACAACTACTTTTTTTTAACAATAACCCATGGCTGGGTGTGGGTAAATCTTGTGATACCTACAACCAGTTGCGTATGCTATTATACAATGGCATTATTTATGAAAGAAATTGCTTACCTTTCTTCTTCTTCTTTCGGCTTTTCCCGGTTAGGGGTTGCCACAGCGGATCACCTTATCCGCTCATGATTGGCAGTGGAGTTTTATGGTGTCGAGTTGCCAGCCCGGCGCCCAACCTTCCACAGAAGACACACACACACACACTCACACCTAGGGCCAATTTAGTGTGTCCAATCCACCTGCAGCATGTCTTTGGGATGTGGGAGGAAACCGGAGCACCCAGTGGAAACCCACGCGACCACAGGGAGGACATGCAGACTCCGCACAGAAGGCACCCCAGCCGAAGATCGAACCGGAGAACCTCTTGCTGTGAGGCAGCAATGCTAACCACTGCACCAATTGCTTACCTTTCTTAAATAATGTTTTTGTACAACAGCGCTGTAGTGTTCCTCAGCATTTTTCCTTGTTTACTGCCTGCATGCGTATGGGACTTACCTTCCCACGTTTGCACAGTACATCAGTACAGTGCAGGAGAAGCATCAGAGAAAAGAGAATCTGTATTGCTGATTTTTCTATTTTTTAAATGGCAAGATTTTCTGAGGAACACTGCAAAAATACAAGGAGCATCAGGTACACTTCTGATTTTTTTAGTTTTGTAGAATGATTTTTCTCCTGTTATGCTCTGTCCATCAGCATACATATCAATAGAAAGTCTGCCTGCTCAATGGTACGTCAGCAGACAGATTTTTTCTATTGGTTTTGTGTCTTTCGGCTTTTCCCGGTTAGGGGTCGCCACAGCGGAACTCCGGTCCGCTATTGGTATACGCTGGATTTAAAAAAAGGCAATCAAAATGCTTGTTTTTGAACAGTAATAAGCCATTATTGTATAATTTACAATAACTTTACAGCATCAAAAACTGCTCGCTCAATGTTTGAGGCAATAAATGGCTGAAAAAATAATAACTAAAATTGGGAATTATGAGAATGGTAGGGTAGAACTGGACCCGAAAAAATTATCAATGCAATGGTAAACTACTATAGTTCACTATATAGACAAGAAGTTGTTAGAAGTAAGATACAAGAAATGGCAACATATTTAAGAAGTTATGACTTCTACGGTAGGGGTGTTAACAACAATAAAGAATACTGAAATTAGGGAAGCAATAAGAAATCAGAATACAGGGAAAACTGGAAGCAATGGAATTCTAACAAAAGTCTGGAAAAAAGAAGAAACAGGAAAGAATAAAAGTCAGGATAGTATTTTATATTAATATTTTTTTTCTGAATGGAGATGCACCCTTAAGCTGGAAAGGAGGGGAAAGATGCTCTTGATCGAGGGTCATGCAGACCTATTTCGATTCTGAATCATGACTACAATGAGTTTTATGATAATTTTGAAAAAAGAATAGCAAAGATAATTTCCAAGAATAACAGACCTGGATCCTTGTAGGTTTATCAAAGATAGGCAAACATTAACAAAACCCTTACGATTCAAAAGGATGTACTGGATAATAAATGAAAGTTATGGATTTACCATAATGATAGATTTCTGCTCTCATTTTCATCTACTTCAATGTTTGGGTTGTCACATCAGATTGGATCTAACCTCAGCACCTTCTACCAGAGCTTTGAATCAGAGACTCTGACGCCTCCCTTACCCACAATTCCTTCCATCTGTCAAAACTACCTCAGATCGAATCTGCAATTTCTAATCATACAGAAACTATCTTGATAAGAATAAAATCTCTCATGGAATAAAATAACTTATTATGTAACCGTGGAAAGGTGACCTTAAACAGACAGGGTCCAGTTGAGGCCTGCCCGAGCAACATAAGTTTGTAGACGGCAATTTGGAAGGGGGAAGGAAGGAGAAACATTGAACCAGCAAAAATGAGATAACACGGATCCTATCATTATGGTAAGTATATAACTTTTGTATCAGAGGTCATCTATTTTCAACCAATTCAATGTTTGTGACAGATTCCCAAATTGTCTAAAAAGGACCTGGGTAGTATCAAGGAAGAACACTCCTGAGAATGGCAGAGCCAAAGGATGCACAAGCTCTAAACTGCACATCCAACTTGTAATGAGATATAAAGGTAAGAACTGTTAACCAAGATGGTGCTGTGCAAATGTCATCAACAGGAACTCTTTTCATAAATGCTGTAGAGGTAACAATTGCTCTAGTGGAATGAGCTTTTGGTTTCGACTGAAGAGACAAACCTCAAGTTTTAAAAACGGAAAAGGAAATGCAGTCAGCCATTCCCCTAAAGACAGCCATTTAGAAATTGTAATTTTTGACAAATGGTTAACCAATTTTCCTTTGGAAAAACAGAGTTGATCTGATTTCAAATATCTTTGATGTGGAATAAGTAAAATCTAATTTCTCTGTGGACATCTAATGTATGAAGCATATGTTCTCCTTTGAGTATATGTTTCCTTTGGGAAAAATACTAGCATATCAATGGACTAACTCAAATTTGCTTCAGATGTCTTTTGGGAGAAAGGTAGGATTCATTCTCAATGACACACTGTCTCTGTGGAAGATAAGTAAAGCTGTCTTGCATGAAAGCTCTTCAGAACATCCGGATTAACTCCGCCTTTGGTGCTCCAACATAGATGCTTTGGCTCCAGAACTCATCTTGACTAGAAAATATCGGAGTCCAGAGAATGAGGGCTGCAGTCAAAGGTGAAGTCTCTTGGCCTGTCGGAACCAAAAGGAGGTGTGCCGGAAAAGCTAGGACCCGTGGGAACTGGATACAAATAGTGGACCGGTACTATAGCAACGTGTGCCTGGGTCAAGGGACTAGGAACGGTACTGGGAGGACTCCCAGTTGGATGTGTGTCCTCAAAAATTTCCTCATCATTCGGTCAACTTTCATTTCTGACAGACTTCTGGTGGATCTTCCTGACCTTAGAGACAAAGCTACTGATGTGGGTCTAGGCGGTAGTTTATATTGCAGGATTGGAAAATGCAGCCAAGGGGTCACCGATTCTGGAGAAAAGGTAGCTCTAGTGGAGGAAGTTTTCAGAACTGACTGACAGATGGATCCAACTACCTCAAAGTTTTTGACATTGGACCCAATAAATTGGACATATCCGGGAACTGTTTTCTTGACTTGTTTATCCTCATCTACTCTGATGTCTCATTTTCAGTCTGTTTTTCTAAGGACCTCCCTCTGTGTTTTTCACTAGTGGGAGGTCTAGCTTCATAAGACATAGTGGATGTAAAAGACCCTGTCTGTGGGGGAAGCAAATCCTTGATTACTTGTTTAGCAATAAACACACAAGGAATGGGGGCTTGAGGAGGAATCTTATGTCCACAGGATTAACACTTTTTAAAGCATGATGGTTTGATTGACATCAGAAAAAAATACATGTACAATATTTGAAATAGTCTTGCATATAGCTAACTATATATGCACACAACTATCTGAAAACACACTTCTAATATAAGAAAACTACCCAATCAAAAACCTACTGCAAAAATCTATTAATATTATTCTAAGTTGAGAAGAAATACTATAAAAATGTAGAAATATCACACTAAGCAGACTGAAAAGTTTACACCTAGCTACAAAAACTAACAACCTAACCTAATGCTAATCTATACAGTAAACACTCAATAAAGTGAAAAGGGAGAAGTTGAGAATAAATTTAAGGATAAAGGTTTTCACTTATAACCAAAAATGAGCTCTTGGAAAACATCCGGATGGAACAGGTGGCAAACAGGATCTGAGATAGTTTAGACAGCAGGAGGAAATTGTGGGTAAGGAAGGAGTAAGAGACTTGGATCTTAAGTGCTGACAGAAGGCACCCAGGTCGGACCTGGTCAGATCCAACAATCCAAATGTTGAACCAGATGAAAATAGATAACATTGGATTACTATATTAATGTTAGTTGGTTTAGATGCCGACAAAGCATTTAAAAGAGTGAGATGGAAATTTACAAAGAGATCTTTTGAGGTATTTGGGTTTCCACAAACATAGATAACACTAATATTTAATATCCACTGAGGAGCTCAAGCTAGGGTGAAGTGTGACAGTGAGCTGTCTAAAGTTGTGTTAAGTATTAAAAAGGCAACTAGGCAGGAACATCAACTTTCAACACTACTTACTTTGTATTTAGAGCCATCAGCCAGAGACATAACTCCATCAAATATAACTGGATATAAATGGAAAAATGCTAATGAGAAAATAGGACTTTTTGCAGCTGATATAATATCATATGTTACCAATCCAGAACATGATAAAAATTATATATGATAAATTTAAATATTTTACTAGTATAAAGCAAATGAAGCAAAAACAAATAATATAGCAATGAATTATGGCTCAATACATAACTTGGTATAGAACTTCCCCTTTGTATGCTTGGGAATTTGCTTCAAACTAGATGTTGAACAAGCAGCTAAAGAAATTATTCAAAGGTTTATAAATATGACAACATTGTGGGAATTATTTATGGACAATGACAATAAGATACTGGCATTTAAGATGTTTTTTGGCTCTGCTGGTTCTTTATGTAGGTTATGTTTATATCTTTCATCTGAGAATAAAATATGGAAGAGTATGAAAAAGGAAATTAAGAAATTTTGGGGATAATAAGAAAGAAAGGCACAGCTGGAAAAATTAAGACTGAAAGAAACAGGGTGGTGTGGGAGTTCATAGGCTGCCTCTCAGACAGCACAACTTCCAGTACACAGGGTGAATCCACTTTGTGCAGAGGCATGTCACACGGCAGTATCAATTTGCCTGGTGGCGAGGTACTGCATGAGGATCATGCAGTAGACGTTAACATCTGAATGGCTGCATGTGCTGCATCCAATGAACTTTCCTACTGTCACGACAAACATTTGTTGGGCTCAGATCAGATGGTGGCTGGAGTCCCTCAATGTTGTCTCCAGGTGACCTTTTGTTCTTCCCCAACCTCAGCCCACTGTTATAACAGACACCTCCATTCTGGGGTGGGGGGTATTTCAAAACGAAGACAGTTCAGTGGATGTGGTCAGCATTCAAGGCCAATCTTCAGATCAGTGTCTTGGAAATGAAAGTGGTCTTCCTAGCACTGCAGGCCTTTCAGGACCCTCTCACCACAGAAGTGACTTTGGTTCAGACAAACAATATGTCTGTGGTTTGGTACCTGATCAAACGGAGGGAACTTGGTCTTACCCTCTGTGTTGGCAGGCCATGAGAGTGTAACAATGGGCAATCTCCTCTTTTGACTGCAGTCCATATCCTGGGGGAGTCTAACATCTTAGAGGACAGTTTTAAGAAGGTACATTCTTCTTCCTCACAAGTGGTCTTTGAATCCAGAAGTAGCAGCTTGGATTTTCCAACGTTAGGGCACCTCTTGCTGCGATCTGTTTGCCACCCCATCTACAATGAAATACAGCATTTTTATGCCCTCCTTTGCACCATCCCCCCACTGGGACAGTCACAGGGAGACACTCTTCTATATGCCTGAATCCCCCACCCCTCCCAGACGGGCCTTCCATACAAACATTACCTATTCCCCTCATAACAAAATTTCTTCAGAAAGCAACCAGATGCAGAGCGACAGTGATTCACATTGCCCTATTCTAGCTCCGAGTCTGGTTCCCTTTTCTGTGGCCTCAACTTCAACACACTACATGGATCCTTGACCCCATTCTGAGTTTGGACTACAATCTAAGGGGGATTGCCCTACCCAGTCTTCATAACCTCAAATTAACCGGATGTTTTCTCCCATTCCCATGATGGCCAGAAACCCCAAGCTCTCTGACAGAGCTGTGAATATTTTATGCTTTTCCCAGAAACCCTCTACATGGAAAATCTATGCTAGTAAATGGAGATGTTTTGCAAATTTGGGCCTCGTCTAAGGATTTGGATCCCTTTTCCGCTCTTCTTGAAGATATTCTGGATTTTATTTCCGACCTTTTTCAGTCCGGGCTGAGTTATTCTACTATCAAGGCTCAATTGGCTGCTATTCCGAATTTTCATACTGGCAGAGATAACACTCCAGTAGCTGATCTGAACATTTCTAAGGCTTTCTTGAGGGGTACTTTCTTGTTGCGTCTTCCTATTCAGGATCCTGTTCCTTCATGGGACTTTCCCTTCATGTTGCACTTGTTAACTGGCACTCCTTTTCAGCCTTCAGCAACTATTCCCCTAAAGTCACCATCATGGGAGAACGTTTCCTTGGTGGCTATTACATCTGCTACAGTGGTTTCAGAGCTGTAGGCCTTTTCCTCATTAACTCCTTATCTGATTTTTCACAAAGATACAGTTTCTCTTGTTATGCACAAGTCAGGCATATTTTTATAAACCAGAGAAGTTGAAGGTAGCAATTAATAAAGAGCTGAAGGTCTTTATCTGGGAGGGGAAGACATCAAGTGTCAAATGGGATAAGCTGATTCTTCCAGTAGAACAGGGTGGATTGGGATTACCCAATTTGGAGGGGTATTTCAGAACTACACAGTTAAGACTCCTATACACATCACAAGCAGAAAACTAAAATTCAGTGTGGAAAGGGATGATGATAAAACACAGAGAGAAGCTCAAGAAACAAGAAGAGACTGGGATTTTGGATTCAGGCCTTCAAGTAGAATCATAATCACGCAGAATATTATATCCATAAAGTAGCAGAAAGTATTCTAAGAACTAAACCAACACGTGAATGGAGAAAGGAGATTCTGCCAATAGGGATGACTGCAATTAGAGATGCAGACAATATACAAGAGGGGACCGGAATTTATTGGCGAAAACTGGCAAAGGAACCAAGGTATTGGGAGCAAATAACTAATGAGGGAAAGATGACAGAATGAGAAGACACCAAGAATTTATTTGGACTGCAGGTTAGAGACTGCCTTCCCTATCAGGGACTGATATCAGAGTATAGGCAAAAAGAAAGAAATAGGGGCGTCCTGAACAAAAGACTGGTAGTGTTTTAACTGAATCTAGAACAGAAGCTGCCATTAAAAAGGAATAATTAGTAGAGCATACAAAATATTGCATGATAACTACAAGAATCAGAGAAGGTTAGAAAGGATTGGGAAGATGGACTGGATAAGCAACTCACAAAGAAACAATGTGAGGATATATGTACAGTTTATTTGTTTGTGTCTTTCAGCTTTTCCCGGTTAGGGGTCGCTACAGCGGAACTCCAGTCCGCTAAGGATTGGTAGTGGATTTTTACGTACCGGATTACCAGCCCTGACGCACAACCTTCAACGAAGGCACGCCCCATTCACGTATGCCTCCACACAGAAGACGCTCTAGCTAAGAATCGAACGGGACAACGTCTTGCTATGAGGCGACAACGCTACTGCAGCACCACCACAGCAGTGAGGATATATGTCTCTCAAATATGCAACAAAATTTAGAAGATTTAGGATTTTTGCCTGGAAATGTTTACATAGAAATTTTTATACTCCAAGTAGCCTCCACAGAATTTTTCCTCAGGCAGACAGTAAATTTTGGAGGTGTGAAGGGAAGAAAGAGGCAATTGGGAACATATTTTGTGGGAGTGCAGTGAGTTAGCAGACTAAGGATTCCCTGCAGGATGCACTGTCGAAGATGCTGGGTGGGCAGACTGGTCTGACAAGACAGATGACTCTTCTGAGCTATGATACAGAATCGGAATTGCCTAGACATGGTAAGGCCTTGCTGTGTCTAATAATGGTGGCTGCCAAAAAAGAAATTACTAAAGAATGGAAATCAAAATCTAAACGAACTATACTGTAAGTACTGAATACAGTAACAGAAATAAAACAAGTGCAATTGAGATCTTTAGAAAAGGGTAGGAGCAAACTACGTAGGAAACAGGAAAAAATGGGAAGTGAGAACAATAGATACGAGGGAGGAATGAGGTCTAAAAGGCGTGAGAACAATACATACGAGGGAGGAATAAGGTCTAAAAGGTAGCAGGACTTAAATGAGCTATGTAACGTCTGAGTGTGAAAGACTGGGTAGATTATAAGTGATGTATAAACTTTGCAACTGGGAGTGTGTCAGCATAGTTTGTAATGTAAAATGCTTGCAACTAGGATTGTGTCGGTGTGGTTTGTTTTCATTTATATAAATGTATGATTGCCTATGTAGTAAGTGATGGTTTAATAAAGATATTTATTGTTAAAAAAAGGGCAGGAATTGAATAACTTACATAACATTGCTTAGGTTATATGATATATAGCAATATATGGGAAGTATAATGTTTATTTTAATATAGTTTGATTATTTTTATAGGAATGTAAATTTGCCTATGTCACAAGCAATAATTCAATAAAAGTGTTTGCAAAGGATAGGGTTTCTCTTATGACTGACTCCTACCCCTAAGGCAGCTTCAGAGTCCATTTTGAACTAGCTTATTCACTTGCCTGTTTTTTTTTTTTTTTTTTTTTCAAGCTTCAGTAATAATGGTAAATATTTGTTGTACTATCTGGATGTTCAAAGGCAGCTGAGCTTCTGTTTGGGCAGAACTAAAGCCTTCAGAAAATCAGAACAACTTTTTGTCTCTTTTTCAAATGCCAAGCTGGGCAGTCTGGTGTTGAGAGCAACCCTATCCAAACGTCTGTCTGACTTTGGTATAATTTAAGGAGGAAGTCACTGCTGACAAAACCTAAAGGTCATTCTACCAGAGCAGTGGCTACTTCTACGTCTTTATTCTCCAGAGCTTCTACTGGTGGCTTTTGTGGCATTGATACTTGAGATAGAACTCATAAGTTTGTGTCCCATTACAAACTGGATGGGCAGTTGAGGTTCAGGGCCTTGTCTGGTTCTATGATTCTTTGGAATGTTCTCAACTAGGGCCCCCCTGGGATAAGTGGCTGGGGACTCTATCCTACTGGTTAAAGCCTGATTGAAAAGATAAAATACAGTTGTGTAAAATCTAACCATTACAGTAGATGTCCCTCTCTTCACTATTGCAGTAGCAGTATTCCACATAGAAAGGAACTCTTGCCCAGGGCAGCCTGACACTAGGCCAGTATTCAAAAGCCTAAAGATCTTGTATGCTCCACATATCATGCACAGAATGTAGGGCATAAAAGAGATGTAGGGACGCAACTACCCAGACATGAACTGCCCCAGAAGAGAACAGTCTCCATAGGACAAAGGAGTCCATGCACACCCAGAAGGATAAAATTCAGAGCAAGCAAGAGGGGGTTGAAGGGAGGGAACGAATACCACAACACTGAAGACAAGGACATCTACTATTATGGTAAGATTTTGCAAACCTGTACTATGTCCTTCTATATCACTGCTGCAGTATTCTACATGGGGCACAGAGTAAAAAAAAAAGCTCAAGAAACAGAATGGGAGGTTGAAGGCTGAGAAGAGCCCACATAAAATGGTTTCAGCAAAACCTGCTCTGGCCCTAGAAACCATATCCAACTTATAACGCTCAGTAAAGTTATGGATGGAGTACCAAGTAGCAGCTTCAAGGACGTAATTGGTGTCCAACCCCTTGAAGATGGCACCAGAAGAGGAAACAGCCCTAGTGGAATGAGCTCTGACAGAAGTAGACATAGATTTGCCATGAAAAGAATAACAAAAGGAAATCGCCTTAGCTATCTGGGAGGAGATGTTTTGCTTAGAAACAGGCAAATCCAATGACATGGGATGAAAGGAAAGAAAAAGATGTTCAGACTTCTGAATAGTCTTAGTTTTATCTAAATAGTACCTCAGGTGTCTGTGCAAATCCAAGGTATGCAGGATCCTCTCACTAGCTGACAGAGGGGAAGTGAAAAATGAAGGGAGTTGTACCAACTGATTCAAGGACAGCTCCTTTACTACCTTAAGCATAAAAGGAGGAGTAGTACAAAGGGACACCCTGTCCCTGTGAAAAAACAAAAAAGGAGGAATGGTCATAAGGGCCTGGAACTCAGAAACCCTCTGAGCAGAAGTAACAGCCAAAGCAGTAAAACAGTCTTACAGGTACAATGTTGCAAAGAAGCAGAACCTGCATGCTAAAAATGAACCTGATTCAATTTTTACAAAACAAAATTAAGGTCCCAAGGAGGAGGAAGAACAAGTTTTCTTGGAGGCCATATATGCAGGATGCCTTTAAGAAATTGTTTGACTTCAAAACAAGAAGTCAAAGGAGGATCCAAGGGCAGGCAAACAGAAATGGCTGACAAATGGGCCTTCACAGAAGAATAGGCCAGGTCAGACTGGAGCACCTCACACAAATACGAGAAAAACAACGGGACCCTCATTGAAAAAGGGTCTTGGTTAAGAGCAAGGCACCAGACTGAAAATGTTTTCCATTTGGACATATAAGATTTTTCTGGTTGAGTGTTTCCTTGCCTCCTGTAAAACCCACAACACATCCTCAGAAAAGAGGTGCCTGAAAGGGATCAAAACTCTATCACCCATAGCGTCAGTTGCATAGTGGACAATTGAGGATGGATGACAGACTCCTTGTCCTGTTTGAAGAAATCCAACCAGTGAGGTAACTTGTGATCATTGCTCTTGGCCAGATGCATTACGAGGGAGAATACTGCTGCCTCAGCCAAAAGATGCATTACGAGGGAGAATACTGCTGCCTCAGCCAAGAGGGAGTCACTAGCAAGATTTTTGGGGAGTCCAGCTGAACCTTCAAGAAAATCTCATAGGTTCACACATTCAGTGACTCTTGAAAGTAGAAGAAGAGAAGGGAAAACATAATGAAACTTTCCCTTTCAAGGAAAAGAAAGGGCATCTGTCTCATGTCAGCTGGCATGGCACTCTGGAAGAGAAGACAGGAACCTGTTTGTTCAGAGGGGAGGCAAAAGATCTACCCGAGGAATACCCCACTGATGGACAATGTTCAGAAACATGTCTCTGTAAAGCATTCATTCTCGAGCCTGTATTTTGGACCTGCTCAGAGGGTCTGCTACTAGATTGTGCTCTGAAAGAATGTATACTGCCTGAATAGTTAACTGATGAGTGACAGCAACTTCTCAAGCTTGAAGAGCCATCCTGCAGAGATTATTATATTTTGCGCCCCACTGCTTTTTGACATACCACATCACTGTAGTGTTGTCTGGGTACATCTTCAAGGGGCACGGACAGAACATGGGCTGAAAAGTCTGAAAGGCTGGAAACAGAGCTCTCATCTCTTTGATGTTGATATGGTCTGACTTTTGATGGGGAGCTGAACCTTCAGGTGACCAAGAGAATCCCCCTACCCCATGTCAGAGGCATCGATGAACAGCTGTTAGGAAGGGACTGGAGACTAAAAGGGCAGGCCTGGGTTGAGAGAAAACTGTTGAATCCACGATTCAAATTCTTTCTTGAGACAGGGCAAAGGAAAGGTACAGTGAAGTCCAAAGGGTGACAATAATGCAGCCAAACTGACTTGAGGCACAACTGAAGCTTCTGCATGTGCAGTCTGGCAAAACGAAGCATTGGAATACAAGAGGCCATGAATCCCAGAGCACAAACTCCCTGGTTGGGAAGCAGTCAGAGGAAGAAGAGAATGAAAGAAGGTTGTCAACGATAACCTTCTTTCATTCTCTTCTTCCTCTGACTGCTTCCCAACCAGGGAGAGAAAGAAGGCTGTCAACGACAATACCTTTGGAGGCGGAAGAGAGGCCAACATTGTCTGAATCCTGCATCCCAGATACACATGATCCTGACAGGGAGTCAGGATGGACTTTTGGAAGTTGATAGCAAACCCCAGACTTTGAAGAACCGAAATGGTGAAAGTACAGTTGTGTACACTTGCCATAAATGTAGATGTTCGAGTGTATTCACTGTTGCAGTCATTACATTTGGGTAATCTGCTGGCAGGTTGCCCTCAGTCGGCCTGAATTCCAAAGTCCTGCGTCGGTTGCTGTCTCCTCTTCCATGACGTCAGGTCGTCAGGGGTATAAAACAAGTAGCCGATGCCATTTTCTTTAGTTTTTCTTGCCCCAGATGTCAGGTGCCCCCAAAAAGGTAGCAAAAATATATATGTATAAAAACTATATATACATGCATAAATATAAACTTTACCTTCATCTACAAACAAATACACCACATAGGTAGTAGATGATAGAGAAGGAAAGATAAACTCCAGAATGAAAGGGGGATGGCGGACGGGCAACCTGGACTGCAACAGTGAATACACTCGAACATCTCCATTTATGGTAAGTGTACACAACTGTACTATGTTCTTCGTGTTTCACTGTTGCAGTTATTACATTTGGGTAGAATCCCAAAGTTATGGTTGGGAGGCTGGAGCTAAACAGCATTAGGTGCGGCTATATGGCCCTGCAGAACTGCAGGGGCAAAGCCTGCCCTGGACTTAGAGTAGAGAGGCAAATGATAATGCTTTGTAAAGGTGTGAACAGAACTCCAAGTAGCAGCCGCTAGAGTGTCTTTGGTTGATACTCCTCTGAGAAAGGCTGCTGAAGTAGCTGCAGCTCTGGTGGAATGAGACCTAATGCCCTTGGGCACAGGTTTACCATGGTGTAAGTAGCAGAAACGAATGCAGTTGCTTATCCACTTTGAAATAAACTGCTTTGAAATAGCCTTTCCTTCTGATCCTGCAGCATATGTCACTAGTAACTGCTCAGTTTTTCTTAGAGCTTTAGTCCTGCTCAAGTAGAATCTTAGCCGTCTGTGTACGCCCAAGGAATCCAGAATTCTCTCCCCCTTGTTCTGCGGATTTGGATAAAAGGTTGGCAGATGAATAGTTTGGTTAAGAGCCACACTGGAAACCACCTTAGGCATAAATGTTGGATTTGTCCTCAGAGACACCCTGTCTGGGTAAAATATGATAAAAGGCTCTACAGCCATGAGGGCCTGTAGCTCTGAGACTCTTCTTGCTGAAGTAATTGCTAGTAGCAGAGCTGTTTTCCATGATAAGAACTTTATATCAGCAGTAGCAGCTGGTTCAAATGGAGGCAGGGTGAGCTTTTCCAACACATAATTGTGGTCCATGCAGGTATTGGTGATGATCTAGGAGGCCTTAAATTTTTGGCTCCTCTAAGATTCTGCTTTAGTAAAGGATGAGAAAAGATTGGTGGCTCTGTATTGTAATGGGCCAAAATGGCAGAGTCATGGATTTTAATTGACGAGAAAGATAGGCCTTTGTCAAGCATCTCAGTCAAGTATTGTAATACTTGAGGAATATTTGGTTCTGCTGTATCAGTTCCTTGTGCTTGATTCCAAGCACAGAATATATTCCATTTATCAGCATAAGATTTTCTAGTACTAGGCCTTCTGGCTTCCAAAATGACATCCATCACAGCTTTACTGAGAGGTGTTGTTTGCATAACTACATGATCAACCATGCTGCCAGGTTCAGTGTCTGGAGTTGATTGTGCAGGATCTGATTGTTTTGCTGGGACAGAAGTTGAGGTCTTTGAGGTAAGGTCCAAGCTGGGTATTGACAAGTTCCTTAGGATTGGGTACCAGTATTGGCGGGGCCAGTCCAGGGCAATTAGTATCATATTTGGTTTCTCGTCTGACTTTTAGGAGGACCTTGGGAAGAAGAGGCAGAGGAGGAAAGGCGTAAACTGATAGGTTTTTCCAACTGAAGGATAGGGCGTCCACTTTCCATGCTTGTCTGTGATAAGTCCCTGTGCAGAATCTTTTCAATTTAGAATTCTGAGGAGATGCAAATAGGTCTATGTCTGGGCTCCCCCATTTCTTTGTTATCATGCTGAAGACTTGTGGATCTAGTGTCCACTCGTGAGGATCCATAAGGTTTCTGCTTAAATCGTCTGCCAGAGTATTTTGTTTTCCTGGCAGGAATTGAGCTTGAAAATGTAATTGGCAAGTCAAAGCTGTGTCCCACAGTGCCATGGCTAATCTGCAAAGGGGGTATGAGTGCATGCCCCCCTGCTTGTTTATATAGCACATGACCGTGGTGTTGTCCGTCTGTATCAGCAGTTGTCCTGGATGAGTTAAGTCCTTGAAGGCTGTCAGGGCATTTTGAACAGCTAGCATCTCTTTCTGGTTGATATGTAGATGCATTTGTTTTGGGGTCCATATGCCCTGAATGCATCTTCCCGCCATGTGGGCCCCCCAGGCATAATCTGATTAGTCTGTTGTTAAGGTTTGGCTGGCAGGGGGTAGAGTGAAGGCCTGTCCCATGTTTTGGTGACATGCCTTTTCCCACCACAGAAACACCTGTTGTAGGCAGGGAATAAGAAGAATCACTCGTTTCCAGACTGTGACAATGTTGACTCCATAAACTTTTTAGGTACCACTGAAGTTTCTTCATATGCAGTTCTGCATATGGAATCAGTAGAAAGCAGGATGGCATGAAACCCAAAGCCTGCAGAATTTGTCTTGCAGATAACTGGGTTTTTGTTGCTATCAGTTTGAAGTAAGTAGTCAGTTGCCTTTGCTTGTCTGGCATGAGGTAAGCCATCTGGGCAGTTGTATTCAAAAGCTTGCACCCAGGAATGTTATCTTTTGAGAGGGTACCAGTTGTGATTTATTTTCGTTTATTGTGTACCCTAGGCATGTTAGAAGCCTTTTCACAAATTCCAGGTGTTGAAGAAGAATGTCCTTGTTCTCTGCTTGAATGAGAGAGTCGTCCAAGTAAGGATATATTTGTATACGTCTTTGTCTGCAAAATGCAGTTACTGGTGCCAGGCACTTTGTAAAGACCCTGGGCACAGTAGATAGGCCAAAGGGCAGTGCAGAGAATTGGTAAGGCATTAAGCCAGCCTTGAATCTGAGGTATCTTCTGCACGACTGACTTATTGGGACATGCAGGTATGCCTCTTTTAGGTCTAATGTCACCAGCCAAGCATTCCTGCCCAGCATGGGCAGAAGCTGCTGCAAAGTCAGCATTTTGAATTTTGGAATGTCCAGGTATGTGTTCAAAATCAATAAATCCAGTACTGGCCACCAGGCCTTGTCCTTTCTGGGTACCAAGAATAGTCTTGAGTAAAAACCTTGTCCTTTTTCCTGTTCTGGTACTGCCTGAATGGCCCCCATATCCATGAGGGACGTAACCTGTTTCTGTGCCTCTGCCCATTGATTTTTTGGCAGATCTGGCCAACCGTTTGCCATTGGCAGAGTATGGAAATGGAATCTGTATCCCTGTGATACTATGTTTAGCACCCACTTGTCCTGGGTTATTAACTGCCAATTTTGAGCAAAAAGTGCTAATTTTCCCCCTAAGGGTGCTGCCAAAAGATAAGTGCTTGGTGAAGGCAAAGGGAAGTCACTGGGACTGTTTTCTGTAGGTTTGCGCTTTATCTCCTCCAGATTTGGAGGTAGAAGCGCCCCATTGCTTTGACCTGTATGAATCTTGTGCCTGGTATCTGGAACCCTTAGGGCGTCTGAATTTGCCCCTTTGAGCTCTGACACAGGAAAGGACCAATTTTTTGTAGGCCAGTGTCTACTGAATCTTGGTGGCTGCACTTGTAAGAAGTCTTTTACAGTTTGCATACACTTAGCTTTGTCTTCCATTTTCTTTAAAACCTCTTCTGCCTTAATACCAAATAGAGTATCATGCTGTAAAGGTGCATCTAGTAATTTAGCTTTAACATGATCAGGCAAATGTTGTTCCTTTAGCCAGGCATGCCTCCTAATCACAGATCCAGTAATTGCGGGCCTGCAGGAGGCCTCTAAGGAATCAAACCCATATTGCAAAGTATGCTTTCCAACCTGTTCAGCTGCATGCAATAATTCCTGCAATTCTTTATTTTCTGAACATTCAGAAATCAACATCATTTTCTGTTTCAGCAATCCCATAACATGTTGTTGATACTTGAGCATATGAAATTGGCAGTTTAAGGCCCTAACTGCCAAGGTTGCAGATGTATAAACCTTTTTTTCCCCATCTATCCAGTGCCCTTGAATCTCTGTCAGAGGGGGTAGGATTTTTTGCTGTTGAGGCCTCAACTCCCTTTGGACCCCGTGAAATAGTTTCAGGATCAGCAGCAGGGTTTCTAAATAAAAATATGTGCGAGTCAGGGACCCTGTAATATCTGTCAGGCTTGCTGGGAGCCGGAGGTAAGGCGTCAGGGGTCAAAGTTTGAGTCCGAAAACACATCATCCACAAAGTCTAAAACAGGGGGTATGGCTAAAGGCCTGTGATGAGGGAGAAGAAGGAAATCCCTGAGCCTCTTTTTTGATTCTGGGAAATCTTGACTCTCCCAGTGAAAATGCTCCCTCAAAGTATGCAAAGTTTCTCCAAATGAATAATCCTCAGAAGGTGATGCAGATGGTATATAGACACCTCTGCATCAGAATCCTCATAGGGAGGTATAGATAATTGCTGATCAGAAGAGAAATCAGAAGAAATAGAAACCTGCTCTGAAGATTCATAATCAGTGTCTTGCCTAGGCCTCTTATCTGGAGGGGGATGGGAACCCCTGATCAAAATAAGGTCTTCAGCCATTTTGATCATCTGTTTTTTAGGCATAGAAGCCTGTGCACGTGGCTCATGTGTCGGTTTTTTAGTTTTAGAAGTTGCTTTTGTCTTTGGTTTTGCAGCGGTCATCGGTTTGATATAAAAATGTTGAGGCCTGAATACACCCTCAGAAACCGGTGCCTGCTCAGCGGCTCTGGACCCATCCGAGGGAGATACATCCGTGGGACCAATACTTTGAGTATCTCGCGGCATGCCCGACTCCACATGGGTGTCGGTAGGGGCCTGCAACTCGAAAGTAGCGGGCATCAGGGGCTGCAAAACACCTCATTGAGTACCGGCGAACTGGCAACTGGCTTAGGAGAAGCTTCGTCGGTTTTGGACCTCGACTGTCACTCTCTGTCCTTTTCTTTGTGTTTTTTATGTACTCCGGTAGTCGGATTGCTATCCAACAACATTTCTGGGTAGTTAAATCAGTTTCCAAAATACTTTGAGGCAAAAAAATACTGACGCTTAATAGTGCATTGGTTAAATCTAGCACAAAACCGACAGCCAGGCACGTTATGATCAGGGCCTAGGCAAGGAACACAGTATAAATGGAAATCCTTTTGAGGTATTTGCTTCCCACAAGTAATACAATTATTAACTTTTTCTGACATCGGTATGGAGCAAGAAAAAATTTCCCCAACGGGGGTACTTTGCTTGAGTGAAGACTTTGGTTCTGAAACTCAAACTCGAATATTTTAGGAGTCGGCCGACCGGCACTTGCGAAATGCTTCTGCTTCGGGCACCGCGCGGCAAGAAAGACAAAAGAAAATGGCGTTGGCTGCTTGTTTTATACCCCTGACAACCTGACGTCATGGAAGAGGAGACAGCAACTGACGCAGGACCCAAGACTTTGGAATTCAGGCCAACTGAGGGCAACCTGCCAGCAGATTACCCAAATGAAATGACTGCAACAGTGAAACACGAAGAACATCCATAGATTCTGCAACAAATGACTGGGAGAAGGCACCTGAAGCAACAGGTCATCTAGACAAGGAAAAATCTGAATGCCTTGGAGCCTGCAAAAAGGCAATCACAGGAGCTAAGCATTTAGTGAATACCCTTGGGGCAGTAGAGACGTCAAATGGCAAAGCAGACAAATGAAAATGAGAGGAAGACACAGAGAAACACAAAAACTTCCTGAAGGGTTAATAAGGATAAGAAGGCAAGCACCTTTCAGATCTAAGGACACCAGAAAAGCTTGGGGTAATAAAAGAGGAAACCAACTTTGAAGAGTAAGCATCTGAAAAGAAGGAACCCTGAGAAAGGTGTTGAGCCGGGAGAGATCCAAAACAGGTCTGCAACTACCCTCCTTTCGAGAAACCAGGAACATCCTGGAATGAATACCCATTCCCATTTGGGAAGGGGGGACAGGCTGAATGGTTCCTTAGTTCACTAGGGACCCTAGAACCTCGCTGAAATGAGGAAGTTGCTCTTAAGGAGGTTGAAGAATCCCTGAGAAAGGAGGGAGAGATTTCCATATCATGAAGTAACCCTGATGGATGACAGAAAAACTCAAGAGTCCGAACTGATGAGATGCCAATTTGGAAGACAAAGGGAGAGCTGAAGGGACAAAGGAACCTGGTCTAAAAGTGTGTGTGTGTGTGTGTGGTGGGGGGGGAGGGGGCAAACTGTCAAAGAGAAGTAGACTTATTAGATAAAAGAGGCTTCTAGGACACAGATATCTGAGAAGCCTTAGCAGAAGGGGCCTGCCTCACACCTTCCTACCCTAGCAGGGAGGGCAGGGTTGCTCGAGAACAAAAGCAAATCTAGAAGGATAATTCCTCTGGAACTTAGGGACAAGAGAGACAAAAACATGTTTAAGGTCCTGCAAGGCTTTGCCTTTCTCTTGAAGAGACTTAAGCAGAGCAGCAGCAGCAGTCCCAAAATATGTTTATTATCCAAAGAAGCATCCAACAACTTGGCTTTAATGTGCTCAGCCAGAGGCTGAAGACAAAGACAAGAATAACACCTCATGACAGACCAAATACCGCAGCCCTAGAGGAGGCGTCAGCAGCATCATAGCTACAAAAACAGTGATGATCCACTTGAGAAACAGAACCTAAAAAAGGTAAGGCAGACACTTGAGAAGAATCACACTTAAAGAATTCCATCATCCTAGCAATTGTATCCCCAAAGGACAATTCCTCAAAAGAAGACTCCTCTTCATCAGAACTATAAGCCAAAAGCGAAGGCATCTGTGAAGAATAGGACAAACACTCCCTCATCAGACACTGAATCCAGTTTTCTAGCCATTTAGAACGTGTACAGGTCCAAGGAGGAGCAGTTACCAAAACCTCTTGAGGAGGTTTTAGGGCCATCAATGCAGAAAAACAAGCCCTGAGTAAACTCTTGCCATTCCCTTTGAGAATCCTTAGGATAGACTGAAACATGCTTCAGTTTTTGTCTTTTCTTAGAAAGGACAGCAGTCTTGACAAATACCAGAGGTTCCGACCCTAGGCGAGATTACATAAGAGAACCCAGAACTTTCTCCCTGACCAATATCTGCGAAACCCCTCGTGGACCCTCCAAGAAAATCATCAACTGCGGTTCCCCCTTGAGATTTGGAGCAGACTTTTGCAAAGCCTTAGAGGATATGCAAAAAGACAGATTCATGCCGGCCTCTGTTGGAGTTGCGTGAGAGGAAACAGACGTAGATGCCAAATGACCTACACAGCTATTTCCGGCTTCTAGAGGGATGTCCGATGGAGGCTGGATGCTAAACAATCTGTCCGAGACTTCTTGGCCTTTTTCTTACCTAGCAGGAGTATCTCAGGGTTAAAGGATTCTGCCACATTACCCTGGGTAACTGTTTAAACTGTTAGTCTTCAAGATAAATGGCCAGAAAGGCAAATGGCTTCTGAGTGTTTTAGGTACAAATGCCTTACAGATACTACAAGAGGTATAGTCTGGGAAGCACTCAAACAAAAAAAGACACTGTTCATGATGATCCTTATGGGGAATCTGCCTCTAACATTGACATTTTCCATTCTTGGATGACATGATCTCTCGGTAGCAAAATAAAATACAAGACCAAGAAAAGATTAAAAAAAAACATGGGGTACTTATCTGGTGTTTCTAAATATGCAGTACATCCACAAGTCATTCAGACTAACTGGCAAAAAATGGCATTCAAACTGGTGGCAAAGAAGTTCTGGGTAGCTGCATCTGTATGCCTCTTTTATGCCCTACGTTCCATGCAGGGAGCATAGATGTGACGCATGATGCATACAAGATCTTTAGGCTTTTGATTACTGGCTGAGCATGGGGCTGCCCTGGGCAAGAGACCCCTTGTATGTGGAATACTGCAACAGTAATATGGAGGGACATCACCAGATACAAAATTTATGTACCTACCATAATGATCCGTTTTGTCTGTTTCAATCTAGTTCAACCATCTCGCCCTCCTATCACCCTCTGGTGACAAAGCTGTCACTGTTTTTCCCTTTTGGGTCCTATGTTAATATCCTGAAGTGTTTTTTTCACGTTTCATATTTGTGTGAGGGGCAAACTCAATTTGAGGTAGATGCGGGAGTTGGGTATTATGAGTGGAGGAGGTGGAGCTCTAGAGTTGAAGTTGCTTGGAAAGGCCTGCATCAGATCAGATAACCCTCTGATTGAAGCTAGATGGAAAAGACAACATTGGATCCAAAGAAACAACAAAAACCATCAATAAGAGAAGTAAACAAACAACAAAAAAAGCCAATTACAAACATTAAAAATATGGAACTGAAAACTATTAGTGATCAGAAGCTGAACTTCCCAGTAAAAAATGGGCCATATGGGATTCTGTAATGGAAACTGAGCTTGAAGAGGACATTGACACAATAAAGTACCTAAGACAGACTGATCTAATAATGTAGACTGCAATACAAAGTATGAAGCCACTGGTCTGATCGCTAAAATCTGTAATATAGTGATAAAACAGTATGGACACTGGTCAATCACTGATCTCAATAACAATGTAAACATTTAACTTGTGTTCTTAAGTATTTTTTGTTTAAGGAGAAATGTTAACCCAATCCGGACATTAATGGTACATATAGCAAGTTATCTAATGTTAAATCTGTGTGCTGATTATCTGACAGGAGGCTAGTTTACTAGAATCTGATAAACCTATAACTGCAAAATAGCTGTATCTGCAATAAGTGGTGAAATAACAAGTGCACCATGCATGGGAATTGCAAAGTGTGTAAAAATGAAAATGTGATGTATAAAGTTGGCATCCATTGCAAAATGTAATGCACATTTATGTTTTACACTATTTTATCCATTACATATACAGCAAAAAGCATTTACAACAAAAGGAAGAAACTGTTGCAGAAAAGAGGAAAATCCCAGGATGCAAAAAACTCCCTTACCAGTCTCAGTAGGAAGCGGAGATCCCTCATAAAATCCTCAAAAGCTAGTTATGAAAATAAAATTGCCAAAGATTCCAAAGACAACCCACAAGGCATTCTATAACTATGTCAAGAATCTAAATGGCAATGCTCAGATCTGCTCTGAGCTACAACAGAATGGCATTAAATATACTGATCCCAAGGATATTGCCAATATCCTGGCAGACCAATTCAGTGCCAACTTCACCCTCCTCTCACCCCCTAAACGGCCCATCTCAATACCGGAAGATTGCCAAATTCCAGTAATGGCCACATAGGTAAAAAAACACACTCTCCAAAGCTAAGAACACAGCATCCATGGGACCAGATGACATCCCAGGCTGTGTATTACATGAACTACAAAATGAACCGGCACCTCACCCAAGTGTCATGTTTAATCATAGCCTTCACCTCGGGCTTCATGCCCACTGAGTAGCGCACAGCTACAGTTATCCTACTCCACAAGGGGTGATCCACCTTGGATCCCGGGAACTACCACCCCATCAGTCTGATGAGCCCGATCTGCAAGGTAATGGAACATATTATCATGGAACTTCTAAACAAAGATATTGACAACCTTCAAACACTGGACCCCACTCAGTCTGGGTTCGTGAAGGGCCGATCTTGTCTCCTGAACCTGACTGACTTCTTTGAATCAGTCTCCAGAGCCGTGGACGAGGGTAAGGCGGTCTACACAGCCTATCTGGACCTCGCCAAGGCCTTTGACACCATCCCCCACTCTGGAATCATAGATAGACTTATTAAGCTGGGCATAAATCCCTATGTCACTCGATGGGTTGCCAACTGACTTACTGACAGAACCCACACTGTAAAAGTAGCCAACTCCAAATCCAGCTCCAGACAAGTGACAAGTGGAGTACCTCAGGGTTCAGTCCTGGGACCACTCTTGTTTGGCATCTACTTCTCTGAAGTGCAGGCCAACACTAAGGGACTCTAGCTAACAAAGTTCACACATGACTGTAAACCGGGAGCCATTACTGAATCCCCAAATGATGTGGATACTCTACAAAAGGGCCGTACAGAAACAGATGCTTGGTACCAGAGCCATGGACTCAAGCTCAATGCCAAGAAATGTATAGTTATCCCCATTTGGGAAAAAACATGTACCCATGAATTACCACATAGGTGGCAGTACACTAAACTCCGAAAGTGTGATAAGAGACTTAGGGACACAGGTGGACAGTGGTCTCACCTTGGATAACCACATCGCCCAAACAGTCAGGAAATTCTTTTATGTGGCACACCTCATCACTAAGGGCTTTTCATCCAGAAAAAAGGAGGTCATTGTCCCACTTTACTCATCCCTCATTAGACCCATTATAGAAAACAATGGCCCATTTGGTATGTAACTCTCAAGACAACTGGAAAGGACACAGAAATACCTCACTAAAAGAATCACAGGCCTAAAGCAGATGCCCTATGCTGACAGCCTTAAAAAACTCCAGCTATACTCTGTCGCATATTGTCTACTCAGAGGTGATCTTTGCTTAACATACAAGGCCATGTCAAACCTAGAGCTGCTGAACATGCTACACTTAAAGAAATTCCAATTCCTCAGAGACACACGCTCCAGGGATCTAAACCTTGCCATCACAATAAACAAAACATTCTGGAGGGATAGGTTCCTGACCCAGAGACTCCCCAGACTCTGGAATAGACTGCCCATACATGTCAAGCAGAGCACCTCTTTGGCCCTCTTCAAAAGGAACCTTGACGATTGGATGGGAAAAAGGAAATTCACCCCGGAGATCGTGTCAGTCGCCCTGCTAGACAGGGGTCAGGGGAAATAAACAGTGTCGGAAGAAATAGACAGGGAATTGTTATGGCTAGGCTTGTATAGGCCCCTAGGGCCGATAGCCTAGTACCAACCTATGAACCTATGAAAAAATGCCAAAAGCAATGGCATTCAAACTCCCATGATTCAACAGCTGTGACTGAGGAACTCCCCCCCCCCCCCACATTGCCATAACATATGTATTGCAATACATAATCAACATACAGCTAATACACAGGTAGTGTGGGTAGCTCAGCTTATCAGTTAGCAGTGTGTGGGTAAGTTAAGCTCATCTCAATGAGTGTCATTTAACTTACCAGGATGTGATCCACTCTGTCACGCTTCTTTCGACCAAATTTCATCATGTTTTGCATTTCAGTTTTGTGGTTCTTTTCCTTCCTCAAGCCAAACAACTTCAGCACCTCTGCAGCTATGAAAGTCTTTTTTATGTGTAGACAAGGGGGGAGAAATGAGAGACACATAAATATAGTGCAACTAGTGTACAAATGCATCTCATATGAACCAATAATTTTATCTTCCAAGAGCTTTCTTATGCATTATCAAGTGCAATGACTTTGCATTTTTTTTCAAGAAAAAGTTGAACGATTCCAGAATGTGAGCTGTCTGAGTACTGGGAAAATGTACTTACAATAAAAACAGAGCTGCATGGCCCTTGATTTATCACCTTGAAACCATTAGAATTGGGTGCCACAGGCTCTATTCAGCTATGCACAGTAAACTGCTCTAGGCTAAAGTTCATCTCCCTTAACACAACACACTGCCTTTTCTCTCCAGATCTAATGTGCTGCTCAAAAGCATAATAAAACTCAAAGTAAAAATTTCACAGACACTCACATACAGACAACTCCTCAATACGATGCATCCTCTAGACCTCATCCACCCAGGCTGTGAGAAGCAGGATATGTTGAAGTAGATGGACTGCAGATAGTAAATAAGTAACTACATCTGTTAGGGTTTAGACCATTCACTTCAAACCATTAGAGCACAGACTCAAGTGCGTCCCCTTGAGTGTTACTATGAAAGGACACCTTGAAACACTGTTGCCCCAAAACGGGACCTAAATCTTAAGACTACATGCAGTGTGTACTGTCTTGCAAAACTATTCAGATCAGCCCATGTATAAGCTGCACGGCTGGTGTCCAGAGATGCATTACAGAAAAAAGCCTGCATAACAACCACTGCTCTAGAAGAATGGACTGTAGAAGACACTGGTAAAATTTTGTTACATTTTGAGTAACAAAACTTAAGTATGAAAACAATCCATATGAATTGACTTTAGGCTCCTTTTGAACACAAGTTATTGGCAGCATAATACAGGAATTTAAGAATCTGCTAAATAATTCTGTTCTGTACAGATAAAATCAACTGCCTATGCAAGTCACACAATGCAAGGTGTATTCCCCTTTGTTTCAATAATTCAATAAAGAAACAGGCAGGTTGATTAATTGGTTTGAATTAATTTCAGGGGCCCCTTTTCACATAAAAGTAGGGCTTGTGAACAAGGACACACACTCCTTATAAAAGGATAATGAGGATTAACAGACAAGGCTTGAAGTTCTGACATCCTGGTTGGTGAGATTATAGCTACAAGAAATAAGGTTTGACAAAACTTTAAGGCAACCTTGGACATAGACAGGGTTCAAAAGCAGGTAGCATTAATCTGTCCAAAACAAAATGTAAACCCCAGGGAGAAAAATAAGAAGTTATGTACTCACCATGTTTGTTGCCCATCTCGCCTATATTCTTGCTGATTGGGTTTGGAACAGAGTATCGGTACCGACTTGGCCAAATACAAAAGCTCGAGAGCTTCCAATGGCTCGAGGCTAACCTCAATCCCATGATGCATCTGGTAACATCCCCAGACCTTGATTGCAAACGAAACACTAACTTAGTATATCCAACCTACTAGAACATAGCAATTTTCTAGAAGGAAGAATCAAAGACTCCAAAACATCATAACTATATACATAATAAGATTATCCACCCATTCCTCCAGGAACAAAGGAGGGGGAAGGTGGGTGGGATGCAAGAATATAGGTGATATGGACAACAAACATGGAACGTTATGGTGAGTACATAACTTCTTAATGTTATGTCATCCTATCTTGCTGTAATTCTTGCTAGTTGGGGCAGCATCCCTAGCACCTGTACCCTAGGGTGGCTCAAGAGAAAAGACTCCTCAATACAGTGGAACCAAAGGAAGACCTGTTCCGGGAGGCCACATCTACTTTATAATGAGTAATAAAGGTATGAGGTCTCACACCCATGTAGCGGCTGCACAAACAGTGTCCATGGGAAGCCTAGCCTGAAAGGCAGAGGATGTTGAAACCGCTCTCGTGGAATGACCTTTTACTCTGCTTGATAACTGTATGTTATTCTTAGTATATGAAAAGGAAAGGCAATCTGTAAGCCATTTAGACAGTCACTTTCGAAACAGGCAATCCTTTTCTTTTGTCCAAAAAGGACACAAAAATCTGATCCGACTTTCTGAAATCTTTGGTCCTATGCAAACAGAAGCAGAGCTGCCTGTGAACATCTAATTGATGTAATGTATATTCTGCCTTAGCGGTATAATTCGGAAAGAACACAGACAAATCTATAGATTGATTTAGATTATTTTCTGAACAAACTTTGAGCAGAAAAGAGGGATTAGTTCTAATGATACTCTGTCTTTGTGAAAAACTATATAAGGAGGACATATGGGGAGAGCTTGAAGTTCTGACACCCACCTGGCAGACGTAATAGCGACCAAGAAGAGAGTTTTTCCAGGATAAAAACTTCATATCACAAGATACGGCGGGTTCAAAGGGTGGCAAAACCAATGCAGATAGCACAAAATTAAGGTTCCAAGGAGCTGGAGGCTCCCTGATCGTGGGGTCTGAGTAAGAATGTACCTTTCAGAAAGTACTTACATAATCTATGAGACATAATAGGCATTCCCATCTCGCCAGTATGAAAATTAGAGATAGCTGCTAGCTGAACTCTGATGGCAGCTGATGCCGCTCCTTCATCAAAAAGCTCATAGAGAAATTCTAGAACTCTGGCAATAGGGAGGTTCTACATTGTGTTTAACTGCCCGATAAGAAAATCTTTTCCATTTGCTTCAATATAGTTTTCTTGTAGATGGTTTGTGGGAAGAGACCAAGATATGTTTAACTGAAGTGGAAAATTTGTAACACCTGGCTAAGCATGGAATTGGAGCAGCCATGCTGTCAACTTGAGGGTCTGGATGGATGGATGGAACGCTCCCGATAAGTGGGTCAAAAGGTCTGGAACTGGGTCCAGAATCCACGGTTCCTCCAGTAAATGAGTCCTGAGAAAGGGGAACCAAACTTGTCGAGGCCAGTAAGGTGTAATGAGAATCATCGTGCTTTTCAACGTATTGGGTTTCTGAAGTACACTTTGGGTATTAAGGAGAAGAGGGGAAAGGCATAGAGTAGTCCTGGGGGCCAATTGTGGGCAAGTACATCCCTTGGTGACTTCCCCGGTGGGGGGAATGAGGGTAAAGTAGCTGCTGCATTTGGCACTCATGGAGGTGGCGAAAAGATCGCAGCAAAGCTGGCCCTATTTCTAGGAGAACTCTTCCTCAACTTCTGGTTTGAGGGACCACTCATGAGGCAACAGAATTGCTCTGCTGAGTTTGTCCGCTATCACGTTGGATTTCCCCAGGATATCTGCTGCTCTCAGAAATTGTTCAGAACTGACCACCCATTGCCATACCTGTTGTGCCTCCCGACATAGGGGATACGACTTGGTTCCCTCCTTGCTTGTTTACGTACCATACCACTGACATAGTTTGTTTGAATTGCAAATGTTCCTACTGGAAGCACCGCTCTCATCTCTAGAACACTGATGTGCAAGTGGCTGTCGTGTTCTTGCCATATTCCTTGGACTGTCATTCACAGATAATGTCCCCCCCCCCCCGATCTGGGAAGCGTCCGTGGTCAGTACTGCTGTTGGTTGTGGAAAAACAAAGGGACAGCCAGGTACAACTGTTCTGTCTGTAACCACCAGTGAAGGTCTTTCTTGCACAACTCCGTAATAATTATCTGGTGTGATAGAGGCAGATCCTGCATGGACCACTGGGCAAAGAGTAACCATTAGAGAACCTGCATGTGTAGACGAGCTAGGGGAACTAAAATAATTGCGGCTGCCATGGTACCTAGAATTTGTAACACAACCCTGGCTTGAACCCTTTTTCTTGATATCAATACCCTGATTTGACGATGAAGGGACTGAATTCTCTCGGGGTAAGTTTTGCCACCATCTGCTTTGAATCCAGTTCTGAGCCTAAGAAAGTAATATGCTGTGAAGGCGACAAAGCAGATTTTGTAATGCCTAGTCTGATGCAAAGAAGCATTGTTTCGTCCCTCGCCTGCAGAAGTAAATGCTTGGTGGTGGCGGTCAGGAGCCAGTCATCTAGGTATGGAAACACCTGGAATCCCTGATGTCTCAAGTGAGCTGTGACCACTGCCATGCATTTGGTGAACTCCCTGGGGGCTGAAGTGGGGCCAAAGGGCAGGGCTCGAAACTGGTAATGACTGGCTCCCAGCCAAAAGCGTAAATATCTCCTGGACCGCTTGTCCATTTTTATGTGGTAATATGCATCCTGGAGATCTATCGAGCACATCCAATCATCTTTCCCTATAAAAAGGGAAATATTGACTGCAGTGTCACCATCTGGAACTTTGATTTCTTTACGGATTTGTTTCGTTCGCTGAGATCCAGAATAGGTCTCCAGTCCCGTCTTCTTTGATACTAAAAAGAAACTTAAGTTCCGGATCCAATGTGATCTGCGGGGACATTCTGGATGACTCTTTTTCTAGCAACTTGAGTACCTCTAGTGTTGCGTAGTCCTTTTGACTGGGTGGAATGTCTGGCAAGGACTTGTTTATGGGAGGGGGAATAGAAAAGGGGATATAGTATCCTCTGGATATGATTGTCTGTACCCATTTGTCTTAGGATATCTATAGCCAGGCTTTTGGGTATAGTGAGAAACGTCCCCCGACTGCCTCCAGAGAAAAGCATGCGGGCCTCCTTTCAGGAGCGCTGGAAGGGCATCCCAGAGAACGTATCTCTATCGCCCTGATTCTGCGGACCCCCTCTGCCACGAGGTCGGTGTCTTCCGTTAGCACTTCCCCTCTGCCCCCTGGGGGAAGTGTCACCACTTGCGTCAGAGAAACCTTTTTGGGACTAGTGGAACCACCCTTCTGACTTTTGGGATAAGGTCTGGACGAGGTGGAAAAATGGACTCCCACAGTGGACAAGGTTTACACCTGGTCAAAGTAAATTTCACCTTCGGTCCAAAAAGGGATGAACCATCAAAAGGGGCAATGGTGAAGGAAGACTTGAAGGGCTTGGAAAATTGCAAAGACGCATCCTGAAATGTCTCCTTAGGGAAATTCCTGTAGCTGCTGCTCTGTTCACCCCATCAGCTGCGTATGAAATCAGTCTTACAGAGTTGAGGGTGGACAGCTGCAAAGAAATTTGTCTGCGGTCCCCGAAGCTACAGTACCCTGAAGAGCATCTCCTAGCTCTTTGAGGAGATCCCTTTGAAGCCTCGTAAAATAGGTCAGGTAATTCAGCAACCGTAGGGTAAAGGCTGCTGAAGAAAAGGTATGCTTTCCATATCAGTCCATAGTCCTTGACTCTTTGTTGGGAGGATGAACAGATGAGGAGGTCTCTGATAACGCCTCCTTAGTGGCTGCCACCACCACCACCATCGCACCTACAAGGACTTCTTTGGTAAGAAACTCCTTTTCACTAGGGGCTGTAATAAATTTGTTGGGCCATCGCGGAACCTGTTCCACTGTATCCGGGGAAGTCCAGGCCTTACATGATATCACGTTAAGTAACAGAGTCAATGGAATGTTTAGATGTGGTCATTGTCATTATTGTAAACATATTTTAATGGGTAACTCTTTTTACATCAAGGATACCCTGTATAAAATCATAGGCAAATACAACTGTGAATCTAAAGGGGTAATATATCTTGCTTTATGTCAATCTTGTTCGGGGTTTTATATAGGGAAAACGGAGAGAAAGTTAAAAAATAGAATTTATGAACATTTTTATAGTATTGGTAAAGGTAATGTAAATAATGCATTAGCAAAACATGTTAAAGACAATCCAACACATTTTTTAATTTGTTGTCATAGAAGAAGTGAAGAAGAATGTTTGGGGTGGACCATGGCATTTGAAATTAGAAGAAAGCGAGTTGTTATGGCAACTTCGCACTAGTGCCAATACCTTTCCAGGACTTAATGAATATTGCTCTATTAAATGTTTATTAAAAGCCTTGGAAAGATGAAATAAGTATTCTTAATATTTTTAGTGTATAATATTGAATAAGAAATATGTTTAAATTTTTCTACCTAGTTAACATGAATTTATTTTAGGTATTTATTATGTATATTCCTGTTGGTATTTATAGACGCTTAGTAATTTATTAGTTTAAAAGTTTTTTATAAAATCTGGTTCTTTAAATTTTTAAATAGTTAATTGAATATTGTGATGTAATTGATGTGATATACTACTTAAGAAGTATTTTGGAGGGAATTTTGTCTGAGGAAGTGCAGTGAATTGGGCTGCACGAAAGCGCTTACAATAAATTGGTGGTGTTTTAAGCTTGTGGCATCCTTTTTCTTGTTTTTATTAGTCAATTATCCTTTCTTAAGTATATCACGTTAAGTAACTGATCGTGGGGGGGGGGGTCACCCAGGAGGTGGAAGGGAGAGATCCAAAAGCCTCCAGGTACACAGATTCATCCTCTGAAGGGATGGAGGGCTTCCAGCCACCCCTCTGTTTCAGGATCTCAAGGATGTCAGCAAAGAAGACATCCTCAGAGGGGGACCACGGGGACCCTTCAGACTCATTCAAAACAGTGTCTGATGTAACCGACTCAAGGGAGTCTATGTGCTTCCTCTTGCACAGTCTCTTCTGAGGGACTTCCTCAGAGGGATACTCTTGAGAAGTTTCAGAGGAGACAATGCTGCCTGCAGGGGCTTCCTGGGGCTCTGGATCTCTACACTTAGGGGGAGTGGAAGAAGAAGAGAGCAACACTGGTGCCTGGGAGGGAAGAGAAGATGGCTCAGAGAGTGGAGCTGTCTGAGATTTCAGAACTCTCTCCATCAGCTCAAAAGCCTCCTCACTCCACACCGAAGAGACCCTGCTCTGAAGATGCTGAGAATTGACTCCGAGGTGGAGTGGGTGGCTCTGAAGCTGATGTAGGAACAGAGCTCAACATCGCTGAGGCACCGATGGGTAGAGTCAGCTCGGACAACTGATCACATCGACTCCCCTCCTTAGACCCGATGGGTGAACATCGGCTCCTAGACTCCTCGAGATCCAAAGGACCCGAGGACGTCGGAGCAGAAGCCAGAACCGATGATCCTGAAGGAGGTCCCTGTACAGACGGTTCCACTGCTATCGGATCCACACTCTCTGGCTCCGAAACCAGCAACGGGGTCGGAGGAGGAATTGAAGACGGCGTCTTGGACTGTCCCGAGTCCTTTGGGGTCAGAGATGATAAAGTTTTGGCACCAGAGTCTTAAGCAATCTCTTCACCACTCGCTCCACATCATCATCATCAGATAAACTCCTGGAGGAACCGGAGGATAATGAAGGAGATCTGGCCCTCTCCAAAATGGGCAATCTCAACGTCGGAGATATTGGCTCCAACACAGGAGACAGTCTCCTAACAGGTAACTCTACTGGCTTTGAGGATACTGATGGGGCCAGAGAGGTTGATTTTGTCTTGTCGGAACCAAGAGCCCTGGATTCTGGAGCAGTAACTTTTTTAGGAGGCTCTGAAGCTGGAGCCGAAACAGCATGTTGTTTGGAACCTGAATGGGAAGAAGGAGAAGAAGGCTTGGAGCTTTGAGATCCTTCCACAGATTCCTGAAATGGACCTTTTAACAAACCCCTGACCATCAATTTATTTTTATGCTCTTATAGTGCAAGGGTCTTGTAAGTGGATAGCACCCAAACAATATACACAACTGATGTGCCTATCCGTGATTGACATCTTTTGAGTGCATTGATCGCACTTCTTGAAACCAGACTGCCTATGTTCTTTAGGCTATTTTTCCTTTTCCTTCGACATATTCAAGGAACAAGCACAAACCACAAGAAGTAAAGAAACCTATATGAAAAAGCTTTTTTTTAAATATATACTCTTAACTGAGACTTTAAACTGTTAACTATAATGCAACAAGAAAAACAGGAGCCTACTAACGCACACAAGAAGTTGAAAGGCACACACATTAATTTTTTGCAGAAAGCTGTAAGAAAAAAAAAAAACGCCAAAGGACAGGTTTAACCACTAATTTATTACACACAGAGCTGTCTGAGGAGGAGCACCTGATCTCTGATATATAGCAAGTAGTAGCCTGCTTTTTTGCTTATTTGTAGTAGTTATTGCTTATTCTAGATATTTATAGCAATTTTACTGTATACTGCATACTTGTACTGTATTTTATAGCTATTGGCTCACTGCTGGTTTTCTGCTGTGTTAAACATTTCTGTAGTGTTTTCTGCCTAAAATAGTTTAGGTAGTAGCTGTAATATTCTCCATATTCCTAATTGTGCTGTGGGCCTAGTTGTTTGTTAGAGGCTGTTTTCTGAGCTCATTGTCCAGGCCATCTTAGTTCGCAAAGACCATCCCCCACTTCAGACTGCTGGTTTTCTGCTGTGTTAAACATTTCTGTAGTGTTTTCTGCCTAAAATAGTTTAGGTAGTAATTGTAATATTATCCATATTCCTGATTGTGTTGTGGGCCTAGCTGTTTGTTAGAGGATGTTTTCTGAGCTCACTGTCCAGGCCATCTTAGTTAGAAAAGACCATCCCCCACTTCAGTGCGAGTTTAGTGTTTATGGTCACTATGTAGTCTACGGCTTGGAGAAAGCACCTCATTGATTCCTTTGAGCTTTTTTTTAAAGTTGTTTCAGGTTTCAACTTCCTGTTACTTAAGAAGTTAACTTGAGTGTTTCAGCCACTACACACAGAGCTGTCTGAGGAGAAGCACCTGATCTGTTATATATAGCAATAAGCAGCCTGTTTTTTTTTTTTTTTTTGCTTATTTGTAGTAGTTATTGCTTACTCTACATATTTATAGCAATTTTATTGTATACTGCATACTTGTACTGTATTTCATAGCTATTGGCTCACTGCTGGTTTTCTGCTATGTTAAACATTTCTGTAGTGTTTCTGCCTAAAGTAGCTTCCCACCCTCTTTCCCTATTGGCATCTTGTCTTTATACCTGCTGGCCTTGCAGTTGCCCGCCACTACTCTAAATTTGATCTTGGACACTCCTCCCAGTCTAGTGTCATTAGCTCATTCTACCTAATACAGAGAGAACATCTGAGAAGGCCAACCCACTTAGCTTCTTTCCTTCTGTTCCTCCTTTCCCCCTTTCTTAAATTACCTGAATCTCCTTGTGTTCTGACTGTGCTTCTCAAACATTTTGGAAATATAGAGTATATTTTAGTGCATTTATTAAAACTGTATTTGCCTTAATATTGCTACAACTCAAGTGCTCTATGTTGCACTGCATCTGAATTGTTTTAGTGTGTTTTAACTGCTTTTCTGTATATATAGACTTTTCTGTATATGTAGACTAGCTACTTATTCTACTGTATTACTACCTCTTAAATCGTTTTTCAGTTGTGTATTTGCCTTGCGTCATTTAATAAGTTTTAAATTGCTAATTTTGTAGAGTTTTAATTGCATTTACTGTTTAGGGCTACACACTAAAGTGCATTAGCCTTTTCTGTGCTTATTTACTGTATTATTGTATTGTTTAGCCCGTTTTAACAAAAAAAAAAAATACTATCTTGTTTGCTCGTTTCCCGTCTTTCCTAGCTAGTATAGTCCACATCCCAGGCTTTGTTGGTTTCAGGACTTTATTTTCATTGTTCAGAGCTTTCCAGACCTTGCTGTGGTAGAGGGAAGTCCTACTGCTTTACCAGTGGGAGTGGTGAGCATTGTACTGCCTACCTAACACTAGAGGAGTGGTTTCCAGCTCTGAAACTGTAATTTTATTAGCTATGTTGGGCTGATTTCTATCCCTTTCAACTTTCTGGCTTAAAAATGCATGTGTTTGCACATTTTTCGCATCGTGCAGGACTGCGGGGCCACGGTTAAACTATTCCAGGTGCCAGAAAGTCTGCTCTTCAAATTTTCTCTTACAACTAGATGGTTTCTCAGTAGTAGCACTAAAATCTGAACCCCTGTGACTAGCACTTGCTCTAGAACCTACTGGAAAGCACTAGGAAGCCTTAAACTGATACAAGCACTCAACTCTCCTCGTTACTAAGGAGAAATTAATCGTAGGCACTAAACAGCCTATAATTGCAAAGTACCTTGCAAAGGTAAGGAAAAACAGCTCCTGTACTTTACAAAAAAAGGCACCTAAACAGGCATGTCCAAGGGTTAGCTTTCAGTGATTTCTCCTGTCCACCTGGTGAATCTGGGCATACTGGGGCAATGCAGCAACTGCCTCATGTACACAGATAACCCTTTCCTCCTACCACCCAACACTACAACCTGCAAGAGATGCACTTACATAGCCAAACTGGAAGCAAAGCTCTCTCCAGCCAAGATTGTGCTAGACAGTCAAGAGGAGAAGGTTAACACCTACACTACACCTCAAGCAACACATAGCCCTTCAAAACCCACACCATCAACACCCACACATAGCAACACTAAACCCACATATGCGGTGGCCCTTAACATTAACCTGCCCAAGCAACAAGGACCTCCGAAGCTGAAATGCAAACAAACACCAGTCACAACCAAAGTGACACATAGCTCACAACACCAGTGTGCCACCCAACAGCCCCTAAGGCAAGACAACGTACCCAACACTTGAGTCATAGGTGACTCTATAGTCAAGCACACTGATGTCCCACTCAGCAGGCTGAACAAGGAGAAAATTACTGTCAGCTGCCTGTCAGGTGCCAGGATCCGCCACATAACGCATGCACTCATGTCACTCCACAACAAGTACAAATACGACTCTGCCATTGTCCATGTTGGAGTGAATGACTTGAGACGTACCTCCCTGGACTACTTGGAAAGAGACATGGAAGAGTTCTCGGATCATGTAGTCCAGGCAGGTACGACCCTAGCCCTGAGTAGCATCCTGCCTTCGCCCAGAATGATACCACAGTATAAGGACAAAATGATTGACTTCAACAATTGGCTAAGCTTCTGGTGTCATTCAAAAGGGATCCAGTATCTATCTGCCTGGGACGACATGATCGACAAACCATGATGCTTTGCCAGAGATGGCCTGCACCTGTCACCCCTGGGATTCAGGTTACTGGCTAAAGCTCTTGCTATCCCTATAGCTCCTTTTTTAGGCAAGGTTCAAAGGACAAAACTACCACTGTAACAGATACAAGCATGCAAAATCTGAAGGTAATGTTACTCAATGCTAGAAGTCTAAACCTCAAAATGCACTCTCTTGATGCACTCCTAAAAATGGAGAACATCAATATCTGTGCAGTAACTCAGACCTGGTTCAAGGCTCCAGAGAGCACCCCCGCAATACCAGGCTACAACTCTTACCACACTTTTTGGCCACCAAACTAAGACCGAAACACTAAAGGTGGAGGAGTGTCCATATTCACCAAGGATATTCACACCTTCAGGCTAGTTGCCCAACATAATGCATCTGAAATTCTCCAGGTGCAACTAACACTAGGTAAGACTGCAATCCAAATTGTAGCTTCCTACAGATCCCCCACCATACCCCAAGATTCTCACTACACCTTTCTAAACATACTGGAAAATATTAAGATACAACCAAACACCCTAATACTGGGTGATTTCTACTACCCTGCCATTAACTGGGAAAACTACTCAGGTACCAACACCTTTCCCCAACGGTTCTTGTAATTCATAAATTCCAATGCCCTGGATCAACTTAATCCATTGTCCCACCAGGGGCTCCAATACCCTAGACCTGGTCATTACCAACATGGGAGATAGATGCTCCACACCAGTGATCACCCCCTCAATGGTCAGGTCTGACCATAAGCAAATCACCCTTGACATCCACATCCCGCCCCCACCCCCCAGTAAGGAAACCTCCGTAAAAAACATTTCCAAAGCCAACTTCATGCTACTCAAGTCAGAAGTGACAAACTTCATGACACCCATGCAGACGGGAGCCGAAAGTTCGACTGCCAAATCCTACACTAAGGCACTGTACGAGCACATCTACTCGTGCATGAATCGAGCCATCCGAATAGAACCAAGACGCTCTCCTCCAGAAAAAGGAAGCCAATCTGGTGGTCCCCTGCCATAAACAAACTATACAACAGAAGGAAGAAACTGTTGCAGAAAAGAGAAAAATCCCAGGATGCAAAAAACTCCCTTACCAGCCTCAGTAAGAAGCTGAGATCCCTCATAAAATCCTCCAAAGCTAGCTACGAAAATAAAATTGCCAAAGATTCCAAAGACAACCACAAAGCATTCTATAGTTATGTCAAGAATCTAAACGGCAATGCTCAGATCTGCTCTGAGCTACAACAGAATGCCATTAAATATACTGATCCCAAGGATATTGCCAATATCCTGGCAGACAGATTTAGTGCCAACTTCACCCCCCCTCTCTCGCCAAATTCCGGTAATCATGGCCACACAGGTAGAAACCGCCAAATTCCAGTAATCATGGCCACACAGGTAGAAACCACACTCTCCAAAGCTAAGAATACAGCATCCATGGGACCAGATGACATCCCGGGCTGTGTACTACATGAACTACAAAATAAACTGGCACCTCACCTAAGTGTGATGTTTAATCATAGCCTCACCTTAGGCTTCATGCCCACTGAGTGGCACACAGCTACAGTTATCCCACTCCACAAGGGGAGGATCCACCTTGGATCCTGACAACTACCGTCCCATCAGTCTGACGAGCCTGATCTGCAAGGGCATGGAACGCATCATCATGGAATGTATAAACAAAGACACTGGCAACCTTCAAACACTGGACCCCACCCAGTTTGGTTTCGTGAAGGGCCGATCTTGTCTCCTGAACCTGTCTTCTTCGAATCAGTCTCCAAAGCTGTGGATGAGGGTAAGGTGGTCCACACAACCTACCGGGACCTCGCCAAGGTCTTCGACAACATCCCCCATTCTGGAATAATAGATAAACTTACTAAGCTGGGCATAAATCCCTATGTCACTCGATGGGTTGCCAACTGGCTTACTGACAGAACCCAGACTGTAAAAGTAGTAGACTCCAAATCCAGCTCCAGACAAGTGGCAAGTAGAGTACCTCAGTGTTCAGAACTGGGACCGCTCTTGTTTGGCATTTACTTCTCTGAAGTACAGGCCAACACTTAGGGATTCTGGCTAACAATGTTCGCAGATGACTGCAAACTGGGAGCTATTATTGAAGCCCCAAATGATGTGGATATTCTACAAAACGGACTTAAAGAAACAGATGCTTGGTGCCAGAGCCATGGGCTCAAGCTTAATTCCAAGAAATGTATAGTACCCATGAATTACCACATAGGTGGTAGTACACTAAACACCGAAAGTGTGATGAGAGGCTTAGGAAACCAGGTGGACAGTGGTCTCACCTTCGATAACCACATTGCCATAACAGTCAGGAAATCCTTTTATGTGGCACACCTCATCACTAAGGGCTTTTCATCCAGAAAAAAGGTTTTCATTGTCCCACTGTAATCATCCCTCATTAGACCCATCATATAAAACGCTCCATTTGGTATGTACCTCACAAGACATCTGCAACAGCTGGAAAGGCCGCAGAAATACCTCACTAAAAGAATCACAGGCCTTAAGCAGATGCCCTATGCTGACCATCTAAAAAAATTAGAAGTTATGTACTCACCATAACGTTCCATCTGAGTAGGTGTATTCATTTGTCTGCAACCTGTGGGTTATGGATCCGACATCGGATCCGAACCGGCATGGTTTACCAGCTATGGATCCAAGCTCTCAGCTCCTCCCCTCACACATAATGCCCTGCTCTACCCTCATGACCTCAGATCGAGTTTGCCAAAAGCAAGAACACCCTGAAAGGGGTAACACAACATATGCAGGAAACTGAAAGGCCAGGGGGATAGGAGGGCGGGATGGTTGCAGACAAATGAATACACCTACTCAGATGGAACGTTATGGTGAGTATATAACTTCTAAATCTGAAGTAGGAGATTCATTTGTCTGCAACCTGTGGGACAGAGTCCCCAGCTACCTGAATCTTGGGCGGCCATCATGGAAGGATATTCCGGAGCACCGTGGAGCCAAAGGATGCTCTACCCCTAGATGCAAGATCCAACTTGTAGTGGGAAATAAAAGTATGAGATGAAGTCCACGTGGCTGCTGCACAAATATCATCTAGAGGAATCCTAGCCTTAAAGGCTGCCGAGGTAGAGACTGACCGGGTTGAATGGGCATGTACACCCTCCGGTGCGGGCCTTCCTGAAGCTTGATAAGCCAATAAGATACATTGTGAAATCCAGCGAGATAGTGAGACTTTAGAAATTGGCTTGCCCAAATTAAATTTAGCAAAGGAAATGAACAACTGGTCGGATTGCCTATGACCAGCCGTCCTATTTAGATAAAATCTAAGTTGCCTGTGAACATCTAATGAGTGAAGCTTGTATTCACCTTTGTTTTCATATTTAGGAAAGAAAACAGGGAGGTTAATGGATTGATTAATGTTTGCTTCAAAAGCTACTTTAGGAAGAAAGGACGGGTTGGTCCTGAGGTAAACACGGTCCGGATGAAAGACCAAGTAAGGAGGTTTAGCTGATAATGCTTGGAGCTCTGAAACTCTCCTGGCCGAAGTAATGGCTACTAAGAAGGCAGTCTTGAACGACAAGAATTTCAAATCTACCATAGCTGCCGGTTCGAAGGGGGGGGGCGGTCAAGGCCTGGAGAACTAAGGAAAGGTCCCAAGGAGGAACCGCTTGTTTTACAGGGGGCCTGAGAAGAAAAGTACCTTTAAGGAAAATTTTACACAACTTGGCCGACATCAGTGGATTGGAGTCATGACCAATGTGATAATGTGAAATTGCCGCAAGTTGTACTTTGACCGTGGAACTGCTGGCACCATCGTTAAAAAGAGTGGTTAAGAAATCAAGCACCAAAGGGAGAGGAACTGTGAAGGGGTTTAGGCCTTGCCGCTCCGCCCACAAAGAAAACCGTTTCCACTTGCTACGGTAGACTTTCCTAGTGGATGGTTTATGAGCTGCCACCAGGATCGCCTTAACAGGGGACGAAATACCGGGAGTCCTGATCAAGAGTGGAACTGGAGCAGCCAAGCGGTCAGCTTCAGGTTGTCCAGGTTCGGAGGAGATAAGCGAGATGGATGAGATATCAGATCCGAATGGGATCTAGAATCCAAGGAGGATTCACAGAGTGAGACCTTAGGAAGGGGAACCAGATCTGTCGAGGCCAAAACGGAGCAATGAGAATCATTCTGCACCCCAACCGAGAGGCTTTCTGAAGAACTTGGAGCATCAGAGGCAAGGGGGATAAGCATAAAGAAGACCGGGTGGCCAAGCATGCACCAGAGCGTCTCTTGGGAACCTCCTGGAGGAGGTATCAGAGCGAAAAACTGTCGCACTTGGTGTTTGAGGGAGAGGCAAAAGATCGCAAGAAGGAGTTCCCCACCGTGCGAATATGCGTTCCGCTACTTGAGTATTGAGAGACCACTCGTAAGGGGTGAGAATGGTGCGACTGAGCTTGTCCGCCAGGATGTTGGACCGACCGGAATGCGTTGCTATGAGAAAGTGGTTGGTGGAGATTGCCCATTCCCAAACTCTCATGGCTTCTCGACAAAGAGGGTAAGACCTGGTTCCTCCTTGCTTGTTGATATACCAGACAACCGACATGTTGTCCGATTGAATCGCAATTGTTCCCAAGGGAAGAAAGGCCTGAAGTGCTAGCAACGCTAAGAGCACTGCTCTCATCTCTAGAACGTTGATATGCAGTAAGGTCTCTGAATCATTCCACGTGCCTTGGACGGTCCGGCCTGCAAAATGCCCCCCCCCACCCGAGGCGGGAGGCGTCCGTGGTCACCGTGGCGAGAGGGGGGAAGCACAAAATGGGCGGCCTCCGTGGAGATCTGGAGAGTGAAGCCACCACAGGAGGGACCGCTTGCAAGCCTTGTTGATCGCAATGGGATGATGCATAGGAAGAGCAAGATACGACCACTGTACTAGGAGTGTCCACTGGAAGATGCGCATATTGAACCTGGCGAGAGGAAGAAGTGCTATAGCAGCCGCCATGGACCCTAGAGCCCTCAGGACCAACTCCGCCGGAACTGAACTTGAGTGGAGAATGGCCTGCACCTGGAGTTGCAAATTTTGAACTCTGTCCGCAGTGAGGAAGGCTTTTAAACTCCTTGCGTCTAACCTGGCACCTATAAAATCTATGAACTGCGTGGGTGCTAGGTTGGATTTTTTTGTGTTTATAGTGATGCCCAGACGGGGAGCAAGATGGAGAAAGGAGTCTCGCGCCAATAGTAGTAGATGCCTTGTTGGGGCGGTAAGGAGCCAGTCGTCCAGGTAGGGAAAGACCTGTACCCCCTGAAGCCTCAGGTGGGCCGCTACCACTGCTAATACTTTGGTGAACACCCTGGGGACTGTGGTGAGACCAAAGGGAAGGACCCGGAACTGGTAGTGACTGGCTCCCAGCCGGAAGCGGAGAAACCTCCTGGAGCGCCTGTCCATTAGTATATGGTAGTATGCATCCTTGAGGTCTATGGAGCACATCCAGTGATTTTCTCCCAGAAGGGGGAGAATAGACTGTAGAGTGACCATTCGGAACTTCTCCTTGGGAACTGCCAGGTTCAAGAGAGAAAGGTCTAAAATTGGTCTTAGATCCCCGTCTTTTGGCACTAAAAAGAACCTGGAGTAGAACCCTGATCCGATCTGGTCTGGGGGGACGGGCTGGATGGCTCTTTTCTTTAGCAGATAGCCAATTTCTGCCAAAGCGGCCTCCCGTTGACCGGGTGGAACGTCGAGGAGGGACTTCAATTTTGGCAAGTGACGAAAGGGGATACGGTATCCTCTGGATATGATCTGGAGAACCCAGCGGTCTGATGTTATGGACTCCCATGCCGCTAGGTGCTCCGAAAAACGTCCCCCGACTGCCTCCAGAGTGGAGCAGCCGGGCAACCCCTCAGGGTTGCTGCGCGGGCCGTTCAGAGAAGGGTTCTCTGGACCTGAAGTTCCTGGGAGCCCCTCTGCCTCTAGGGCGGCGTCCTCCCTGTCCTCCTCTGCCACGGAAGGACTGGTTGTCCGGAGCAGGCTGGGATTGCTGCGACTTCCGGAACCACATCTTCTTCTGACCCTTTTGGTTCCTAGAATAGGGCCTCTGGGGTGCAGAGAAGTGGATTCCAACGGCAGACAGCGTCTTCCCGTCCTTCTCGCTCTGGGTCAAAGTGTCGCGAACAGTCTTGCCAAAGAGGGCAGAACCATCGAAGGGGGCGTTCGCAAATGACGCTTTGAAGGGCTCTGAGAAATTGCAATGACGGAGCCAGGCCTGACATCTAGTAACTAGACCTGCCCCTGCGGCTCTAGCGGCGCCTTCCGTAGTATGGGAGAGTAGCCGCATAGAGGTATTGGTAACGGACCTGAGAGTGCAGCACTTTGTCCTCCTCCGACATGGACTCTGGGGGGGGATGCAGCGTATTCTTTAATAAGATTGCGCTGCATCCTAATCACATGTGCCAGATAGTTCAGCGCCCTTACCGAGAAGGTCGCTGAACTAAACATCCGCTTCCCCAAGCGGTCCATCATCAGAGACTCCTTGCTCGGGGGATGGACTGAGGGACTCTCCTGAGCAGAGCAAGTTCCCTCTTGGTGGCCGCCGCCGTCAACATGGCATCTACCGGAGGCCACTTACTCCAATGGGCACGGTCAGCCGGGGGACTGAGGATCCGGTCAGGCCTTTTAGGGATTGGCTGCACGGTGTCCGGTTCCTTCCACGCCCTGGTGGTAATGAGGTCCACCAGGGGGTCAGCAGGAGGGGACACCCAAGAGGTAGACGGGCCCGCTTCAAATGCCTCCAAGAACACGGACTCATCCGAGGAAGACTTGGGGGCAGACCACCCCCCCCTTATGCGGAGCATTTCCATGAAGTCTCCAAATGAGACATCCTCGGGGGGTGACCGTGGGGAGCCTTCCCCTTCCTCCAAATCCGTGTCTTCCGTGAGAGACTCGGGGGAGTCAATGTGCCTCCTTTTGCACGTATGCTTGCGAGGAACATCCTCTGGGGGGCTGTCAGAGGACTCCTCGCAAACAGTAACCTGTTCCAGGGGAACAGCTTGGGGCACAGGAGCGGGCTGTCCCAAGGGCCGGATGGTGGAAGCCTGACCCAGTGCAGAGGGAGCGCGGGACGGATCCGAAACAACTGCCGGGGGTCCGGAGACCCTCAACAGGGCCCTCTCCACTACATCAAAAGCCGAAGGGGAGCCGACCTCGACCAAAGGATCCGACAATCGGCTCCCCCTCGGATCCGAGGAGTGGATCGGAGCCGGCGCCGAAGCGCTCGGATCTGAAGGGACAGTGCGCTCCGACACAGACGGCGTCGAAGGAGCACTGATCCCCCCGGATCCGAAGCTCAGATCCAGGCTCCGAGAGGTCGGATCCGATGCACTCGAGGGCAGGGTCGGATCCGAAGTACCAAGTACTATCGGCGCCGACCCACCCCCGGCTCCGAAGCTGCTCAGCTCCAACTGCTCCGAACCTGGGTAGCGGGTCGGAGAAGGAGCAATTGGCTTGAAAAAAGGGGTCGAGCTCCCCCCCAGAGGGGGGGGGGGAGGCAAGAGCACTCCCATCTGCATCTGGGCCTGGATGAACCTTCTCATCATCCGGTCCAGATCAGCGTCAGACAGGCTATAAGTTGATCTCGACGAGGCTACCGAGGTAGGCCTTGAGTGCCTCCTCGATAGCCTCGACGGAGATCGGGTCTCCTCCTCCTCAGGTCCCGGTGAAAAACACGCTGGAGACCGGAGCCGAGGAGGGGAGAGCCAGCAGACAGGAGGCCGGGAGAAGCCCGCTTGGCTGGCGGGACCGAAACAGAGGTCTCGGCCCGCCGCTTATGGTGCTTCTCCCTCCGGTCCTTCTTCCTAGCTTCCCTCTCCTCCGAACCAGTACAGGGAGGTTGAGTCCCAGGAGGAGGAGGGGGAGCCGGAGAGGGGACAACCGTGGTAACGGTTAGCCCCGAAGGAGCGGAGGCCGGAGCCGAGTCTGGCGGCAAAAGACCCGCCAAGACAAGCTTGGACCTCCGCTCCTTCAATGCCCTGGGGTTGAACCCTGCACAAATGGAACATCCAGATGTGAGGTGTTCAACCCCCAGGCATCTAACACACAGTGTGGCCATCAGCTGGGGAAAGCTTATGGCCACACTCGGAGCACTTTGAAAATATAGCTTTGGGCTGCTCAGACATCCCAAAAGCAAACAAACAAGGTTACTAAAACTAGTAAAATTAAAGTAACAAAACCACTCACAGGCCCAAACACACACTACGCTACCAGCGAGGGGAGGGATAGTAAAAATAAATTTTAAACACTAAAAGTATAATAATATAAGAGGGAAACCTACACTTTCACACAACTTTTACAAAAAACTTTCAAAATTAAGCGCTTTAAGATTAGAAATTTCACTTAGCTGGAGAGCTGGAAAAACACAATCTGGTCACCATGCGCGGCAAATGAGATCTGAGGTCATGAGGGTAGAGCAGGGCATTATGGGTGAGGGGAGGAGCTGAGAGCTTGGATCCATAGCTTTTAAACCATGCTGGTTCGGATCCAATGTCGGATCCATAACCCACAGGTTGCAGACAAATGAATCTCCTACTTCAGATCTCCAGATATACTCTGTGGCATATTGTCTACTCAGGGGCGATTTCTGCTTAACATACAAGGCCATGTCAAACCCTGAGCTGTTTGACATGCTCCACTTAAAGAAATCCCAATCCCTCAGAGCCACACGCTCCAGTGATTTAAACCTTGTCATCACAATGAACAAAACATGCTGGAGGGATAGGTTCCTAACCTAGAGACTCCCCGTACTCTGGAATAGACTGCCCATACATGTCAAGCAGAGCGCCTCCTTGGCCCTCTTAAAAATGAACCTTGATGACTGGATGGGAGATAGGAAATTCACCCCGGGGATCACGTAAGTCACCCTGCTAGACAGGGGTCCAGGGAAGTAAATATTGTGGGAAGAAATATCCAGGAAATTGTTATGGCTAGGCTTGTATAGGTCCTTGGGCCAATAGCCTAGTACCAACCTATGAACACTACATAACTGCTCCAAATGGGAGCCTACCACACCAAAAGTTCATACACAACCTATCAGAGAACAGATCTAATCGCTACTTGACACACACGGACCATCACTAGCTGAAACACAATCCAACGATGGAGATCCTCTAACTTAAACAGAATCTCCAAGGAAAGGAAGACACTGGGGCAGGAAGTGGCCCTCTAAGTTAAACAGGGTGCTGTGAGCCCTCTAACTTAAGAGTCTCTCACAAAAACAAAGGGAAAACAATGCACGGAAGCTATAAGGGGTTTCATCTAAATCTATCGCACACTGTAATACAGAAAACTGACCAAACTGTAGAAAAAGTGAAATAAAATCTACTCAGCCAGTGCAGCCAGTCAGAAGACATCCTGATCACTTGAACGGCAAACAGGATCTGGGGATTTTACCAGATGCAACATGGGATAGGTGTTAGCCTCGAGCCAGTGGAAGCTCTCGAGCTTTTGTATTCAGCCGAGTCAGAACCAATACTCTGTTCTGAACCCAACCTGCAAGAATTACGGCGAGATAGAACAACATAACATGGATCCTTAACAGACAGCCTGATCTGAAAAGTTCTCCTGACAAAAACTTTGTGTACATTTAAAGAGGCTAAGGAAGATTTGAGCAAACTTTGGTTAAAATTAGAAAGGGCATACAAATGGACATTAATGGAAGAGAATTTAAGACATGTAGTAAAAATGTGAGAAAGACAATCAAGGAGAGCTGGAACAGGAGCTGAAAAGAAGTCCAGACACCAGTAGGTGGACCAGACTGCAGCCCTGGCAAACTTGCTTTTACATATTCCTAGCAGCTAGCCTCTGGGCAGAAATAAAGAACCTTTGTGGTTACAAAATGTCCCTGCATGCTATCAGAATTTGAGAAACCACTTAGGTGAGTCCTATCAGACATGCGAGTCAACAAGGTTCTGAACAGATGCAGACAGAGGTTCTTCTAGGAGATGACACCACAGCAGAGGAAATTGCACCTGTCAAGGCCAAAAGGGGGCTATAAAAATTGATCCTGGACTTGTTCTATTTCCTTTCTGGCTAAATCTTTCTACCAAGAGAAAAGGAGGAAAAGCATAAAGGAATCATGAAGGCATCTCCTGACCACAGCATCCCTAGGCCACAATTTCAGAATAGGAATGAGGGAAAAGCTGTTGCTTTTGGAGATGGTTAGAATTGCAAATCACAGCAAGGATTCTCCAACGATGGAAGTGTTTCTGCACTAGTGTTATGCTGCAAACTACTCATGCAGCATCAAAAGACACCTACTCAACTTATTCACAACAGAGTTGGCATCTCCATGTATGTAGCTCACAATCAGAAAACAGTTTGTAGACAACACATTCACAATCTCTCATCATTTTTTCTCATACGGGATAGTACTAAGATCCCCCTAATTTATTTACCAAACTACACTGCATTATCAGAGTGAAGGGCAACTGCACCCTGCAGGACAGATTCCAGCAGTGCCTAAAAAATGAGGACAACTCTTCCCCTTCATCTCTAGGATGCCGATGTGTAGACTGGCCTACACCTGCAACAAGAAACTCTGGACAGCCTGCATTTGTGCCTCCCCTCCATCATGCAGGACTTATACACAGATAATGACAGTCACTACTGGGAAAGGGAAATGAAAGGGGCAGCCCAGAGAAAGACTGGGGAGTGAATAACCACTGCTGAAGATGATCCTTCCGGGATCTGGAAATTCTAGCCTGATGCATGAGGTGACAGACAATTATATCAATAAGATCTCAGGGTTCATTGTGACATCCTCATGCAGTATACAATATAAATAATAATCTGGCCAAGTGTCTTTAGATAAAAGAATGTAACAACAGAATCTGATTGCAGAATGAAGAGAAATGTGCGCAATCAAGAGTCTGCCCTTGCAATAGAAAGTTTCAATGAGCAAGCAATGAACTCGTATATTGGCAATGGTGGCATCTGACACATGCTACTATTCACTAATATGACCAAGAACATGATTAGCTGCAGCAAACACTTCTACTCAAAGACTAGATCCTCCATCGTCAGTGAGACAGAGGAACACTAACTTTCTACAGCTTCTATTTCACTGAAACCACTGCCATATATCTGGTGTTTACACCTTGGCAGCTGAGATGAGGCAAAACAGTAGAAATCAAAATTGAAAATGCCTGGCTCTAATCAAGAAGGGTAGGAATCTCTTTAGTATCTTTGTATGTAGGTAAGCATGATGGAGATCCAAAAATCACACACAGTAACTTCATGACATATAGGGGAGAATATATTGAACCAAGATCATCTAGAACATCTGTTCTGGAACAAACTCATACAGGCTGCTGAGACCTTGAACAGTCCTCAGGTCCTTTGTGTTTCAGGGGACTTAAATACCTGGATCTACTTTGGTCTAGTAGAACCTTCTGAATTGGTCTTTTGCAAAGGTTCTGCATCTCTACTAACACTATATTCGTCTGATGGGACGGGGCATTTGGAAGTGGCAGGGAGTGCAGAAAAGTAAGAGCATAGAGAGGCACTTTGTTGCAAATTCCTCAGTGATGCAACACACAAAGACAAAGGGACAGATAACCTCCAATTGCCTCCACAGGGAGACAGCTGGGCAAATGCTCAGAGATTATACTGTTGTAGTAGCCCTCTAGAAGAACCACCACAGTATCGCTGGCTGTTCCTAGAATTCCTATCTCTTGGCAGGCATCTATTCTGGAAGCTGTTTTTGCCACTTTGGCTCCTTCTAAACTGCTGACCTCATCAGCACCACAACTTTTGTGGACTTTTCTGATTCTGTGTGAAAGAAGATGGAGGAAGGTCTGAGAATGAATGCCAATGACCATAACAGTTTTAATACCCCCCAAGTGTTAGCTTTGCCATAGATCCAGGAAGGTCAGTGAATGGGGCACTGATAATGGATACCCTTAAATTTTTGGTACATAATCTAAGGTGCACTCAACTGTGAGGGCATACGGAATCTTTGGAGCTTGCGGCCCCAGATGCACCATTCTTGGCCTTATGCACAAGGCACACAGAGAGAATGGAAACAGATGAAGTGATCAAAATCAGGTCCTCCCAAAGAGACAGGCCACCCTGATGGACTGCAAGTATAAATAGGTTATATAACAAAAAGAAGAAACTGTTATTCAAGAACAAGAGGAAACTTACTCACCAATGGAACAATACCCTTCCTCCACAGCTTGAAAAAGCAAATCAGACATCTTGTAAATTCCTCTAAAGCCAATTATGAGCTAAATTAGCATCTCTAGCTATAGACAATCATAATGCTTTCTTTAGATTTGTCTGACATCTTAAAGGAAATGCCCAGCTATGTGCTGAACTGATTGTGGACAGTACTACTAACACTGAACCAGAAGAAATTGCCAACCTGCTGGAGGACAGATTTGGTGCTAATCCCCCCTTCACTTCTGTCCCCATAAGACACTCCAAAGCATCCCTGTCACCAGTCCACTACCTAGCATCTCCAAAGAGAAGGTCATATCCGCCCTCTTCAAGGCCAAAAACACAGCCTCCATGAGACCAGATAACATCCCACACTGCTTACTAAACAATCTAAAACAAGACCTAGCAGAACCGCTTGGCACTCTCTTCAACCATAGCCTGAGCACAAGCTTTATTCCAGCAGAGTGGAGAATAGCAACAGTAATCCCCTTATGCAAAGAAAGTCCATTAACCGACCCTGGAAACTATAGACCCATATGCCTAACCAGCCTTATCTGGAAAGTCATGGAAAGAATCAGCATGGACCTTCTCAATAAGGACATAGGTGACCTCCAAATTCTAGACCTGACTCAGGTTGGCTTTGTTAAGGGCAGGACTTGGTTATTAAACCTGGTGGACTTCTTCAAGAATGTGACCAAAGCCCTGGATGAGGGCAAAGCAGTACATGCCGCCTATACTGACTAAGCCAAGGCCTTCAACACAATCCCCCACTCAGATATCACTGAAAAACTCTCCCAGCTGGGAATTATCCCATATGTCACTAGATGGGTAGCAAAATGGCTCACCAACAGAATGCATACTGTCAAAGGGAGGATTCCACCTCCACCAGTAGACCAGTTACCAGTGGTGAACTGCAGGGATCTGTCCTGGGCTGTCTACTATTTGGAATCTACTTCTTGGACATCCAGGTGAAAGTAGATGACCTGTGGCATACCAAGTTCACAGATGACTGCAAACTAGGTGCAATGATTGAGTCCCTCAACGATGTTCACGTATTACAAAAGGGACTAATGCAGACTAATGACTTTTGCCAGAGTCACGGTCTAAAACTAAATGCAAAAAAAGCGTCATTATTCCCTTTGGCAAGGAAGTTGCCCCTGAAAATTACATTATAGATAGCACCCCCTAAGCTCAAACACAGTTTGATAGCAATTTAAATCTCGAGCACCATGTGTCCACAGTAGTAAGGAAAGCCTTCTACATTGCACATTTCATAAACAAGGCCATCGCATCCAAGACTAAGGATGTTACAACTCCTCTATACTCAACCATCATCGGACCATTAATTGAGTGCAATGCTCCCTTTTGCACATACTTCACCAGACACCTGCAACAACTGGAGAAACCACAGAGGTTTCTAACCTATAAAATTGAGGGCCTTCAAAACATGACCTACATGGAAAGCCTGAAGGCCCTTGTCTCTGTACTCTGTATCCTACAGCCTGCTAAGAGGCGATCTGTACCTGGCCTACAGAGCAATCTCTGACCCTGCCCTAATGGAAATGCTACATGTCCACAAATCAAATGGGACAACAGTCACTCACTCCAGGGATCTCAACCTAGCCTGCGACATAAACAGAACATGTCTCCCAGAGATTGCTGCTCTTCTGGAATAAACTCCCTCTTCACATGAAGCAGAGCTCCTCAATGACCCTATTTAAGCACAACCTTGACAACTGGATGGGAGACCAAGAATTCACTCTGGGGGTGGCACCTACATTCCTCATGGACAAGGGCAGTCAGTGCTAATCACGGATTCATTCTGCTAACAACAACCATCTAACCATGGCCAACTAGGGAACAGGGGTATTACGTAGTTAGGCTTGTTAAGGCCCAGCGCAATTAGCCTAGTAACCTCCTATGAACATATGATGGTTCCCAAGGGGGTAAAACTGGATTTGACCTCAGCAACCTTACACAGCTTTTCAAGTTTCTTGTTCATTTCCTCAGCAAACTCACAATGGAAACAGACCATATGTGATCGGCAGTTTAGCATACTAACAGAAAAAGTCAAGGATGATAACATCTGTATTCCAAACAGGTCCTATGCCTTTGGTCTTCTTGTTTGTGAATGAACCCTCTGGGCTCTGTGGTATGGGAGCCCTCATAAGGGCCACTACCAAGACAATGGAGCCAGTCCACAGAAGACTTGGCCAACAATCTCAATATTTGGGCAGTAGGAAGAGCCACAATGTCTGGCTCCTTCAAAGTCTCCCTGATGACTATCAGTACAACAAACCATCAGGAGGCCGATGGAGGACAATGAAAAGCCTTCTGCATGATCCTTTGCAAATATGGAGCTTATGGGCCATTTCTCCCTACTTCTGCATCATTTCTAAGATCTCCTCAAACTTGGGGGGGGGGGTTAGTAGAGTCAGAACTGAATCACCAACACCCTTGTCATTAGTGTCTGGTGTGGGAAACTCCAGGGCAAAGTTAATGTGCTTTCTCTTAGAGGTATACTTCCCATTCTATCAAGAGAAGGACAGTTCCAAGGAAGATGAGGAAGTAGAAGAAAGACTAGACCACTGATAAGGACCGCAGTGCTGGTCCAATGACTATCTGTCCCTTTATCACGAAACCCAAAAGTCTGCAGGTTCAAACACAGCCAAATATCAGGAGGAAGCCTGCTGTGAACCAAGCACTGAGGAAGGAAGACAGCAATGTTGGTACAAGAACTGGCAAAGAAAATCCTGTTGCAACTGAGGCCACAGATGCTAAAAGGTCCAACTTAATACTAAACAATACCAGAGATCATCTATGGCACTTAACAGTCACCCCCATTTGACCCCACCAATATGAAGGCCCGAGGGACTAAGTACAGCTCTGAACACTGTGACAGAGTTGAATTAAAAACCAAGGATGTAACACGCAGAACACTACCACCAAGGGAATCAGTACCAAAGTGGAACATGACCTCTTAACCCCAGACAGTGAGTTCAAAAGAACTCCTGCATTGAGAAACCTTGCACCAGAACTGCTGGTGTCACCTGCACACTCTATGCAGAAGGCATCAATGAAATAGACTATGGTACTGATCAAAACAGAGAGAGACAAAATACCTATGTTGTCAAGGTTGTCACCAGCCCCAGCAGTATCAGCACTGAAACAGGGGCTGAAGAGGAGGCCTCAGTACAACATGATAAAGTGAGTCTTTCTCCACCCTGGAAATGGAAGAGGGGGAGAGGAGAACAGCTCCAGTGCCACTCGTGCCTGTATCATGGCCTTCATTATTTTGTCATAAAGTTAAAGTAACCTGGCAGGAATGAAAAGCAGCAGCAGTGCAACCTGACCAGAAAGAGAAAGTGGACAGAGGTTTAGAGGAGGAAAGTAATACCAGTTCTGAATCAGACGGAAAGAAAATACACTGCCCTCCCACTGCACTAAATAATTCAGACATATTAGAGCTGCCAGACTGAATGCCAATCGTCTTGTCCCCTGGATTACTTAGGAGGAACAGAAGTACTTTCCCTAGAAAGCATATGCACAGAAATTTTCTCTTGCAGTTTTCCTCCTTTGATGTGGGTTTTGAAAACTCACCTGAATGGTCCTTGACAATGGGTAAGGGGGACGCGCACCATTAGCTGAAGAGTTCCCTAGAAGTAAACTTCTAGGAAATAATTTGTAGTTTGATCAATCACAGTTCTCTTCTCAACAGCTTTGTACAATTCACAATCATTCCAACAATTCGACATTCAAACAATGTTCAGAAAAAAAATCATTTTTTAGGGTTTAGTGAAGAGAAGGTAATCTGCCTATAGACCTAAATATACTCGCTTAAACATTATGCAAAACAGCATTTCCATATGATAACAGTGGTAAGCATCGGAGTATCCCCCTAACTCCATCTCTCCATTTTTTTTAAATATGAGAACGTTTTAACCACAGCCTGTGTAGTCTGGAATCAATGTAAGCAGCATTCATCTCAGAAAGCATTTAGAATTAACAATTAGAAACTTCTAACATTAGGCAATAAAACTACACACCAAAGTACTTAACCTACAAACATTACAAATAAATAAGGTAAAAAATATTTTGTACCTCTCTTTTCTTCCTTAATCTTTCTAAATAATAATTTTTTTCTGCTGAATGACCCTTAAAAGAATCCCTGCTTGAATCTGCAAAGTCACTAGGACAATGTTTTTTTCTCTAGGAGGATGTTAAAAACTGGAGAATTGTTCTGACACTTGGAATCAGCCAGGTAATGGGAATCATAGCAAGCTAAATCAGTCTGAATTCATGTTGACCCTCAGAAACAGTTTCAGTGAACGTAAAAAATTGAAAAACTGAAAAATGTTCGCTAAAACTACCCTCAGCGAATATCTGAGAAAAGTTGCCACTCTGCACCCCCACATCCCTTGAACTTATGTATACCAAATCCAATGTCACAACAGTGGAGAATGAGGCAAACTCCACTTTCACCAAATGTAGTTTTGCCAAATGCACTTTGATCATTTCACATTGTAGAAACTACCTTCGGCAACGTGACACAATACATCACTTTCATCTCTTTGATGCAATATTTCAGAGTTTTGAAGAACTTCCAGAAAGGATGTTGCTTGTACTGTGACATGAGAAAACGATTAAAAGCTATTATATTCAAATGATTTTTTTTAATTGTGTGGTAACTACAGAATCACATGTATACTTGTGGAGTGAAAGCTTAATGTTTCTGCTGTTTTATAAAACTTTTGTTGGTATTCTAATACTGGTATATTTTCTGTATAACATAGTATTTTTTAATCTTTATTAAATCAGCACATTTTAATCAATAACATGGCATTACATTTATAAAACAGGAAACAAGTTTACATTGTTACTATCATGCGATCTACATAGACGAGTTACATACAGATAGTCACTGAAGTTTAAAATGGTCAACAGCTGTGCGAGGTCTCAGTCTCCAGGGTTGGGGAATATGCCCTTTCCTCAGGGATTGTACAATCTCAATGCAGGAATAAATAATTAGCAGGCATATGTGGAGGTGCTAGGGGCTTGCCCCCCCCCCCTTCAAAAAAGTTTAAAAAGTTGCATGGTCTGAGGTACACTCAGCTTCACTGATTCAACAACTGCCACTATATCCCCACATGATTATATTATCAATGAGCAAACATCCCAAAAGAGTGAACATCCATACACCAAGCAAGCAACATGAATTCTTCAGGTACTTTTAACTATGATGTTCCCAGTTGTTAAAACAATGGTGGATTTTCTAACAACTGTGGGTGCATGGCTCAGCACAACATGTGAGGAAACATTAGGGACTCGAACATAAATCAAGATTCAGACAATATCAGGCTGAATTGATAACAACAAAGAATTTAACAGTAGTGATTTAAACGCTGGAATTTCTATGGAGACCTGGTTTTCTAAAACTTTTTCTTTCCACAAAAGTAGTGATGAAGTACTTGAAAGTGTATCTTTTGTAAAAACAGCGGGACTCACTGGGGAAAAAACTTGAAATTTCAGTTTACAACTGGACAATGACTAACTGAATGCATTGGGATTGGGACTGAGGTTATACAAGTTCTCTAAATCAATATCATATAACTCAAATTTATATAAAGACCTTGTTTCAATGTTTGATAGACATGAGTGTGAATTAATGACATATTTGATTAAAGACAATAAGAGACAGACAGATCAGTTAAAATGTGAACTGTAAACATTGGGAGTTAATACAAAAAAAAAGACTACTGTCTGATTCATATAGATCAAAATATGACACTGTTTGTAATACATTAGACCAGCAATGTATGACCATTTTACAGAAAAAAAGTGCGCATGATGCCAAGGAATATAGAGACAGCCAAGCATACTCAACACCACTTATTAAAACTACCAATATTAGTAAGGCTGACAACTTAAGAAAGGGAAAATGTGTGGAAGGAGACAAAGGACAAGATGATAGGTTTGAAGATGGAATGGTTGTTAGAAATTACATTGAACAAGTGGTAATATGGAGGAGAACAAAGTACAGGAAGAAGTGGTATTTTTGACTCCTATGACCCTTTAGAGTTCCCCCATTTAAGAATGTCAGAAAGAGTATGATGGGGCTGAGAGGGAACAAGATGAAGAAGAGGACAACGGAGATGACCTTACCCCTACAGACTTTCAGCAAAACGGCTTTATTTGTAAACGCAATGGTTACATTTTCAATTACAGCCACATAGAAATCACAAATACAAACTTTAACTTATTTAAAAAGAGTTGTACTTTTGTCCGCAAAGTGAATGATGATGTGTCTGACTCTGTCAGAATTAAAATTGTTTAAGAGGAAATTAAACCTTGCATTTTTATACAAAAATAAAAATAAGGGTGCTAATAACCAGAATGGCGAGTTTAGAAAAAAAATCGTACCTTTAATCTCCCCATGCCCCTTACACAAGCCTTTGACAGGGTTTGTTAGCATGAGAATCAAAATCTATACTACATGAGTAAAGAGTATGAAGTTTTACTTGGATGGTGAAAGGCTGTTAGGGGCACTTTCAGACAATGCTTCGATATGCATCATAAAAATAGACAAAGGAGGAGGTATAGAGATTATGGACTAATTACTCAAGCAAAATGTTTCAATTATTGCAGGATAACATGAAATATGATCAGGAATCTAAAGAAGTGACTGATTTTAGCATAAAAAAAGATTTTTCACTTTATGACTGTCTTATGCCAGGAATAATTGATGTAGATGAAAACAACCTTTGTGTATGAAAAACGTATTGGTGTCTACAATATTTGGAATACCCAAAGTGCATAAGAACATTGACTATCAGCCTTGTAGACCCATTGTGTGTCAGCAGAGAGTTCCAAGACATATTTCTCTGAAGTATTTATTCACATAATTTAAAGCCCTTTATCAGTATCTACCCCCACATACTGAAAGACGTGTGGAATTTTTTAACTAGTGTGTATGCCTCAGGGAAGACAATTTGAGTTTTCTCATCATGGATGTGACATTTATTCTTATGTGTTTCTCCATGAAGGAGGTCTAAATATGTTAAGGGAAGCATTTTTTTTAAATGGAGTTACAGTAGAACTTCTCATAATTTTTATGGGGATATTATTAAAAAATAATGTTATACATTGTGAAAGAGTTTTGCCAACAAATTGAGTGGTAATGAGGGCGACCGGTGTTCCAATCTATGCAAATATTATCATGTGGAAATGGGAAATTCTGTATATTTTTTCATGTAAGTTTGTGTCCAGTTGTACTTTTGTACACATATTTCTGTACATTTTAGAAGGAAAGTAACAGTAATGTGAGTGCATTCACTAGTTACATCACTTGAACAACTGCTTTTTTGAGATTTTCTTACATTCATACTATGAACCGTATGAATTTTCTTGAGGTAACTATAAATAAAAGGGATAAAGGATTTTGTTCAAACATTTATAGAAAGCCATCCTATTCAAACTCACTGTTGCATTTTAGAATTTGTCACCCTTTTTTCTTTGATTCGATTCTTGGCTGGGGTGCCTTCTGTGCACAGTCTATATGTTTTTCTGCGGTCACATGGGTTTCCTCCCACATTCCAAAGACATGCAGTAGGTGGAATGGACACACTAAATTGGCCGTAGGTGAGTGTGTGTGCGCACGTGCATGGTGTGAATGAATTATCGTGGCAGGGCTAGCCACCTGGCTGTGTAAACCTTGTCTCGAGATGATTGTCACTTCGGAAGTGACATTCCAACCCCATGTACAATAAAATGGGAAAAGAGGTAGAAGATGGAAGGATGGACCCTTTTATCCAAAAGAAGAGTATAATAAAATGACAGTAAGACTGTCAAGAATGGTTTCAGAGAATATGGAAAGGGAGAACAAGTTTTACCCTAACTGGGTAATGGGTGGGGTGACCATCTTAAAACTACTGCCCAGGATAAACAAAATACCATTAGTTTCAAAACAGCAATGATTTGAAAGTTTGATAATGAATCAGATCTAATAAAAGATGTGATTAGGAGAAACTGGTGTATTTTTAGGATTGTGGACAAGCTAGCTATGACCTTGGGCCAATACCTCTATTTATTTACAAACGAGCTGAGACCTTTAAAGACAGGTCTGAGAAGGGGGACAACAAAAATGAAAGCATAGGTTACATTTACCAATTTTTTCAGTACTACCAGATGTGGGGATTGTAAGCAATGCCAGCATATACATGAAAGTGGCAGGGTAGCCATTCATTTTAAAGGAGAGGAATTTCTAAGATTAGGTTCTGCATCCAACTATGGCACAATGGGAGTAGTCTATGCTGCTTTATGTCAACATTGTAATTCTTTAGAGTGCCCCTTGAGGAAAAAGGATCTATGAACACCACTATGATGTTTGTAAAAATATGAACATACATACATATATATGTGTGTATATATATATATGTGTGTGTATATATATATATATATATATATATATATATATATATATATATATATATATATAAAGAGAGAGAGAGACTGATAATCTTTTATTTTTTTATATTATATGTTTTAATTCAACTATATATTTTTTTTTACAAATATGCTTTTTGGCAGAATTACAAACTGACAATATGATCAAACGTTTGGCACATTTTACACACAAGACTACAGGTTTTTACAGCATATTTATATATAATGTAGTTAACAAGAATGAAAATCAACAGTAACTTTTATTATTTTTTACAAGTAGGTTTTATGTAACTTTTATCATATTGAATAGTTAGATATTTAAGCTATTTTAAATAATGGAGCATCATTTATTTGATTTTTGACTATATATTAATGAAGTCGTACCACACAATCTGAGTGGATACTCATTTAACAGCATGAGTATTAATGTTGACTGTCACTGGATTTTTTTGAACTATGTGAGAAATGTTGTGTCTGAATGTTTGCAGCTTGTTAGCTTCAGTGTGATGAAGTCCTTGGAAAAAGGATGAATGAGCTAAACTGAAGCAAATTATCTTATTTAATTATCATCAGCTTGTGTTCTGGTATGTTCTTAACCCGGTCCTACAGAACAATGTGATTTGGTGGTTTTGTGATAATTTTGTACAAAGCAGATGCTACCATTTTGATGAAAAATAAAACAAAATTTGAAAATAAAAGTCAATGGACATTTGACAGATTCAGAAAAAAATTAAACCAAACATAAAATAATAAATATATTGTTTCTGCAGGTTGTACGCCACTGTGTGCCTCTCAATGAGGAGGGCAGCCTCTATACTCCCCAAACAAACATACCAACTCCATAGTCACAACATGTAGAAAAAAGATTCAGAAATAAACATACCTCTCAATATCTTAGAGCAAGAAATCTGAAGAAACTCAAAATTAATTCCCAAAAACAGAGACAAAGTTTAAATAACTTCCTCCTTCACTTAAAAATTGAATAGAAAAACTTCTGCATCAACTAAGCTAGAGCTACATAATCATCTGTCTGCATTATTGCCAGTCGCACGAACTATCATTCACTCTAAAGTCCCTTTGCTCAAAATGAGCAGGAGAAAACCCATTCGAACTTGCCTGCTTTCACACATATGAACAGCCACATATATAGATTTCTTTAAAAATGTTATTCACCTCAACATTGCATAAGTTGCTCAGTTTCTGCCTTCACTTGACATCACTGCTCCTTCCTGAGCATTATTCTGTATCCATTGTTCACAAAATTTCCATTTATATCAATGAAATTTGTTCCTTCCATTTTCTAAAGCTTCTGCACCTCCAAGTTCTTTTACCACCTTCACAATATACAAAACTTGCTTGATACTGAGAATACAACTTGAGGCCTTGCTATGTCTATGTAATTCATATCTTATATTTTAGTTCAAAAGAATAATTTCCTTAGTTACAGCCATTTGTTTTCCAAACATTTCTGTCAAATTACTCTGCATGGAATTTTTAAAATCTGCTAACGTGATATATTCTCAACAAACATGTTACCAATTACCTCACTCTTCCCCATCACACCTCCAACATTTGATACTAACCTGGAGAAAAATCCTCAGAAGTGTATTTGCGGTATAAAATACTTATGCAGACACTTCAGTGCAAAAATCCTTATCATTTTGGATGCTGTTGTTTACTTGGGAACACTAGAAAAATCTTCCCATGGCTTCCTTGTAAATTGCCTTTTCATTCTCTTTTCCCAGTCCTTTCTAACCTACTGCAATGGATTTGTATAAATATCATGCATATTTTTATATGCCGTACTAATTATCCCTTTATTAACAACAGCTTCAGATCTAGACTCAACTAAAAACTCTACAACAGTCAGTCTTTCACTTAGCAATCCCCTGTCCTTTTCCTTTTGCTTATACTTTTTTTATTAATCTTTGATTGGAAGGCAGTCTTTAACCTGCAGTCCAAACTTCTACTTAGCCTCATCTCAGTCTGTTACTAGTCCTTCCAGAGTTATTTGCTCCCAATACTTTGGCTCCTTTGCTACTTTCCGCAAATAAATTTCAGCCTTCTCTCACCTATTTTCTATATCCCTACTTGCAGATATAACTTTTGGAAAAATCTCCTTTCTCCATTTCACACTGGCTTAGTTCTTAATATACTTTATGAATATACAATTCTGAATGTTATTTTCCTTAAGTACTTGCATCCAAAACTCTACAGCTCTTGAACTTCTCCATGTTTTCATAATCATCCTTTTCCAATCTGAGTTATAACCTTCTGAATGAGTTATGTATACAAGCTTTAACTGCACAGCTCTAAAATACCCCTTCATATCAGATAATCCTAAAACCAACTTATTCTGTGGGGAGAATCCGTTGATCCAACATATTTCCTGCCATCCTCCCTTCCTTACTAAAACGATTCATGTTTTATTATCATCCACAACTTCTCTGGTTGATAAGAATATATCTGACCTGTACAAAACACCAAGATCATTTTCACTGCCTGTACCTAACTATCCATATCCATATCCATAATCAGAATTTTCCAGTTTCTCAATTTTTGTATAATCCTTTTAGTATCTTCCCACATATTTTTAAATACCATAATAGAATCCTTTTAAAGCATAACAAACAGATACTTCTGTGATGAAAGGTGATACTGCCAGCACAGCTAGCTGGAATTTTGTAAATAATTATATGTCACTGGTGACTATCGAAAAGATTTACATAAGATGCTTGTATTACAAATGTATTAGAACTGAATGTCTTGTATATCAAACTGTTTGTACAGACGTGTGTGTGGGTTGAAAAGGTATTTTTTAAAATGGATCCACAGTGTGCCCTACTGGAAGAGAACAGAAAAGTACATGCACTATTGTAACTGTTTAAATGTACATATTTTAACAGTGGAAACTGGAATACAGGAGGTTAACTTCAGAAAAATAAAAGTTCAACCTTGGTCTCATCAGACCATAACACATTTCCCAAATGCTTTTGGGAGACTTGATGTATTGTTTTGCAAAGTTTAGCTAGGCCCGGATGTTTTTTTGTGTAAGTAAAGGCTTCTGTCTTGCAACCCTACCCCACAGTCCAGACATATGGAGAATACGGGAGATTGTCACATGTAGTACACAACCAGTACTTGTCAGAAATTTCTGCAGCTCCTTCAGTGTAGCTGTAGGTCTCTTGGCAGCCTCCCTAACCAGTTTTCGTCTCGTCTTTTCATCAATTTTGGAGGGATGTCCAGTTCTTTGCAAAGTCACTGCTGTCCCATATTTTCTCCACTTTTTGATGACTGTCTTCACTGTGTTCCATGGTATACCCAATGGTGTGGCAATTTTTTTGTACCCTTCTGACTGATACCTTTCAACAATGAAATCCCTTTGATGCTTTGTAAGCTCTCTGCGAATCATGGATTTGCTGTAACAGGCAACTAAGTAAATGTCAGGAAAATCCTACTAGGACAACTGAACTTTATTATAGCAATAACCCACGCCTGGGTGTGGGTAATGCTGGATTTACAAAGCCAACCGTGGGTAAATCCAGCATTACCCACACCCAGGTATGGGTTATTGCTATTATACAATGATATTATTTAAGAAAAAAAATAATTACTTTTCTTAAATAATGGCATTGTATAATGCCTCCTTGTTGCCCTTCCGCAGCTATCTGGTATTCCGTGGAAGTTCTGATGTACTGCTCATGCCTACGCAGTACATCAGAGCTGTGGGCAAAAGCAATGGAGAAAGCAAGATCTCCGTAGCTTTTTACTGTTTCGCTATGTTAAATGGGTTTAACATAGCGAGACAGCTTTAAAATAAGCAACGGAGATCTCCATTGCTTTTTTTAAACCTGTGTCGCTATGTTAAAACTCCTTTAACATAGCAAGACAGTGTTTTAAAAAAGACTTGTACTAATGGAAAAAGTCCGGGCGACCGGACCTTTTTCCATTAGTATAAGTCAATTTACAATGTGCACGCTGGCCAATCAGCGTGCACGTTTTGGAATATTAATGGGGGGGTCATGGTATAATTGGGGTTAATCAGAGCCTCTGTAATTGATGGCAGGTGTGTACCCAAGAAGACTGAATGTTGTAATTAAATCAAAAGGTATTTCAACAAAGTATTAGTTTAAGGGTGTGCACACACAACAAAGTATTATTTTAAGGGTGTGCACACTTATGCAACCAGCGTATTCTGCATTTTTTTAAATTTTTTTATATTTTTTTCCCCTAACAGATTTGTTTGTTTTTCAATTGAAATTGTACAGGTTATACGTCACATTAAAGGTGGGAAAAGTTTTGAAATGATTTACTGTGATCTCATTTTTTATATCACAAAAATCTGGCATTTTAATAGGGGTGTGTAAACTTTTTATAGCCACTGTAGATACTAAATACTGCCAGCTTCATCAATGGTTCTTTGGCCTGGGAACAAAAAGTCAGATGACAAGAAATCGTGTCATTCTGCAAGCTATCCCAGCAGTAATATTTTAGATATTAATTTGAGAAGTCTCTTAGTGAGACTGAGCATTCTGATTCGGTCTTGGAGCTGATAAGAACCATTCACCACAACTATCTGTCTTACTCTAATGAAGTAAGTCACTAGGATATAGTAGTTCTTTTAGATACAGTCAGGAATATAGTGAAGTTTAGCTTAGATGTTTTTATTTGTTTGAGCCTGTACTGCAATGCTATTTTAAATATTTCCTGTGGTTTTGAACTATGGTGTCTGTCAATATATATTTAGTATTATACCAAGCCGACACAATGTGACACCAAAAACTTGTAAATGATAAACCGGCTCAGCTCCTCAGACACTGCAAACTTTAATAGACCAAGAGAACGAAAAAACACATAATATTCCTGTACATGTAAACAGATAACTTAGCGCTTTCACCCACATACATAGTCAGGCATCATCAGAGTGATGGAAACTGTGTTGAGATCTGCTCCTATAAAAATGGTACATCTGGATGGCTGTAAAGCAGATTTGTCCCAGTTTACAGTAATCCCCAATCGACTGCAAAGATTTAAGGTTGTCACTCCTTGCTTGTATGAGTTGATGCTTAGTGGTGGCGGTGAGGAGTCAGTCGTCCAAATATGGAAACATCTGGAATCCTAACCGTCTCAGCTGACCCGTGACAACTGCCATGCATTTGGTGAACACTCTGGGGGCTGTAGTGAGACCAAAGGGCAGAGCTCAAAACTGGAAGTGACTGGCTCCCAGCCGAAAGCGCAGATTATCTCTGGATGGTCTGGCCATCTTTATATGTAGTATGCATCCTGGAGATCTATTGAGCACATCCAATCATCTTTTCCTAGAAAAGGAAGTATAGACTGTAGTGTGACCATCCGAAACTTTGTTTTTTTGACAGATTTGTTCAATCTGCTGAGATCCAAAATTGGTCTCCAGTCCCCCGTTTTCTTTGGAACTAAAAAGAACCTTGAGTAAGTTCCGGATCCTCTCTGATCTGCTGGGACTGGATATTATGCTTTGCACCCAACGATCTTTTGTGATTTTTAACCAGGTGTCTGGGTACAAAGATAAGCATCCCCCGACTGTCTACAGAGATGGACAGATTGGCCCTCTTTCAGGAGCACTGGCAGGGGTTTCCAAAGAACTGATCCCTGTCGCCCTGATTTTGCAGGTCCCCTCTGCTGCATGGACGGTGTCTTCCATTATTGTCCCCTCTTCTGCCTCTAGAGGGGGTTTCACACGTGTCAAAGAAAGCTCCTTGGGCTTTGTGGAACCACATTTTCCCACTTTTCTGACCTTTAGGATAAGGTCTGGTAGGGGTGGAAAAACGGACTCCTATGGCAGACAGAGTCTTTCCATCTTGCTCACACCTGGTAAGCGTTTCCTTCACTTTTGGTCCAAAAAGTGATGAACCATCAAAGGGGGTGTTCACAAAGGATGACTTGTAGGGCTCCGCAAAGGAACATAAGTGCATCCAGGAGTGTCTCATAGGTTCATAGGTTCATACTAGGCTATCTGCCCGAGGGCATTTACAAGCCTAGCCCATAGTTTTGTGGCTTACGCCACCCCTTTAGTATGGGGAACTATACCCATTATTTTGCTGTGCCTCTGTTGAGCAGTGACACTGAGGTAATCCCTGGGGTATATCTGCGATCTCCCATCCATTGGTCAAGATTTCTCTTGAACAAGGCCAGCGAGGTGCTCTGCCTCACATATACCGGGATTTTATTCCACAGCATAGGGAGTCTTTGGGTGATGAATCTATCCCTCCAGCGCATCCTATTAATAGCCGTGTCGAGGTTTAAGTCTCCCGCCCTTGTGGCTCTGACGGATCTAGATTTTTTGAGGTGAAGCATATTCATCAAATCTGGGTTTGACATGGCCTTGTATGTTAGGCAAAGGTCACCTCTGAGCAAGCGGTAAGCGACTGAATAGAGCTGGAGTTCTTTCAGTCGGGCAGCATAGGACAGATGTTTGAGACCCTTTATCCTTTTGGTGAGGAACTTTGTGGCCTCTCCAGCTGCTGCAAGTGTCGGGTCAGATACATTCCGAATGGGGCATTGTACTCAATCATTGGTCTGATGAGTGATGAGTATAGGAGACTATAACCTCCCTTGATCTAGATGAGAATCCCTTCATGATAAGGTGGGCAATGTAGAAGGTCTTCCTAACTACTTTAGCTACATGGGTGTCGAATGACAGACTACTATCAACCTGGGTCCCCAGGTCCCTGATAACTTCTTCTATGCTCAGTGGATTGCCACCTATTTGGTAGCTAGGGGTAACCTTGTTTTTCCCGAAGGGTATGACTATGCATTTTTTGGCATTTAACTTTAGGCCATGGCTCTGGCACCAGTTATCCGTTTCTGTGAGACCCTTCTGAAGGATATCTGTGTCAGATGTGTTTTCTACTATGGCGCCCAGTTTGCAGTCATCTGCAAACTTTGTCAGCCATAACCCTCCTGTGTTTGCTTGTACTTCGGAAAAGTAGATGCCAAACAAGAGTGGGCCCAGGACTGAGCCCTGTGGTACACCACTTGTGACAGGCTTTGAGTCTGACATGGCGCCAGCAACTCTGACCCTGTGGGTTCTGTCACTCAGCCAGTTTGCAACCCATCTAAGAGTAATTCCTGTAGCCACTGCCCTACTTGCTCAATCAGCTGCATACGAAATGAGACACATGGAAGAGTTCATAAGGGAATTTAGGGTAACAAGCTGGGACGTTACCTTATCTGAGACCTCCACAGCTACCGCACCCTGTAGAGTATCTCCAAACTCCTTAAGGAGATCTCTATGCAGGCTAGTAAAATGTGTGAGGTAGTTCAGGGATTGAAAAGTAAGGCCACTGAACTAAACATGCACTTTCCGTATCTGTCCATGATCCTAGAATCTCTATTAGGAGGATGAACAGATGTGGAGGACTCCGACAACTCCTTTTTGGTGGCCACCACCACCACCATAGCATCAATGGGTACTCCTTTGGTAAGGAAAGCCTTGTCCTAGGGTGATGTTATAAATTTGTTGGGCCTCCGAGGGACTGGTTCTAGGGTATCCAGGGTCTCCCATGCCTTTCGAGAGAGGTCAATCAACTCATCAAAAGGTGGAGTCACCCAAGAGGTGGAGGGTTGAGACCGGAAAGCCTTCAGGAGTACTGACTCGTCATCGGTAGGGTTAAGGGGGCTCCAGTCACCCCTGTTTTAATATTTCTAAAATATCACTGAAAGAGATATCTTCAGAGGGGGACCGTGGGGAGCCTTCTGACTCATCTAAGTCAGTATCTGACATGACAGATTCCTGTGGGGAAAACAGATGCTTCCTCTTACAAATCCTCTTTCTGGGGACCTCATCAATAGGAGCTTCTGGGGAGGTTCCAGAGACTCTGGGTCTCTACGCTTTTGAGGGATCAGTGAAGCAGAGGCAGACACAGGAACTTTAGGGGAGGAGATTGCTGGTACCGATGACGTGGGTGCCCGAGGGGACAACACTCTCCTCATAGCATTGAAGGCCCTATGGCTCCGATCTGAATAGACACCTGGATCTGTAGAAGCAGGCAGTCTCCGCGGTGCCAAAGCTGTGGGCTCCGAGCCTGAGGGAGGTGCCGAACTCACTCGAGCCGAGGCCCCGAGAGGCAGAGTCAGCACCGAAAGATCGGTATGGCTATCTTCTCTGAACCTGACCAGCGAGTGTCGGCTCCTAGACTCTAAGGTAGGTACCAAAGAAGTCAGAGTAGTGGGAACCGAAAGTCCCAGGGGTGTCTGCTCCAGCGGTTCCACAATCATCAGTTCCGAATACTCCGTCCTCAAAACTTCAGATCGAATCGGAGGAGGAACTGAATAAATGGGCTGGGGTTTTGGTTGGTTCTGAAGCCCTAAAGGTCAAACCTGACAGAATTTTTGCTAGCGCCTGTGACTGCAAAAGCCTCTGCACCACTAGATCCACATCCTTATCCAATAGTCTTGAGGACCAGGAAGCTATAGAAGAGGCCTCTGACTGCAAAATTGGAGACTTTAGAGTAGGAGATACAGGTTCCAATGCTATGGACCGGCTCCTACTGACAACAAACACCTCTGGTTCTGTAGGCATTGGAGCCGAGGTGGTAGTCTGGCTAGATTTAGATATCAATGAGCTCTTTTTCGGCTCTGATTCATAGGACGAGCTGTAAGACAAAGTTTTTGAAGACTTAGCAGGTTTGTCCTTATCCAAGGCTTCTTGAAAAGAAGATTTTAATAAACCTCTCGCCATTAATTTATGCCTGCGTTCATGGAGAATGCGAAAACTAAAAGAGTGACAGATGGCACAATTTTCTTGATGGTGAAGCTCATCTAGACAATAAACACAGTATGTGTGCCCATCTGTGATAAGACATATTTTGCCCACATTTGGGACATTTCTTGAAACTAGATTTAGTCTTCTCAGACATGGTAAAGCACTCATCAATAATAATAGCCCCAAAGAAAAAATGTAGGGCTCTAACTATATAATATAATACCACAGTACACACTATAAGGCACACAATATCAATAATAGCAATAACAGCCCCAATTAAAACAGGGTCTAACTCTAGGCTACAAGAAACTACAATACTAACTAGAAGAAGCACACAATGTTACTCAAAGGTATAATAACAATACAACCCTGCCAACAACCACAGATAAAACCAGTAATGTAAAGAAAACGAAAACTGGCCGGTGAAACTAGATACAAAGTTTAATTAGCGCTTTTGTCTGCTGTTACACTTGACTTCTTCAGATTAAAACAGGAATTATTCATACATCACTTCCATTTACAGCCAGGCTAAGTCACATGTCATTAAAGCAAAATGCCCCTAAAAATCACTGTTGTTTTAGTTATTATACATAGCTAAATTTCACCTTATAAAATGCATTAAAACCATACTTCTTTATTTACATATTGCATATAGCCCATCAGCCCCCATCATTGGTTGTTTTTGATGCCTTTGCATCTACAATAGGTCTCAAAGGTGAGTTGCTGGTTTTATGACATAAAAGATATTTTAAAAAAGAATTGGTTTATATTTAAAAGTGACAAAGAGGTCCTTAAAAATGTTGGTGACAGACCATGTGTCATAAACAAAAAAGATGCAGGTGTCAAAGGTTTGTTGGAAAGAAATAAAGAGGGGAATAAAAACTACAAGAAAGGTAAGATGTTAAAATGTAGACACTGTAACCAATGTGCCAATGTATTAGAAAGAGAAAGTTTTTATTCCAAGGTATGGTACGGTTCTACTAAATTTCAAACTGAACTGTAACAGTACACACATTGTACATGTCACCTTATGTCAAAGCTATGAACGTTTTTACATAGGAAAGACCAAGAAAAGCGTTAAAAGTTATTATTTACCAACATATGTATAACATCAGGAAGGGTAATGAAAAGAATGTATTGGCTGTACATACTATTTTGAACCAGATCACAAGTTTAAATTTGTAGCCATTGATCAAGTAGTACCTGACAGTAGGGGGGGACCGAAGGAATTGTTTCTAGAATTCATGTGGCAACTTAGAGTGGATGCCACTAACCCGCCAGGACTAAGTGATGTAGTTTCTCTCTTCAGCTATATAAAATTAAAAGCTGAACTTTATTTTTTTGGAGGGGGGGGGCACACACCTATATTCCTGTGGCAACACAGTAACATTTGCTTATTCTAAGTACATGATTTATTTTTGTGGAAATGTATTTTGGATTGCACTTCATTTTAATTTTGAGATGGGGGCTGATGGGCTACATGCAATATGTAAACAGAGAAGTATGGTTTTAATGCATTTTATAAGGTGAAATTTAGCTATGTATAATAACAATTAAAACAACAGTGACTTTTAGGTGCATTTTGCTTTAATGACATGTGACTTAGCCTGGCTATAAAAGGAAGTGATGTATGAATAATTCCTGTTTTAATCTGAAGAAGTCAAGTGTAACAACAGACGAAACAAGAAGTTATGTACTCACCATAGCGTTCGATGTATGCAGTCCACCTCGCCTTACATTCTTACCAGTGGGGTTTGGAGCCGAACCTCGGGTCTGACTCGGCCATACTCTAGCTCGAAGTCTTCAATTGGCTCATGGCTAAGAGGTATCCCATCATGCAACCGGTCTATTCCCCAGATCTTGTTTGCTGCAAGCTCATACACGTACACACTGAGAAGAACAACAACCCCAACAGAAAGGACCACTGACACCTAGAGACAATACCCCAGGTCTTCCAGGAGGGGGAAGGAGAGAGGGTTAAGTATGAATGTAAGGCGAGATGGACTACATACATCGAACGTTACGGTGAGTACATAACTTCTTGATGTTATGTAGTCCAATCTTGCCTTCATTCTTACCCATGGGACAGTGTCCCTAGCACCTTGATCTTGGGTGTCACAGTGAAAAATACTCTTGAGCACCGTGGAACCAAAGGAAGATCTGCCTCTAGAGATCAGATCTAATTTGTAGTGACTAATAAAGGTATGAGGCGAAGCTCATGTTGCTGCAGCACAAATATCATCCATAGACATCCTAGCCTGAAACGCAGTTGAGGTAGCCACAGATCATGTAGAATGAGTCTTCACTTTAAAGGATAATTCTTTGCCATTGGAAGCATAAATAAATGAGCTGCAATCGGAGATCCAGCGAGACAAGGTTACCTTAGAAACAGGAACCCCAAGTCTAGTGTCTGAAAACGAGGCAAACATTTGATCTGATTTTCTGAAATCTTTTGTCCTATGTAAATAAAAACGCAATTGTCTATGAACATCTAGCTGATGAAACTTAAATTCTGCTTTGTTGGAGAATTCAGGAACAAATGCAGGCAACTCAATGGATTGGTTGATATTGACAACAGAGGCATCCTTTGGAACAAAAGAAGGGTTGGTTCTTAAGGAAATCCTGTCTTTGTGAAGCACCAAATAAGGTGGCCTAATCGATAATGCTTAGAGTTCAGAGACCCACCTAGCTGAAGTTATGGCTACCAAGAATACTGTCTTCATGACAAAAAGTTAATGTTATACATAGCTGTGGGCTCAAAGGGAGTTGAAGTGAGCTTCTGTAGTACAAATTGAGATCCCATGGCATCACCAGATCAAAGACTGGAGGTCGGAGTAACAATGTCCCTCTCAGAAAAGCCCTACAAAGCCTATGAGCCATAATGTTGGGCTCATTAGCAACATGAAAGGTAGAAATCACTGCCAATTGTACTTTAATGGTTGCTGCAGCTGAACCCTGACTGAATAGTTGAGAAAGAAATTCCAATATTGCCGAAATAGGCGCTGTACAAGGATCAATATGTCTCTCACGGGCCCAAATAGAAAATCTCTTCCACTTACTGGAATAAATCTTCCTGGTAGAAGGCTTGTGGGAAGATAGCATATGGACCACTTCTGGGGAAAATCATGAATCATGACTAAGGACGGAACTGGAGCAGCCAAGCTGTCAACTTGAGGGTCTGGATGGAGGGATGGAACTGCCCTGACATACGAGTCAGCAGATCTGGAGCTGGCTCCAGAATCCAGGGCTTGTCCATTAAATAGGGCTGAAGGAAGGGAAACCAAATCTGACAAGGCCAGTGTGGGGCAATGAGGATCATTTTGCTTCCCAAAGACTGTGCTTTCTGAATGACCTTTGATATGAGATATAACGGTGGAAAGGCATAGAGAAGTCCGGAGGGCCAATCGTGAGCCAGAGGGTCCCTGGGTGTCTCCCCCTCCAGGGGGATAAGGGTGAAGTAGCTGCTGCATTTGGCATTGAGGGGGCTGGCAAACAGATCGCAGCAAGGCTGACCCCATCTGTGGAATATCTCTTCCGCAACATAATTGTTCAGGGACCACTCGTGAGGCATTAGGATAGCTCTGCTCAGCCTGTTGGCAATCACGTTGGACTTCCCCGGTATGTGCGTTGCAACTAGAAAGCGCTGGGAAGACAACGCTCACTGCCAAACTCGAAGTGCCTCTCTGCAAAGGGGGTATGATTTGGTTCCTCCCTGTTTGTTCAGGTACCATACCACTGACATGTTGTCTGAGTGGATTGCAATTGTCCCTAGAGGGAGAAAGCTCTGAAGTGCTTGCAACGCTAATAGCACTGCTCTCATCTCCAGGACATTGATATGCAAATGGGTCTCGTGATCCTGCCACGTGCCTTGGACAGTCCTACCAAGATAATGCCCCCCCCACCCGATCTGGGAGGTATCCGTGGTCACCATGGCAACTGGAGAAGATGGGACAAAAGGCTTGCTCACGTTGAGATTGCTGGCCTGAAGACACCAGCGTAGATCCCGCTTGCACGTGTCTGTAATCACAATAGAATGGGAGAGTGGAAGATGCTGTAGTGACCACTGGGCGAAAAGCAGCCACTGAAGAACCCTCATGTGTAGTCTGGCAAGGGGAACTAGCATGCTAGCATGATCATGGCAGCCATGGTCCCTAATAACTTGAGGACCACTTCTGCTTTGACCTTCCTCAATGGTAGTAAGGTGTAGACCTGCTGTTGTAAAGCCTGAATTCTGTCTTCTGGTAAGAAGGCCCTCATGAGCACCGTATCTAGCTTGGCGCCAATAAAAGTGACACTCTGCGAGGGCAACAAGGCAGATTTTTTCCAATTTAGAGTAATCCCCAACCTTTGGTACAGTGTAATGGTGGCGTCCATGGTCTGTAACAATAGATGTCTGGTGGTGGCAGAAAGGAGCCAGTCGTCCAGGTATGGAAACACTTGGAATCCCTGACATCTTAAGTGAGCCGTTACCACTGCCATGCATTTGGTGAACACGCTGGGGGCTGTGGTGAGACCAAAGGGCAGAGCACAAAACTGAAAATGACTGGCTCCCAGCCGGAAGCGTAGATGACTTCTCGATGCCCTGTCCATCTTGATATGGTAGTAAGCATCTTTGAGGTCGATGGAGCACATCCACACATCTTTCCCTAACAGAGGGAGTATTGACTGTAAGGTGACCATGCAGAACTTGGCTTTTTGTACATGAAGGTTCAATTGGTTGAGATCCAAGATGGGTCTCAGGTCCCCTGTTCTTTTCAGCACCAAAAAGAATCTGGAGTAAGTCCCTAATCCTACTTGGTCTGTGGGGACAGGCTGGATGGCTCCCTTCGAAAGCAACTTTTTTATTTCTAAAGTTGCAGAATCACTGTGACTGGGTGGAACGTCTGGGATTCTCTTGGTTGGCGGGAGAGGAGAAGAGAAGGGAGTATGATAACCTCTGGAAATTATCTTTAATACCCACTCATCTTGGGTGACGTCTTGCCAGGCTTCTGGGTATAAAGAAATGCGACCCCCGACCGGCTCCAGAGACGCACAGTCGGGCCTCCCTTCAGGAGCGCTGGTAGGGAGAACCACGAAAGGAATCACGGTCCCCCCTGGTTATGCAAGCCTCCTCTGCCTCTAAATTTCCACCCCCTCCCCTGCCTCCAGAGGGGGAATCACTTTGTGTGCCCTGAAAAAACCTCTGCGACTTTCTGAACCACATTTTCCCACCCTTCTGGCCCTTGGGGTAAGGTCTACAAGGCATGGAAAAACGGACTCCCATGGCAGACAGGGTTTTTCCTTCTTGTTTGCACCTAGTGAGAGTGTCCTTCACTTTGGTTCCGAACAACGATGAACCATCAACGGGGCGTTGGTGAATGTAGACTTGAAAGCCTCTGTGAAATTGCACAGGCGCGTAGAGGAGTGTCTCCTAAGAGAGACTCCGGAACCCGCTGCCCTACTCGCTCCATCGGCTGTATATGAGATCAGCCTCATGAAGGAGTTGGTAAGGGAATTTAGGGTAGACATCTGTGCATTGACCTTCTGTGCCACGGCATCAGAAATGTTACCCTGTAGAGAATTTCATAGCTCTTTTAGGAGATCTCTTTGGATCCTTGTAAAATGCGTTAAGTAGCTCAGCAACCTCAGTGTAAAGGCGCTGAGGTAAACACATGCTTCCCATACCTGTCCACAGCCCGGGACTCCTTGTTAGGTGGCTGGACAGTAGACGAAGTTTCAGCAAGTTCCTTCTTGGTGGCTGCTGCACCACCATGGCATCTACTGGAACGCCTTTAGTTACATATTCCTTGTCAGAGGGGGAGGACAAAAACTTATTGGATCTCCTAGGGACTGGTTCCACAGTGTAGGAGTTTCCTACATCTTTTGACAGACAAGATCTAGTAGCTCATCAAAAGGGGGAGAAATCCAACATGCGGAGGGTTGAGACCCGAAAGCTTTCAGGAACACCGACTCCTCATCAGAAGGGGATTTGGAGGGCCAGCCACCTCTCCGCTTCAAGAGCTCCAGGATATCTAAAAAAAAGATATCTTCAGAAGAACACTTGGGGGACCCCTCTGACTCCTTGAGGTCAGTGTCCGATGTGAGAGACTCATCCAGGGAGTCAAGGTGTTTCCTCTTACGCAATCTCTTTCGGGCGCGCTCCTCAGGCAAAAACTCTGTGGAGACATCAAAAAGTTGGGGACCACTCATGGAGGTATCCTGAGGCTTAGGGTCTCTGCTGCCCATGGATAGAGCGTGATCCAAAACTGACACTGGTGCTGGAGGGGGCAGAGTATCGGTGCCGTAGGATGCAGCTGACGACCTGGCCAGCACACTCCTCATAACCTCTAAGGCTGATCCCCCCAGCTCTGAAGGCAGACTAGCTGTAGAGGAAACAGTAGTAGCCCTCGGTGCTGAGGAGATGAGGTCTGAAGCAGATGTCAGGTCCAAGCTCACTCGAACCGAAGCACCGAGAAGGCGGGTCAGAACCAATGAAGATCGATCCGATCCCTCCCCCTCAGGTCCGACCGGAGAACCGTGGACCCTCGACCCCGTGGACGGAGCCGACGGGGTTGGAACAGAAATCGCAACCGAGAGGCCAGGTGAGGCTACTGGAACCGACCTAACGGCACCCAACAGAACCAACAGATCTGGCTCCGAAAGCCAAGAAAGGCTCGGAGGAGGAACAACAAAGGATGAAGAGGCCATAGGCTCCGGAGCCGACTGGGTCAGAGCCGAAATCAATTTGGCCAACACAGATGACTGAAGCAGTTTCTTCACCACCCTATCAACGTCCTCATTGGAAAGGGTCCTGGAAGACCTGGAGGATAATGTAGGAGATCTGGATCTCCCTACAGAAGGGGACTTGTGTGAAGGAGAAACTGGTCGAATAACTGGAGACCGGCTCCGAACCAAAATATCTGTGACCGCCTCCGAAAGGCTGGGAGCCGATACGGACTTAGTCAAGAGACTACCTTCTGTCTGCACCAAGGGCAATGGAACCGAAGAAGGAGAAGCTGTTCTAGCAACTTTCTCTGGCGGCTCCGAAGAAACAGACGGAACCGGAGAGCGCTTCTTAGAAGTCTTTTTGTCCTTTATATCTGGAGAGGATAATGCACTGGAAGACTTAGCCAAGTCTTCCTTGAAGGAGTGTTTAAGCAGTCCTTTCAAAATGAGTTTATTCTTCCTCTCCTGTAGCACACAGGGGACTGAAGGAATGACAAAACAAGCAGGACTCTTGGAGGTGAATAGCCCCCAAGAAGTACATGCACACAGAGTGCCCATCAGTTAAAGACATTTTATTGTTGCATTCAACACACTTTTTAAAGCCCGAAGGACTGTGTTCCTTAGAATCCTTGGACATGCTGAAAGGAACATAGTAATACATACACACACTAGACCCAACTAACCCCGCACAAGAAACACAGCCTCTAACTAAAACGGCCTAGGAACCGGTGGGAAAGACAACAGGGAGGACTAGGTCCTCTAACTTAAATGGGCCTAGCCCGGGGAAACAAAGGCAGGATAGCACCACTAGCCAGACACAACAACATTAACGCTAACAGAATGGAGCGCCAAACCAAAGATCACACAGAAACAATGGGGAGGAGTAGGTCCTCTAACTTAAACGGGCCTAGCCCGTGGGGAAAGAAACGAACGGGATACCAAAACAGCCAAGACAAGGCCACAAAAAAAAGCACTAGAAACAAACAAAGGCAGTAAAACACCACTACCACATGCACAGAGCTATGAAAATAGCTTTTTTTTGAGCAACAACAAATCAACAGTTTAAAAAAATTTTATAAACAGTATACTTGCCCACGGCCAAAAGCGAGACCATGTTTGAGTGTAATGAGCGGCAAATGAGATCTGGGGAATTGACTTGTTGCATGATGGGATACCTCTTAGCCACGAGCCAACTGAAGATTTTGAGCTAGAGTATGGCCGATTTGGAGCCGAGGTTCGGCTCCAAACCCCAAGGGTAAGAATGAAGGAGAGATTTAACATGCGCTAATTAAACTTTATATCTAGTTTCACCGGCCAGTGTTCGTTTTCTTTACATTACTAACAATACAACACTAACAACACTACAGAGATTAATTAAATTTACAAGTTCAGTCTAACAGTGTAATTACATCTTCCATAAATACTTCCTTTTTTTGCCTTTTTATTGGTTTCCCCACTCCTCATCCTGAAGTATATCTAATACTTTAATAGGATATCTCATTATTTTTATGATCATAGGTTCCCTTATGTTTGGCTACAACTCTTTCAACTTTCTGTTGTCTAGCTGTGCTAAACATTTTTCTACTCTAGAGTTGTCATCAATTAAGAGTTGCTTGACAGCAACCCTTCTAAATATAAATATATCTTCCTCCTAGATGAAAAAAATTGCATGCTTTCAATAAACTTTAACTTGTAGCCTTAAGAAAAAAATGCGCTTGCTACCACTTAAATAAATAAAATGTGTACTGTTATATTTAATGCAGTGAGGTACTAAGCTTGCTAGGGAGGTAACTATTTGGATATCTATTCATTTCTTATAGTTTCAAGTTTCATTTACTTTCCACGAATTGCTTGCTAGCTTCTTTTAAAAAGTTATACATTTAATACCTTGTACATTTCACTGAAAACATCAAATTGTTCAGACCTTTCTTGATTAACTGCTTGTACCTGTAGACTCACCATCTCCAACAACCCTTGCTAACAGAAGAATAAACAAGTAAACAACATAATAATGTTGCAAAAGAAAAAAGGACTTGTAGACTTCATGCAAATCACACCAGTCAAACCTCTCATGATTAATTCCTTGTACCTGTGTGCTTCTTGCCTTCAGCTAAAACATGAAGAAAAGAAAAATAAACTAAACTCTGAAACTGCAAGAAAAATGTACCACTTTTCATGATTTTCATCATTTTCTCTCGTTTTTCCAGGCGTACCTACTTAAAAAAATCCATATCTATAGTTCAAACTAATGGCAATACCCCAGACATTCACTTTGACAAAAAATGGAAAATTAGTCATCTTTTAACTATACACTTAAGATCAACAAACCACTTTCACATTCCCGGCAGCCCAGGATCACATTATATATTAATTGGCTTCTTTCTAGCCTTTCCTATCATCTTACAGTAAAAAGCCTACACATTACAATTAAAAAAGTACTTTAACACTTCGGTATCACTTGCATATAGAGCAGTGACTTATAAAACTTTCTGCTACAAATGTAAAATACCTCTGAATACATACTATACAGAACTGCTTTACAACATAACATGCAAATTGCATCTTGCCATTGTTCACACAAAATTTAAGAATAAAAGTTTTTTTTAACTTACAGTTACTTTTTCAGTCCCTTTAGTGTCCTTCAAAACACTTAGATATACTGGGGTTTATGCCTTAGATTTCTTCTACCAGGTTAACACAGTCAAAAGACTATTAGACTTTTTCAGTCACTTTCTGCAGAAAGTACAGTTGTATACACTTACCATAAATGTAGATGTTCGAGTGTATTCACTGTTGCAGTTATCACATTTGGGTTATCTGCCTGCAGGTAGAACTCAGCCGGTCTGAATATCAGAGTCTTCGAATTTCTGCGTCGGATGCTGTCGCTTCTTCCTTGACGTCAGGTCGTCAGGGGTAAAAAACATGCAGCCGATGCCATTACATCAGTTTTTCTTTCCCCAGATGTCAGGTGCCATAGGAAGCAATAATATGGTATGGTATACCCCAGCAAAAATCAAATACACATGATATGCCAAACAAGAAGGAAAGGTAGAGGCAAGAGAAATCAGGGGGCTGCAGGGAGGGTAACCAGGACTGCAACAGTGAATACACTTGAACATCTACATTTATGGTAAGTAAACACAACTGTACTATGTTCTTTGTGTTTCACTGTTGCAGTCATCACATTTGGGTTGATTCCCAAAGCTAAGGAAGGGAGGAGGAAGTTAAAGAGCATTAGGGTCAGCTATTAATCCCTGCAAGACTGCAGAGGCAAATCCAGCTCTGGATTTAGAAAAGATAGGCAAGTGGTAATGCTTGGTGAAGATATGTGCAGAGCTCCAGGTAGCAGCTTCTAGGATGTCCCTGGTAGGGACCTCTCTCAGAAATGCTGCCGAGGTAGATGCAGCCCTGGTGGAATGTGATCTTATCCCCTGTGGAGTAGGTTTTTCAAGGTGCTTGTAGCAGAAATGGATGCAATGGGCTATCCATTTGGAAATGGTTTGCTTTGAAATAGCCTTCCCCTCTGCCTCTGCAGCAAAGCTAACTAGCAGCTGTTCAGATTTTCTGATAGGCTTAATCCTGTCCAAATAGAATCTAAGTAGTCTGTGCACGTCCAGAGAGTGCAGTGTTCGTTCCCCTTTGTTTTGTGGATTAGGGAAAAAAGTAGGCAAATGAATGGACTGATTTAGGGCCACAGAAGAAACCACTTTGGGCATAAAGGAAGGATTAGTCCTGAGAGAAACCCTGTCTGCATGGAAGATAATGAAGAGTTCCACTGCCATGAGGGCCTGTAATTCAGACACTCTTCTAGCTGAAGTAATGGCTAGAAGGAAGGCTGTTTTCCAAGAAAGGAATTTAAACTCTGCTATAGCAGTTGGTTCAAAGGGGGGAAGAGTGAGCTTTTCCAATACAAAGTTAAGGTCCCAGGCTGGAGTGGGAGCTCTCCTGGGGGGGGGGGGGTCTTAAATTTGTGGACCCTCTAAGGAATTGCTTTAGCAAGGGGTAAGAAAAGAGGGGTGGGCTCAGTATTATAATGTGCTGAAATGGCACAGGCATGAATTTTAATTTATGAGAAGAATAGGCCCTTGTGGAGTACTTCTGTTAAGTACTGTAGAATATGAGGTAAGCTGGGCACCGCTGTGCCCATCCCCTGAGCTAGGCTCCAGGAAAAGTATCTTTTCCACTTTTCAGCATAGGATTTTCTAGTACTAGGCCTCCTTGCCTCAAGAATGACATCCAGTACCTGATTACTGAGGGATGCTAGGGGAGAGCTCAAGGAATTAGCCAGGCTACAAGATTCAGGGTTTGAAGGTGAGGGTGCAGAATCTGGCCTGCCTGCTCGGACAGCAGGGAAGGAGTCTGAGACAGGTGCCATGGTTGTTGCAGTGTCATACTGTGCAAGAGGGGGTACCAGTGCTGGCGTGGCCAGTCTGGTGCAATCAGTATTGTCCTTGGCTTGTCCTGTTTGACCTTTAGTAGGACCTTCGAGAGGAGAGGCAGAGGGTGAAAGGCATAAACTGAGAGGCTTTCCCAGGTGAAGGACAGGGCATCCACTTTCCAAGGTTGGCTGTGGGGAGTTCATGTACAGAATTTGTGCAATTGGTAGTTTTGAGGGAAGGCAAACAGGTCTACCTCTGGAGTCCCCCATTTGTTCCTCAAGAGGTTGAATATTTTGGGTTCTAGTTTCCATTCGTGTGGGTCCATGAGATTTCTGCTTAGGTCGTCTGCCAGTGAATTTAGTTTGCCTGGCAGGAACTGAGCTTGCAGGTGTACTTGGTAGCTCAAGGCTGTATTCCACAGAGCCATGGCTAGACTGCAGAGAGGGTACGAGTGGGTTCCCCCCTGCTTGTTTATGTACCACATAACTGTGGTGTTGTCTGACTTTACCAATAGTTGTCCTGGAAGAATACGATCTTTGAAGGCTGTCAGAGCATTCTGTACAGCTATTATTTCTTTTTGATTGATATGCAGGTGCATCTGTCTTGGGTTCCATCTTCCCTGAATGCACTGCCCTGTCATGTGAGCCTCCCATGCATAGTCTGATGAGTCTGTTGTTAGGGTTTGGGTGGCAGGGGGTAGAGTGAAAGGGAGTCCCTTGTTGTGGTAGCAGGCCTCTGCCCACCAAAGGAACTCTGTCTTCATATAAGGAATGATAGAAGTCATTGTTTCCAGGTCCTGAGAATGTTGACAACATAGGCTTTTGAGATACCATTGTAGTTTCCTCATATACAGTCTTGTATATGGAATTAGTAAAATGCAAGAGGCCATGAACCCCAGGGTTTGCCGTATTTTTCTTGGAGATAGCTGGGGTTTTGTGGCCAATAGTTTGAAGTAGGTTGTCAAATAAACTTATTTCGCCGGAGTGAGGAACGCCATCTGGGAAGTTGTGTTCAAGCTTGCCCCCAGGAATACAATCTGTTGGCAGGGTACTAGGTGAGATTTCTTTTCGTTGATGGTGTACCCCAGAGAGGTTAGAAGTTTCTTTACGAATGTCAGGTGTTGTAATAGCAAGTCTTGGCTTTCTGCCTGAATAAGACAATTGTCCAAGTATGGGTAACTTTGAATATTTCTCTGCCTGCAAAGTGGAATGGCTGGAGTTAGGCACTTTGTGAATACCCTGGGTGCAGTACATAAGCCAAGGGGATGTGCAGAGAACTGATAGTGCATGGAGCCTGCCCTGAAGCGTAGGTATTTCCTGCAAGATTCCCTTATTGGGAACGTGCAGGTAAGCTTCCTTTAAGTCTAGGGTTGCCAGTCAGGCATCCTTGGCTAGCATGGGAAGAAGCTGTTGCAGAGTTAGCATTTTGAATTTTGGAACTACCAGAAAGGTGTTGAGAATAGAGAGGTCCAGGATGGAACACCAGGAGTTGTCTTTTCTGGGTACCAGAAAAAGTCTTGAATAAAAACCTTGTCCCCTTTGTTCTGCTGGGACAGGTTGAATAGCCCTGATATTGAGAAGAGAGAGAACCTGCTGTTGGGCCTCTGCCCATTGGTTTTGGGGTAGGTCTGGCCAACCATTTGGGGTTGGTAGTGTGTGGAAGTGGAATCTGTATCCTTTGGAAACTATGTTCAAAACCCATTTGTCCTGGGTAATGAGTTTCAAGTTTTTTGCATGCAGGGCGAGCTTTCCCCCTAAGGCTGCAGGTAGTTCAGCACGGCTGGGAAGGGTTAAGGTTAAGTCATTGTGCCATTTTTCCGTAGGGGGATGGCTTACTACTCCCTGCTTTGGAAGTGGGAGCCCCCCACTGTTTAGGTCTGTGTGTAGCCTGAGACTGTAGCCTAGGTGGTCTGCTGTTCTTGGGTTTGGACTGAGAAGGCCTAGAAGGGACTGGAAAGGACCAGTTCTTTGAAGGCCAATGCCTACTTAATCTGGGAGGCTGCACTTGTAGGAAATTTTTAACAGTTTGCATAGATTTAGCTTTTTCCTCCATCCTTTTGAGGACTGCTTCTGCTTTGTTGCCAAAAAGGCGGTCTTGGTTTAAGGGAGTATCCAGTAAATTTGCTTTTACATGATCTGGCAAGTTTTGTTCCTTAAGACAAGCATGCCTTCTAATTACAGACTCAGTGACAGCAGCCCTACAAGATGCTTCTAAAGAGTCAAAACCACATTGCAAAGTATGTTTACCAACTTGTTCTGCAGAATGCATTAAATCCTGTAATTCTTTGTGTTCAGTACAGTCAGGAATCAACATAATTTTCTGTTTAAGTAGCCCCATAACATGCTGCTGATACTTTAACATATGAAACTGGCAATTTAAAGCCCTAATGGCCAAAGTAGCAGAAGTGTATACCTTCTTACCCCATCTGTCTAAGGCTTTTGAATCTATATTAGAAGGGATAGAATTTTTGGCAGCAGTAGCCTTAATGCCTTTTGGTCCTTAGGAAATGGTCTCTAGATCCGCAGAAAGATTCTTGAAGAGGAACTTGTGAGAGTCAGGTACTCTGTATAGTACCTGTCAGGTTTTCTGGCAGCTGGAAGTAAAGTGCCTGGGGTAAGACTAGATTCCAAGAATGTCCAGAACAGGAGGGATAGCTAAAGGCCTGTGTTGAGGTAGAAGTAAGAATTCCCTATGTCTCTTTTTGGACTCAGAGTAATCCTGGCTTTCCCAGCGGAAATGCTCCCTAAGAGTGTGCAAGGTCTCACTGAAAGAAAAATCCTCTGGAGGGGAAGCAAAGGGAATAGAATCCTCTGCATCAGAATCCTCATAAGTAGATAAGGGCAAATCCTGGTAATCAGAAGGAACAGAAAAGTACAGTTTTGTACCTACCATAAATGTAGATGTTCGAAGATCCACATTGCTGCAGTCCTTACACTTGGGTAGTCCGCTGTCCTCGGTCGGCCCGAATATCAAAGTATTAGGCTGACGTCGGTCAAGGCGCTTAAGACTGACATCAGGACGTCAGGGTACAAATGCGCATGACCGACGTCATATCCTCAGTCTTTTCTTGCCCCAGATGTCAGAAGACCCTAAAAAGAAAGGTCAAAACCAAAAGACAGCAAAAAACAACCAACCACCCTTGCACTAATTATATGTACAATATATACAATATCCACAATATTCACAACCCAAACCACACAACCGCCTCTAACTACAGAGGGAAGGAGGGAGGTAAATTGGACTGCAGCAATGTGGATCTTGAACATCTACATTTATGGTAGGTACAAAACTGTACTATGTTCTTCATCTCACATTGCTGCAGTCCTTACACTTGGGTAGAATCCCAAAGCAGAGGTAAGGGAGGATGGCAAAACTATAAAGCAGTAGGAGCTGCCAAAATGCCCTGTAAAATTGCAGTGGCAAAACCAGCCCTAGATTTAGAGTAAAGTGGAAGGTGGTAATGCTTAGAGAAAGTATGCACTGAACTCCAAGTAGCTGCCTCCAAAATATCTTTAGTTGCCACCCCTTAAAAGCTGTAGAAGTGGCAGTAGCCCTAGTGGAATGAGGCCTAATCCCAGCTGGAATCTCCTTACCATGATGGGAATAACAGAAAGCAATACAAAACCCAATCCACTTAGAAATAGTTTGTTTTGACACAGGCTTGCCCTGAGAACCCAAAGCAAATGAAACAAATAACTGCTGAGACTGCCTGAACCCTTTAGTTCTGCTCAAATAATATCGCAACTGCCTGTGTATATCCAAAGTGTGCAAAATCTTTTCCCCTTTATTTTGGGGGTTTGCATAAAAAGTAGGCAAATGAATGGTTTGGTTTAAAGCCACACTAGAAACCACTTTAGGCATAAAGGAAGGATTAGTACGCAAAGATACCCTATCCTTATGGAAAATTAAGAAAGGCTCAACCGCCATAAGGGCCTGTAATTCAGAAACCCTTCTCGCAGAGGTAATGGCCAACAAAAAAGCAGTCTTCCATGATAAATATTTCAACTCGGCAGTAGCTGCAGGCTCAAAAGGTTGTAGAGTGAGTTTCTCCAACACAAAATTGAGATCCCAAGCAGGAGTAGGAGCTCTACGTGGGGTCTTATATTCTTTGCCCCTCTAAGGAATTGCTTAAACAAAGGATGAGAAAACAATGGTGGGTCACAGTCATAGTGAGCAGAAATTGCTGCAGCATGAACCTTAATAGAAGAGAAGGACAAACCTTTGTCCAGTAACTCCGTAAGATATTGAAGAGCCACACTTAAATTAGGCTTAGAAACATCAAATTCCTTTGCTGTACTCCAAAATAAAAATCTCTTCCATTTATCTGCGTACACTTTCCTTGTACTAGGCCTTCTGGCCTCCAAAATAACATTCAAAACTTGCTGTGGAAGCTGAGACCCTCCAGGGTTTAAAACAGAATATGCCAGGCTGTTAGGTGAAGAGAGTGAAGTTTGATATTGAGTAAATGACTGTTCTCCTGAGACAGCAGGTGTGGAATCAAGGTAAAGGCCATGGAGGCTCCATTCAGACTTCTCAGTAATGGGTACCAGTGCTGTCGAGGCCAATCTGGAGCTATTAAAATCATCTTTGGCTTGTCCTGTCTGACCTTCAGGAGTACCTTTGGGAGGAGAGGCAGAGGTGGAAAGGCATACACATGAAGATTGCTCCAATTGAATGAAAGAGCATCCACTTTCCAAGCTGTGGGATGAAACCTTTTGTGCAAAACTTTGGCAGCTGGTAGTTTAGTGGAGAAGCGAACAGATCTATGTCTGGAGTTCCCCATAACACTGTCAATTTCTGAAATACATGAGGATCCAATTTCCACTCGTGGGGATCCATAATTTGTCTGCTCAACACATCTGCTAAGGAGTTCTGTGCTCCCGGCAGAAACCTTGCCTGAAGATTTAGCTGTAAACTGAGAGCAGTCTCCCACAAAATCATTGCTTGTCTGCATAGAGGATAAGAATGTGTTCCCCCTTGCTTGTTGATGTACCACATGACAGTTGTGTTGTCTGTTAGAACCAACACCTGCCCTGGAAGAAGTAAATCCTTGAAAGCTATTAATGCAAATTGGACTGCTAACATCTCCTTCAAGTTGATATGTAGATGTTGAAGTCTGGCAGGCCACGTGTCTTATACCCACTTTCCATTTAGATGAGCTCCCCAAGCTTTGTCTGAGGCATCTGTCGTTAGAATCTGACTCGCCTCTGGCCGGGTCACAGAGAGTCCCTTGTTTAGGTGACATTCCTGAGCCCACCACAAAAATTCCTTTTGAATGCAAGGTATTATCTGAATGACAGTGTCCATATCTTGGCAGTGCTGTGTCCATACATTTTTGAGATACCATTGTAGCTTCCTCATATGCAGTTTGGCATTGGGAAGCACCAGAATACAAGATGCCATGAACCCCAAGGCTTGAAGGACTGTCCTTGCAGTCAGCCTGGACTGATGAGACAATTGATGGAAGTAAAGAGAAAGATTCTTTTGTTTGTCTGGGGTCAAAGGCCATCTGGGATGCTGTATTCAGTCTCACACCCAGAAAGCACATGTCCTGAGAGGGTACTAGACTGGACTTTATTTCGTTCACAGAATACCCCAGGCATCTTAGCACTGCTATCACATATTGTAAATGATGAAGAAGTTCGTCCCTTCCTTGGGCCAGAATCAGGCAATCGTCCAAATAAGGATAGATCTGTATTCCTCTTAGCCTGAAGAAAGCTATCACTGGAGCCAGAACCTTCGTGAACACTCTGGGTGCAGTAGATAAGCCAAAGGGCAATGCAGAGAACTGATAATGAGAAGTCCCAGCCCGAAAACGCAGATACTTCCTGCAACTTAGCCTGATAGGAACATGAAGGTAAGCCTCCTTGAGATCCAGAGTCACCATCCAGTGATCTTTGCCCAGCAGAGGTAAAAGCTGTTGTAACGTCAACATTTTGAACTTGGGAATGTCCAGATAAGTGTTGAGGATAGATAAATCCAAAATTGGTCTCCACGTGTTCCCCTTCTTTGGTACTAGGAACAGGCAAGAATAAAATCCTAGGCCCACTTCTGGCAGAGGGACCGGTTGTATGGCCCCTATTTGAAGCAACAGAGAAATTTGTTTGTGAGCCTCTAGTCTTTGCTGAGGAGGAACGTCCGGCATGCCTTTGAAAGGAGGCAAGGTATGGAAATAAAACTTGTAACCAATACCCATCTGTCTTGGGTAATCAAACTCCAATTTTCCTTGAAGAGTGCCAACCTTCCTCCCAAAGGTGCTACCAGGCAAGAAGGATCTGGCAGCTGAAAAGGTAGGTCATTGGGCCTGTTTACGAAAGGACTGGCCCCTGCCCTCACCCGAAGATTGTGCAGGTGAACTCCCTGTTCTAGGTCTGAAGGAGCTCTCAGCTCTGCCCCTACCACGTCTAGATCTACCCCTAGACTGTGAATCATAAGAAGGGTACGTCCACCCCTTAGCAGGCCAGTTCCTACTAAACTTCGGAGGCTGAACTTGCAAAAAATCTTTAACAGCCTGCATAGACTTAGCCTTGTCTTCCATTTTCTTCAAGACTGACTCCACAGGTGAACCAAACAACACATCAGACTGTAAAGGAGCATCCAAAATCCTTGTCTTAACATGGTCAGATAAATTTTGATCCCTCAGCCAGGCGTGCCTGCGAAGAACTGACCCAGTGGCAGCCACCCTAGACGAGGCCTGTACAGCATCAAAACCACATTGTAAAGAATGCTTACCCACCTGTTCAGAGACATGTACCAAATCTTGTAATTCTTTACACTCAATGCCTTCCGCCAGAGCATCTACCTTAGACTTCAATTGAGAAAGAAGATAGTTTTGATATTTCAACATGTGAAACTGGCAATTCAAAGCCCTCATAGCTAAGGTGGAAGAAGTATAGACTTTCTTTCCCCATCTATCCAAAGCTCTGGCCTCTTTATCTGGAGGAACCGGATTTTTTTTACAACAGAGGCCTTGACACCCTTAGGTCCCTGACTAACAGTTTCTGGGTCCGCCCTAGGACTCTTATAAAGATATTTATGAGCCTCAGGCACCCTGTAATACCTACCGGTTTAACAGGAGCAGGAGGCAAAGAATCAGGATTAAGTGAAACCTCTGCAAACACATCTTCCACAACATCCAGAACAGGTGGTATAGCCAAAGGCCTATGCTGGGGTAAAAGCAAAAATTCCTAAGCCTTTTCCTGGAATCAGAGAAGTCCTGACCTTCCCACTTAAAATGTTCCCTCATGGAATGAAGAGTCTCTGAAAAGAAAAATCCTCTGGAGGAGAAGCAGAAGGAGTCGAATCATCTGCATCAGAATCAGAATAAGGAGAGTACTCCTGCAAGTCTTCAGCCGAAGACTCTGAAACATCCAAGCCTGCTCAAAACTCCCCAACTCTGGTTCCACCCTAGGCCTCTTATCAGGAGGGGCAAAGAACCTCTAATCAAAGTAATTAAATCTTCTGCCATTTTAAGCATGTGCTTCTTGGGCACAGATCCTGAAGAACTAGGAGTGACACCAACAGAAGCTAAACCTGGCCTGCCTCTGGGAGAAGCCTTGGAAACAGAAGGAGGGGGCCTAACCACCCTAGGAAGGGAGGGAGTACAGTAACCTGAGAAGCCCCTTCAGCCTGACCTGCCTCCTGAGAGGCCACATCCTGCAATATCAAAGTCTCCCCCTGGGACTCCAGAGAAGCCTCCGGGAACCACGGTTCCACTGACGCGGCTAAAGAACCGGCGTCCGGTACCGGCGACTCTTCTTGCCTGGGTTTAGCTGCTTTGTCCTTGCGCTTCTTCGAAGAAGCAGGCGTCGGAGCATCCGACGGCATATTATAATTGCACCGCTTCAAGACCAACCTGGCACAATCTAACCTTCGCTTAATAGTGCGCTTATTGAACCTAGCACAAAAGCGACACCCAACAACGTCGTGCTCAGGCCCCAAACAAGGAATACACAAAGTATGATAATCCCTATGCGGTATCCGCTTCCCACAAGAAATACAGTTATTCACTTTTTCTGACATCCGGTAAACCACTGAGGCAAGAAAAAACTAAAATATTCTACTTAGCCAACTTTGACTCGGTCTGAAACTCCGAATTCGAAAAATTTCAGAACGCCGAACGGCACTTGCAACGCTGCTTCTGCATCGGACCATGCGGCAAAAAAGACTGAGGATATGACGTCGGTCATGCGCATTTGTACCCTGACGTCCTGATGTCAGTCTTAAGCTCCTTGACCGACGTCAGCCTAATACTTTGATATTCGGGCCGACCGAGGACAGCGGACCACCCAAGTGTAAGGACTGCAGCAATGTGAGATGAAGAACATCATCAGATTCCTGATCAGAAGAATCAGAAAGAAAATCAGTTCTGAGTCTCTTAGAAGGGGAAGGCTGGCTTCCCCTAATTAAGGTAATAAGGTCTTCAACCATTCTAAGCATTTGTTTTTTAGGCATATGGGCCTGAGTCTGTGGTTTGGTCATCGGTTTTCTAGGCGTAGTGCGAGTTTTAGGCCTGGAAGAAAACTATGGCGTCGGTTGACTATGAATTTCTGTAGGCCTGGATACACCCTCAGAAGCCGGTGCCTGCACAGCAGCTCTGGACCCATCCAAGGTGGAGACATCCGCAGGTTGCATAGTCGAAGAAGCATCTCGCGGCATACTGGACTCAAAATGGGTCTCAGTAGAGGCCTACGAATCAGAAGTAGCAGGTATCAGGGGCTGCGAAAGTGCCTCACTGAGTGCCGGTGGACTGGCGACTAGCTTAACGAAAGCAGTGTCAGCAGTTTTGGACCTATGCAGTCTGTCTCTGTCTTTATCCTTATTTTTTTTTGGAATATCGGTAGTCGGACGGCTTGATGAAGCCATTTCGGAGTACAGAGAAAGAGTACGAAAATAATTAGCTGCAAAAATAGCCCGACGACGAATAGTTCGGGCATTGAACAAACCACAAAACTGACGAGGGACGTCGTGGTCTGGGCCTAAACAAGAGATGCAGTAAGAATGAAAATCTATGAAGTATTTGCTTTCCACAAGTAAGACAATTGTTAACTTTTACTGACATCGGTTAGAGTATCCAAACGGGGTACTTAGCTTTTTTGAAGACTTCGGGTCTGAAACTCGAAAACGAAAATTTCAGGAGTCGGCCAACCAGCACTTGCGAACTGCTTCTGCTTTGGCACCGCACGGCAAGAAAGACTGATGTAATGGCGTCCGCTGCATGTTTTATACCCCTGACGACCTGACGTCAAGGAAGAAGTGACAGCATCCGACGCAGAAATCCAAAGACTCTGGTATTCAGGCCGGCTGAAGGCTACCTGCAGGCAGATAACCCAAATGTGATGACTGCAACAGTGAAACACGAAGAACATCAACAATTAATGCATCCCAACAACAACTAATGGGACTGATGTTTTACATTTCTCCAATTTATTCACTAACTTCACCTTATTATTAGTCTTCTTCTGGATCAGTTTTGACCTCCCAACACTGATCTCTGTTTCACGACCAATGTACCCCTCATTCTTTTAGTCAGCTCCTAGTCTTTTTTCTGTCACTTAAGAATTTTCCTTAAGAACACTGGGGAAAGGATGAGAAGTAGGGTCACCTTTGACTCGCTGGCTAAGCATTCATATTTCCTCCTTAGCCTGTTTTGCATCAAAAAATGGCCTTGATCCCACAAGAAAAAAATATTCCAAAGATAGCTGAATAATAGCAAACTGAATCTCACACCTGCCTCTTGACATCCCCTGACTGCTGGGATAAACCTGCTTCTCTTCTGCATAGTGTACAGTGAATAATCATTTAACACAAACAATATGGTGCCTCCAGTTTTTAATGTTTTTCCTTTCTGACAGTTTTGTCAGGAGCAGCTCTTTCTGACAGAATGATAGCATCTTAACTAGCATATCTTAGCTGCCTTCTCATGGGCAGATTTAGAACACACAATGTGCACACTCAGTTAACAAATCCTGCTGCACAACCAGTCCCAGCTGCTTATTTGCACTTTCATAAAATTAATGTAATCTATTCCTTCCATTTTGAATGGTACAGCAGGAAATCTTATGTGTTTTCAGTGTACTCTGTCTTCTAACAATTACTGTTTTTTTAAAACATTTCACTTTGAGAAACCTCATGTTCAGTCTTCAATTCATCCTCTGATTTCTATGGTTTTATCAGCTCACAGGAATAGCTAATTAAAGCTTTGTCTATTGTTTCCAAGTAATCTGATATCCAGTAATTTAGAGGCAAAACAAATTATTTCCTTTACTGAAGGAAAACATGAACTACCTTTTCTGCAAGTTTCTTCTAAGCCAGAGCTTTAACTTTTCCTTTTCAACTGGAAAAGTCAAGTAAGATGCAAACCAATTTAGGAATCCCAGCAATATAATTGATAATTTCTTTTAAAGGCTAAATACTGAAGAAGAAATGATGAAGACTGTATGAAGGAGTTGCCCAGTACAAATTGAGGTGAAGACTTAAATGTAACAAGTCTTCATCTTTTACTTCAGAGGAAAGTGGAGAAAATAAAATCTTCAGACATACAACCTGCAAGCCTCGGACCTTAGCTGACATGCAAAGATCAATGACTGAGCTAAGTATACTTGGATGAATGCTGGCTCCCTGGAGGTAGCAATATCAGTCCTTGCTGTCAACTTTCCACACAGAGATGGTCTCGTTTAGTGGTACTTTATTCAAAGAAAGTGGCATGTTTAGATGATGATGATGAAAGTGATGCACAATATCTGAGAAGTTGAAGACAAAGTAGGCTGTTACAGAACAAAAATGTAAAAATGACCTAGGTTTGCTCCCTGAAATACAGGTATCCAAGACAGATGCTTTTAAACTGCTTATTTCAGTGGCACCACTATCTTCAGAGATTCAGAAAGCACTTTCAAGACAGAATGCATAGCTCACTTACTGGGAGCCAGCAAAGTAATGGTGTCTAGAGCTCAGAATTCCCTTGTCAGACTGCCAGTGATAAGGGATTGGTTAAGTTCTTCCCATCAGGAGAGCCTAACCCCTGTCACAGAAAAGTCAGTTAGACTTTTGGTGCTTAGTAGGAAGAATCAAGGAGGAACAGAAGCATATACTGCTTGAAACCAACCAATCTGCAGCCACAAAACACCAACACAATTAACCAAAGCCAACCAACAACACAACAAAGTTGGATACCGCTGAACTATATACAAAATAAGAAGGATGGTGGGTGGGTGTTGCCACTAAGCTTGTGTGAAGTCCAAACATCTACTGTTATGGGTAATTAGGACTTCTGCAACTCCACTATGCTAATCATACACATTGCCTCTGTGGCCTATGGGTAAATTCCAAACCCTTACCCTACCTGGGTGGAGGAAGGATAAGGATCCACGAGCCCCTGTAGAATGGTCCACTCAAAGCCTGCTCTAGAACTTGAGAAAGAGTTCAGTTTGCAGTGCTTTCTACAGGTATGAACAAAGGACCAAGTTGCTGGCTCTAGAGTCCACCCTTTCCAGTATCCCACCAAAGAGGAAAAGACTCTGGGAGAATGTGCCTTAACATTGTCTGTAATAAATTTACTACAGTGGGAGTAATAAAAAAACAACAGTAGAGGAAAAACAGCAAGCAATTGCTTTCCTAGATACAGGCTGAACCTTCTTATCCCAAGATTATGAAATAAACAGCAGTTCAGTATTATTTCTGACAAGGTAATACCTGAGTTGCCTATGCACATCCAGGGCATGCAGAATCATCTCCCCCTTGTTTTTAGATTCTGGAAAGAAAACTGGGAGATGGTGGCTATAATCAGAGTAAATTCAGAAACAATGTTTAACATGACAGAAGGACTAATGTGTAAAACAACTATGTCCTTTTGGAAAATCACATAAGGTTCACCTACCAAGAGAACTTGCAGCTCAGAAACTTCACTTGCAGATGTCACAACAATAAGCATAACAGTTTTCCAAGTGATGAACTTCAATTTAGCCTCAAATGAAGGTTTAAAAGGGGTAAAGTAAATTTTTAAAGAAAAAAGTTGATATCCTAAGGAGCATGAATTTGCTTTCAAGATGGTTTCAAGTACAACACTCCTTTCATAAACTGTTTGACAACAAAAAAGAGAAGTAAGATGGGGGATCCACAGGCAGACAAGCTGAGATGACTGTATGATGCACCTAGACAGACGCATAAGATAAGTCACTGTTGAGTAGCTGTCACAAATATTTCAAAACCAAAGGGGTAGATAACATACCAGCCTCTCTGATATCAGAAACAGTCAGGCAGCATGAGCTGAGCTGAGTAAAAGACAAGTTTGGGTGCTGAGCCCTTCAGAGCTTTCCTGCCAAACAAACAAAAAAGGGGGTGGAGACAGGGAGTAGCTACTGCAGCAGTGATCATTTGAACCTCTACTGTTATGGCAAGTTTAAACAAATGTACTATGTAAATCATAACGATCACTGCTACAGTAGCCTTAGCAATATGGGTAGATTACCCTAGCTTACTACATTTGGGAAGATGGAAGGAGAAGAGTCCAGCAGTCTCTGGAGAATGGTCCTTGCAATGTCTGATCTAGACCTACAGAAGGAATTAAGCCTATAGTATTTGGTAAAAGTATGCCCAGTGGACTAGGTGGCAGCTTCTAGAATCCAACCCTTTTCAAAAAGCCAGATGACGTCAAGGACCTGGTTGACTGGACTTTGACCATGCTTGAAAACATTTTGTTGTGGTGAGTACAAAAACAAACAACCACATGGAAAAAGTCTATAATGACAAAGGCAGTCCCATCTTACATTCACAAGAAAAGATCATATCATCTGAAGATCTGAAATATTTAGTTTTGTCAATGGATACCCAAGGTATGGAGTATCCTTTCTCCTTCATTTTTAAAATCAGTAAAGTAAATGGGGGAATGGACAGTTTGGCTTAAAGTAAACTCAGATACCACTTTAGGCATAAAAGACATACTAATTCTCAAAGAAACCCTATCTTTGTGGAAAATGATATAGGGTTAACCCATCATTAAGAGTTTGCAACTCATATACTTTTCTTACAAAGGTTAGAGCAACCAGTAACACTGTTTTCCATGTTAAGAGCCTTAAGTCAACCAAGATAAGCTGGTTCAAACGGACCAAGTACTAGCTTGTGTACCACAAAATTAAGACCCCAAGAAGAGGTCAAAGGATTTCTTGGAGGCCTCAAGTAAAATTCCTTTTAAAAACAGTCTGACATGATAAAGCTTTGAAAGAGAAAGAGAAAGATCCATGGGCTGATATGCTAAATGGCCTATAAATGAACCTGGATGGATAAGTAAGAAAGGCCATAGGAAAGTAACTCACATGAATATTGTAAAACCAGAGAACAACTAGCCCTGAACAGATATTGTTATACTGCTGACGCCAACTAGAAAACTTTTTCCATTTGCTAATGTATGATTTTATAGTAGTAGGGTCTCTCTCCTCCATTAGTACCTGCTGCATGTCCTCAGTAAATACGTGCCTAAAGAAAAATAAGACTATCATCCAGGCAGTCATTCAGTTGAAGTTAATTGGGGTCGGAATGTACCAAACATCCCCGACCTTGTGTGAGCAAATCCATTCTGTGATGAAGCTTGTGGTAACCCCCCCCCCCCCAAAGTCATTTCCAAAAGAAGGGAGGACCACTGTTGTCTGGACCAGAAAGAAAGTCACTATAAAGATCCAAGATCTTCGGGGACTCCTAAATCTTCAAAAGTATCCTGGACATCAGTGGAAAGGGTGGAAAAACATACAGGAGCATCCTGTCAAAAAAAAAAAAAAACACAGTATCTGTCCTTTAGAACTTCTAGCATGGAGTTCTGGAGCAGAATCTTGCCAGATGATTTAGAGAGAAGGTAAATGGGTCTTACTAGAGGCACCCCCCCACAAACTAATCAGATCTTGGAAGACACCTTAATCTAGTCTGCATACATGAGGGTCTGCTCTGTTGTTGCTAAGCTTGTCTGCAACACAATATTGTTCTGACAGAATAAAGGATGCCTGTAGCTTGAAAATGTGCTGTGAAGCTATATCCCAAGCTAACATTGCTAATTTGCAAAGGGGGTACGACCTGGATTCCCCCCACTTGAAGATGTACCACATGGCTGTGGTACTGTCTGAAAAAACCTGTAGAGGTCCTGGGGACCAAAGATGATTCAAAAAGTTGAGTACCTTGATCAGCGCAAGCATCTCTTTTATATTTATGTGCTTGCATCTGTCCTAGGTGACCCACATATCTTGCTTGTTATTTCTCTCAAAACTGCTCCCCAAACAAAGTCTGAGATATCAGTGATGATTGACTGCTTTGGAAAAGGGAAGGATAATGAGAGACCTAAATTTAGGGATATTTTCTGTCTCTACCAAGTAATTTTTCTATTTTATAAATCCCAGCACTGGGATTTGAAAAAAGAAAATGTATTGATGCTGAGAACAAAGCAATTTCAGATACCACTGTATCTTTCTCATGTAAAGTCTTGCCAGGGTTATCATGATAATCACAGATGTCAAGAAATGCAAAACCCTGAGATATTCCCTCACGGTGGATGAAGTATTAGTGGAAAACCTTAGAAATAGATCTAGATATAGATCTATCTTTTCATGTGGACGAAAAGCAATTTGAACTGAGGTGTCCAGCTGACATCCCAGGAACAATCGATGGGTTGCCAACTGGCTTACTATAACAGAACCCACACTGCAAAAGTAGCCGACTTCAAATCCAGCTCCAGACAAGTGACAAGTGGAGTACCTCAGAGTTCAGTCCTGGGACTGCTCTTGTTTGGCATCTACTTCTCTGAAGTACAGGCCAACACTAGGAGACTCTGGCTAACAAAGTTCGCAGATGACTGCAAACTGAGAGCCATTACTGAATCAACAAATGATCTGGATATTCTACAAAAGGGCCTTACAGAAACAGATGTTTGGTGCCAGAGCCATGGGCTCAAGCTCAGTGCCAAGAAATGTATAGTTATCCCCTTTGGGAAAAAACATGTACCCATGAATTACCACATAGGTGGTAATACACTAAACACCGAAAGTGTGATAAGAGACTTAGGGACACAGGTGGACAGTGGTCTCACCTTCGATAACCACATCGCCACAACAGTCAGGAAACCCTTTTATGTGGCACACCTCATCACTAAGGGCTTTTCATCCAGAAAAAAGGAGGTCATTGTCCCACTGTACTCATTAGACCCATTATAGAATACAACGCCCCGTTTGGTATGTACCTCACAAGACATCTGCAACAACTGGAAAGGCCGCAGAAATACCTTACTAAAAGAATCACAGGCCTAAAGCAGATGCCCTATGCTAAGCGTCTAAAAAAACTCCACCTATACTCTGTCACATATCATCTACTCAGAGGCGATCTCTGCTTAACATACAAGGCCATGTCAAACCCAGAGCTGTTGGACATGCTACACTTAAAGAAATCCCAATCCCTCAGAGAGACGCGCTCCAGGGATCTAACCCTTGTCATCACAATGAACAAAACATGCTGGAGGGATAGGTTCTTGACCCAGAGACTCCCCAGACTCTGGAATAGACTGCTCATACATGTCAAGCAGAGCGGCTCTTTGGCCCTCTTCAAAAGGAACCTTGATGATTGGATGGGAGATAGGAAATTCACCCCGGGGATCATGTCAGTCGGCCTGCTAGACAGGGGTCCAGAGAAGTAAATACTGTGGGAAGAAATAGCTAGGGAATTGTTATGGCTAGGCTTGTACAGGCCCTAGGGCCGATAGCCTAGTACCAACCTATGAACACAATCCTGCATGAAGGCAGTCAAAAAGGGCTTTTGGATGGAATCCCAAGTGAGAGAAACTAGACACTTAAAAAAAAACAGACTCTGCAAACACAAGAAGTCATCGAAATATGGAAAAAAGAAAATTGATACCCTGTAGCCTGCAACAATCAATAAATTAATTTAGCCATTTAGTGAACACTCTTGGTACACTGGGTAAAGCAGAGAATTGATAAAATGATCCAGACACACAAACCTTAAGAAATGTCTGAAGTCTGGGTGAAAAAGAATGAAATGATAAGCATCTTTTAGATGTAGGTTACCAGGAAAGTTTAATGAGGAAGAAGAGGTAACAGGTTGTGAAGTTGCATCATTTTGAAGTTAGGCACTTTCACAAACAGGATAAAGAGGAGTTAAATGGGTCTACAAGAGGAACTCCCCATAGATGAATCAAATCTTGAAAGATCCAGAACTGGCCTCCAAGCATCTTCTTTCTTTGGCATTAAAAACATCCTTGAACAAACCTTGAATAAAAACCTTTCTCAACTTGGGCAGGAGGAATTGGTTCCATGACTCCCAGTAACAGCATGCAATGAAGAACAGGTGGAAATATGAGAGTCCAGTCTGGTAGATGAGGAAGAACATCCTGGCAAGAGGGAATATCCTCTCACTACTTTCTGTAACCTGGATGAATGATCTTCAGAACCCATTTGTCTGAAACTATCTGTTGCCAAAGACACAGCACAATCCTTTTTAAGATGGAAAGTACTCACTTGTCTATGGTAAGTGCTTCCCAATCTGAAATAGTCAGAGTAAACCTTTTGACAGGGGTAGGATAGGACTGAGTTGGAGTGGAAGAGGGTTGGAAAGAGTCACAGTGCCTTACTGTGGAAGGGAGGCCCTTCAGAGCTACGATCCCTTTCTATTTTTTTCTAAAAATCTTTTTCTGGGTGCCTTCTTGGGCTTCTGTGAAGGTCTGTGTTCCCTTCTAACACAGGAAGTAGGCTTGGCTGGGTAATCTCCTGTGGTCCAAACAAAAGATATTTGTTAAGGGGAAAATCAAAAAGTTTAGCCTAGAAATCTTCTGTCGTGATCTGCTTGCATAAACAGGTGTACTTGTGGATGCCTGCACCAGTTGGAGCTCTTCTAGATGAGGCTTCAGCAGCATCACAGCTCCATTTCATACCATGTTTGGCCTGATACACCACAAAATCTGTTTAAACTGTACCTTGCATGTTCATCACTGCCCTGTTTAGGATAAAAGGTATTTGGTCATCTGGGGTCTGGTAATTTGTTGCTCTGAAGGCCAGAGTAGAAGAAATGCAAATCTTTTTTCCCACCTATCCATAGCCCTGCTTTCCATGTCTGAATACATAGCAACGGCATTAGGTAGTAACTTAGAAGGTTTGTCAGAGGATAGGGAAACAGTTGAAGGGTCAGTCACAGGATTCTTAAAAATGAACGTAAAGTCCTCTGGGACCTTGTAGACTCTGTCTTGCCATTTGGGAGCAGAGAGCTGCAAGTCAGGAGATTCAAAAGGATCCAAAACGGCCTCCAATACTGGAGTGACTGGGAAAAGGCTGGAATGCCCACTTCTAAAAGGTTGCAGTATATTTTTTGGACATCAAAAATGTGCCTAGACATCCACTCAGATTGCTTCATCATATTTAAAATGGTCTCCCAGATGGATGCCTTTTTTACAGGGGAGTCAGAAGAAATGGAACCCTTATCATCTGAAGGAACCTGGTCAAGAAAGTGAATCTGAGAGCAGTAGGCTAGTGAATGGTCAGAGTGTCAGGCCGCCTCCTGTTCAGTGGAAGAAGATTCTGCAGTAACCTTCTGTTGAGTGAGAGGAGGAGCTGTAAATGAAGGTTTATAGGTCATAATGGCCTTGAACAAGCTCTGAGAGAAGTCTACCCATTCCTTCTCCCTAGTAGGAGGAGGTGAGAAACGTGCTTGGTTTTCTGTCATTTCCTTTCTTTGGAGAGATGTCCCCTTAAGCCAACTGCAGAGTTTTAGACATCTGATGTACTTCAGTTTGCTGGGAATCTCATCCCTAACTCAAATTTGCAGGACTCCTTCTAGTCCCTCAGAAATAATGATTTGCGGTCCCCCTTTTCAGTTGCAGTAACAGCCTCTAAGGATGTGTGATCCTTTGATGCCATACTGGCCTTTGGCTGGGTCAAGATAGAGGGCAGCTGAAGTACAGTCAGATATACTGTGGGTTCACTAACCTCTGTGGGTATGTTGGAATCAGACTGGGCAGAGTGAATGTTGGGTCTAGGCCTCTTTAGAATTTTTTTTATGAACTGGAGGTATGTCTGGTGTGGCAGGGTATGCAATATTGGAATTGGCCAGATGCTTCAATTGTTGGGGCTCCAAGAAGGTGTTCAATGAAGATAAAATGGGAACACAAAGTCTTGCTCCTAAAATACTGGCAAATGAAACAAGCGTTATAATCATGCCCTGCACCTTGGCGGAAACAACACTGGGAATGTGACAGCAGAAAAGCACAGTAGTATGCATACAGAAACTGGAAGACCACACTAAAAGATGTAATGTGCAGCAAATCAGTATGCTAATGATATCCAATTAGGAGTTATGACTCAGAATAACTAACTAAAGCCTCACAAAAGGTAAGTTAATAATTATTTTTTCAAGCAACAAAGGAAAACATTAACATAAGAAAAAGACATGCAGCTACAACTGACATGGTTAGCAAATACAATGAGAAAACGAGAAAAAAAACTTTGCAAATAATGTTTAAAAAACAGTTGGTATTCAACTAGAAGATTGAAAGCAATTCTACTTTTACACACACACGCACACTGCCATATTTAATAAATCATACAGCAAGTAATATTCTTTTCCAGCTCTCTCTAAAGAAGAAAACATTGTAGGAAAAACAGCTGCATTGTCCAAGGCCAAGAATACAGCTTCCATGGGACTTGATAATATCCCTAGCTGTGTTCTACATGAACTACGAAACAAACTGGCACCACATCTGTATGCCCTGTTTAGTCACAGCCTCACCTCAGGCTTTGTCCCTACCAAACTGTGCACTGCTACAGTCATCCTTCTCCATAAAGGGAGAGCAACTACAGACCCTGGGAATTATCGCCCCATTAACCTGATGATTCTGATATGTAAAGCTATAGAGTGCATCATCATGGACCTGATTAACAAAGATATAGGAAATCTCCAAACTCTAGGCCCCACGTAATTTGGCTTTGTGAAAGGGAGATCATACCTGCTCAACCTGGTTGACTTCTTTGAGTCAGTCACCAGGGCTGTGGATGAAGATAAGGCAGTGCATACAGCCTACCTCGATCTGGCCAAGGCCTTTAATCCCATTCCTCACTCGGGAATTATTGATAAACTCACCAAACTAGGCATCAACCCATATATCACTAGGTGGGTTGGAAATTGGCTCACAGATAGAACACACAGCGTGAAAGTAGCGGACTCCAAGTCAGACTGCCGACCAGTCACGTGTGGACTACCATAGGGATCGATCCTGGGTCCTCTCCTGTTTGGCATCTACTTCTCAGAAGTCCAGGCCAACACAAACAGACTCTGGCTGACCAAGTTCGCAGATGACTGCAAGCTGGGAGCCATTTTTAACTCCCAAGTGATGCAGACATCCTACAGAAAGGCCTCAATGAGACCAATGACTGGTGTCGAAACCAAGGCCTTAAGCTTAATGCCAAAAAATGCGTCATCATCGCTTATGGTAAAAACTCAATTCCCACTAATTACCACATCGATGGGAGCCCACTGAACACTGAAGGTGTTATAAGAGATCTGGGGACGCAGGTTGACAGCAACCTCTCCTTCGACCACCATATTGCCACTGTGGTCAGAAAGTCCTTCTATGTGGCACATCTCATTACGAAGGGTTTTGCATCCAGGAAGAAAGAGGTCATTGTCTCTCTCTATTCTTCCCTCATTAGACCAATCACCGAGTATAATGCCCCATTTGGCATGTACCTCACTAGACACCTATAACAGCTGGACAGGCCACAGAAGTACCTCACGAGGAGGATCCTAGGCATTAAACACATGTCTTACATGGACAGACTTAAAAGACTCCAGCTATTATCTATCTCATATCACCTACTTAGAGGGCATCTCTGCTTGACTTACAAAGCCATGTCTGACCCAGCTCTGTTAGAAATGCTACATCTAAAGAAATCCCAATCCCTCCACACCACACGCTCCAGAGACCTCAACCTCATTACCACAATCAACAGAACATGCTGGAGGGGACAGGTTCCACACCCAGAGACTGCCCATGCTCTGGAATAGACTTACCATACATGTCAAGATCATCACCTCGCTGTCCCTCTTCAAGAGGAATCTTGATGAGTGGATGGGTAATAGAAAGTTCACCCTGGGGATCACTCCAGTGGCTCTACTTGATAGAGGTAGTGGGAACTAATGTCAGGTGTGATGATGCCAGGGCACTTCTATGGGCTAGGCTTGTAAAGGCTCCAGGACCATTAGCCTAGTACACACCTATGAATCTATGAACCTAATAGAATTTTTATATACTAGCTTACAAGTAACATGTACTTTATCAAAACTGCTTTGAATACCAGCATGCAGTTATTGCAAATGACATTTTGGGTCTATATCAGAAGCTCGAAAGCTTAAAAGAGTGAAAGCTCTTTTATCGAGGTGTAAACATTGAAACCACTAAATAGCAAAGACACGGAACAGAGATTTTTTTTTCCCCAGGGAAAAAAATCACTGGGCTGTTTTCGGGACTTTGCCATTTCCTCCACTGTGGTGCGATCTCGGAGTTGGTATATTTAAGTAGGGGGGTGTGGGTGGCAAAGCCTGCCACTTTATTTTATGTTTGCATATGTGTTTTTTTTTTTTTGCAGAGCAGCGATTTTTTTTTTGTTGGGAAAAAAAAAATCATTGCTCCGTGTCTTCGCTATTTAGTGGTTTAGATGTTTACAGCTCGATAAAAGAGCGTTCGCACTTTTAAGCTTTAGAACTTATAAATACAGACACCCTGACATTTTCACTCCATCATTTTTTTCCTGTTCCATATATTTATTCTGCAGTCTATTCCTTATATTGTTTTTAGCGAAGAACTTTGAACCCTCTTTCATAAGGTACAGTCATAAAGCAGTGTTGGAAATTCTACTTGAAAACATTAACACATGCTAAACAAAGCAATGAATGCATACCTCTGTTTTCACACACAGCTGCTCAGCAGGAACTATTTTGGTTCTGCCCAGAGTTTCATATTTGCTATCTTTGCAGGGTACTTTTCAGTTCATTTTTAGTAGTAGATAGTTAACAGCAAATTTTCAATAGGCTAATGCTCAGACATGCTCTGTAACCCTTTATTAAATTTTAGAAATTAACAAGGCTGACCTATGATGATACACATCCTTAAAACTGAATCCAGAGTAGCCAAAGCTCCAGGTTTCTTGTTCTAAAAACAAGAATGTGTGTGTAAGGATTTTCAATTCACAGTTTAAGTACAGCAGCTAGATAAAGCAGTATGAACTACAGTCTTACACATTCTATCCCCCTTACATAAAAAAGAATTTTGTCAGAAGTGCAACTTATTGAAGCACATTCTGAATACCAGTACAACTGAGCAACATTCATCTGGCAACACTGTCTGGTGCACTGCAGGCCAAAATCTAAGAATGGAAAGACAGGCAACGCAGGAGATAAATCTGTAAGTGTCTTGTGTTGTCTGTTCACTCAGAACAGTGTACACAGTGTACACGTAATGTAGTCATTATTGAATCCCAGCCACAATTTTCTTTGCAGAGTTACAGGATGGTCTCAAATAAAACACTATCTTATTTTTAGTTTATGAAAAAAAAAATACTGGTTCAAACCTTGATTTCATGAAGGTCACTAGGATTATGCACACGTCTGAAATAGGCAGGGGTTACTGTGCATGGTTTCATCCACGGTGGCTGACCAAGGTTGGGATCTTCTGTGAAAATGTCTTGAAAAATTTCTTTTGTCAGATCAAACACAGCCTTCAAAAAGAAAAACAAGTTCATACAAAAAGGTAAGTAGTACACAACATTTTAATTACAACGCATTGTTGAAAATGAATTAAACATCAACATAAGAAGACATTTTTCTGTACATTTAATACTTGATTGTAATGCCTCTTTATAAGCACAGACTGTCATAAAACTACTTCTCTGCTTAGCTATTCACATTGTCTACCCGGCTCCTAGCATTACAAATGGGTCACAGAACCTTGCCAACCTTGAAGGCTGCTGGGATTTGAGAAAAGCAGGATGTCCAGATCCAGTACTGCATGAGAATATTAGGCTTCTGGGTACTCAGTTTTTAACCTGGCTGGCTCTTGGCTAACCAAATTCCCTTACCAAATATAAGTCCCTATCATTACAATCAAAGATTTAACTACAAGACACCAAAATTAAATTATTTCATACGATACGTACTTCATCTGTCAAGAATCAATGCAACTGGTAAGCCGAGGACTGAAAGAGTAGAGTAACTGGCATAGTCTGTCACTGAACATGTATATAAACAAAAGCTTCTTGGCAATGGTGAGCCTTATGAAAATATTTCCTACACTACCATGAATGCGGATTTTTTTTTTAATGTTTTGATTACTGTCTACATTGCAATTTTTATGTTGTTTTGTGATCACCATTATCAGTGTCAATCACAAATTTAAAGAAGACTTCCACACATTGTGCTTCTCATCCCACTAATGAATATCAAGGAATTTCTTCATATCTAATTCCATGAGGCACTGATTATTCCACAAACAATTAGCACTTTGCACATCTAATCATCTTAACATTTTTATTTATTTATTTGCATGGGGGGGTATTAAATGGATCATAATGGTTATAGTTCTTCATGATGTCCTTGCTACCTTCAATCGTTCTTTTAAATATGCATGTTCACTCTCCCTAAAGGAATGCATTCTGCAGACCTGCAACTTTTAGGTTACATATAGCCCTATTTATTCAATCACTGTTTCTTCTTTAATAACAAATGGTTCCTCCTACTCACACTTTCCTCCAATGGTTTGATACAGGCTATGCTCACCTTCTTCTCTTAGCTGCAGATAAAACTTTCCTCCTAGGATACAATGTGCAACAAATACATGTAAATTTCTTAATCATCCCCACAGACATTAACTATTGTGATCACAGCTGAAATGTAACTGGGTAACTCAAAAAAGGAATGAAGAGCAGACAGAGATTTTTCAAATTAATAATTCAGTAGCAATGGAGAAGAGCAGCCACAAATGCTGTAAAGATTCGAAACTTCAGTTTCAAAAAAGGTCAAACCAGTCTCACTTAGACATGCACTTAGTATTTTTTTTCTTTTTTTTTTGCTTAATACAGTGTGGCTATGAAGTGGATGCTTGAGAGCAGAGGAAAGGTTTCTGAACAACAGTACTGATGTTCAGTGGCTCAGTATGCCCCTGAAACATTAGCATTGGATAGAATGACTGAGCACCCTACAAAAAGGACCACTGGACTAGTATTATTCTGTGAAGAAGTCCACAAGAACTGATTCAACAGGCTATATCAAGGGGCAGAGAATGAAAAAGTACAGTTGTGTACACTTACCATATATGTAGATGTTTGAGTGTATTCACTGGTGGAGTAGCCATCAGTCGGGCTGATTATCAAAGTCTAGGGTCCTGCTTCGGTTGTTGTCTCATCTTCCATGACGTCAGGTAGTCAGGGGTATAAAGCATGCCATTACATCAGTTTTTCTTGCCCCAGATGTCAGGCGCCCCCATCATGGGAAGCAATTATATACAAGGTTACACCCCCAACAAAAAAGCAAATACACCAAAAAGCTTTAAGCATAGTAAACAAGAATAGAGGTATAGTCAATAGAAGTCAAGGGGCTGGAGGGAGGGTAACCAGGAATACATTCGAACATCTACATTTATGGTAAGTGTATACAACCGTACTATGTTCTTCGTGTTTCACTGTTGCAGTCATCACATTTGGGTAGATTCCCAAAGCTAAGGATGGGAGGAGGTAATTAAATAGCATTAGGACCAGCTATAAGGCCCTGCAAGACTGCAGTGGCAAAGCCAGCTCTGGATTTAGAAAAAATTGGGAAGTTGTAATGCTTGGTGAAGATATGCACAGAACTCCAGGTAGCAGTTTCTAGGATGTCCCTGGTAGGGACACCTCTGAGAAAGGCTGTAGAGGTAGACGCAGCCCTGGTTGAATGTGGTCTTATCCCCTGGGGGTAGGTTTTCCATGGTGCTTATAGCAGAAATGAATGCAATGGCCTATCCACTTAGAAATGGTTTGCTTTGAAATGGCCTTCCGCTCTGCCCTGCAGCAAGTGCAACCAGCAGCTGTTCAGATTTTCTTAGAGGCTTAGTCATGTCCAAGTAAAATCTAAGTTGTCTGTGCACGTCCAAGGAGTGCAGTATTTGTTCCCCTTTGTTCTGTGGATTAGAAAAGAAGGTTGGCAAATGAATGGACTGATTAAGGGCCACACTGGATACCCCCTTGGGCATGAAGGAGGGATTGGTCCTGAGGGACACCGTGTAAGCATTAAAGATGATGAAAGGATCCACTGCCATGAGGACCTGTAATTCAGACACCCTTCTTGCTGAAGTGATGGCTAGAAGGAAGGCTGTTTTCCAAGAAAGGAATTTCAACTCTGCATTTGCAGCTGGCTCAGAGGGAGGTAGAGTGAGCTTTTCCAATACAAAGTTAAGGTCCCAGGATGGAGTAGGGGCTCTCCTGGGTGATCTTAAGTTTTTGGTCCCTCTGAGGAATTGCTTCAGCAGTGGATGAGAGAAGAGGGGTGGTTCTGTCTTGTAATGAGTTGAAATGGCCGAGGCATGAATTCTGATGAAGGAAAAGTAAAGGCCCTTGTGAAGCATCTCAGTTAAGTATTGAAGAATATGGGGTAAATTGGGTGCTGTTGTGCCCATACAGAAAAAATCAGGACCAGCAAACAAGGCACCTAATAGTAAATACTTTAATAAAAGTATATAGGTTCTTATAACAGACTGGTTCCGGCTGATTTAGTACAGAGCCTTCATCAGTGTAAAAGATACATGCAGACAAGAACCATTTTATATATAATTGAATAGAACATGTGATTAATTACAAATGTTCATTTAGACCTGGCTTAAAGAGACCACCAAGCTTAATGATCCATTTTTTCTCCATGGAATTTAATAAATCATGCCAACCTAATTTATTGTTTCTGGGTCTGTTTATTTTATCTATAATAGTGAAACTAAAACAAGCATTACTGAATGTTTGTAAAGAGCATTGTTTTCTCTTTTGTTTTTTATATCACTAAGATGTTCAGATATTCTGAAATTTAAGGGTCTAGACGTTTGACCAACATAAAATGCAGGACAATTGCACTTGGCCAGATGAATTACCCAGTCCGAAGAACAATTAGCAAAAAATGTTATATCATATACTGCAGAAGTGTTCTGACTACTAAAGTTTTTAGTTTTGAGCAGCTTAGCACAATGTGTGCAATGTCCACATGAAAAACAGCCTATTAAAGGTTCACCTGATAATGTAGTTTGTGTGATATGAGTACTTCTGGCTTCGGAATATTTGAAATGGTTGAAGAAACCAGATAAATTTCTGCCTTTATGAAAAGAGAATAAACATCTATCACCTATTACTTCACTAAGTTTTGGGTTGCATGTTAATAAGTTCCAATTTTGCTGGACAGTATTGATTAATACATTGGTGATGCGTCCATAGGTGGTTATGTGTCTAGGTGGATTGGAATTAGATTGAGTATTATTTTTGTAACGGAGGAGATCATCCCTTTTCATATTGTCCACTGTATGTTTAGTGTGTAGTAATTGACCCGGTCATGAAATCTAAGAACTAGATCATCCCTAAATCGTGTATAGGTGTGTTTGTCGGAACAAATGCTCTTGATGTGCATGAACTGGGATTTAGGGATGTTTTTGTAAATATGGGGAGGCTGAAAGCTGGAGGCATGGAGGAGTGAATTATTCTCAGGGAATTTGCAATGAATTTCTGTAGTCAACGTATGGTCGGATGAGCGGCAAACCAAAACATCCAAAAAAATCATTTTGTTTTTATCATAGTTGACAGAGAATTCGATTCCCCATTTATTTTCATTCAAATATGTGGTAAATTCCAAAAGATATGTAGAATCCGCCCTCCATACCAACCAGCAATCATCTAGATATCTACGCCAGATGTCCATTTCTTCAATATAGATATTATGTGAAGTATCATAAATGACATGTTCTTCAAAATATGCCATGAACAAATCTGCGTATATAGGGGTGAAGGAGGCCCCCATTGCTGTCCCCTTGGTTTGCAAATAACAATTGCCTTTAAAAAAGAACACATTTTTGGTCAATACATGTTCAGTCAAAAACAACAAAAGTGTGTTAAAGCCGGGTTTATATAATTCGGTCTTACTGAGCCAATATTCTAAAGCCTCCAATCCAGCCCAGTGGAGAATGTTGGTATATAGTGATGTAACATCCACAGTACAAAGTAACAAATCTGGTTCAAATTGTGTATCAGAAATTATTTGGAGAAATTCCGTGGTGTCTCTAATCCTTGCTCTGACACATTTTAAAAGCGGCTATAAGTATTTGGTTAAGAAGAGAGATAAAGGTTCAGTTAATGAATTCCTACCAGAAACAAAAGGTCTACCGGGGGATTCTGGAGGTTTTTATGCATTTTGGGTAGGAAATATATGTATTGTGGGCAAGGGTTAGATATAGTGAGTTGGGACTGGATGTTTTTTGTAATGATTCCTTCTTCAACAGCTAATGTAAGAAAAGAATCAATCTGTTCTTTGAAAACAGGTGTTGGATCAATAGTTAACTGGGTGTAGTATCGAACGTTAGACAGTTGTCTGAAGGCTTCGTTGTCATATTGAGACAAATCCTGAACTACTATCGAACCCCCTTTGTCAGCAGCAATGATAACCAACTCATGATTATTCGCAAGTTTAGTAATATTATCCATGCATGTTTTGGATACATTGTTGGGTAAGGGGGTTAATGACCTGTATTGGAAATGAAGATCTTTGATGATTGCATGTTGAAACATGGAAACATGTTGATTCATGGGAGGCATGAAAGACGATTTGTGATATTTAAATTCATCAGAGATCTTTGATAACTGTTGTTCCTGAAAAAATAATTTAAGGTTTAGAATCCTGCAAAATGCAATGATGTCATTAACAAAACTTTCTTCTGAAACAAAGAAACCAGGAATAAATGATAACCCTTTATTAAGAATTTCAATTTCAGAGGATGTGAGGACATGAGATGAAATGTTTGTTATATTCACATTGGTTCTTTGATCACAAACATCTGAAGTAGACTTTCCATATTGTCTACAGCTTTTGTTTTCTGCCCCCCCTCCTCCTATGTGTAAACCCGAGGTGGTGAGGGAATTCCTTCTTTTCAATGCTGGCGAGCCTGTGGCACCTGCAGAATCATCATACCTCTACTTGGAAAACGCCTTCGACACAATCCCACACTCAGGCATTACCGATAAACTTGGCAAACTGAATGTAAACCCCTTTGTTGTTAAGATGGGTTGCCAACAGGCTCACAAACTGGTCACACACTATTAAAGTGGGTGATTTCACATCAACCAGCAAACCTGTCATCAGCGGGGTGCCACAAGGGTCAGTGCTGGGCCCTTTACTGTTTGTTATATACTTCTCAGAAGTTCAGGTAAAAACTAAGGGGCTGTGGCTGACCAAGTTTGCAGACAACTGCAAACTGGGTGCAATTACTGAATTCCCAAATGATGTCAGTATACTTCAGGAGGGTCTTACACAAACCAATTGCTGTCTTAGTTATGGTCTCAAACTTTGGTAAAAACAGTGACCTTTCACACTATTAAATTAACAATACCCTATGTACCTATGAAGTGGTAAGAGATCTGGGATCACAAATAAACTGTGACCTTAGCTTTGATCACCATGTGTCTACTGTAGTAAGGAAGGCTTTCCATGTATCACTTGATTAGCAAAGGAGATTATAACCCCTCTATACTCGTCACTAATAAGGCCCATAATTGAGTATAACACCCCTTCCAGCATGTACTGTACAAAGCACCTGCAGCAACTGGACAGACCTCAGAGGTTTCTAACAAAGATCATCAAGGGACTCCAACACATTCCTTACACAGATCAACTAAAGTCCCTATCACTATACTAAATATCATATAGACGTCTTAGGGGAGACTTTTGCATGGCTTATAGAGCAATGTCTGACCCAAACCTAATGAATTTGCTGCACATCTGTAAATCAAACGGGACTAGAACTACCCATTCCAGGGACCTAAATATGGTCTGTGAATTGAACAGAACATGCTAGAGGGACAGATTTGTCTCCCTGTGACTGCCACGTCTTTGGAATAGGCTGCCAATTCATGTGAAGCAGAGCAGCTTTATGACACTGTTCAAAGGGAACCTGGACGAGTGGATGGGACACCATAAATTCTTAGCGGGGATAGCGCCCACATCCCTCCTGGACATGGGTAGTCATTACTAAATACAATCCTGACTACTGACTAGAGTATCTATGGTTTTACATTGGGATGAAATGGCTAGGCTTGAAATGATCTCAAGGTCAGTACACTAGTAACCACCTATGATCCTATGTGAAATGTAATTATGCCAACTTCATGACATCTAAATGGGTCTAACTACAGGCCCTAAAGTAGTTCTCATTTTCAGATGTTACTGTTACATACAATTCAAGACTTATGCCAGAAAAAGAGAAGAATTAAGGAAATAGCCATCCAAATGTATGTATACCTTCAAGACAATTACAAAAAGTGCCTTTTTGAGCAAACAGCTATAACAGCTATAAATGTGTATTTTCCTAGAGAGAGAGTCTGATACCAGAAAAAAATATATATATATAAATCTGCTTGCCTGTCAGGTGACTAAGGAATGCAAACCTCAACTATGTACATCAACAAGTGAGTATAAAACCAAAACGGTTGCTGCTTTAAGTTAATCTGTAAAGGAGTTAAACACATCATTCAAACTGCTTAGAGTATACTCAACGTTCTAGCAGACTGCTAATAAACATTCTGCAGGACTCTAACAAGTTAAGCTTTTTTTAATTCCAAAATGTTTCAAAAGAATGTGATGTTTTAGGTTTTATGTATTTTTTACCATAAAATTTTATTTGATATTTTCCAATATACCAAAAGAAAAACAGACAAATTAAGAAAGATGAGAAAATAAACTTAAAACAATGGCAAATTAACTATTTACAAATATGTAGAAATTAGAAATGAGGCATTTAGCAAATCCATTCCATATAACTCTATCAGAAGTAAATTTCACATTTTCAGGAGATGGGATACAAAAAAATTGGAATGAAAGTAACAGGTCTTATGTCTGCAACTCCGTAACAGCTGGAAAATAAGTATTAGGTAAAAAGAGGGGGGAAAGGAGATGAGATGCACCAATATTTATTTGTTTGCTTACAGGAAATACAATACTTAAAGAAGCTGATTTAGAATTTTCCCCAACATTCCAGCAAGACAGGTTTCTCTTTTGGGGAACACAGTATAATTTTACAGCCCTCAATGTAAAGTGTCACTTCCCTAAATTATCTCAGCTTAGCGGTTTAAGAACCAACCATTTTTAATATAAAATTTTATAAGCATGAACATAGGCATTAACAGACTAAGATCTTGGTCACAGAGATTTTTGAGCGGGACAGCAATGATGGCAAATTACCAAGAGATGCAGTTTTCTTTAAATACAAGATTTTTTTACAATATACCATAAATTGCCAGTAATTTTACATGAAGTTCTGCATGCAGTATATGGGGAATACGGGAAATAAACAGATTTTTTGACAGGATTAAGGGAGGCATTAAAATAAGTTGAATTCAATATAATGTTCAAGTGCAATGAATTTCATATTAATTTGGAAAGTTTGTCTGTCTATGTCTTCTGCGTATAGAGAAGAGGTTTACTCAATAAAGGAGAATAATATGCTTTTTGCATAGTAAGTTGAGTATTAGTTTGCATGTTTCTGAGATAGGATTTTCTAGTTTTAAGGTTGAACCCATGTTTTTTATGAAGGTTATTCTGTCTATATCCTGTTTGTCCAGATTAAACTTTAAATGAATAAGGTGCCAGATGCGTTTAAGGAAGGGTAATTATCCTTTGGATAGATTCACTGATGGCTGCAATTTTTTAATAACATCATACAATAGCTTGTTTTCAATATGAAAAGATTAAAAGTCTATCATTTTACTGTTTAGTTTGATGTTTGGATTTAAATGTAATGGCTGACAGAGATGGGAAGTTTCACTTACATTTAATAAATCCATTCATTTGTGAAATGAGTGAATTACTTTAAAGGTTTTATGATCTTTAGATGTAAGAAAATGTATAGCAAGGGGATTACAACAGTGTTTTTAAACAGTTAACCCAGATAATGATCCATGCAGGATGTCACTGATTGGTTGGACTAGTACTTTCAATTATTATTATTAGTCTGTTAGACTTTATAATTAAATACTATGTGTGAAAGTTGGGGAGACGGGGTCTTCCCAGTGCACTAGAAGTCTCAATTTACTGCATAAGATTCAAATAGATTCAGTTGCCCAAAGAAATTTACAGAAAGAGGTGGTCATATGAAATAGGAATTTTGTAAAATATTCATTTTTATTAAGGAGTCTTTGGAAAGAAGGGTAAAGTTAAATTTAGCCCATCAGTTCAGGTGATTTTGGATATTAACCCTTAATTTTCAAATATTAGTTTGGGTAAAAGGCATGTGGTTATGGTATACAACCAAACCTAAATAAGTCATAGGATAGTTTACTTCTAAACCTGTTAGCTCAGCTTCATCACTGTAGTTAAAATTCTGAGTTAAAGTAAAAAATGAAGCTTTATGAAGGTTAGATTTGTAAATGAAGAAATTTGATAAGATGTTTATAGACTTTACCATTTTAGAAATGTCACAGCTTGGACACAAGATGTATGTTGACATCAATGGCAAAGGTTGCTAAGAGGGATGGGTAAGATACAGAAATAATGGCTCATTGAAGATACTGAAAAGGTATGGAGACAAACGGCATCCTTCTCTGACTCCACTCTTGATAAGAATTGATTCTGATTCACACCTATTGATAAACATGTTAGGTCGATGGATTTGTGTATTGTATGCGTTTGGCTTAATACAAAAATCAGGGCTGCCAAATTTAGCCAATAGAGAAAACAGAAATTTAAAAGTGATTCTAGCCAAAGTCTTAGGGGCATATTATTCTTTCATTCTTGCTATTATGTCAAAATCATATACTAAACTGAAATTCAAAGGTAAGAAACTTCTAAGACCAATTATAGTACACTAAAGGAATAACAAAATTGTACTACAGGATTTCAACAAAAACATTTTTAAAGACAGATTTAATCATGCATAGACACAATAAGAGACCATTTTTCTAACATATTTAACTGGCTGCATTTTTCTAACATATTTAACTGGCTGCATTATATTATGTGATATAAACAGGAAATTATATATTTTATACATAAAAGTCTGTGCAAGACCTGACCCATGTCTACATAGCTATATCTAACTATGTGTGTGTGTGTGTATATATATATATATATATATATATATACATACACACACACACACACACATATACACACACACACACACATATATATATATATATATATATATATATATATATATATATACACACACACACACACACACACACACACACACACACACACACACACACAGGTGTCTAACAGAAGTTCGAGTTTTTCAGAAACTCAAAATTAATATGGTTGAGTCCATATGATCGATTTTCCAAAAAGTCAAAACTTCTGAATAAAGATTGCGGAACAGCGAGGATCAGGGAATTTACCCTTTTCCCCACTGTACTGCAATTTTTGAAGTTGGTATATATAACATGCAGTGAGTGTGGGGATGCTCTGCAAAAATGGTAGAATTGTACTAGGCTATCGTCCCTGGGACTTATACAAGCCTAGCCAAAAAAGTTCCCCTGCTTTCGCCACCCCAGAAAGTTATTTTCCTTCGCCCCTGTCTAGAAGAGCCAAAGAAGTGATCCCCGGAGTGAATTTCCTATTTCCCATCCAATTGTCGAGATTCTTCTTAAGGAGGGTTAATGAGGAGCTTTGTTTGACATGAATGGGTAGTCTGTTCCAGAGTATGGGAAGTCTCTGGGACAGGAATCTATCCATCCAGCATGTTCTGCTTATTGTGGTGGCAAGGTTTAGGTCCCTGGAGCATGTGACTCTGAGGGATTGGGGTTTCTTTAAGTGTAGCATGTCCAAAAGATCTGGGTTGGACATGACTTTGCATGTTGGGCAGAGATCACCTCTGAGTAGGCGATAAGCGATAGAGTAGAGCTGGGGTTTTTTTGAGACGGTCTGCGTATGGCATCTGTTTGAGGCCAGTAATCCTCTTAGTGAGGTATTTCTGTGGCCTTTCTTGTTGTTGTAGGTGTCTTGTGAGGTATATGCCAAACACGGTGTTGTACTCTATAATGGGTCTGACGAGGGATGATTAGAGAGGAACAATGACCTCTTTTTTCTGGAGGTGAACCCCTTTGTGATGAGGTGTGCCACGTAGAAGGATTTCCTGACTACTGTGGCGATGTGATTATCAAAGGACAGAATACTGTCCACCTGTGTCCCAAGGTCTCATCACATTTTCGGTGTTTAGTAGGCTACCGTCTATGTGGTAGTTCATGGGTACAGTGTTTTTCCCAAAGGGGATGACAATGCACTTTTTGGCATTCAGCTTGAGGCCATGACTTTGACATCAAGCATCAGTCTCAGTGAGGCCCCTTTGTAGAATGTCCACATCATTAGGCAATTCTATTATGGCACCTAGTTTGCAGTCGTCTGTGAACTTTGTTAGCCAAAGACCTGCTGTATTAGCCTGGACTTCTGAGAAGTAGATGCCAAACAGGAGAGGACCCAGGACTGAGCCCTGTGGTACTCCACTTGTCACTGGTCTGAAGTTGGATTTGCAGTCAACTACTTTCACTGTGTGAGTTCTGTCAGTGAGCCAGTTGGCCACCCATCTCGTGAAATAGGGATTTATGCCCAGTCTAGTGAGTTTATCTATAATTCCAGAGTGGGGGATGGTGTTGAAAGCCTTGGCGAGGTCAAGATAGGCAGTGTACACCATCTTACCCTCATCCACGGCTCTGGTGACTGCTTCAAAGAAGTCAATCAGGTTTAGAAGACATGACCTACCTTTTACAAACCCAAACTTGAGTGGGGTCCAAAGTATGGAGGTTACCTATGTCCTTGTTTATAAGCTCCAAGATGATACGTTCCATGGCCTTGCAGACCACGCTTGTCAGGCTAATGGGGTGGTAGTTCCCAGGGTCTGTGGTGGCTCCCCCTTTGTGGAGTGGGATAACCGTCGCTGTGTGCCACACAGTAGGCACAAAGCCTGAAGTGAGGCTATGATTGAACTTGGTACTTAGGTGGGGTGTCAGTTCATTCTGTAGTTCATGCAGAATGCAGCCTGGGATGTTGTCAGGTCCCATGGATGCTGTATTCTTGGCTTTGGAGAGTGCAGCCTTTACTTGTACAGCCATGATTACAGGGACTTTGCATTCTTCCGGTATAGTGATGGGACCTTTGGGGGGTGGGGTGGGGGTGAAGTTTGCACTGAAACTATCTGCCAGGATGTTGGCAAATCAGTTGGTTCTCTATATTTAGTGCCATTGTGCTGCAGCTCAGAGCAGATCTGAGTGTCGCCATTGAGATTCTTGACATAGCTGTAGAATGCTTTGTGGTTGTCTTTAGGATCAGTGGCAATTTTATTTTCATAACTAGCTTTGGAGGATTTTATGAGGGATCTCAGCTTCTTACTGAGGCTGACCAGGGAGTTCCTGCAATCAGCGGATTTTACTCTTTTTTGCAACAGCTTCTTCTTTCTGTTGCTAATGGAGTTTGCTAATGGCAGGGGACCACCAAATTGGCTTTTTTTTTTTTTTTGGAGGATAGTGTCTTGGTTCTGTTGGTGATGGCACGATCCATGCACTCGTGTATATGCTTATATAGTGCATTTGTATAGGATTCAGCAGTCATACCTCTATTTTCCATCTGTATGGGTGTCATGAAGCTTGCCACTTCTGTCTTAAGAAGCATGAAGTTGGCTTTGGAGAAGATTTTTACAGTGGTTTCCTTAATGGCGGGTGGGGTGGGGGCGGGATATTGATGGCTAGGGTGATTAGCTTGTGGTTGGATCTGACCAGCGAGGAGTTGACCTCTGGCGTGGAACATCGGTTGCCCATATTGATAATGACCAGGTCCGGGATATTTCTGCCCCTGGTGGGGGTATGGACAAGCTGATCGAGTGCGCTGAAATTTATGAATTCTAGAAAGAGTTGAGCAAATGAGTTAGTACAGGAGTAGTTTTCCCAGTTGTCGGTTGGGTAGTTGAAATCGCCCATTATTAGGGTACTGGGCTGTACCTTAATATTACCCAGTATATCAAGAAACATGGAGTGGGCATCCGGGAGCACGGCATGGGATCTGTAAGAAGCTACAACCTGGATTGCAGTCTTGCCCAGTGTTAGTTGCACTTGGATAATTTTGGATGCATTATGTTGAGCAACTAGCCTGGAAGTGTGGATATCCTTAATGAATATGGACACACCTCCTTCTTTAGTGTTTCGGTCCAGGTTAGGTGTCCAAAAGGTGTGGCAGGAGTTACAGCCTGGTAATACAGGGGTGCTCTCTGGAACCTTGAACCAGGTCTCGTCACTGCACAGATGTTGATGTTTTCCACTTTAAGGAGTGCCTCAAGTGAGTGCATTTTGAGGTTTAGACTTCTAGCACTGAGTAGCATTACCCTCAGATTTTGCTTTCTTATAGCTGCTATGGTGGTGAGTTTTTTGTTTGAACCTTGCCTAAAAAAAGGCACTATAGAGGGTGGCAAGAGCCTTAGCCAATATCTGGAATCCCAGGGGCGACAAGTGCAGGCAATCTCTGGATAAGCATCATGGTCTGTCAATCATGTCGTCCCAGGCAGACAGACACTGCATCCCCTTAGAATGACACCAGAAGCTTAGCTAATTGGTGAAGTCAATCATTTTGTCCTTGTATTGTGGTATCATTCTGGGCGATGCAGGGTGCTACTCAGGGCTAGGGTCATATCTGCCTGGGATACATCTGAGAGGTCCTCTATGTCTCTTTTCACATAGTCCAGGGAGGTACGTCTCAGGTCATTCACACCAACATGGACAAAGACAGAGTCATATTTATACTTGTTGTGCAGTGACATGAGTGCTTGCGTTATGTGGTGGATCCTGGCACCCAACAGGCAGCTGACAGTAACTTTCTCCTTGTTCAGTCTGGTGAGTGGGACATCAGTGTGCCTGACTATAGCGTAACCTATGACTAGTGTGTTGGGTACGTTGTGTTGCCTTATGGGCTGAGGTTGAGTGGCACACTGATTTTGTTGACTGTGTGTCATTTGGGTAGTGTTGGGGGTGGTGTTTGCTTGCATTTCAGCTTTGGAGGTCTCTGTTATTTCGGCAGACTTTTATTGAGAGCCTCTGCGAATGTAGGTGTGTGTTTTGTGTTACTAAGTGTGAGTTTAGGTGGTGTAGGTTTTGATGGACTATGTGTTGAGTGTGGTGTACGTGTTTACCTTTTCCGCTTGACTGTCTAGTACAGTCTTGGCTGGAGAGAGCTTGGCTTCCAGTTTGGCTATACAAGTGCATCTCTCACAGGCTGTAGTGTTGGGTGGTAGGAGGTGAGTTTTGAGCAAGTGCTGAGCACAAGGAAACAATTTTGAGTGCTAAAACTAGAAAACTGGCTAGTTCTAAGGGAAAATAAGAAGAGCAGACTTTCTTGCACAGGAAATAATTTAATCCTAGTTAAAAGGTGCTGCGCGATGCAGAAAACCACGCAAACACGGGTTTTTAAACAGAAAGATGAAATGGATAGAAATCGCCCAAAATGGCCAATAGCACTACAGATTCTGAGCTGAAATCATTCCTCCAGTGACAGGCTGCTCATAGCTCACCACTCTCACTGACAAACAAAGAAGCTTCCTTCTATCTTAGTAAGGTCTGGGTAACATGGAAACTACAATATAGCCCAGAATTCAGCAAAATCTAAAAACCGGACTCTACTGGTTATAGAAAGGTGGGAAAACTAGTAGAGAGAGGATTTCTTTGTTTTTTTTTTTTTTTCAAAAATTAAAACAGATACAGTAAAACAAACACTTTTAAAGCAGAAAAATGGCTACCGCACTTGAGTGTGTAACCCTCAACAGTCCAACAGTTGAAAAACAGTTAAAAATGATCAGTTAAAGTGCAAAAAGTATCAGAATTAAAAAAAACAGTTCAAATAAGTTGCACAGTTAATAAAAAAATGCTTGGAATACTGCGGCTAGCAAAAATAAGCAATAGAGAGCAAAACAGGGGTACTTAATCCACTCAAAGTCTCCCTTTTCTCTCTCTGCTGCTGTAGAACTCTGCAAGACACCAAGGCAGGATCTTGCTGAGGCAATACAAGCACAAAAACAGCGCAAACACTGTTTTTTAAACAGAAAGACGAAAGGGATAGAAATAGCCCAAAATGGCCAATAAAAAGTACAGTTTTGTACCTACCATAAATGTAGATGTTCGAGTGTATACACTGCTGCAGTCATTACACTTGGGTTATCCTGCCATCAGGCGGTCCCGCAGTCAGCCCGAGTTCCAAAGTCTTGGTTCGGCGTCGGTTGTTGTCGCCTCTTCCCTGACGTCAGTGCGCCAGGGGTATATAAGATGCAGGCGACGCCATTTTCTTCAGTTTTTCTTGCCCCAGATGTCAGGTGGCCCCAAAAAGGTAGGCAATGTAAATTGCTAATAAAACATACATAAGAAAGCAATCAAAAACTTTCAGTTACCAGCAAATACTCCCCATAGGTAGCAAAGGGTAGAAGTCTTGGATAAGTACAAGCAAGCAAGAGGAGAAGGAGGGAGGGTAACCTAGACTGCAGCAGTGTATACACTCGAACATCTACATTTATGGTAGGTACAAAACTGTACTATGTTCATCGTGTTACACTGCTGCAGTCATTACACTTGGGTAGAATCCCAAAGCTGAGGTAGGGTGGCTGGTTCTATAAGGCATTAGGGTTGGCTATAAGGCCCTGCAGGACTGCAGTGGCAAAGCCAGCTCTGGATTTAGAGTAAAGAGGCAGATGGTAATGCTTGGTGAAGGTATGTACAGAACTCCAAGTTGCTGCTTCCAAAATGTCCTTGGTATGAACTCCTCTGAGGTAGGCAGTTGAAGTGGCTGTTGCCCTGGTGGAATGAGACCTAATGCTGTTAGGTGCAGTTTTCCCATGGTGTGTATAGCAGAAAGACATACAATGCCCTATCCATTTTGAAATGGTCTGTTTTGAAATGGCTTTTCCCTGAGTTCCTGCAGCATATGCTACAAACAATTGCTCAGTTTTCCTGAAAGCTTTTGTTTTGTCCAAGTAGAAGCGTAACTGCCTGTGTATGTCCAAGGAATGCAGTAGTCTCTCCCCTTTATTCTGTGGATTTGGATAAAAAGTTGGCAAGTGAATAGTTTGGTTTAGAGCAACACTTGATAACATCTTTGGCATAAAAGTAGGGTTTGTTCTTAAAGACACCCTGTCTTGGTGGAAAATGATGAAAGGTTCCACTGCCATTAGTGCCTGTAATTCTGAAACTCTTCGTGCTGATATTATTGCCAGGAGCAGAGCAGTTTTCCAAGAGACATATTTTAAGTCTGCTGAGTTAGCTGGCTCAAAAAGAGGTAAAGTTAATTTTTCAAAGACGAAGTTGAGGTCCCAAGTTGGAGTTGGTGCTCTACGGGGTGGTCTTATGTTTTTAGCCCCTCTGAGGTACTGTTTTAGCAAAGGATGAGAAAAAATTGGTGGCTCTGTGTTGTAATGAGCAGAGATGGCAGAGGCATGGATCTTAATGGATGAAAAGGAGAGGCCTTTGTCCAGCATCTCAGTCAAGTATTGTAGTATCTGAGGAATATTTGGGACAAGAGGTTCAAGGCTGTGAGCCTGGTTCCAGGCACAGAATCTCTTCCATTTATCTGAATAGGCTTTCCTGGTGCTAGGCCTTCTGGCCTCCAGAATGACATCCATAACAGCTTTGGAGAGAGCCATTGGTTGCTTGACTAAGGAATCTGCCATGCAGCCAGGTTTAACGTCTTGAGCTGGCTGTGAAGTATCTGATTGTTTTGCCAAGTCAGAAGTTGTGGGATTTGAGGCAAAATCCATGGTGGACTTTGTGCTAAGTTCTTTAAGATTCGGTATCAGTGCTGCCATGGCCAGTCTGGGGCAATCAGGATCATCTTTGGCTTTTCTTGTCTGGCTTTTATGAGTACCTTTGAAAGGAGAGATAGTGGTGGGAAAGCGTATACTTGTAGGTTTTTCTAGCTGAATGAGAGGGCATCCACTTTCCATGCTTGTGGGTGGTAAGTCCTTGTGCAGAATTTCTGTAGCTGGCAATTCACTGGGGATGCAAACAGAACTATATCCGGGCTCCACCATTTTTGTGTTATCCTTTACATTTCTGGATGTAATTTCCACTCGTGCAGATCCATGATGTTTCTGCTTAAGTCGTCTGCCAATGTGTTTTTCTCTCCTGGCAGGAATTGTGCTTGCAGATGAACTTGATATAGCTGTGTTCCACAAGGTCATGGCTTGTCTGCAGAGGGATATGAATGAGTGCCCCCTTGCTTGTTTATGTACCACATAACTGTGGTGTTGTCTGTCTTTAGTAGTAGTTGTCCTGGATGCAGAAGGTCCTTGAAAGCTATAAGGGCATTTTGTACAGCTAGCATCTCTTTTTGATTGATGTGAAGATGCCTTTGTTCTGCGGGCCACTTGCCCTGAATACATTTTCCTGCCATGTCTGCTCCCCCAGGCATAATCCGAAGCATCTGTTGTCAGTGTTTGCCTGGCTGTGGGTTGAGTGAAAAGCTGTCCCTTGTTGAGGTGACAGGCTTGAGCCCAGCATCGAAACTCCTGTTGAAGGCAAGGAATAAGTGGTATTACTGTTTCCAAAGTGGAGACCAGACACTCTTTAGGTACCACTGTAGTTTCCTCATATGCAGTTTGGCATATGGAATTAGTAGTATGCAAGATGCCATGTAACCCAAGGCCTGCAGAATTTCTCTTGCAGGGAGTTGGGTTTTTGTTGCCATCAATTGGAAATATTGAGTCAGTTGACCTTGCTTGTCTGGCGTGAGATAAGCCATATGGGCCGTTGTATTTAAGCTGGCACCCAGGAATATTATCTCTTGTGAGGGCACTAGTTTTGATTTCTTTTTGTTTACTGTGTACCCTAGGCAAATTAGTAGTCTTTTTACAAACGCCAGATGCTTTAGAAGAATGTCTTTGCTCTCTGCTTGAATAAGGCAGTTGTCCAAGTATGGGCAAATTTTAATTCCTTTTTGTCTGCAAAATGCAATTACTGGTGCCAGGCATTTTGTAAAGACCCTGGGCGTAGTAGATAAGCCAAAGGGCAGTGCAGGGAATTGGTAATGCATTGAACCTGCTAAGAATCTGAGGTATCTTCTGCAATTCTGTCTGATAGGGACATGCAGGTATGCCTCCTTGAGGTCCAAAGTTACGAGCCAAGCTTTCTTGCCCAGCATGGGAAGAAGCTGCTGTAGTGTCAACATTTTGAATTTTGGAACATCCGGGTAAGTATTTAGAGAAGATCCAGAATGGGCCACCAGGCTTGGTCCTTTCTGGGAACCAGAAAGAGTCTTGAGTAAAATCCTTGTCCTTGCTCCTGTGTTGGTACCTTTTGAATAGCTCTCATGTCCAGAGTGCTGTAATTTGTCTGAGCTTCTGCCCATTGATTTGGTGGCAGATTTGGCATTCCTTTTAATCTTGGCAGAGTGTGAAAGTGGAACGTGTAACCTTGAGACAATATTGAGAACCCATTTGTCTTTGGTGATCATATGCCAATTGTGACTGAAAAGAGCCATTTTTCCCTCCAAGGGGGCTGCCAAGAGAGAGAGATGTTTGGCAGCTGTAGTGGGAAGTCATTGGGGCTGTTTTTTATATGGTTGAGGCCCGTCTTCCCCTTCTTTCTGGGTTGAAGCACCCCATTGTCGAGGCCTGTAAGTACCTTGTGGTTGACCTCTACCTCTTGGATGTCTGTATCTGCCCCTTTGAGGTCTGTCTAAAACTGGAAAGGACCAATTCTTTGTTGGCCAATTTCTGCTAAATCGAGGAGGCTGAACCTGTAAGAAATCCTTCACCGTTTGCATAGATTTTGCTTTATCCTCCATTTTCTTTAATACATCTTCTGCCTTAACTCCAAATAAAACATCCTGCTGCAAAGGTGCATCCAATAATTTTGCTTTAACATGATCTGGTAAAGTTTGCTCTTTTAACCAAGCATGTCTTCTAATGACAGACCCTGTAACTGCTGCTCTACAGGAGGCCTCTAATGAATCAAAACTTTTAGTTATGTACTTACCATAACTTCGGATGTATGGGATCCATCTCGCCTACATTCATGACAGATGGGTTCGGAGCCGGTCCATCGGCTCCGACTCGGCAACTTATACACTAGCACGAAGTCTCTCATTGGCTGGGCTACTCCCTATCCCAGGATGCACTACACCTGCTTCCCCAGATCTTGTTTGTTCGCTTTCATACACCCATGTAAACACAGAAAACACTATTAGTCACTATAACCAACTAAAGTTCTTCAAGAAGAACGCCAAGAAAAAAGTGACTACAGCTCCTCTAAATCCAAATGGAAGGGGGAAGGAGGGTGGGTACTTATGAATGTAGGCGAGATGGATCCCATACATCCGAAGTTATGGTAAGTACATAACTAAAAGATGTAATGGGATCCTATCTCGCCTACATTCATGACAGATGGGACAGCGTCCTAGCACCTACATCCGGGTGGCTCATTGGAATACACTCCTGAGAACTGTGGAACCAAAGGAAGCTCTGCCTCGAGAAACCACATCCAATTTGTAATGAGAAATAAAAGTGTGCGGAGAAGTCCAGGTTGCCGCAGCACAAATATCATCTATTGATAATTTGGAGTGAAAAGCTACGGAAGTAGCCATTGCCCTGGTAGAATGAGCCTTGACTGGAAAGGGAAGGTCTTTATTAGCCTGTGAATAAATAAAAATGATACAATCTTTAATCCATTTAGATATGGAGGCTTTTGTTACTGGTTGACCCAATTTGTTCGCTGCAAAAGAAACAAACAACTGATTTGATTTCCGCTTGAGCGGTTCTATTCAAATAAAACGTAGTTGTCTATGCGTCCAATTGATGCAAGGTATATTCTGCGTTATTGGAGAATTCTGGGAAAAAGACAGGGAGTTCTATAGTTTGTTGCATACAGAAAGAGGAGGCCACCTTTGGTATAAATGCCGGGTTTAATTTCAATGAAACTCTATGCTTGTGAAAAATCAAATAGGGAGGATCAGAACAAAGAGCTTGAAGTTCTGAAACTCGCCTAGCAGATGTTATGGCTACTAAAAAGGCCGTTTTCCAAGACAGAAATTTTAAATCACAAGTAGCAGCTGGTTCGAAAGGACGGGCCGTTAGGGCAGCAAGAACCATATTCAAATCCCAAGGTGGAACAGGCTGAGATAAAGGAGGCCTAAGGAGCCAAGCCCCTTTAAGAAAAGCCTTACAAAGTTTGTGAGACATCAATGAAGGTTCAAAAGAAGCATGAAAATTAGAGATCGCTGCTAATTGAACCTTAATGGTAGAAACTGAAGAGCCCAACTGAAAAAGGGAGGCCAGAAAATTCAGAACCTCCGATACTGGTGCAGTGAGAGGATCTATACCCCGTTCTTGAGCCCAGAAGGCAAACCTTTTCCATTTACTGGAATAAAGTTTGATGGTGGAAGGTTTATGAGAAGAAGACAGTATGTGGACCACGTCCGGTGAAAGAGCATAGTCTCGGACTAAAGATGGAAGTGGAGTAACCATGCTGCCAACTTCAAGGACCTGAGAGACGGATGACGCCGTCCTGACTGGTGAGTCAACAGGTCTGGCACTGGATCCAGAAACCATGGACCTTCTATCGCATGCCTCTGTAGGAAGGGGAACCAAACTTGACGAGGCCAGTGCGGGGCAATCAAAATCATCTCGCTCTCTAAGTAAATGGCCTTCTGTATCACCCTCGGTAGGAGGGGGAACGGAGGGAAGGCGTAGAAGACCGGGGGGCCAAATGTGAGTCAGAGCGTCCCTGGGAATCTGTCCCTGAGAAGGGAACAGTGTGAAGAACTCTCTGCATTTCGCATTGTGCGGGCTGGCAAACAGGTCGCAGCAAGGAAGACCCCATCTGTCGAAGATTTTCGCAGCTATACGCTGTTTGAGGGACCACTCGTGGGGTAAAAGAATGGTCCTGCTTAATCTGTCCGCAATCACATTGGACTTCCCCGGTATGTGCGTTGCCATTAGAAAGCGGATGGTAGCTACCGCCCAGTGCCAAAGTCTCATGGCTTCTCTGCATAGTGGGTAAGACCTGGTTCCACCTTGCTTGTTTATGTACCACACCACCGACATATTGTCGGATAGGATAGTAATCGGGCCCTGTGGGAGAGCGTGATGGAGAGCTTGGAGTACCAATAGTACCGCTCTCATCTCCAGGACATTGATATGCAAATGCGTTTCCTGGATCTGCCATGTGCCTTGGACCGACCTGTCCAGGTAATGACCCCCCCACCCTACCTGGGAGGCGTCCGTAGTCACAGTGGCAATGGGACGTTGAGGTATAAAGGGTCGCCCCTGGTCGAGATTTGATTGGAGAAGCCACCAATGAAGATCTCGACGGCAACTTTCCGTGATTATGATTAAGTGGTTCAAGGGAAGTTCCTGATAGGACCATTGAACCGACAGTAACCATTGTAAAATTCGCATGTGAAGTCTGGCCAAGGGAACTAAAAGTATGGTCGACGCCATCGAGCCCAACAGTTGTAGGATCCGATGGGCCGGGGCTCTTTGTAGGGAGAGACAGGATTTGACTTGATCTTGTAAGACCTGAATTCTTGCTGCCGGTAAATAGGCGCGCATTCTTTTTGTGTCTAAGTCTGCGCCTATGAAAGTAATACGCTGAGATGGCTGTAGTACAGAATTTTGCAAATTGAACGTGATCCCCAAGAAACGGCCCAAGGTGAATGTGGCTCTGAGCGCTTGTAGTAGTAGATGCTCGGAGGTGGCAGTAAGGAGCCAGTCGTCTAGATAAGGAAACACCTGGAATCCCAGACTTCTCAGGTGAGCAGTTACCACTGCCAGACATTTGGTGAACACCCTGGGGGCTGTGGTGAGACCAAAGGGCAGTGCTCGGAATTGAAAATGACTGGCTCCGAGGCGGAAGCGTAAATGTCTCCTGGACTCTTGAGCTATGGGAATGTGATAGTAAGCGTCCTGGAGATCTATGGAGCACATCCATGCATTCTTTTCCAGCAAAGGGAGAATAGATTGAAGAGTGACCATTCGGAATTTGGACTTCTTCACGAAACGATTCAATGAACTGAGGTCCAAAATGGGCCTGAAGTCCCCTGTCTTTTTTGGTACCAAAAATAACTTTGAGTAAGTTCCTGATCCGATCTGGTCGATGGGGACAGGCTGGATGGCTCTTTTTTCTAGCAGCTTTGAAATCTCTAATGCTGCCTGATCCCGCTGACTGGGTGGCACGTCCGGGATTTCCCTTAAAGAAAGGGGGGGTTTGTTGAAGGGTATGATATATCCTCCGGTAATGATGCGAAGCACCCACCGATCGCTTGTTATGGATTCCCAAGCTTGTGGGTGTGCCGCGACCCCCGACTGGCTCCGGAGTGGCACAGTCGGGCAACAACTCAGGAACGCTGGTTGTATGAAGAACCACGAAAGGAATCGCGGTCTCCAGAGTTACGGGGGTCTCTGCCACCTCTGGGGCAGCGTCTTCCAAAATCCCCCCCCCCCCCGCCTCTGGAGGGGGAATCACTGGGTGGAGTAGAGAAAGACTTTTGGGATTTTTTAAACCACATTTTCCCTCCTCTCCCAGCCTTGGGATAAGGCCTGGAAGGAGCGGAAAAACGGGCCCCAACGGCAGTCAAAGTCTTGCCCTCCTGCTCGCACCGAGTTAGTGTGTCCTTCACCTTGGGTCCAAACAAAGATGACCCATCAAAGGCGTCGTGAAGGAAGACTTGAAGGCCTCCGTGAGCGAACACAAGCGTAACCAGGCTTGTCTCCTGAGGGCAACGCCTGTTCCTCTGCTCTACTCGCCTTCGCCGCATACGAAATGAGCCTCATGGACGAGTTAACGATAGAAAAAAGGGTAGTCATCTGTGCGCCAACAGTCGAGGCCAGCGCCTCAGGTAGATTACCAACAAGAGTGTCATTTAGCTCTTTGAGAAGATCCCTTTGGAGCCTCGTAAAATGACATAAATAGTTCAGCGACCGTAAGGTAAAGGCCGCTGAGGACAGGGTACGCTTCCCGTACCTATCCATACTCCTAGAATCCTTATTAGGAGGATGAATAGACGTCGAAGCCTCTGCCACGTCCTGCTGTGTGGCAGAAGCCACCACCAAAGCATCTACAGGCACACCCTTAGTGAGAAATTCCTTCTGGGGGGGGGCTGACAAAAATTTATTGGGCCTCGCAGGCACCGGTTCCACAGAATCAGGGTGTTCCCACACCCTTCGAGAAACCAAATCAAGGAGTTCATCGAAGGGCGGAGACACCCAGGAGGCGGAAGGCTGGGCCCCAAAGGCCTTGAGGAAGACTGACTCCTCAGCTGAAGGGGTTTTGGCTTGCCAGTCACCTCTCTGTCTCAGAATCTCCAAGATATCTGAGAAGGAGATATCATCCGAAGATGATTTGGGGGACCCTTCTGCATCATCGAGGTCAGTATCCGATGTAATAGACTCATCTTGGGAGTCTACGTGCTTCCTCTTATACAATTTCTTCCGTGGGGGTTCGTCCGAAGCAGTTTCGGACGGACCACCCGGAAGAAGGGAACCCGATGGGGTATCCTCAGGCCCTGGGGCCCCGCTGCCGGGGGGCTGCAACACAACAGAGGCACCAGTCTCCAAATCTAGGGACGGTGAGGTAGAAACTTGTTGAACCGGCAAAGGCATGGCCAGCGTGCTCCTCATGGCCTCAAAGGCCGGACCTCCAGAATCCAAGGAGGTCACTGGTCTAGAGGCCACGATGGCACTAGGAATTCCAGCAGCCGCTGCTCGAGAGGAAGACTAGGCACCAAGCACCTAATCCCAAAGTATTCCCTCGGGCCCGGCTGAAGAGGTCGCAGTACCAAACCCTGAACCGGAGGACAGGGTAGGAAGCATAGTCGGAGCCGAAAGGCCTGTAAGGGGTCTCTGCTCCGACCGTATGGCTCCACATTGCTCCACCACCACCGGCTCCAATGGCTCCGAAGAGGTTGGAGGAGGAATCAAGTGTGTTGGAGGGGGGATCGGCTCCGAAGCAAACTGTGCTGGAGCCGAGACCATTTTAGTAAACACTGGAGACTGGAAAAGCCTCTGTAAAACCCTATCCAGGTCCGAATCTGACAGTCTCGAGGATTTAGAGGAGGTAGACACTCAAGAAGATTTTCTTCTCGGCTCCGAGAGAGAAGGGGACCGGCTCCGATACGGCTCCAAAACTATCGGCGCCGACTCCACCACATCATGGACCACCATCGGCACCAAAGGAGCCTTCTTCGAGCCGAGGGGAAGAGTCTGAGCTGCACACTTCCACCGGCTCCGAAGCCATTGGAACCGATGGAGGTGATTCACCTCTCGATACTCCAACTTGCGGCTCCGAAGGCAATGGAGCCGAAGTAGGAGGTATCGAGGCAGACCCTTCGACCCTCGGCCCCAAGTCAGTGGAGCCGAGGAAGAAGAGGTCAATTTTGTCTTTTAGAAGTCGGCTCCGACGGACTTGTCGGTGCCGACAATCTTTCTTTGGAAGCAACAGGAGGATTTAAGGCTTCCTCAAAGAGGGTTTGATAAGCCCTTTCAATATCAGCTTGTTCTTACGTTCTTGAAGAACTCTAGCAGAAAAAGCATGACATACGCTACAAGTCTCTTGCAGATGTTTCGGCCCCAAACAATAGACACAGATTGAATGACTGTCTGTTATGGACATTTTATAACTGCACCGAGTGCATTTTTTAAAACCCGACTTTTGTTCTTTAGACATAGTACAGGCCCTACAACAAGTATGACTTTACCACAAAAGTAAGCACTATAACAAAAAAGCGCCAACTGAAAGCGCGAGACACACTGGCGCGAGCACTTAGGAAAAATTTACCTCACAAACAAACAGATAAAACAAGTCCAACGGCCCAAAGCCCTCTAATTAAAACGGGCTTGGCCCAAAAAACACTTAACCACAAAGGGAAATTAAAATTAAATAGTACACAAGGGTAGGGCAAAGGCCGTCTAACTTAAACGGGCCTTGCCCGACTGAAAAAATTAAGTACCAGAAGACACTCAAGCACTCAAAAGTCACAAACAGTATAAGGAATAGCTGTTAAAACAGCTGTTTGGTTAATATATGACAAAAACCCCAAGGTCAAGGACCAATAAAGGTAAAAAAGAACCACTTAGCTCCAGCCAAGTCGAGACCACGTCCAGCTTGTAAAGCGGCAAACGAGATCTGGGGAAGCAGGTGTAGTGCATCCTGGGATAGGGAGTAGCCCAGCCAATGAGAGACTTCGTGCTAGTGTATAAGTTGCCGAGTCGGAGCCGATGGATCGGCTCCGAACCCATCTGTCATGAATGTGGGCGAGATAGGATCCCATTACATCCACATTACAAAGTATGTTTTCCCACTTGTTCAGCTGCATGCAATAAATCCTGCATTTCCTTAAAATTAGGAAGATCTGAATTTGGAAGCATTTTTTGTTTCAACTGAGACATCACATATTGCTGATATTTAAGCATGTGAAACTGGCAATTTTAGGCCCTCATTGCTAAAGTTGCAGATGTATACACTTTCTTCCCCCATCTGTCTAATGCTCTGGAATCTCTGTCAGAGAGGACTGGATTTTTTGCTGTAGAGGACTTTACTCCTTTGGGACCCTGTGAAATAGTTTCAGGGTCAGCAACAGGGCTTTTATAAAGGAATTTATGAGAGTCAGGGACTCTGTAGTATCTGTCTGGCTTAACTGGAGCAGGAGGTAAAGAATCAGGATTTAAACTGGATTCAGAATACACATCATCCACAATATCTAACACTGGCAGAATAGCAAGGGGTCTGTGTTGAGGCAGTAAAAGAAAATCTCTGAGCCTTTTCTTGGATTCTGAATAATCCTGGCCCTCCCAATGGAAATGCTCTCGCATGGTATGTACGGTTTCCCCAAAGGAGTAGTCCTCTGGTGGAGAGGCTGAAGGAAATGATTCCTCAGCATCAGAGTCCTCATAAGGGGGTAAAGAGTATCCTTGGTCTGAGGATCAATCTGAGGAGATGGACACCTGGTCAGATGAGTCATAGTCTGCATCCTGTCTGGGCCTTTTATCAGGAGGAGGGTGGGACCCCCTGATCAGAGTAATTAAGTCTTCGGCCATTTTGAGCATCTGTTTCTTAGGCATGGAGGCCTGCCCTGGTGAATGCTGAAGTTGTTTCTTTGTTTTAGATTTAGCAGAAGATCTAATGATTAATTAGATCTAATAACTGAGTAGGCCTGAAAACACCCTCTGCAGGTGCGGGTTTGTTCAGCTACTCCGGAGCCCTCTGAAGGGTTAGTCTCGGTAGGCCGTAAGTCTGGTGTATCCGAAGGCCCAGCCATCTCCATGTGGGAGTCAGAGGCGGCCTGTGGTTCCAAAGATGCGGTCGTCAGGGGCTGCGAAGGCGCCTTGTTGAAAACTGGAGAACCGGCGACTGGCCTAGAAGAGGCTTTGTCAGTTTTGGGCCTCGGATGCCTGTCTTTGTCTTTGCGTTTTTTGTGCAACCCGGTCGTCGGTAGTTCCGACGGCATGGTGTAATTGAATTTTCTGCCAAAATAATGTCGGGCAAAATCAAACCGACATTTAATAGTGCGCTTGTTAAACCTAGCACAAAACCGACAACCTGTGACGTCGTGGTCTGGGCCTAGGCATGGGATACAATAGGAATGGAAATCCTTATGAGGTATTCGCTTCCCACAAGAAATACAATTATTAACTTTTACTGACATTGGTCTGAGGCAAGAAAAAGTTTCCCCAACGGGGTACTTAGCTTTGTAGAAGACTTCGGTTCTGGATTCGGAATGAAAATCTCAGGAGTCGGCCGACCGGCACTTGCGAACTGCTTTTGCTTCGGGCACCACGCGGCAAGAAAGACTGAAGAAAATGGTGTCAGCTGCATCTTATATACCCCTGGCGCACTGACGTCAGGGAAGAGGTGACAGCAACCGACGCCGGACCAAGACTTTGGAACTCGGGCCGACTGCGGGACCGCCTGATGGCAGGATAACCCAAGTGTAATGACTGCAGCAGTGTAACATGATGAACATCTACAGATTCTGAGAGAAACCACTCCTCCAGTAACAGATAGGCTGCTCAAAGCTCACCACTCTCACTGATAGAAACAGACAACTGGTGCTAGAGCCATGGCCTCAAGCTAAACGCCAAAATGTATATAGTCATCCCCGTTGGCAAAAACAAAGTGCCCACAAATTACCACATAGGTGGTAATCCATTAAAGTACAGAAGAAGTAATTAGGGACCTGGGGACCCAAGTTGATAGCAATCTCTCATTTGACAACCACGTGCCCAAAGTGGTTAGAAAAACATTTTATATAGCCCAACTAATCATGAAGGGATTCACATCTAGATCACGGGAGGTCATTGTGCCTCTTTACTCATCCCTCATCAGGCCCATAATTGAGTACAATGCCCCTTTTGGGATGTACCTTACCAGACACCTGCAGCAACTGGAAAGACCCCAAAAGTACCTCACCAAGAGGATCAAAGGGCTCAAACAGATGCCATATGCTGCCCGGTTAAAGAAACTCCAGCTCTACTCAGTGGCATACCGCCTGCTCAGAGGCGATCTTGTGCCTGAAGTATAAAGCCATGTCCAACCCGGAATTAATGGACATGCGCACCTCAGAAAATCCAAATCCCATCGAGCTACGAGCTCGAGAGACTTGAACCTCAGCACTGAAATAAATAGGACATGCTGGAGGGACAGATTCATAACCCAGAGGCTCCCTTCACTCTGGAATAAAATCCCAGTCCAGGTTAGGCAGAGTCCCTCATTGACTCTCTTCAAGAGGAATCTTGATGAGTGGATGGGAGATCGTACGTTTACCCTGGGTATCACTTCTGTGTCACTGTTAGACAGAGGCACAGTATACTAACCTCGAAAAAGGGCATAGCAAAATTAATTTAAAATGGGTGGGGAAAGCCAAACACACTCTAGCTAGGCTTATAAATGCCCTAGGGCAGATAGCCTAGTATGAACCTATGAACAGAGAAGCTTCCTTCTATCTTAGTAAGGTCTGGGCAAAACAGAAACTACAAGCTTTCTTCTATATTATTAAGGTCTGGGCAACACAGAAACTTTTTGCTTTTTGAAGTTCGAGTTTTTGGAAACTCGATCATATTGTTTCAAAAATATGAATTTCGAGTTTCTGACATAGACCTATATAATATATGCACTTGGCACCAAAAATACAAGAATGCAAACTTATAAAAATAAAAATTCACATGCAGCAATAGAGTAAAAGGAAGCAGAGCCTGTAATTATCACTTTCATTCTTTACTGTACAAGAACTTCCTCAGAAAATAAACGTGGCCAGCAGAAGTAAATAAAAATATACACTAGAATACAATGCCATAAAAGCAAAGCAGTCAAAAAGAGCAAACCAGCCAATAGTAGTCCTGCAGGGAAACAAAACACATGATGAGATGGAAACAATGCAAACAGTGTGAATTCCAAAGGGCTGTACAACAGGTTTAACAAGCGTGAGTGGCTTAAGTTGCCCAACGTATTGCACATTTAAGGTTTAAGTTATCATTTAACTCTGGGGGGGCTTCTACATTCAGTAAGAGCTGCTACTTCAACTCTAACAGTAAGTCACAGTCTCCCATAAAAAGATCAAGTTGCTCGAGAACCAGAAACTTAAAACTAGTGAATCCTAAGCAAGAAATACTGTGTTTACCCAAGCCATTACAAACATCTTTGTGTCTAATGGCACCTAAACGCTCCTTAACTCTTTCAGGCAGTCTTCTGCACGTTTTCCCAACATAAAATGCTGCGCAGGTTTCACATACCTCCGTATAAACCACATTACAGCTATGATGGTTCAAGTGATACTTAAAAGTAAGTTTGCAACGTAACCACAATGTGTAAAAACAAAGGAACCACCAGTAAAAATAAATTTACATACAACACAAGATCCATAAGAAAACATGCCCAGAGGGTTTTCTGTATCAAATCAAGAAACAGTAAGGAAGGGAGTGTCATTATTTTTAAACGCAAACTTCAAAGTCCTTGTCCTTTTATAAGAGAAAGACGGTGTGTTGCTCAGTGCCGGTGCGATATCCCTGTTAGAAGTGACTATGATCCAGTTCATGGAAATGATCTGTTTAGTAGTATACATGTTTCTAGTTAATGGAACTGGGAAACTTAATGTTTTGTCATCTTTAGTGTTCTGTTTTTCTTTCGGTTAAAACCCAAACTGAATTATAGGTGATTACAGGCTCAGTTTCCTTTTTCTCCATTGCTGCATGTAAAGTTTTATTCATATATCTATATACACACACACCTACACACACTCACATATGCATACAAAGTAACAGAACTAACTTTTTTAAACAACTCTATTATATGTTATACTATGAAGAGTAAAATACTACAATCAGCTTTTAAAGTGGGCATCTGAAGCCTTACCAGCCTGAAACAGCATTGACTTTTTTTCACTTTGATTTTTTAAACACTATTATTTACCAATTGTGACAAGTTCACATTTACAAACATTACACATAACATATATTTTTACAAATCCTAAAATCTAAGCAACACTGCATAAAATTATTCAATTTCTGCTTTCACTTAAACTTCATTCTTCTTCCAAAACATTTTTCTGCATGTATTCTTTCCAGTTTCCATTTCTTTATATGTAACTTACTACTACCCCTTTCCAAATATCCCACCTCCTGTTCTGTTATCTCTGTTAAAATATTAACTGCTTCAAGTACAATTCGTTTAGAGTTTGATGTCCATTTTCTAATAATTGCTTTTTTGGCAGCCACCATAACTAAACGTAACAAGATTTTACTATATCTAGGCAATTCAGATCTTCGATCCCAGTTGAAAAATAATTTCCTTAGTTACACTCATTTGTTCTCCCAGTATTTCTGAAACAGTACTCTGTATGGAATTTTTAAAGTCTGCCAACTCATTACACTTCCAAAACATATTTTCAAAGTTACCTCTTTCTTCCCCATTATACCTACAACATTTGTCATCTATTTGAGGAAAATTCTTTGGAGTCTGCTTGGGGTAAAAAAAAGCATTTATGCAAACATTTCCAGGCAAAATTGTAAATCTGCTATACTTTGTTGCATCTTTTTGGGAGACATACATATGTCCCTCCATTGCTGCTTTGTGAATTGCACATCTAATCCCTCTTCTCAATCTTTTCTGACCTCTACTAATTGATTTGTATAGTTACTGTGCAATATTTTATATGCCCTACTAATCAGCATTTTTTAACAGCAGCTTCTGTTCTAGATTCAACTAAAAACTCAACCAGTACAAAACTTTCATTTAGGATTCTCCCCTCGCTTTCTCTTTGTCTATACTCCAATATCAATCCCTGATACAAAAGGCAATCACTAGCCTATAATCCGAATGTCTTCTTGGTCTCTTCCCATTCTATTAACTTTCCTTCTCTAATTATTTATTCCCAATACCTTGCTTCCTTTGCCAGCTTCCTCCAGTATGTTCAAGCCCACACTTGTCTACTCTCTGTTCCCCTAACTGCAGCATCCTTACTGGCAGAATCTTCTTTTTCCATTTCTGTGTTGGCTTAGTTCTTAGTATACTTTCTGCTACTTTATGAATATAATATTCTCTATGACAGTTGCTATTCTCCATAAGGATCGGAGTCCAAAATCCCATTCTTTCCTTGGTTACGTCAAAAACCTAAATGACAACGCTCAGGTCTGTTCTGAGCTAGTACAAAATGGAACAAAATACACTGACCCCACTGACATTGCCAACATCATGGCTGACAGGTTCAGTGCAAATCCCCCCCCACCACCACCACCTACTCCAATTATTACTGATACGTTGGTTAATAAGGCTCTATCTAAAGCTAAAAACACTGCCTCCATGGGACCAGATGGTGTCCAGGGCTGTGTCATATGTGAGCTCCAAAATGAATTAACCCCGCATCTGAATACCCTGTTCAGTCTCAGCCTCTCGACAGGATATGTGCCCATAGAATGGCGCGCAGCAACAGTGGTTCCGCTGCACAAGGGTGGGCCAACAACCGACCCTGGGAACTACTGACCAATAAGCCTGACCAGTCTGATCTGTAAGGCAATAGAGTGAATCATTATGGAACTCATAAATGGAGAGATTGGGAACCTCCAAACACTTGACCCCACACAGTTCGGCTACGTCAAGGGCAGATCATGTCTCCTGAACCTGGTGGACTTCTTTGAGACAGTTACTCAGGCTATAGATAAGGGAAAGGAGGTACACACGGCTTATCTTGACCTTGCTAAAGCATATGACACCATTCCCCATTCGGGTATTATTGATAAACTCACCAACCTGGGCATAAACCCTTACGTCACAAGATGGATCGCAAACTGGCTCTCAGACAGATCCCACAAAGTAAGAGTAGCGGGATCTATGTCCGAATCCAGACCAGTAATGAGCAGTGTGCCTCAGGGCTCTGTCCTGGGGCCCCTCCTGTTTGGCATATACTTTTCAGAAGTACAGGCAAGCACTGATGGTCTGTGGCTGACCAAGTTTGCGGATGACTGCATACTGGGTGCTATAACAGAGTCTCAGGCCAACATGGATAGCCTCCAGAAGGGCCTTAACGAGACTGATGCATGGTGTCAAAGCTATGGTCTCAAACTAAATGCTAAAAAATGTGTAGTAATCCCCTTTGGAAAAAACAGAGTACCCGCAAACTACCACATAGGCAGTAACCCCCTGAAATCTGAAGTAGTAATAAGGGATCTAGGGACCCAAGTAGATAGTCAGCTTTCCTTTGATAACCATGTTGCCAAGGTGGTTAGAAAATCCTTCTATGTGACCCATCTGATCATGAAAGGGTTTGCATCAAGATCTAAGGATGTAGTGGTGCCCCTCTACTCTTCCCTCATCAGACCCATTATGGAGTACAATGCACCAATTGGAATGTACCTGGCTAGGCATCTCCAGCAGCTGGAGAGACCACAGAGGTACCTCACTAAGAGGATTACTGGCCTCAAACAGTTGCCCTATGCAGCACAATTGAACAACTAAGGCTTTTCTCTGTTGCATAAAGCCTTCTCAGAGGCAATCTCTGTCTAACGTACAGAGCCATGTCCAACCCAGAACTGTTGAACATGCTCCATCTTAGCAAAACCAAATCCACTCGAGCTACACGCTCTAGGGATATAAACCTCAGCACAACAATGAATAGAACATGCTGGTTGGATAGATTCCCTTCGCAAAGACTTCCCTTGCTATGGAACAAGGTCCCGATCTACATAAGACAGAGCGCCCCTCACTATCACTCTTCAAGAGGAACCTTGACGAGTGGATGGGTAACAGAAAGTTCACACCAGGGATCATACCAACAGTTCTCTCTCCCAATATTTTCAACAGAGAAAGTACAGTTGTGTACATTTACCATAAATGTAGGTGTTCGACTGTATTCACTGTTGCAGTCATCACATTTGGATTATCTGCTTGCAGTGGCCCTCAGTTGGCCTGATTATTAAAGTCTTGGGTAATGTGTCGGTTGCTGTCTCATCTTCCATGATATCAGGTAGTCAGGATATAAAGTATGCAGCCGACGCCATTACATCAGTTTTTCTTGCCCCAGATGTCAGGTGCCTCCCTAATGGGAAGCAATTAAATATATATACAAGGTTACACCTCCAACAGAACATCAAATACACCAAAAAGCTTTAAGCCTAGTAAAAAGGAAAAGAGGTATAGCCAAAAGAAGTCAGGGGGCTGGAGGGAGGGTAACCAGGACTGCAACAGTGAATACACTCGAACATCTACATTTATGGTAAGTGTACACAACTGTACTATGTTCTTCGTGTTTCACTGTTGCAGTCATCACATTTGGGTAGATTTGCAAAGCTAAGGATGGGAGGAGGAAATTAGATAGCATTAGGACCAGCTATAAGGCCCTGCAACACTGCAGTGGCAAAGCCAGCTCTGGAATTAGAGAAAATTGGCAAATGGTAATGCTTGGTGAAAGTATGTACAGAGCTCCAGGTAGCAGCTTCTAGGATGTCCCTGGTAGGGACACCTCTGAGAAAGGCTGCAGAGGTAGATGCAGCCCTGGTTGAATGTGGTCTTATCCCCTGTGGGATAGGTTTTCCATGGTGCTTATAGCAGAAATGAATGCAATGGCCTATCCATTTAGAAATGGTTTGCTTTGAAATGGCCTTCCCCTCTGCACCTGTAGCAAATGCCACCAGCAGCTGTTCCAATTTCCTGAGAGGTTTAGTCCTGTCGAAGTAAAATCTAAGATGTCTGTGAACATCTAAGGAGTGCAATATACGTTCCCCTTTATTCTGTGGATTAGAAAAGAAGGTTGGCAAATGAATGGACTGATTAAGAGCCACGCTGGATATTACCTTAGGCATGAAGGAGGGATTGGTCCTGAGGAACACACTGTTCGCATGAAAGATGATGAAAGGATCCACTGCCAAAAAGGCCTGCAATTCAGACACCCTTCTTGCTGAAGTGATGGCTAAAAGTAAAAGGAAGGCTGTTTTCCAAGAAACGAATTTCAACTCTGTACTTGCAGCTGGCTCAAAAGGAGGCAGAGTGAGTTTTTCCAATACAAAGTTAATGTCCCAGGCTGGAGTTGAGGCTCTCCTGGATTGTCTTAAGTTTTTGGCCCCTCTGAGGAACTGCTTGTGCAGTGTAATGAGTTGAAATGGCTGAGGCATGAATTTTGAGGGAGGAAAAGGAAGGGCCCTTGTGAAGCATCTCAGTTAAGTATTGAAGAATCTGAGGTAAAATGGGTGCTGCTGTGCCCATCCCCTGAGTTTGGTTCCAGGAACAGAATCTATTCCATTTTTCAGCATAAGATTTTCTAGTACTAGGCATCCTTGCCTCCAGAATGACATCCAACACTTGTTTACTGAGGGATAGGAACAGAGAGATCAGGTAATTAGCTAGGCTGCCAGGTTCAGGGTTTGAAGCTGAGGGTGCAGAATTTGGCCCTCCTGCTAGGACAGCAGGGTAGGGGTCTGAGGCAGGTGCCATGGTGCCAGCAGTGACACACTGCACAAGAGGGGGTACCTGTGTTGGTATGGCCAGTCCTGTGCAATTAGTATCATCCTTGGCTTGTCTTGTTTGATCTTTAGTAGTACCTTGGAGAGGAAAGGCATAAACTGATAGATTTTTCCAGGTGAAGGACAGGGCATCCACTTCCCAAGCTTGTATGTGGGGAGTCCTTATGCAGAATTTGTCCAACTGGTAGTTCTGGGGGGAGGCAAATCTACATTTGTTTATCAACATGCTGAATGTCTTTGGTTCAAGTTTCCACTCGTGTGGGTCCATGAGATTTCTGCTTAGTTCGTCTGCCAGTGTATTTAGCTTTCCTGGCAGGAACTGAGCCTATAGGTGCACGTGGTAGCTCAAGGCTGTGTTCCACAGAGCCATGGCTAGTCTGCAGAGAGGGTATGAGTGGGTTCACTCCTGCTTATGTACCACATAACAGTGGTGTTGTCCGTCTTTACCATTAACTGTTCTGGAAGAATGTGATTCTTGAAGGCTGTCAGAGCATTCTGTACAGCTAACATTTCTTTTTGATTGATATGCAGGTGCATTTGACTTGGGTTCTATTTGTCCTGAATGCACTTCCCTGCCAAGTGAGCCCCCCATGTATAGTCTGATGTGTCTGTTAGGGTTTGGGCGTCAGGGGGTAGAGTGAATGTCAGTCCCTTGTTTTGGTGGCAGGCCTCTGCCCATCAAAGGAACTCTAACTGTAGGCAAGGTATGATAGGAATCATTACTTCTAGATCCTGAGAATGTTGACACCATAGGCTTTTTAGATACCATTGTAGTTTCCTCATATGCAGTCTTGTATATGGAATTAGGAGAATGCAGGAGGCCATGAACCCCAAGGGTTGCAGTATTTGTCTTGCAGATAGCAGGGTCTTTGTGGCCATTAGTTTGAAGTAAGCTGTCAAATGAACTTGTTTCTCTGGCGTGAGGAAAGCCATCTAGGAAGTTGTGTTCAGGCTTGCTCCCAGGAATACAATTTGTTGGCAGGGTACAAGATGTGATTTATTTTTGTTTATGGTGTACCCCAGAGAAGTTAGCACCTTTTGTACAAACGCCAGATGATTCAAAAGTACGTCCTAGCTTTCTGCCTGAATTAGACAATCGTCCAGGTATGGGTATATTTGAATATTTATTTGCCTGCAAAATGCAATGACTGGAGCTAGGCACTTTGTGAATACCCTGGGCACAGTAGATGAGCCAAAGGGCAGTGCAGAGAACTGATAGTGCATGTAGCCTTCTGTGAAGGGTAGGTATATTCTGCAAGATTCCCTGATTGGGGTGTGCAGGTAGGCTTCCTTTAAATCCAGTGTTGCCAACCAGGCATCCTTGCCTAGCCTAGGAAGCAACTGGTGAAAAGTTAGCATCTTGAATTTTGGGATCTCCAAAAAAGTGTTTAGGATTGAGAGATCCAGGATAGGATGCCAGGAGTTGTCTTTTCTGGGCACCAGGAAAAGTCTTGAGTAGAAACTTTGTCCCCTTTCCTCTTGTGAGCCAGTCTGAATAGCCTTTATACTTAAGAGCTTTTGAGCCTCTGCCCACTTATTTGGGGGTAGATCTGGCCAACCGTTTGGGGTTGGTAAAGTGGGAAAGTGGAATCTGTATCCTTGGGAAACTATATTTAAAACCCATTTGTCCTGGGTAATGAGTTACCAGTTTTTTGCCTGCAGAGCAATCTTTCCCCCTAAAGGGGCAGACAGTTGAGAAGGACTTGGAAGTTTTAAAATTAAGACACTGAGACAGTTTACCATAGGGGGAGTCTTACTACTCCCCTACTCCCTGCTTTGGAAGTGGGAGCCCCCCACTGTTTAGTCCTGTGCATACCTTGGGACTGAAGCCTGGATGTTCTGCTGGTTCTGGGTTTGGACTGAGAAGGCCTGGAAGAGGCAGGAAAGGACGAATTCTCAGTGGGCCAATGCCTACTAAATCTTGGAGGCTGTACTTGCAGGAAATCTTTAACAGTTTGCATAGATTGAGCTTTTTCCTCCATCTTTTTAAGTACTTCTTCTGCTTTGTTGTCAAATAGGCGGTCCTGGTTTAAGGGAGCATCCAGCAATTTAGCTTAAGCATGATCTGGCAAAGATTGCTCCTTAAGCCAAGCATGCCTTCTAAGTACGGACCCAGTGACAGCAGCCCTGCAAGATGCCTCTAGTGAATCAAAACCACATTGCAAAGTATGTTTTGCAACTTGTTCAGCAGAATGCATTAAATCCTGTAAATCCTTATTTTCAGCACAGTCAGGAATCAACATAATTTTCTGTTTAAGCAATCCAATAATATGCTGTTGATACTTATGAAACTGGCAGTTTAAGGCCCTAATGGCCAAGGTTGCAGAAGTGTAATCTGGAATCTCTATCAGAGGGAGTAGGGCTTTTGGCAGTAGTAGCCTTAATGCCCTTGGGTCCCTGTGAAATGGTCTCAGGATCCACAGTACGAATTTTAAAGAGGAACTTGTGAGAGTCAGGAACCCTGTAATATCTATCTGGTTTTCTGGGAGCAGGAGGTAAGGCGTCTGGGGCAAAGCTAGATTCCGAAAAGGCATCATCAACAATGTCCAGTACAGGGGGGATAGCTAAAGGCCTGTGTTGAGGCAGGAGTAAGAAATCCCTAAGCCTCTTTTTAGAATCAGAGTAATCTTGGCTTTCCCAGTGACAATGCTCCCTAAGAGTATGCAAGGTTTCACCAAAAGAGAAATCCTCTGGAGGGAAAGCAAAGGGAATAGAGTCCTCTGCATCAGAATCCTCATAGATAAGGGTAAATCCTGGTCATCAGAGGAAACAGAAATTTCAGAATACTGATCAGAAGAATCATAAGCAAATTCAGTCCTAGGTCTCTTAGAGGGGGAAGGTTGGCTTCCCCTGATTTGTTTTCAGCCATTCTTATCTGTTTTTTAGGCATAGAGGCCTGACCATGTGGTCTGGTCATCGGTTTTCTAGGCATGGATCGAGTTTTAGGCCTTGAAGAAGAAGAAGATGGTGTTGGTTTAATATGCAAGTCAGTAGGCCTGAACACATCCTCAGAAGCCGGTGCCTGCACAGCGACTCTGGACCCATCCAAGATACAGACATCCGCAGGTTCCACAGTTGAAGCATCTCACGGCATACCGGACTCCGAATGGGTCTCAGTAGAGGCCTGCAAATCTGAAGTAGCGGGCATCAGGGACTCCGAAAGTGCCTCACTGAGTACCGGCGAACTGGTGACTAGCTTAGGAGAAGTGTCGTCGGCAGATTTGGACCTTGGCGGCCTGTCTCTGTCTTTAGCTTTGCGTTTTTTCGGAATGTCGGCAGTCGGGTGGCTTACAGAAGACATATCTGGGTAATCCAACTGAGTACCAAAATATTTAGAAGCGTAAATATACTGACGACGAATAGTTCGTTGTTTAAATAAGGCACAAAACCGACAGCGAGGTACGTCGTGGTCAGGGCCTAGGCAAGGAATACATTACGAATGAAAATTGTTATGAGGTATTTGCTTTCCACAAGAAATACAATTATTGACTTTTACTGACATCGTTTTAGAGCAAGAAAAAGTTTCCCCAATGGGGTACTTAGCTTTAGTTGAAGACTTTGGTTCTAAAACTCGAAAACGAAAATTTCAGGAGGCGGACGACCAGCACTTGCGAACTGCTTCTGCTTCGGGCACTGCACGGCAAGAAAGACTGATGTAATGGTGTTGGTTGCATGCTTTATACCCCTGACTACCTGACGTCATGGAAGATGAGACAGCAACCGACGCAGGACCCAAGACTTTGACAATCAGATCGACTGAGGGCTACTGCAAGCAGATAACCCAAACGTGATGACTGCAACAGTGAAACATGAAGAACATCCCTGGATTCTACCGGGCTAGTAAAAAAAACGTGACAAGGGAAGTAATCACCACATGACTAGCATCATGTAAAAAAATATTCTCAACAATGACACTACTTTATGGAAATTAACTGAGAAGACCTAAGCTTTGACATGTGCTAGACTATCTGAAGGATTACCTTACTGTACATATTTTAGCTTGCTATATAAACAAGTAGGGACCTGTTGTGAAATAGAGTAGAAATTAATTTGCATTCCTGCTTGTAATCTGGGTGTGTCATTCAAACTTTCTTGCCTCCATACTCAGACAACAGCTATGTAATAAGTCAAATATCTACCTTTATGACTACAAATCTTGTATCTCCTTTGTTTACCAGTATCAAACTGTCACAACTTCCTAAAAGTGTCTGCTTGCTTACGGGCCAATTGTTTCAAAGACCATATGCTACTGTGATCATAGTTTCAGTACTGAGGATTTCTGCCACATCTCTCTCACTGAAATCTCCCCTGCTGTCACTGAATAACTTCTGAAATGGGCTATACTTACTTATCCAACAATGAAAACATTTATTTTCAATTTCAGATGTCTCCATCTGCTCATAATACTTACAGAGCTAAATATATTAAATGATGCTTAAAATGAAGGGATCACGTGCCAAGTTTAATTTAATTTTAAATCCACAGCAACTGTCCACTATACGTAGAGGCCCAAACCATGCCAAAAGTAGATCCAATTTTAGGTCTGCTACATTTCTAGCAAACCTCAAAACTTCAAACAATGTTTCTATATAGAAATATGCGCAGGATCATTGTTTCTTAAAATAGATAGCTCTGGCAGTCTATCCACATAAGCATGTCCAAACAGAAGATTAATGTTCTTTAAAACTTTCTGCTTTTCCTCCCTGGTCATGTTCTCTGAAACTGTTAATACATCACTCTCATGATAAGTCTCCGTTTCCACTTCCAAAACTGTTTCTACCATTTTTAATATGCCCGAAGCTTAACCGAAACTTCTACTTTTTCAATATCACATTTAACTTGTCCATCTTTGTGGGTATTTTCAATCTCCTGGTAGAGTGCACAACTTTTCCATCTCCAAACTTGAACGGCATTATCTACATGCATCCCTTTTCAGTATTAAAATAATGCAAATAAAAGCATCTCAACCACAGCTGACCAAAAACGATATCAAAAATATCAGAAACTAGCTCAGAGTAATAAAATTATGTTGCTTCTTCTCTCTCTCTCTCTTTAGAGATCTTGCCTTCATCCTCTTATTTTAACTTGTTCAGTTCTGTCTGCACTGTGTTTTGCTCAGTGATAGCTGCTCTGACATATGGCCCATTTGGATCTACTTCCATATTTACCTACACAATTCAGATCTAGTAACTGCAGTCTCACAGAGTGCTTTTGTCCCCCAAATCTGTTATGTTGCTTCTGCTTTGTCAAATATCGAGTGCCCTGATATATGTTAATTCCCAATGAAATATCTGATGCCATACACTTTAGAGCTGACTTCATTAAAGCAATTTTTTTTTTAAATCTTTTCCTCCCCTCTCCCCACCATGTCTCACCAGTGTCACACAGGCTCAATCATTTTGTGGCACTGAGGATCATACATAGATCCACGAGAGCAAGAGCAGACCATCATCCGGAAAGACATCATGGACTCTCTTGCTCTTGACCACATCTCAGCATACGAGTGCATTTGCACTATGTGATATGCACTCCTGCATCACCAAAGGGACCATCAACACTCCACAACATTAACACATAAGGCACCTTCACAAGCAGGAAAGGAGTTACTGTCACTGGCTTGGAAAACCACTGTGCATCCCCCTACCTGTATGTGTTTTTTGGCATTCTTGAGGACTCCATCTCACAACAGCAGGTATAGCCAGTCAGAAGCCACCTCCATCCCTACCCCCAAAGGAAAGGCAGCACCTACCCCCTCTACAAGCAATGTCAGTTGCACAAACTGCTAATGGAACAAAGGTTACCTAGGCAGTAGTCAATACATAATCCCTCTACACCTCTGGGCTAGCAGTTCACTGAGGCAAAAGTTAAGCTCAGTAAATGCTGTTTATGCTAACTACTTATCTTTTACATCTAAGCAGGCAACATTTAATAACTCAAAAGAAAGTACTGCGCGTGGGTGCATTATATTATACTTCTGCATCCAACTACATCTTTGTTCAAATCAATTATGCGATCTGTCACAGAAACTTAAGCAATCAAAAATAGAGCATGTCTTATAAGTTCAGTTGTGTTCTCTTCTCTCTTGAAATTGACATCACCTTTAGTTATTAAATATATATAATTCCATCTGTGTTCAAATCCTCTGTCAAAATCTCCTTTGTAATATATTTTGTGCTCCCAGTAGGCAACAGAAAAACTGCAAGGCAAGCTTTTGTTTTTTCCAGTTAAGTGGCATGAAGCCAAATTATAACAGAGGTTCTCCAAATTTCATAAGGCTTACTTTAATCAAACACAAGTAGTATTCTAAAATTGGACACCATCTTCTGCTACAAGTGAAAGGCTAGATAGAGGAGCTGAGGTATCTGAAACTTTATGAATATCCAGGCTACACAGGCAACACCACTAAGACACACAGAGCTCACAACCTAAGCTGCCACATTAGAACATACTCACCGCCATAAAGGCAAATATTGGCAAAATACTGTCATAAAGCAAATGTAAAATTAATTATTCGGTATGTCTTTCACAAAACAAAAGTTGCTATAAATATCCTAAAGGAAATAGCAGACTTAACAATAAGCACAGCTCAGATAGTGCAAAAACTGTTTAAGGGGATGATGAGCAAGTTCCCTGACATCTCCAGTATTCTCTATCATGAAGACTGTACAGCTGTGGGAGATACTGTTACGAGAGAGAGTGAGGACTTCCTGTTTTTGTTTCTTTTTTCAGTTATTCATAACATTTTGGTTTATCCTTTTCATACTCGCCTTCAGAGACCAAGATCCAGGTAATAGCTAAATCTTGCTACCTTCAAATACATCTCTGCTGCTTGGATATTCACAAGTACCATAAAAATGACAGCAGCACAAGTGTGAATAAAGTGACATCAAGGTATGTACAACAATACCTATAAGACCTGAAAGCATAAATAAACTCTGGCATAAAGGGTCGAGTGCACTTTGCACAAGCTTAATTCTCACAAGGAAAAGACAAATACCAAGCAATTTCCAAGTGTACCACTTTAATGAATTTGGATTTCGACCAACTTTCTGTTAAATATATAGCATTCTGCACTCCTTGCTTCATTCTGTGAAGAAGCCCAAATGGGTCATTACATTAACACCAAAACAGCATATTCACATGGATTACCACAACATAGCACATCAAACCACCACCACCACTACCAACAAAGGAAAATAGGAGATAAAGAGGGAGGGTCCTGACATTGAAAGGACTAAAAATAAATGAGTTATCTACTTGTATTCTTGGCTGCTTCACACAAGTACATCAAAATATTTCTCTTCATTTTGGCTTTTCAGTTAATTCACTATGCCTGGATAGAATATCTCAGGTCATAAATGCTTCTGAAACCTGCCAGCATACCCCACATTACTGCTGCAGCAAAACAATGCTCTGACCCTAGATTGGACATCAAGCTTATAAAGTACAGTAAATGAGATGTGAACAAGAAGACAAAGTCTCAGCCTTGCAAATGTCAGCCTAAGGAAACTGCTGAAGTTGCAGCAGCCCTAGACTAGAGAGTCTGACCTCTCTAGAAATGGATTTGTCTTCAGAATAACCATTTAAAAAAGCTTCTACATGAAAACCCAGTGGCTAAGGTCCATGTGAGGGAAACAAAATGGCCACACTTCCTAAAACACTCTGCCTAAAAATGTAAGCACCAAACTGTTTAAATTGTCAGTACATAACACTGTCATGCCCCGATTCTGAGGGAGTGGGTAGTATGAGGATAAATGAATATTTTGAGTTAACAACAGTATCTTAGGCATAAAGAAGGAATTAGTTGAAAGTAAAGCCACTCCATTAATTACCTTAGAGAATTTCAGAAAAAGTGAGTGCTTTACAAATTACACCACGAAAGCTGTTATCAAAATTATAAATCATTCAGGAACAGCAAGACAGAAAATGCTGGTTTGAAAGAATATTCTGTAAGACTCTGTAAAATAAAATTCACATCAAATGAGAAGACAAATTTATTTACGGATGTCTTAGATGAAGAAAATCCTTTAAAATAAGTTTCATGGTGAGTAAAAATAAAAATGGAGGATTCCAACAGAAGATAGGCAGAGAATGCGAAAAGATGAACTTTCACTGATGAGTAAGACAGATTCTAGTGAAAAAAAGGGAGGACAAAAGTAAGCCCAGTTCACTAGTAATTTTATTTGTGAAATGGAAACCTTCCACCTTCAATAAAAGCACCCTACTCAACAGGAGAAAGGCAACTTAGACCTATTTATATTTATGATTACCTGGATGGTGCATACATCACAGTGGACCAATATCAGGCACAGTTCAGTTGAATGCAATCACAATGGTCCAGATGACAGGTCAGCAAACACAAACAGAAAATTCTGGCTCAAGTAAAAGCAGCAAAATTCCTTCGCCTCACTGCTGATAGCATTACAAATACTTTTGCGAAGGTGGTGATAACCCTGAAAGGCATTATACCCATATGAACAAGCACGGAGGAGCTGAAACTCAGGTCAACTCAATTTGTGGAAACATATGAGAACATGGAAGAAGCACTGGATGCACTACTTCTGCAAAGGGTGACTTGTGTGGAATACTAACATCCAAAACATGAGAGGCCAAGGATACAAAAGTAGCAACATGAAAGAACGGTAAACTTAGTGAAGCAGCAGCAAGAATATGCATTCATTCCAGAAGCATTTTGATTGGCTTGCACCACCCAGAATTTGAATACTGCAACAGTGTACTCACAATGTGCATTAGTTAGCAAACATGTTGCATGTAAGGTAGACCTTTCTAATCTATATAGGTTTAAAATTAACTACAAAGATGGACAATGAAGTGGCTGCTACTCCTGGAAGACAGTCTGACACATACCATTACTGATACTTTATTTAAAGTCAATGAAGAACTTTGCTAATGTATTTCAACTTGTTGTCCTTTAGTGCACTGCAAAGAATCGAGACCTGGTTACAGAATACCAATGAATACAGCAGACTAACTGGTTTGGCACTGATGCACTTATATTAAAGTGGAGCAAGAATTCAACCCATGTAATGATAGATCGGTGGCCTTTGCCCACAGCTGAGGTCACCTAGATGCCAATTTGTGTCTATTTTTGCTTTGCTGTAATAGTGATGGTGATTCTTGTAAGATGTTAGCAAGATAGTTGTCAGGTTGAAATGATTTACCCAGCATGGGTATTGTATATCCTCTCAATGACTCATACTGTACAATTCAATTGAGGGAATGTACAATAGGAAAACAATACTTCCAGTATTAACATAAGCTGAGTGGTAAGAAGAGAATAAATAAGCATATGTAACAAGCATTAAGTATTTGTCATTTTATAGGTAAACAATGCAACAGGTCTTATACTGCTGAAGGGGAAGCTAATTAATAGTTTAGCATATTTTACTCTAGCACTGTAAAATTTCCCTGGAAAGGCAATAAAAGCGCATAAAAATAAAACTGTATGCTGTGACTCATGTCAAGTATTTAAGGGTTCAAAGACCTTGTCTTTGTATCCATGAACATTCTACCTCACTGACTGATTTTGGTGGTAAACCGTTTGTGTGTGTGTGTGTGGGGGGGCATTCCAGTGAAGTACCTGATTGGCCCTTTGGCCCTCCCCTCATTTCAATTGCTCTCCAACTACCTTTGCCTTTACTGCTCCAAATTCAAAATCAGTTCTCTACCCCATGATCTGAGCGAAGTCCTCTCCATCCAGCTGTTTCAATCTAGAGTAAGGTACATTGCATTTTTTTAATTTCTTAACAGAAATGGTCTATTTCATTTTGGTTCAACACTATACTAGAAACAATTAGAAATAAGTTTCTACTGTGTTACAAACTGGCTGTGTTGTCTTTCTGCTGTTAAGACATCAACAAGCTTCTACTGGCTTTTTGCTCAAGGAATCATTGGTAGCACCTAAATTGTTTTTTCTACTGTGTTAAACTGGTTAAGTGTCGTCTTTCTGCAGTTAATGTGTAGCAAATATATTAGCACATTTTCACTTGTTTTTGCTGTAGGATTCAGTGAAAACATCTAATTTTTGCTTTATAAACTACACAGTTACAGCAAATAAGTTTGTAGTGTGTTGCCATCTGGCTAAGTGTTATTTTTTCTCTCTGCTGCTAATCTTTATCATATATATTTGCATATTTCTACTGGCTACTACTGAAGATTTCAATTGTAGTACTTGATTTTATGTTTTATGAATGGCACAGTTACTGGTTAGTCTAGTCAACTGTTAATAATATGAGACAGTTCTGCTTGTGAAGAGAGTTTTTTTTTCCATATTATGTTAAACACTTGTGCTACTTATTCAGGGACTGTATGTTGTGTAGCAAAGAGTGGGAACTAACTGAGATAGGCATTCTACCTGTCCTAAAATCAGTTAGCCTACATCTCAGTAATCCCAAACTTACATACCAACTCATATAATTTGTTAACTACTTTATTTTCCATCTGTCCTTCTAAACTGTGGAAAAACTCCATTTTAGTAATCCCAAACTTGCACACCTAGACATATCTGCTGTTAGCATCCTTATTTTCCCATCTAAAGGCAATTAAGCAGTAATGTACAACTGTGATATATCAGTGATTTTCAACCTTTTTACCCTTGGGGACCAGTGAAAATAGAATAATTATTTTGGGGACTATAAAGCAAGCAGCAATGCCCAACAGGGTGTGTGCTACTGTGAAAATAATGCCTGCCCAAGGGTGTTCTGTGGCATCAGGCCTCTACAACCCCAGAAGGGTGCTATGTCCATAATAACATGCACAGTGGAGGGCATTACTACGCTTACAGAATGGGCCATCTGTAAAATTGTTTGCTATGAATTTATTTTTTTATTACTATATTTTTTAGTATATTTTTGATGTAAAATAGTTCCTCCCCCTAATGTTACAAACTTGTAGTATATTTTAATGGTGTTGCAGGAAGAATTTTACATAAAAAATATCCAGGTATTTTATTAATTTTTGGCCCCTTACTCCCTAAAACATTTGCTTTGTTGCCAGGCATTGGAGATTGAAGTTACTAAATAATGGCATACATTTGAGTTTCAGACTATTATTTTCTTCAGAAAACTCATGCTAAACACAAATCTTTTTATTTAAGCAAGTTTGTAATTTTATAAGGGGAATAATTAAAATCTGTTCCTATTTTTGAGCTTTTGTTCTGTCTTTATTTTAGGCTTTATCCAGATTTCTTCAGCTGAAAGGTCAAGAAGTGTGCAAACCTCTTTACTACTGCTGCTGCCAGTAGTCGATCTCACTCACTCTCTCACTCTCCCATGCACACCTCTGTTTCAGAAAATGCATGCTAACTCAAATCTTAATATTCAAGTAAAATATGACCCCTGTTTATTCAGACATCTTGAGCTAAAAGTCTTGCATACCTCTCAACTATCCAGACTTTTGCAGAATGTCCAGATTTTTGACTCATATGCTTGGTCCCATCTTCATACAATGTGCAATTTTCTGGCAAATAACTGGAGATTGAAGTCATTAAATAATAACACACATTCAATCTTCAGAAGCTATACCCTTCAGAAAATACATGCTAATAGAAACCATGTTATTCTAGCAACTTTCAAAGTTGATAGCAATATTTAAAATGTTTAAATTCATAACAAACATTTTACTGCTGTTTTAGCTACTTTTCTGTAAAAAAAAAAAACAAAAAAAAAAAAACAAAACATCCTAGCTTGTTTCCTGCCTTTCCTGTAACTTATCTAGTCCAGATACAGACTTGCTGTATCCAGGACTGTTTGTAAGCTCCTGAGCTCCCCAAGCCTTTCTGTGTTGGAGGGAAGCCTTCTAGCTCATCAGTGGGAGTGGTAAGCACTAGGTAGCCTATTACCACAGGAGGAGAGGTTTCTGGCCAAGAAATTATAGTTTATTTATATTTATAGTTTATTTGGGAAGCTCTTCCATCTCTTTCAACCTTCTGATTCAAAATCCTGTGTTTGTGCTCGTTTCCTGCCTTTTCTGTTACTAGTCCAGTCCAGGTACAGATTTGCCGTATTCAGGACTCTTGTAAGCTTCTGAGCCCCCCCCCCCCCAAGCCTTTCTGTGTTGGAGGGAAGCCATCAGCGGGAGAGGTAAGCATCAGGTAGCCTATCTACCACGGGAAGAGTGGGTTTTGGCCCATAAATTATAGTTTATTGGCTGTTTAGGCAGTTTTCCATCTCTTTCAACTTGCTGGCTTAAAAGCCTGCATTTGCACTTGTTCCTCACCTTTTCTGTAACTAGTCTAGTCCAGGTAGAGATTTGCTGTATCCAGGACTCTTTGTAAGCTTCGGAGCCCCCCAAGCCTTTCTGTGTTGGAGGGAAGCCTTCTAGCTTATCAGTGGGAGTGGTAAGCATTAGGTAGCCTACCTACCACAAGAGGAGTGGTTCCTGGCCCAGAAATTGTAGCTACTGGCCGTTTGGGCAGTTTTTTCCCATCTCTTTCAACTTTCTGGTTTAAAAGCCACACTTGCACTTGTTTCCTGCCTTTCCTGTTACTAGCCTAGTCCAGATACAGAGTTTCTGTATCCAGGACTGTTGGTAAGCTTCTGAGCCCCGCAAGCCTTTCTGTGTTGGAGGGAAGCCTTCTAGCTTATCAGTGGGAATGGTAAGCACTAGGTAGCCCATCTACCACAAGAGCAGTGGTTCTGGCCCAGAAATTGTAGTTTATTGGCCATTTGGACAGTTTTTTTTCCCATCTCTCTCAACTTTCTGGTTTTAAAGCCCATGTTTGTGCTTGATCCCCACCTTTCTCGTAACTAGTCTAGTCCAGGTACAGACTTGCTGTATCCAGGACTGTTTGGAAGCTTCTGAGCCCCCCAAGCCTTTGTGTTGCAGTGCAGCCTTCTAGCTTATCAGTGGGAGTGGTAAGTACTAGGTAGCCTGTCTACCACAAGAGGAGTGGTTCTTGGCCCAGGAATTGTAGTTTATTGACCATTTGGGAAGTTGTCCATCTCTTTCAACTTTCTGGTTTAAAATACCACATCTGCGCCTTTTTCCCATCTTTCCTGTAACTAACCTACTGGAAAGCACTAGAAAGCCTTAAACTGATATAAGCCTTCTAGCTTAAAAGACAGACTTTGGAGTGACTGAGTATCAGTTTTCTGTATTTTCTTGCTGTACTTAACTGTTTTCCACCTAAACGCTTTCCAGCACTTATTGTGATTTAAAAGCTTGTTTTTTTTCACATATTGTACTTATTTGACTGCCTGCACTTTTAAAAAAGTAGTTTTTTGTTTAAATAAATTAACTGTTGTAGGCTACACACTAAAGTGTGATAGCCTTTTCTGATCGCTTGTAGTTGTTTAAAGCTGTTTTAAGTGTACTTTTTACTGTTTTTGCCTTATCGTTTCAAAAAAATAAATAAATACATTTCTTGTTTCCTGCCTTTCCAAGCTAGTATAGTCCAGTTTTCAGGCTAGTGCTGAATTCAGGGCTGTGTTACTAGTTTCTGAGTTACCCATACCTTACTTGGATAGAGGGATGTTTCTCTGTTCACCTGTGAGAGGGGGAAACTTTGAGCAGCCATCTGTCCCTGGAGGAGCGGTTCCAGCCCAGAAGTTAGCAGTTTAAAAAATGCGTTGCACGGTTTTGTGCACCGGGCAGCACCGGTTAGCTAGGGTTAAATTATTCCCGGCTCCACTAAATCTCCTCTTCAGTTTTTCACTTGAAACTAGTCCAACTCTCAACCTAAGCACTCAAAAAGCATCCTACAGTTCACCACTTGCTCAGACCTAATAGCAAGCACTAATATACCTAGACACTTGACTGCCCAGCAGGGCAAGGCTCTTTATCCACCCCTCACCAACCAAGCGACTAAGCAGCTCACCCTATTATTCAGGCATGACCAAAGGGCAACTTCAGATGTACTCTCCAGTCCAGCTGGAGAATCTGGGTATCCTGAGGCAATGTTACAACTGCCTCATGTACAAAGACAGCCCTCTCCTCCTACCACAAAACACTAACATATGCGAGAGATGCAATTATACAGCCAAACTGGAGGCTAAGGTATCTCCACCCAAGACTGGAACAGACAGTCATGAGGACAAGGTTAACATTTGCACCACACCTCCAGCCTCACATAGACCTACTAAACCAGCACTTGCAAAAAATACACATAAATACATGAAATCATACTCGGAGGCTCTAAATAAAAACCTGCAAAAGCATTAAAAAGCTCCAAAGCAGACACCCACAAAACCTGCACCTCCTGTCACAAACCAGACAACACATAAAACACAAAATCAATGTGCCGCACAATCACAGCCCTTAAGGTGAAATAACATATCTAACACACTAATAATAGGTGACTCAATAGTCAGGCACACTGACGCCCCACTCACTAGGTTGGACAAGGAGAAGGTTTCTGTTATCTGCCTGTCGGGAGCCAGAATCCACCACATAACACAAGCACTCAGGTCACTCAAGAACAAGTACAAATATGACTCTGTCATTGTTCATGTTGGTGTGAATGACCTGAGCCGTACCTCCCTGGACTACACGAAAAGAAACATGGAAGAGCTCTCTGATCATGTAGCCCAGGCGGGTATAACCCTGACCCTGAGTAGCATCCTGCCCTCACCAAGAATGATACCTCAGTATAAAGAAAAAATTATCAATTTCAACAATTGGCTAAGCTTCTGGTGTCATTCAAAGGGGATCCAGTGTCTGTTAGCCTGGGATGACATGCTCGACAAGCCGCGTTGCTTCGGAAGAGATGGCTTGCACCTGTCACCCCTTGGCTTTTGAATACTGGCCAAGGCTCTTGCTACCCCCATAGTGCCTTTTTTAGGCAAGGCTCAAAATTCAAACCCACCTCCGTAAACAGCAGAAGTAAAAAAATGAGGGTTATGCTACTCAACGCCAGGAGTTTAAATCTCAAAATGCATGCGCTCAAAGCACTCCTAAGTATGGAGAACATAGACATCTGTGCAGTAATTGAAACCTGGTTCAAGGCTCCAGAGAGCACTCCAGCACTACTGGGTTACAACTCATACCACACATTTCAGCCACAGAACACAGACCGAAACACAAAAGGAGGGGGTGTATCCATATTCATCAAGGATACCCACACCTCCAGGTTAGTGGCGCAGCATGATACCTCTGAGATCATCCATGTGCAACTAACATCAGGCAAATCTGTAATGCAAATTGTGGCCTACTACAGACCTCAGCCTCTCCACAGGCTACGCGCCCATAGAATGGTGCATAGCAATGGTTATTCCGCTCCACAAAGGAGAGGCCACAACTGACCCTGGTAACTATCGCCCCATAAGCCTGACTAGCTTGGTCTGCAAGGCTATGGAGTGCATCATCATGGAACTCATTAACAAAGACATTGGGAACCTCCAAACACTTGACCTGACCCAATTCGGCTTTATTAAGGGCAGATCATGCCTACTAAACCTGATTGACTTCTTCGAGACAGTTACCAAGGCCATAGACGAGGGAAAGGTGGTTCACACAGCCTACCTTGATCTCGCCAAGGTGTTCGACACCATTCCTCACTCAGGTATCATAGAAAACCTCACCAACCTGAACATAAACCCCTATGTCACAAGATGGGTTGACAACTGGCTTACAGACAGAACTCACACGGTAAGAATAGCGGGCTCCAGGTCTGACTCTAAACCAGTCACAAGTGGTGTCCCGCAAGGCTCGGTTCTGGGACCCCTACTGTTCGGCATATATTTCTCAGAAGTACAGGCAAACACAGGAGGACTATGGCTAACCAAGTTTGCCAATGACTGCAAACTGGGAGCTATAATTGACTCTCCGGCTGACACGGACATCCTCCAAAAAGGCCTTACTGAGACAGACACCTGGTATTAAAGTCATGGCCTCAAGCTAAATGCCAAAAAATGCATAGTCATCGCATTTGGGAAAAACAAAACACCCACAAATTATCACATAGGCGGCAGCCCCCTTAATACAGAAGAGGTAATAAGAGATCTGGGGACCCAGGTAGATAGTAATCTCTCCTTTGACAATCATATTGCCAAAGTAGTTAGGAAATCCTTCTATGTGGTCCATCTAATTACTAAGGGGTTCGCATCTAGAAATAAAGAGGTCATAGTGCCCCTCTATTAGTCACTCATCAGACCCATCATAGAGTACAATGCCCCATTTGGGATGTACCTCACAAGACACTTCCAACAGCTTGAATGACCACAAAAGCACCTCACCAAGAGGATTACTGGCCTCAAACATATGTCCTATGCAGCCCGACTGAAAGAACACCGGCTGTACTCAGTGGCATATCGCTTACTCAGAGGTGATCTCTGCCTGACTTGCAAAGCCATGTCCAACTCAGAATTGATGGACATGCTCCACCTAAAGAAATCCAAGTCACTGCGAGCCACGCACTCTAATGAGCAAAACCTCGCCACAACAATAAACAGAACATGCTGTAGGGATAGATTCCTGTCACAGAGACTCCCCATGCTTTGGAACAAAATTCCTAGCTACATTAGGCAGAGCCTCTCACTAACACTCTTCAAGAGAAGCCTTGACGAGTGGATGGGTAACAGAAAATACACCCCTGGGATCACTTCATTGGCTTTGCTTAACAGAGGCTCAGTTAATTAATCAATGGGGCGGTGAAAGCTGACACACTCTGGCTAGGCTTATAAATGCCCTTGGACAGATAGCCTAGGACCTACCTATGAACCTATAAAATCCCTATGTTTGGTCTTTTGCCCTCTATTTGTGGCTCTGTTTAGATTTCTTGTGCCAAGAGGTTGAGAGGTACAGTCAAAAAGTAAGCAAACCTCTTAAATGATGCTGCTGCTGCCAATGATCACTCTCAATCTTCACACTCTCTCTCTCACACACACAAACACACAGTCTCTTCTGTTTTCATGCACACATTCACTCACAAATGCTGACAGAGACATACAGACTTTTTGTTACATTTATTTTTTTTACACTCGCTAAACAGCAAAAGCACTGCTTAGCAGGTGTAAGAATGCCTCACTTGGTCTCACACACACACACACACACACACACACACACACACACACACACACACACACACACACACACACACACACACACACACACACACGTTTTTACTTCAATTTTGTCTTTCTTTCTTATTTTATGCTCACTAAACAGCAAAAGTGCTGCCCAGCCAGTGTAAAATAATGGCGGTCATTTTTTTCCCAGTCTCAGCTCCTAATTTTTGCACAGACTGGCAGGAAAATTCTGACAGACCAGACCCAGACCACTGAACAGTGGTTGAAAAAACTCTGATACATAGTGCACGACGTATGTTGGTCAAACTAAGTAATGCAGCAGACTATAGACAAGCAGTACTTTATCTACCAAGTTCAACCATCAGACAATCCTAATTATTTTAACCTCTCTCCATCTCCCAGTTTACTGAGCACATAGCATGTCTGAGAATTGCTGCTGCAAAAGTTAACAATCTCACTATCAAAAGAACTCAGACAGATGAATTTAACCCCCAGTTGCAAAAGTACAAAATAAGCAATACTTTCAGTTAAAATCTATGTAAGACAGTTTCCAAGAATCAAACTAAACTGAATTGCTTTCCCTCACTTCTACATTAGTTTGTTCTGTACTGTAGTGTTGAATCTGCTGGAGGGATATCCCACCCCTACCCACAGGCCTTCAATTGCTGAATGTAAATTAACACTTCAGCATATTTTACTCTAGCAGTGTACAATTTCCCTAGAAAGGCAATAAAAACTCAAAAATAAAATTAAATGCTGTGACTCACATCAAGTATTTAAAGTTCAAAGATCTTGTCTTTGTATCCATGAACATTCTACCTCAATGATGGTTTTTGGTGGCAAACTATCTGTGTATGGGGGGGGGGGGTAAACAGCATTTGGTGACTAACTGTGTGGGGAGTAACAGCATTCCACTGAAGTACCTGATTGACCCTCCCCTCATTTTAGTTGGTTCTTTAGCCACTATAGCCTCATTTCAAGCATGTGTACAATAACAGCAATCTAGCAGCTTGTGATAATGTCTTTAAAATTGTCAGGAATAGTCTTACCTCTTGTCTTGCTGCAGTTTTGCAGGTTGTTTTCCTGGTACTTAACTCCACCATGGGCTGACCCAGTCCATTCAGCCCTTGCAATGCATGGGCTTCACTCCACTCCCCTACCCCCAATTCCCATCCACCCTCACCACATCTACTCTTATACCCCACTTACTCTGCATCTTTACTCTTCCTCCTACCTGTACCGAACTGCACTGTCCAATCACAAACTGTTCTCGTTAAACCATCTCCATTCACTTCTGTTCTAAAATTTTTCTCCAATCTCACTCTGCTCTCTACCCATCAATCCACATTATTATCCCAGCTCATTACCTCACCATATTGCAACATTTTTACAACACTGACCATGCTGTTTCCCTCATGTATCACCTGCTTGATTCTCCTCCTCTTCTCATTCTTAAAAACCCCACCAGTAGTAATAATAAATAAGCACACCTCAACAATTACTTCATCCTCACCTATCAACCATCTTCCCGCCAGGTACTCAACCTCTTCAAGCTTATTTCCCATAACTCCATTCCACTGTTGTAATCCCAAAATACTTAGAAAATGTCAGTCCCAATGTCAAGGAAATACTTCTATCCATCTCCGCTAAAATGCCATAATGAATCTTTCTCCACCATATGTTAATGTGGTGACATCCACCGAAACCCAGGTCCCAATCAAACCCCAAACCAAATAATACATCTTAAAACTTTAGAAACAGTCACTCTAAATATTACAAGCATATGCAACAAAACACAGATTTTCATGCCTGCATGACCCAACACAACCCAGACATCCTAGCTACAACAAAAACATGGCTAAAGCTTGAAATAAAAGATGCTGAAATACTATCCCCCTGGGTATAACATTATTAGGCTTGATAGAACACACAAAACATGGTTGGAATAGCTAATATGCTAACAGTAACTCCCTATACAGGCAGAATCCAAAATTTTGAAAAAAAAAAATCCTAACATCATTCCTAAAACTTAATACCACCAACAGCATATGCAATGTTGTGTTATATATCCCCCAAGGACAGAATATTCCAAGACTTGAAACCATTCTACCCTGGTTAGCAGATAAAATCACAAATTAAATTATAGTCCTGGGTGAAGTAGCAGTCTTTATCTGCAAATTCAGCAATCAACAGCATGACCCTCTTTGGATTCACTAAACTTATTAATACAGCAACAAGATATGGCAAACGTAATAGGTTCACAGGTTGGTACTAGGCTATCAGCCCTAGAGCCTATACAAGCTTAGCCATAACAATTCCCTGGCTATTTCTTCCCACACTATTTACTTCCCTGGACCCCTGTCTAGCAGGGCGACTGACGTGATCCCCGGGGAGAATATCCTTTCTCCCATCCAATCGTCAAGGTTCCTTTTGAAGAAGGCCAAAGAGGCACTCTGCTTGACATGTATGGGCAATCTATTCCAGAGTCTGGGGAGTCTCTGGGTCAGGAACCTATCCCTCCAGCATGTTTTGTTTATTGTGATGACAAGGTTTAGATCCCTGGAGCATGTGGCTCTGAGGGATTGGGATTTCTTTAAGTGTAGCATGTCCAACAGCTCTGGGTTTGACATGGCCTTGTATGTTAAGTAGAGATCGCCTCTGAGTAGACGATATGCGACAGAGTATAGCTGGAGTTTTTGAAGGTGGTCAGCGTAGGGCATCTGCTTTAGGCCTGTGATTCTTTTAGTGAGGTATTTCTGCGGCCTTTACAGATGTTGCAGATGCCTTGAGAGGTATATACCAAACGGGCATTGTATTCTATAATGGGTCTAATGAGGGATGAGTACAGTGGGACAATGACCTCCTTTTTTTCTGGATGAAAAGCTCTTAGTGATGAGGTGTGCCACATAGAAGGATTTCCTGACTGTTGTGGCGATGTGGTTATCGAAGGTGAGACCACTGCCCACCTGTGTCCCTAAGTCTCTTATCACACTTTTGGTGTTTAGTGTACTGCCACCTATATGGTAATTCACGGGTACATGTTTTTTCCCAAAGGGGATAACTATACATTTCTTGGCATTGAGCTTGAGCCCATGGCTCTGGCACCAAGCATCTGTTTCTGTAAGGCCCTTTTGTAGAGTATCCACATCATTTGGGGATTCAGTAATGGCTCCCAGTTTGCAGTCATCTGTGAACTCCGTTAGCCAGAGTCCCTTAGTGTTGGCCTGTACTTCAGAGAAGTAGATGCCAAACAAGAGCAGTCCCAGGACTGAACCCTGAGATACTCCACTTGTCACTTGTCTGGAGATGTATTTGGAGTCGGCTACTTTTACAGTGTGGGTTCTATCAGTAAGCCTGTTAGGAACCCATTGGGTGACGTATGGATTAATGCCTAGTTTAGTAAATTTATCTATGATTCCAGAGTGGGGAATGGTGTCAAAGGCCTTGGCAGGGTCTAGATAGGCTGTGTGAACCACTTTACCCTTGTCCATGGCTCTGGAGACTGATTTGAAGAAGTCAATCAGGTTCAGGAGACAAGATCGGCCCTTCACAAACCCAAACTGGGTGGGGTCCAGTGTTTGAAGATTGCCAATGCCTTTGTTTGTAAGTTCCAAGATAATACACTCCATGGCCTTGCAGATAAGGCTTGTCAGACTGATGGGACGGTAGTTTCCGGGATCCAAGGTGGATCCCCCCTTGTGGAGTGGGATAACTGTAGCTCTGCACCACTCAGTGGGCACGAAACCTGAGGTGAGGCTATGATTAAACATGAGGCAGACGTCCCGCTCACCAGGCTGAACAAGGAGAAGGTCACGGTGAGCTGCCTGTCGGGCGCTAGGATCCGCCACATAACACAAGCACTCAGGTCACTCCAAGGCAAGTACAAATATGACTCAGTCATTGTCCATGCTGGTGTGAATGACCTGAGACGTACCTCCCTGGACTACATTAAGAGACATAGAGGAGCTCTCTGAGCATGTAGCCCAGGCCGGTATGACCCTGACCTTGAGTAGCATCTTACCCTCACCAAGAATGATGCCACAATATGAAGACAAGATGATCAATTTCAACAATTGGCTTAAGTGTTGGTGTCATTCAAAGGGGATCCAATGCCTGTCAGCCTGGGATGACATGCTCGACAAGCCACGATGCTTCGCTAGGGACGGCTTGCACCTGTCAACCCTGGGCTTTCGGATATTGGCAAAGGCTCTTGCTACCCCCATAGTGCCTTTTTTAGGCAAGGCTCAAAAGACAAACCCACCTCCATAGGTATCACAAGGGATAAGAAACTAAGAGTAATGCTACTCAATGCCAGAAGTCTAAACCTCAAGATGCACGACTCGAAACTCTCCTTAGCATGGAGAACATCGATATCTGTGCAGTAACAGAAACCTGGTTCAAGGCTCCGAGCACCCCAGCACTACCAGGTTATACCTCATACCATGCTTTTCGGCCCCAAAACTTGGACCGAACTACAAAAGGAGGGGGAGTATCAATATTCGTCAAAGATACCCACACCTCCAGGTTGGTGGCACAGCACGAAGCATCAGAGACTATCCATGTGCAACTAACTGTGGGTAAAACTGCCTTCCAATTTATAGCCTGCTACAGACCACCCTCCCAAACACAGGAACCCCACTTGGCCTTCCTGAGAATACTGGAAAATATGAAGATCTCTCCAAACACCATTATATTGGGCGACTTCAACTACCCAAACATAGACAGGGAGCATTACTCTAGCTCCAACACCCTAGCCCAAAGGTTCCTAGAATTTATAAACTCAAATGCTATGGAACAACTTGTTACCACTCCCACAAGAGGGAAAACATACTGGACCTGATCATCACCAACATGGGGACACTATGCTCCAGACCAGAAGTGTATCCCTCACTGGTAAGATCAGACCATAAACTAATCTCACTGGATATTCACATCCCGACCCCACCCCTGCCCAGAAAACCACAGTGAAAAACTTCTCTAAAGCAAATTTCACACGCCGCAAGACGGAAGCGAAATCCTACAAAGCCCCGGCCTGTGGAAAATACGCCCAGACCAGAATCCTTTATAAACGCATTCTATGAACACCTTCAGGAATGCATGGATCATGCAATCCCAAATAAAACCAAGACCCAATCCTCCAAAGGCAGGCGTCCTGTCTGGTGGACCCCAGCCATAAACAAACTATACAATAGAAGGAGGAAGCTACTACATGATAGAGCAAAATCCCAAAAAGGAAGGCATCTCTGATCAGTATTAGCAAAAACTACGGGCACTCATAAAATCGTCTAAGGCCAGCTTCGAGAGAAAAATTGCACAGGACACTAAGGATAATCACAAGGCTTTCTTTAGTTATGTTAGGAACCTGGTGGGAATTTCCAGATATGCTCAGAATTAGTCCAAAATGACAAAAAATACACCGAGCCCACAGACATTGCCAACATCCTAGCTGACAGGTTCAGTGCAAACTTCTCCCCCCTCTCCCCACCAAAAGGGCAAATATCTATCCCAACAAAGTGCTGCCCCCCTGACATCTCAGATGCTCAGGTAAGAGCCGCCCTCTCCAAAGCAAAAAACACAGCATCAATGGGACCAGATGGTGTCCCGGGCTGCGTCCTACATGAACTCCAAGAAGAGCTAAACCCAAACATAAAACTACTGTTCAATCTTAGCCTTACTACAGGATATGTACCCAAAGAGTGGCGTACAGCAACAGTGGTCCCTCTCCACAAAGGTGGTGCCTCAACAGATCCTGGAAACTATCGCCCCATAAGCCTGTAGCTTGGTCTGCAAAGCTATGGAAAGGATCATCATGGACCTCATAAATAAAGATATTGGGGACCTACAGACACTGGATCCTACCCAGTTTGGCTTTGTTAAGGGCAGATCCTGCCTCTTAAACCTGGTCGATTTCTTTGAAACAGTCACCAAGGCCATTGACGAGGGTAAGGTGGTCCACACAGCCTACCTGGACCTCGCAAAAGCCTTCGATACAATACCCCACTCTGGCATTATAGATAAGCTCACCAGCTTAAATATAAACCCCTATGTCAATAGATGGGTTGCAAACTGGCTCAAGGACAGAACCCACATGGTTAGAATTGCTGGAGCCATGTCAGACTCCAAACCAGCTACAAGTGGCGTCCCACAAGGCTCAGTCCTGGGACCTCTCTTGTTCAGTATATATTTCTCGGCGGTACAGGCCAACACGGAAGGACTGTGGCTGACCAAGTTCGCAGATGACTGCAAACTGGGTGCTATAATTGACTCTCCAGCTGACACAAGCATCCTCCAAAAGGGCCTCATAGAAACAGACAACTGGTGCCAGAGCCATGGCCTCAAGCTAAATGCCAAAAAGTGTATAGTCATCCCCTTTGGCAAAAACAAAGTGCCCACAAATTACCACATAGGTGGTAATCCATTAAGTACAGAAGAAGTCATTAGGGACCTGGGGACCCAAGTTGATAGCAATCTCTCATTTGACAACCACGTGGCCAAAGTGGTTAGAAAAACATTTTATATAGCCCACCTAATCATGAAGGGATTCACATCTAGATCAGGGGAGGTCATCGTGCCTCTTTACTCATCCCTCATCAGGCCCATAATTGAGTACAATCCCCTTTTGGGATGTACCTTACCAGACACCTGCAGCAACTGGAAAGACCCCAAAAGTACCTCACCAAGAGGATCAAAGGGCTCAAACAGATGCCATATGCTGCCCGGTTAAAGAAACTCCAGCTCTACTCAGTGGCATACCGCCTGCTCAGAGGCGATCTGTGCCTGACGATAAAGCCATGTCCAACCCGGAATTAATGGACATGCTGCACCTCAGAAAATCCAAATCCCATCGAGCTACCGAGAGACTTGAACCTCAGCATTGAAATAAATAGGACATGCTGGAGGGACAGATTCATAACCCAGAGGCTCCCTTCACTCTGGAATAAAATCCCAGTCCAGGTTAGGCAGAGTCCCACATTGACTCTCTTCAAGAGGAATCTTGATGAGTGGATGGGAGATCGTAGGTTTACCCCGGCTATCACTTCTGTGTCACTGTTAGACAGAGGCACAGTATACTAACCTCAAAAAAAGGCATAGCAAAATTAATTTAAAATGGGTGGCGAAAGCCAAACACACTCTGGCTAGGCTTATAAATGCCCTAGGGCAGATATCCTAGTATGAACCTATGACACTTAGGTGAGGTGCCAGTTCATATTGTAGTTCATGTAGTACACAGCCCGGGATGTCATCTGGTCCCATGGATGCTGTATACTTAGCTTTGGAGAGTGCATTTTTTACCTGTGTGACCATTATTACTGGAATTTGGCAATCTTCTGGTATTGAGATTGGCTATTTATGGGGTGAGAGGGGGGTGAAGTTGGCACTGAATCAATCTGCCAGGACATTGGCAATATCCTTGGGATCAGTATATTTAATGCCATTCTGTTTTAGCTCAGAGCAGATCTGAGCATTGACATTTAGATTCTTGACAGTTATAGAATGCCTTGTTGTTGTCTTTGGAATCTTTGGCAATTTTATTTTCGTAACTAGCTTTGTAGGATTTTATGAGGGATCTCAGTTTCTTACTGAGGCTGGTAAGGGAGTTTTTTGCATCCTGGCATTTTCCTCTTTTCCACAACAGTTTCTTCCTTTTGTTGTAAAGTTTGTTTATGGCAGGGGACCACCAGATTGGCTTCCATTTTTTGGATGAGAGCATCTTGGTTCTATTTGGGATGGCACTATTCATGCATGAGTGGATGTGCTCGTATAGTGCCTTACTGTAGGATTCAGCAGTTGAACTCTCAGTTCCTGTCTGCATGGGTGTCATGAAGTTTGTCACTTCTGACTTTAGTAGCATGAAGTTGGCTTTGGAGAAGTTTTTATGGATGTTTCCTTACTGGCGGGTGGGATGTGGATGTTAAGGGTGATTAGTTTACGGTCAGACCTGACTAACGAGGGGGTCACCATAGGTGTGGAGCATCGATTTCCCATGTTGGTAATGACCAGGTCTAGGATACTGGAGCCCCTGGTGGGACTATGGATTAGTTGATCCAGGGCATTGGAATTTATGAATTCCAAGAACAGTTGGGCAAAGGTGTTGGTACATGAGTAGTTTTCCCAGTTAATGGCAGGGTAGTTAAAATCACCCTGTATTAGGGTGTTTGGTTCTATCTAAATATTTTCCAGTACGTTTAGAAAGGTGTAGTGAGAATCTTGGGGCATGGTGGGGGAATCTGTAGCAAGCTACAATTTGGATTGCAGTCTTACCTAGTGTTAGTGGCACCTGGAGAATTTCAGACGCATTGTGTTGGGCAACTAGCCTGGTGGTGTGAATATCCTTGGTGAATACTGACACCCCTCCACCTTTAGTGTTTCGGTCCTGGTTTGGTGGCCGTAAAGTGTGGTAAGGGTTGTAGCCTGGTATTGCAGGGGTGCTATCTGGAGCTTTGAACCAGGTCTCAGTTACTGCACAGATATTGATGTTCTCCATTTTTAGGAGTGCCTCCAGAGAGTGCATTTTGAGGTTTAGACTTCTAACATTGAGTATTATTACCTTCAGATTTTGCATGCTTGTACCTGGTCAAGTCTATCCTGGACTGGATTCTGGTTACCAACCAATCTAATTTCACCTCCTCAGGTACCCTCCCTGATGCACTAAGTGACCACCTGCCAGCTTTTACCCACAGGAGTATTACAAATCTAACAAAAGAACATATGCTCAAAACTACCAGTAATTTCTCCAGTTTCTCCAAGGAGTCTTTCACTGAAGCTCTGAAAGTAGTTAACTGATCCATCCTGAAAAGACTCCCCATAAATGATGCAGTTGAATATTTCAATGCACACCCAGAAAAATTACTCTAGCCAAAACCTACATTCTGCCCTCCATACTCTATGCAGCATCAATTCTAACCAATTTACAACTGTCCATAAAAAAGACACCTGAAAGCTGCTGCAACAAAATTGCCAAGTTTCCTATTAATTCATCCTCATTTACACATCACTGTAAAGTTCTGCATGCCCTCAACTGACTGGAACTCCTCCTCCACCTCTCCTACATTCAGCTTATAATAATACATAAAATCATACACAAATCATTAGCCTTCCCAGCTCTTACCCCGTAAATCAACATACATTTCTCAAAGTACTCGGAGACCAAAAGACAAGCAACTTCTCACCATAAATAAACTGGATAAATCCCCTGGACAAATACTATACTTGTAGTCAGTCACAAGAAATGGAACTCCTTAGCGCTAACCACAAGAACTATTTCTAAAATACCCACCTTTAAATGCACCCTAAAAGAATACTACACAAAATCTTGTACTTGCTCCTGTGCCAATCCTGGATGAACTTATTTAAAATGCTTCACAAACCCCCTTCAACCTAAAATCACACTTGACAACCCTCTCCAGCCTCCTACTTCACTCCTTTCTTTTGTTTTTCCCCACTACCTTACACTTTATTCACTTCATCTCTGCAGAACTTTCCTCTACCTCTTTCTTTCCTCCTTACTCACGTAAGCTACCTGAAGACACCCTACCTTGTATTTTTTTATAATGTCCTTCTCTTCATCCTTATTCCTTCTATAATCATAATATCAACTCCATCTCCCATACTAACATATCACTCAATTTCCCCTCAATGTTTCTAATTGTGTAAGCTATAATATATCTTTAAATATCTAACTAGAATTGTCTCAGGTCTCATTTATCACATACTAATCTATGTAAAAACAACACGACTGTTGAGTTTTTCCTCACATATTTTCTCCAGCTCATGTTATTGTTTTCCATGGCACTCTACTGTGAAAAAAGAAGTTATGTACTCACCATAACGTTCCATCTGAGTAGGTAACTTCATTTGTCTGCAACCTGTGGGTATTGGATCCGAGCCGGCAGCTTTACCTAGCTAAAAGATCCGAGCTCCTAGCTCCTCCCTCTACCCATAATCCCCTGCTACATATCCCCCATCCTCAGATCGTGTTTGCCTATAAAGACTCCACAAGACCCTTGAAAAAGGCCAGTAACCTACTGCCTAACAGAATGAGCAATCCTATCCCATGGTTAAGAAGCACGAAACTGGTTAGGGGGAATGGAGGGGGGGGGGGGGTCGGTTGCAGACAAATGAAGTTACCTACTCAGATGGAACGTTATGGTGAGTACATAACTTCTTTATCTGAAGTAGTTAACTTAATTTGGTCTGCAACCTGTGGGACAGAGTCCCCAGCTACCTAGAAACCTTGGGCGGCCCTCAAGGAAGAATATTCCAGAGCACAGCGGAGCCAAAGGATGCCCTACTCCTGGATATCATATCCAATTTATAATGAGAAATGAATGTATGAGAGGAGGACCAAATAGCTGCTGAACATATGTCGTCTATAGGGACTCTAGACCAGAATGCTGCAGAGGTAGCTATGGATTGGGTTTGAATGGGCATGGATTCCCAAAGGCACCGGTTTGTTTGAAGCTAAATAAGCCTGAATGATGCATTGTGAAATCCAGTTGGCTAATGTAACTTTGGTAATAGGTTTACCTAAAGAAGACTTGGCAAAGGACACAAACAATTGATCAGATTTGCGGTTGGTTGCTGTCCTGTGCAAATAAAAACGCAGTTGTCTATGTACATCCAATTTGTGTAATGTGTATTCCCCCTTTGTTCTGGAAACTGGGGAAAAACACTGGCAAATTAATAGACTGATTAATATTTGACTGAGAGGCTACTTTAGGGAGGAAGGAAGGATTAGTCCTGAGAGAAACTCTGTCCTTATGAAATATTAGGCAAGGGGGTTTCATACAGACGGCTTGAAGCTCAGACACTCTCCTGGCTGAAGTTACTGCAATCAGGAAGGCTGTTTTCCAAGATAAAAATTTCAACTGAGCAGAAGCAGCCGGTTCGAAAGGAGGGCTCGTCAAAGCCTGTAGGACCAATGTTAAGTCCCATGGTGGGACCGCAGACTTAACTGGTGGTTTTAACAGAAAGGCACCTTTTAAAAAAGTTTTGCAAATCCTGGTGGAAGCCAGTGATCCTACATCATATCCCCAACATGAAAATGAGAGATGGCTGCCAACTGTACTTTAACCATAGATGCACTGGCTCCCTGATGAAAGATATGGGACAGAAAATCAAGAATCGTCGGAACAGGGACAGTAAAGGGGTCTAAGCCCCTGTCTTTGGCCCAGATGGAAAAACGTTTCCATTTACTACTGTAGATTTTTCTGGTAGATGGTTTGTGTGCTGCTACCAGAATAGCTTTCACTGGTGACGAGATACCGGGAGTCCTTGTTATCAGCAGAACTGGATCAGCCAAGCCATGAGCTTGAGGTCACCCAGGTTTGGGGGTTGTAATCCCGCAGGATGAGAAATTAGATCTGGAATGGGATCTAAGATCCAAGGAGGAACTACACTGCGAGACCGCAGGTAAGGGAACCAGATCTGGCGAGGCCAGAATGGGGCTATGAGGATTATCTTGCTCCCCAACCGATGGGCTTTCTGCAGGAACTTCGTCATGAGCAGAAGCAGGGGATAAGCATAAAGGAGACTGGGGGGCCAAGCATGAACCAGGGCGTCTCTGGGGCTCTCCCCTATTGGGGGAATTAGAGCAAAAAATTTGCTGCACTTTGTGTTTGATGGAGAAGCAAAAAGATCGCAGCAAGGTAAACCCCATTTGAGGAAGATTTGTTTCGCTACTAACCGGTTTAGAGACCACTCGTACAGTGTGAGGATCAAGCGACTTAGCTTGTCCGCTAGGATGTTGGTCCGGCCCGGAATGTGCGTTGCTACCAGAAAGCGGTTGGTGGAGATCGCCCATTCCCAAACTCTCATAGCCACTAGGCAAAGGGGATAAGATCTGTTTCCTCCCTGTTTGTTGATGTACCAGACTACAGCCATGTTGTCTGTCTGAACTGCAATAGTTCCCGGAGGAAGAAGGGCTTGCAATGCCAGAAGCACCGCTCTCATCTCCAGAACATTGATATGCAGAACAGTCTCTGAGGGAGTCCACGTGCCTTGGACGGTTCTGCCCATAGCATGCCCCCCCCACCAGAGGCGAGAAGCGTTCGTGGTCAACGTGGCTTGGGGATGAGGCATCACAAATGGTCTCCCCTCTCGCAGCTCCTGGGAGTGAAGCCACCACAGAAGGGAGTCCTTGCAAACCCTGCTCAAGGGAATTGGGGTGTTCAAGAGGTGCTGTAAAAGTGACCACTGGACCTGAAGAGTCCACTGAAGAATTCTCATGCGCAGTCGCGCAAAGGGCGACAGAGCGATGGCTGCCGCCATGAAGCCCAAGGTTCTCAGGACTAATTCCGCAGGTGGGGCTGGGGACTGGAGAATTGCCAAAACATGAAGAGACAAGCTGCGCAACCTGTCTGTTGTTAGAAAGACCTTGGAGTGGCGTATATCTATCTTGGCCCCTATAATTTCCAGATCCTGCACATGTTGAAGTAACGATTTTTGAAGGTTTACATTAATACCCAGATGCTGAGCAAGAGCTAGGGTATAATCCCTGGCTGAGCAGAGCTGATGCTTGGTGGAGGCGGTGAGGAGCCAGTCGTCCAGGTACGGAAAGACCCGAATGCCCTGAAGTCTCAGGTGGGCTGCTACCACTGCCATGACCTTGGTGAACACCCTGGGGGCTGAGGTGAGGCCACACGGAAGAGCCCTGAACTAATAGTGACTGGCTTCTAGCCGAAAGCGTCGGAACCTCCTGGATCGTCTGTCCATTAGAATGTGGTAGTACGCATCCTTGAGGTCTATGGAGCACATCCAGTCATTCTCCCGTAGGAAGGGGAGAATAGATTGCAGAGTGACCATCCGGAAATTCTCTTTGGGAATGAACAGGTTTAGAGATGAGAGGTCTAGGATAGGCCACAAAAAAGAACCTGGAGTAATTTCCCAATCCGGACTGGCCTGGGGGGATGTGCTGGATGTCTCTTTTTTCTAATAGCTTCGAGGTTTCTGAAGCTGCCGCCTCCCTTTGATCGGGTGGGACATCGGGGAGGCGTTTCATAGGAGGGGGAAGACTCAGAAAGGGAATGGAATAACCTCTGGATATAATTCGGAGCACCCACCGATCCGTAGTAATGGATTCCCAAATTTGGAGGTGCTCCGACAGACGCCCCCCGACTGCCTCCAGAGAGGGACAGTTGGGTAAGCCCTCAGGGCTGTTGCGTGGGCCTCTCCGAGAAAGGTTCTCGAGAACCGAGATTCGTTGGCCCCCCCTCTGCCTCTGGGCTGGCGTCCACCTTGTCCTCCTCTGCCTCTGAAGGACGAGGGGTCCAAAGCGGGACGGGACTGCTGTGATTTCTGGAACCACATCTTCTTTTCTCCCCTCTGGTTCCTCGAGAAGGACTGTTGGGGATTAGAAAAGCGGATCCCGACGGCAGACAGCGTCTTCTCGCTTTGGACCAGTGTGTCGCAGACAGTCTTGCCAAAAACTGTAGAACCATCAAAGGGCGCGTTCGAGAAGGACGCCTTGAAGGGTTCTGCAAAATCACAAAGGCGGAGCCAGGCATGGCGCCGCAGAGTGATGCCTGCTCCGCTGGCTCTAGCCACTCCCTCCGTGGCATGGGAGAGTAGCCGCATAGATGTGTTAGTAATAGATTTCAGAGTGGCCATGCGAGCCGAGAAGGTGCATTTGTCCTCGGCCGCCATGGACTCCGGGGGGGCTCCAGCGTATTCCTTAATCAAGTCTCGTTGGAGTCTGATGACGTGTGCTATATAGTTCAGCGCCCTTACAGAGAAGGTAGCTGAAGCAAACATCTGCTTTCCAATGCAGTCAAACGTCCGAGATTCCTTATCTGGAGGGTGGACCAAGGAACTCTCCTGCGCTAGTTCCTTCTTGGTGGCAGGCGCCACCACCATGGCATCCACAGGTATCAGAAGGGCGACTAAGTATCTTGTCTGGTCTTCTGGGAATTGGCTCCATGGTGTCCGGCTCCTTCCAAGCCCTGGTGGTAATTAAGTCCACCAGGGGGTCAGCCGAGGGGGGACACCCAAGAAGTAGACAGGCCTGCATCAAACGCCTCCAGGAACACAGACTCGTCCGAGGAAGGTTTTTGGGCAGACCACTCTCCTCTGATTCGCAACATTCTCCATGATGTCTCCAAAGGAGACATCCTCAAGGGGTGACCTTGGGGAACCTTCCCCTTCCTCCAAGTCTGTGTCCTCTGTGAGGGACTCAGGGGACCTCCAGGTGCCTCCTGTTGCACTTCCGTTTGTGAGGAACCTCCTCGGTGAGGCTATCCGAGGAGGGCTCACCCACGGGGTCTTGTTCCTCTAAGGGAACCAACTGGAGCGCCAATGCAGGCTGTCCCTGTGGCCGGATGACGGAGGACAGTCCCAAATGCGCAGGGGTGACTAATGGATCCACAGCCCGGACTGGGGATCTGTAAGTCCTTGACAGCACCCTCTCCACTACATCAAACGCCGAGGGCGAACCGCTCTCCCCAGGCTCCGATGCAGAGATCGACGTTGGAGCCGAAGCGGTCGGACCCGAGAGGTAAGTGTGCTCCGACCTAAATGGCGCCGAAGACACCGTTCCCCCCACGGATCCAACGCTCGGCTCTCGTCCCCGAGAGCTAGTATCTGACATGCTCGAGGGCATAGTCGGCATCGAAGTAATCAAGACTGTCAGCGCCGATGGTTCCCCGGGTCCAAAACGGCATGGATCCGAAGACTCCGAAACCCTAAACCGGGTCGGAGAAGGAGCGATCTGGGTAAAGAAAGGGGCCGAGCTCCCCCTCGGAGGGGGGGGGGAGGCTGGAGCACCCCCATCTGCATTTGAGCCTGCAGGAAACGACGCATCATCCGGTCCAAATCAGCGTAGGTCAAGCTTCTGGTGGATCAGGAGGAGGTTGTAGAGGCGGGCCTGGAGGGCCGCCTCGAGGACCTCAAAGGAGACTGGTACTCCTCCTCCGGCTCCGGGGAAAAGCAAGGAGAATGGAGCCAAGAATGAGGAGAACCAGAGGCCATCTTAGCGGGACTAGCTACCTTCGCTGGCGGGGCTGAGGGATGAGACTCAGTCCGCCTTTTATGCCTGTGCCGGTCCTTACCTCTCCTTTTTTCTTTTGAAGAGGAAGAAGAGTGCCCCTCACCCTGAGAAGCCGAGGGAGTTTGAGTCCCCAACAAGGGAGGGGGATTGGAAGGCACGGGAGCCACAGCCGCGACCGGTGCCTTAGAGGGAGAGGAGGAAGAAGAATCCGGGGGCAAGAATCCCGCCAGGATTAGCTTGTTCCTCCTATCCCTGATAGCCCGGGGGTTGAAAGCCACACAAACCTGGCAGCTGGTGGATAAATGGGCCACCCCCAGGTAAATAACGCACTGAGTGTGGCCATCGGCTGGGGACAGGTTATGGCCACACTCAGTGCATTTAGAAAAAATGGCTTTAGGCCCTTCAGCCACCACACCACACACTAACACACTAGGGGGAGGGAATTGAAGTAAATTTGAAGTATAATTACCACAACAAAAATACGCTAAATATATAGCCGATAAAGGGGGCTAAACAATACACGCACACCAAAGAAATTTTAGAAAAAAAACTATTTTTAAAGGTTTTTTAAAACTGGAAAACTCTCACCCACGCCTAAGAGCTCGTCTCTAGAAGCTGCTATAAGCCGCGGCAAACTAGATCTGGGGATGGGGGATGGGGGATGTGTAGCAGGGGATTATGGGTAGGGGGAGGAGCTAGGAGCTCGGATCTTTTAGCTAGGTAAAGCTGCCGGCTCAGATCCGAGGACGGATCCGATACCCACAGGTTGCAGACCAAATGAAGTTAACTACTTCAGATCATATGTTCTATGTTATTCTCATTACATTTTTTTCAGTCTTATATTTTTGTAGTGTAACATTATACTTTGCGAATTAAAAGTACAGTTGTGTAAAATATTACCATAACGGTAGATGTCCTTCTCTTCACTGTTGCATTATTCTTTACAATAGGGATTCCCTGGCTAGGGCAGCCTGATGTCTGGCCAGCATATCGAAGACTTAGGTTGTAAAAGGGGCATTGCATGTCACACGTATGCTCCCTGCGCCTGTCATAGGGTATAAAGGTGACAGACGGACAACCATCCTCAGCCAAACCAGGGAAGAATTTCCAGTTTGCCATGCAATTGTCCAATTTGCACTTGAACTGGATTAGGGAGGAACTCTGCTTCACATGGATAGGGACAAAAGGCTCTGAAGAACCTCTGGAAAAAAAGGGCTGTTGTTTCTGAGTAGGCTGAGAAATGTCCAAAAAGAGGGGGGACAGATTTCCAAACTATGTAGTACCCCTTGTTGAATGATGGATAGAACCCAAGAATCTTCAGTGATCTTTAACCAAACTGGAAGGGACAGGGAAAGGTGAAGAGAAAGAGGAAAGTGGAGAGAGGAACAAAGATGGTCAGACAGAACCTGGCTTGTCTGGAAAAGGAGGCTTCTGAGCTGTAGGAGTTTGAGTAGAATTAGCAGAAGGACTTCTTTCACCACCCTTTTTACCTCTGGGAGGAGGATGAAACCATCTGCGGACAAAGGCAGGTTTAATAGGGTAATTCCTCTGAAACTTGGGAACAGGCAGAACAAAAAGTATGTTTCAATTCCTGCAAAGATGTACCGTTGTCTTGAAGAGACTTAAAAAAAACTCAGCAGCAGCAACACCTAACAGATATTTACCATCTAGAAGAGCATCCATCAGCCTAGCCTTAAATCATAAGGCAAACAAAGGTTGAAGGCGAAGCCAGGAATACCTCCTCAAAACAGAACCAAAAGCAACAGCGCTAAATGAGGCAGCAGCTGCATCATAGCTGCATTTAACAGAATGGTGAGCAACTTGAGAAGAAGACCCCAGTAAAGAAAGAGCAGAAGATTTTCTCTCAGAGTCAGGAAAGTCTGAAATAACCTGACAAGCCTGAGAGAGAAGAACCAAAATATATCTGGTCATGTGTGTCTGATAATTCACAGCCTTAAAGGCCAGGGTAGCAGCAGTATATACTTTCTTACTCAACCTCTCCATAGTTCTTGCTGTCCATGTCAGAGGGAAGCTACTTTGTAAAAGGTAAAAGCTTAGATGGTTTATCAGATGCAACATAAACAACAGAAGGTTCAGCCAGGGACACTTGTAAAGGAATTTGCAATCCTCAGGCACCTTATAAAACCGATCAGATTTCTTACTGGCAAGGGGCTGAGAGTCAGGAGCCTGGGAAGCTGCAGAAGAGGTGTTTAACAAGGCAGCAAGAACAGGAGGGACAGCAGAGGGCTTGTGACACTCCATTTAATGAAGTTCATAACATATCTGAGACCTGGGCACAGTCCCACTTAAAAAAACTCCATCATATAGGAAACTGTATCACCAAAAGAAATCTCCTCAAAAGGAAAATCAGGACTAATAGATTCCTCCTCTTTAGAACCACAGCCCGAGGGAGAAGGAATCTGGGAAGAATAAGTCAAGGATTCATCAGAATCCACATCCTTATGTGATACAACCTGCTCCCTAGGCCTCTTAATAGTAGAAGACAAAGGGGGAGCAGGAACAGAGACCCCTGAGGGGGCTTCAAAGCCATAAGGGCATTCAACAGACCCTGTGTGAAATCCTACCATTCACATTAAGGAACCTTGTGAGCAGGAGAATGATGATGAGCTTTCTGATGCTTTGTCACAGGGATTTCAGCCCTAAAGATCTCAGGAGGCTCAGACCCCTGACAACACTATATAAGTATAGTGGGAATCTCCTCTCCAACAAGGATTTGCAGAACACCCCTAGGCTCTTTGGAAAGTATCAGCTGCAGTTCCCCTGAACATCCGAAATGGACGTCTGCATAGCTTCCGAGGACATGCGAGCCTGATCCATGCTGGCCTCCAAAATGGTAAAAGCACAGGAATCCAACTGAAAAACTGGGTGGTCCTCTGGACCTTCACCAACCTTGAAAGAGATCTCCAGTGGAGGCAGTACAGCTGAAGAAAAATGACCATTTTTTCTTGGCCACCTTCTTCGCAGACAGCTGACCCTCGGGCCAGAACAATTCCTCAATGGCACCCTTAGCCAACAATTTAAAACGTTGGTTCTCTAAGTAAATGGCTAAAGAGAAGAGATGACTATGCAAGGTCATTGGAACAAATGCCTGACACATAGGACAAGACATACGGTTGTGAGAAGCACCTAAGTAAAATAAACACTGCTCATGATGGTCCTTATGGGGAATCTGACTTCCACACTGGCAATTTCCCTTTCTGGATGACATGAAACCAACAATCACAAAAATAAAGGAAGATACCAAAGTACGAGCAGAAAATGATTAATTTCAACAACTGGCTAAGTTTCTGGTGTCATTCTAAGGGGATCCAGTATCTGCCTGTCTGGGACAATATGATCAACAGACCTCGATGCTTTGCCAGAGACGGCCTGCATCTGTCATCTCTGGGATTCCGGGTACTGGCTAAGGCTCTTGCCACCCCTATAGTGCCTTTTTTTGACAGTGTTCCAAAGACCAAAATTCCACCCTAACAGCTACAAACAAATGCAATCTGAGAGTCATGCTGCTCAATGCTAGAAGTCTAAATCTCAAGATGCACTCGCTCAAAGCTCTCCTCAAAATGGAGAATGTCGACATCTGTCTTGTAATGCAGACATGGATTAAAGAGGCAGAAAGCACCCCTGTGTTCCCAGGCTACAACTCAGTCCATACCTTTCAGCCCCAGAAAACAGCCGGAAGCTCCAAAGGAGGTGATGTCTCCATATTGTTAAAGGATACGCACACCTTTAGACTGGTAGCCCAGCATAATGCATCCGAGATACTTCAGGTACAACTAACACTGGGTAAGACGGCGATACAAATCATAGCCTGCTACAGAACCCCAAACATGGCCCTAGACTCTCACTCTAAGTTTCTAAGCACACTGGAATCTATCAAGATCCAACCCAATACTCTCTTACTGGGTGACCAACTACCCTTCCATCAACTGGGAAAACTATTCAAGTACCAATGTACAGGCCCAAAACTTTCTGGAATTTATCAATTCCAATGCCTAGACCAGCTCATTCTAACCCCCACTAGAGGAAGCAACATCCTCGACCTGGTTATCACCAACATGGGAGACCATTGCTCCACACCTATAGTCAATTCTTCCCTGGTTAAACCTGACCACAAACTGATCATCATGGAAATCTCCATCTCGCATACACCCCCCCCCGCCAAGGTGACCACCCTGAAAAACTTCTCTAAAGCCAACTTTGGGCTCCTAAAAACAGAGGTGGCTATCTTCTCGGCACCCATGCTAATGGAAAATAGCTACATGACTGCCAAATCATACACCAATGCACTGTACGAGCATGTACACATATGCACAGACCTTGCCATACGAAATAGAACTAAGATGCTCTTCTCCAAAAAAAGGAAGCCAATTTGGTGGTCCCCAGCCATCAATAAACTCTACAACAGAAGGAAGAAACTGTTGCAGAAAAAAATGAAGTCACAAGACTGGAAAAATCTCCCTTTATCAGTCTCAACAAAAAGATGAGATCCCTTATCAAATCCTCTAAAGCCAGCTATGAAGGTAGAATTGAGGATGACACCAAAAACAACCACAAAGCCTTCTATAGCTATATCAAAGACCTCAAAAGCAATACCCACATCTGCTCTGAGGTATTGCACAATAGCATCTCCTATACTGAGATAACAGATATAGCCAACATACTGACCAACAGATTCAGTGTCAACTTTACCCTCTCCCTCACCCCCCCCCAAGGGCCCTATTACAATACCAGAAGAAAGCCTGGTACCCACCATTTCTGTGGCACAGGTAAAAGATGCATTGTCCAAAGCCAAGAATACAGCATCCATGGGACCTGATAATATCCCTGTCTGCATCCTACATAAGCTACAAAACGAACTGGCACCACATCTGTGTGTCCGGTTTAATCACAGCCTTACCTCAAGCTATGTCCCTAATGAATGGTGCACTGCTACAGTCATCCCGCTCCATAAAGAGGGAGCAACTACAGACCCTGGAAACTATAACCCCATTAGCCTGACGACTCTGGTATGCAAAGCTATGGAGCGCATCATCATGGATCTGCTTAACAAAGATATAGGCAATCTCCAAACTCTTGACCCCGCACAGTTTGGCTTTGTCAAGGGGAGATCCTGCCTGCTGAACCTGGTTGACATCTTCGAGGCAGTCACCAAGGCTGTGGATGAGGGTAAGACAGTGTATACAGCCTACCTTCACCTGGCCAAGGCCTTTGATACCATTCCCCACTCAGGTATCATTGATAAACTCACCAAACTAGGCATCAATCCTTACATCACTAGGTGGGTTGCAAATTGTCTCTCAGACAAGACCCACAGAGTGAAAGTTGCAGATTCCAAGTCAGACTGTTGACCAGTCACGAGTGGAGTCCCATAGTCCTGAGTCCTGTTTGGCATCTACTTCTCAGAAGCCCAGGACAACAAAGAAGGACTCTGGCTGACCAAGTTCGCTGATGACTGCAAGCTAAGAGTCATTATCAACTTCCCAGGTGATGCAGACATCCTACAAAAGGGCCTCTCTGAGACCAATAACTGGTGTCGGAACCATGGCCTGAAGCTTAACGCCAAAAAATGCATTATTATCTCCTTTGGAAAAAACTCAGTTCCCACGAATTACCACGTTGATGGGAGCCCACTGAACACTGATGGGGCCATAAGAGATCTGGGCACCCAGGTCGACAGCCACCTCACCTTCGACCACCACATTGCCACTGTGGTCAGAAAGTCCTTCTGAGTGACACATCTTATAACCAAAGGTTTCGCATCCAAGAAGAAAGAGGTCATCATCCATCTCTACCCATCCCTCATTAAACAAATCATCGAATATAACGCCCCGTTTGGCATCAACCTGACCAGACACTGACAACAGCTGGAGAGGCCACAAAAGTACCTCACAAAAAGGATCTTAGGCCTTAAACACATGTCCTACATGGACAGACTCAAGAAACTTCAGCTGTTCTCAGTCTCTTATCGTCTATTAGAGGTGATCTCTGCTTCACTTCCAAAGCCATGTCAGACCCAGCCCTACTTGTAATGCTACACCTAAAGAAATCCCAATCCCCCATGCCACATGTTCCAGAGATCACAACCTCATTACCACAAATAACTGAACATGCTGGAGAGACAGGTTCATCTCCCAAACACTGCCCATACTCTGGAATAAGCTTCCCATTCATGTCAAGAAGAGCACCTCACTGGCCCTCCAAGAGAAATCTTAACGAGTGGATGGGTAACAGAAAGTTCACTCCAGGGATCATTCCAGTTGCCCTACTGGATAGGGGCACTGTGAACTAACATCGGGTGGCAAGGTGCCTGGGAAATTGTTTTGGGCTAGGCTTGTAAAGGCTCCAGGGCCTTTAGCCTAGTACACACCTATGAACCTATAAGAAGAAAAAAAAAACAATGGAGCAGTTATCTGAAAAATGGCTTTGTAACCAACAGACAAATGAGCGTTCAGACAAACGATCGAAGATGGCGTTCGGACTGGTGGAAAAGAAGTTCTGAGGATGGTATGCCCGTATGTTACCGTCCTATGTCAGGCATGGGAAGCATAAGCGTGATGTACAACGTCCCTTTTACAACCGAAGGTGTTTGCATGCTGGCCGGATGTCGAGCTGTCCTACGGCAGGGAATCCCTACTGTAAAGAAATTTGCAACAATGATATAGAAGAACATATAGCTGTACTTGATGTTTTGTAGTACAACATGATACTTTGTGATTTAAAATATCTGTACTTGATTTTTGTAAGATTGTGATTATGGAGCTTTTCTCCCAGGACCTCCACTGAAAATGGGGACTTTCTGGCCCAGTTGGACTTTCCCAGAAAAAAAAAGTCAAATAAATAATCAACACACACAAAACATGTGTGCAATTTCAGGGGTTCAAAAGTAAATAAAATAAATACACAAAGTTGTGAAAGTATGAACATGCTGCTTGTAGCCAAGATCTTTAGCCACTCTCAAAACAGCAACATTTATATTCACTGGTAAAAAATGGAATAAGTACCTTTTTAAAAGATACTTAAATTCTATAACTTTCTGATATTTTGTGGAAGATAGTTCCACATTGCAGGTGCTAGCTGTGAGAAAGCTTTTTCACTTACTGCTCTGGAAAACTGTGGCCTTGAAAACAATACTGTCTTGTCTGTAGATGAGCAAAGAAAATAATGGGCTTGTGTGTATAGTGCAGTTTATCTGCTAGTGGTAGCAGTAATCAGTATGTGAAGCAATTTACATAGGTCTTATCCTGCTAAGAGGCCAATGTGGAACACAGACCACAGCAACGTGTGACAAACAGTCAATATGTGGAACACCCTATTTTTGCACTGCACGAAAAGCTTATCTTGACCATCGCCATGACTTTTTCAACCAAAATATAAGCACACATACACACACAAACCCACACCCACAGACATTCACTCATACCTCTCAATCGCCCTGAATTTTGCAGAATGCACAAATTTTTGCCTCATATTTTTGGTCTGTTACTCATAAAATATATAGTTTTCTGGCAAATCACAGAGGAATGAAATAATATAATAATGACAGAAATTTGAGTTCCAGACATCGTATCCTTCAGAACATGTATGGTAACACAAAGCCTGTTACTTTGGCAACTTTCTAAGTTTTTAAGAGAAATATTTAAAATTCATTCCTTTTTTGGGCCTTTGTCCCCCCATTAATTAAGACTATGTCCAGATGTCTTGTGCTAAGAGTTTGAGAGCTGTGACACACACACACACACACACAAACACACACCTTTGTGATCTCTCTCAACTGCCCAGAATTTTGCAGAAGGCCCACATTTTTGCCTTATATTTTTGGTCTGTTCCTCATAAAACATGTAGTTTTCTGGCAAATCACAGAGGAATGAAATAATAAGCTAATGACAGAAATTTGAGTTTCAGACATATCCTTCAGATCATGTATGGTAACACAAAACCTGTTATTCTGGCAACTTGCTATGCTTATAAGAGCAATATCTAAAAATTGTCCCTATTTTGGTGGTTTTAATCACCACATTATGCTTGGATATATTGGCTTTGTCCAGATTTCTTACACTAGGAGGTTGAGAGGTATGCATTTAAGGAGAGGGAAAAAAATAAAATAGAGCAAGTAGCACCAAAGTAAATGACTGCAATACCAGCAGTTAAAAGGAATGCTTTTAACTGCTGGTATTGCAGTTATTTACTTTGGTACTGTTTTGCTTCTATTTTTATTTTTTCGCTCTCTCTTTAAACGCAATTTTCCACAACCATTTCTGGTACAAGAATGTTCTCATATTTGGGAGCTCTCATTGGCTCCCACCCTTTGGAGCAGTTATTTGATTGGTTCGTATGCTACAATGGTAATTGGCTGTAATTGCAAAATATGAGCCAATCAAAAACCGAAGCACAACCAATGCTGTTCAATGTGGAACAGCGTAGTAGTTATTTGATTGGTTTGTATACATGCTGTATACAAATCAATCAAAAGCTGTGTAGCGGAGCCAAAGTTGTTTGATGCAGAAAGTACATTTGTGTACACTTACCATAAATGTAGATGTTTGAGTGTATTCACTGTTGCAGTCATTACATTTGGGTTATCTGCCTGCAGGTAGCCCTCAGCCGGCCTGAATATCAAAGTCTTGGACTCCTGCGTCGGATGCTGTCTCTTCTTCCATGACGTCAGGTGTACAAAACATGCAGCCGGCACCATTACATCAGTTATTCTTGCCCCAGATGTCAGGTGCCCCCATAATGGAAAGCAATTATATGTTAGGTTACACCTCCAACAAAAAGCAAATACACCAGAAAGCTGAAATACACTAAACAAGAAGAAAAGTATAGCCAAGAGAAGTCAGGGGGCTGGAGGGAGGGTAACCAGGACTGCAACAGTGAATACACTCAAACATCTACGTTTATGGTAAGTGTACACAACTGTACTATGTTCTTCATGTTTCACTGTTGCAGTCCTTACATTTGGGTTGATTCCCAAAGCTAAGGAAGGGAGGAGGAAGTTAGAAAGCATTAGGACCAGCTATTAAGCCCTGCAAAACTGCAGTGGCAAAACCAGCTCTGGATTTAGAAAAAATAAGCATGTGGTAATGCTTGGTGAAGGTATGTACAGAGCTCCAGGTAGCAGCTTCTAGGATGTCCCTGGTAGGGACACCTCTGAGAAAGGCTGTAGAGGTAGATGCAGCCCTGGTGGAATGTGATCTTATCCCCTGTGGGGTAGGTTTTCCATGGTGCTTATAGCAGAAATGAATGCAATGGGCTAACCACTTAGAAATGGCTTGCTGTGAAATGGCCTTCCCCTCTGCCCCTGCAGCAAAGCTAACTAGCAGCTGTTCAGATTTTCTGAGAGGCTTAGTCCTGTCCAAATAAAATCTAAGTTGCCTGCGCACGTCCAAAGAGTGCAGGATTCGCTATCCTTTGTTTTGTGGATTTGGGAAAAAAGTAGGCAAATGAAAGGACTGATTAAGGGCCACACTACACACCATCTTGGGCATAAAGGAAGGATTGGTCCTGAGGGACACCCTGTCTGCATGGAAGATGATGAATTGCTCCACTGCAATGAGGGCCTCTAATTCAGACAGAAGTGATGGCTAGAAGGAAGGCTGTTTTCCAGGAAAGGAAATTCAAGTCTCCAGTTGCAGCTGGCTCAATAGGAGGTAGAGTGATCTTTTCCAATAGAAAGTTAAGGTCCCAAGCTGGAGTAGGGTCTCTCCTGGGTGGTCTTAAATTTTTGGCCCCTCTGAGGAATTGCTTTAGCAGGGTGTGAGAGAAGAGGTGTGGTTCAGTATTATAATGAACTGAAATGGCAGAGGCATGAATTTTAATTGACGAGAAGGAAAGGCCCTTGTGGAGCATCTCTGTTAAGTACTGAAGAATATGCAGTAAGCTGGGCACCATTGCGCCCATCCCTTGAGTCTGGCTCCAGGAAGAGTATTTTTCCCCTTTTCAGTATAGGATTTTCTAGTACTAGGCCTCCTTGCCTCCAGAATGACATCTAGCACCTGCGTACTGAGGGATGTTATTGGAGAGCTCAAGGAATTAGCCAGGCTGCAAGGTTCAGGGTTTGAAATTGAGGGTGCAGAATCTGGCCCTCCTGCTGGGACAGCAGGGAAGGGGTCTGAGGCAGGTGCCATGGTTCCAGCAGTGTCATACCACCCAAGAGGGGGTATCAGTGTTGGCGTGGCCAGTCTGGTGCAATCAGTATTGTCCTTGGTTTGTCCTGTTTGATCTTTAGCAGAACTTTCGAGAGGAGAGGCAGAGGGGGAAAGGCATAAACTGAGAGGCTTTCCCAGGTGAAGGACAGGGTATCCACTTTCCAAGACTGACTGTGGGAAGTTTGTTTGCAGAATTTGTCCAATTGGTAGTTCTGAGGGGAGGCAAACAGGTCCATCTCTGGATTCCCCCATTTGTTTCTCAAAAGGCTGAATATCTTTGGTTCCAGTTTCCACTCATGTGGGTCCATGAGATTTCTGCTTAGGTAATCTGCCAGTGAATTTAGCTTGCCTGGCAGGAATTCAGCTTGTAGGTGCACTTGGTAGCTCAAGGCTGTGTTCCACAAAGCCATGGCTACTCTGCAGAGAGGGTGCGAGTGGGTCCCCCCCTGCTTATGTACCACATAACAGTGGTTGTTTTCTGTCTTTAACAATAATTGTCCTGGAAGAATGTGGCCCTTGAAGGCTGTCAGGGAATTCTGTACAGCTAACATTTCTTTTTGATCGATATGCAGGTGCATCTGACTCGGGTTCTATTTGCCCTGAATGCTTTGCCCTGCCAAGTGAGCCCCCCATGCATAGTCTGATGCGTCTGTTGTTAGGGTTTGGGCGGCAGGGGGTAGAGTGAATGAGAACCCCTTGTTGTGGTAGCAGGCCTCTGCCCACCAAAGGAACTCTGTCTTTACGCAAGGAATGATAGGAATCATTGAATCCAGGTCCTGAGAATGTTGACACCATAGGCTTTTTAGATATCATTGTAGTTTCCTCATATGCAGTCTTGCATATAGAATTAGAAGAATGCAAGAGGCCATGAACCCCAGGGCTTGCAGGATTTTCCTTGCAGATAGCTGCATCTTTGTGGCCAGTAGTTTGAAGTAGGCTGTCAAACTTGTTTCTCTGGCGTGAGGTAGGCCATCTGGGAAGTTGTGTTCCAGCTTGCTCCCAGGAATACAATTTGTTGGCAGGGTACTAGATGAAATATATTTTCGTTTATGGTGTACCCCAGTGAGGTTAGTAGTTTCTTTACAAATGCCAGATGTTTTGGTAACATGTCTGGCTTTCTGCCTGAATCAGATAATCATCCAGGTATGGGTATATTTGAATATTTCTTTGCCTGCAAAATGCAATGACTGGGAGCTAGACACTTTGTGAACACCCTGGGCGCAGTAGATAAGCCAAAGGGAATTGCAGAGAACTGATCGTGCACGGAGCCTGCTCTGAAGCGTAGGTATTTCCTGCAAGATTCTCTTATTGGAATGTGCAGGTATAGCTTCCTTTAAGTCTAACGTTGCAAACCAGGCATCTTTGCCTAGCATAGGAAGCAGCTGTTGAAGTGTTAGCATTTTGAATTTTGGGATTACCAAAAAGGTGTTCAGAATAGAGGTGTCCAGGATAGGATGCCAGGAGCGGTCTTTTCTGGGTACCAGGAAAAGTCTTGAGTAAAAACCTTGTCCCCTTTCTTCTGCTGGGACAGGCTGAATAGCCCCGATACTTAGAAGAGAGAGAGAGAGAACCTGCTATGAGCCTCTGCCCACTGATTTGGGGGTAGGTCTGGCCAACCGTTTGGGGTTGGTAATGTGTGGAAGTGGAATCTGTATCCTTGGAAAACTATATTTAAAACCCATTTGTCCTGGGTAATGAGTTCTCACAGTCTTTTGCATCCAGGGCAATCTCTCCCCCTAAGGGAGCAGGCAGTCGAGCAGGGCTTGGAAGGGTTAAGGTTAAGTCATTGTGATATTTTTCCATAGGGGGGTGTCTTACTACTTTCAGCTTTGGAAGTGGGAGCCCCCCACTGCTTAGGCTTGTGAGTACCTTGAGACTGTAGCCCAGGTGGTCGGCTGTTCCTGGGTTTGGACTGAGAAGGCCTGGAAGAGACAGGAAAGGACCAATTCTTAGAAGGCCAATGCCTGCTAAATCTAGGAGGCTGTACTTGCAGGAAATCTTTAACAGTTAGCATAGATTTAGCTTTTTCCTCCATCTTTTTAAGGACTACTTCTGCTTTGTTGCCAAACACGCGGTCTTGGTTTAAGGGAGCATCCAGTAATTTAGGTTTAACATGATCTGGCAAATTTTGCTCCTTAAGCCAAGCATGCCTTCTAAGTACAGACCCAGTGACAGCAGCCCTGCAAGATGCTTCTAAAGAGTCAAAACCACATTGTAAAGTATGTTTACCAACTTGTTCAGTAGAATGCATAAAATCCTGCAATTCTTTATTTTCAGCACAGTCAAGAATCAACATAATTTTCTGTTTAAGTAGTCCCATAATATGCTGCTGATACTTTAACATATGAAACTGGCAGTTTAAGGCCCCAATGGCCAAAGTAGCAGGAGTGCATACCTTCTTACCCCATCTGTTCAAGGCCCTAGAATTTCTATCAGAGGGGGTAGGAATTTTGGCAGTAGTAGCCTTAATGCCTTTAGGTCCTTGGGAAATGGTCTCTGGGTCTGCAGTAGGATTCTTGAAGAGGAACTTGTGAGAGTCAGGTATTCTGTTATACCTGTCAGGCTTCCTGGGAGCTGGAGGTAAAGTGTCTGGGACCAGGATAGATTCCATGAAGGCATCATCCACAATGTCCAGGACAGGAGGGATAGCTAAAGGCCTGTGTTGAGGGAGGAGTAAGAATTCTCTAAGCCTCTTTTTTGAGTCAGAGTAATCCCGGCTTTCCCAACGGAAATACTCCCTAAGAGTGTACAAGGTTTCACCAAAAGAAAAATCTTCTGGAGGGGAAGCAGAGGGAATGGAGTCCTCTGCATCAGAATCCTCATAGGTAGATGAGGGCAAATCCTGGTAATCAGAAGGAAAGTACAGTTGTGTACACTTACCATAAATGTAGATGTTCGAGTGTATTCACTGTTGCAGTCATTACATTTGGGTAATCTGCTGGCCGGTTGCCCTCAGTCAGCCTGATTAACAAAGTTTTGGGTCCTGTGTCGGTTGCTGTCCCTTCTTCCAAGACGTCGGGTCGTCAGGGGTATAAAATATGCAGCCGACGCCATTCCATCAGTTTTTCTTGCCCCAGATGTCAGGTGCCCCCCTAATGGGGAGCAAATAAACATAAAAACACAAAAGTATACCTCCAACCAAAAGCAAATACACCAAAAAGGCTTTTAAGCATACTAAAGGAAAATAGAGGTATAGCCAGAAAAACTAGGGGGCTGAAGGGAGGGTAACCAGGACTGCAACAGTGAATACACTCGAACATCTACATTTATGGTAAGTGTACACAACTGTACAATGTTCTTTGTATTTCACTGTTGCAGTCATTGCATTTGGGTAGATTCCAAATGGAGGAGGAGTTTATTCAGCATTACGGCCAGCTATAAGGCCCTGCAAGACAACAGTGGCAAAGCCAGCTCTGGATTTAGAGAAAATTGGTAAATGATAATGCTTGGTGAAAATATGTACAGTACTCCAGGTAGCAGCTTCTAGGATATCCCTGGTAGGAACACCTCTGAGAAAGGCTGCAGAAGTAGATGCAGCCCTGGTGGAGTGAGATCTGATCCGCTGGGGGATAGGTTTTCTATGGTGCTTATAGCAGAAATGAATGCAATGGCTTATCCATTTAGAAGCAGTTTGTTTTGAAATAGCCTTCCCCTCTGCCCCTGCAGCAAATGCTACCAGCAATTGTTCAGATTTTCTTCGAGATTTAGCTCTGTCCAAGTAGAATCTAAGTTGTCTGTGCACATCCAAGGAATGCAGAATCCATTCCCCTTTGTTCTGTGGATTGGAAAAAAAGGTTGGCAAATGAATGGACTGATTAAGAGCCACACTGGAAACCACCTTGGGTATGAAGGATGGATTGGTCCTGAGAGATACCCTGTCCGCATGAAAGATGATGAAAGGCTCCACTACCATAAGGGCCTGTAATTCAGATATCCTTCTAGCTGAAGTGATTGCTAAAAGGAAGGCTGTTTTCCCAGAAAGAATTTTCAAGTCTGCAGTAGCAGCTGGCTCGAAAGGAGGTAGAGTGAGTTTCTCCAAAACAAAGTTAAGGTCCCAGACAGGGGCAGGAGCTTTCCTGGGTGGTCTCAAGTTTTTTGCCTCTCTGAGATACTGCTTGAGCAGAGGATGAGAGAAGAGGGGTGGTTCTGTGTTATAGTGAGCTGAAACAGCTGAGGCCTGGATTTTAATGGAGGGAAAAAGACAGTCCCTTGTGAAGCATCTCAGTTAAGTATTGCAAAAATCTGAGGTAAATTGGGCGCTGCTGTGCTCATCCCTAAAGATTGGTTCCAGGCACAGAATCTTTTCCATTTGTCAGCATAAGATTTTCTAGTTATGCAATTATTAACTTTTACTGACATCAGTAAGGAGCAAGAAAAAGTTTCCCCAACGGGGTACTTAGCTTTAAGTTGATGACTTCAGTTCTGAAACTCGAAAACAAAAATTTCAGGAGTTGGCCGACCGGCACTTGCGAACTGCTTCTGCTTCGGGCACCACACAGCAAGAAAGACTGATGTAATGGCGTCAGCTGCATGTTTTATACCCCTGACAACCTGACGTCATGGAAGGAGGGACAGCAACCGACGCAGGACCCAAGACTTTGCTAATCAGGCTGACTGAGGGCAACCTGCCAGCAGATTACCCAAATGTAATGACTGCAACAGTGAAACACGAAGAACATCAGAAATTTCAGAATCTTGATCAGAAGAATCAGAAGGAAAATCAGTTCTAGGTCTCTTAGAGGGTGAAGACTGGCTTCCCCTAATTAAAGTAATAAGGTCATCAGCCATTCTTATCATTTGCTTTTTAGGTATAAGGGCCTGACTATGCAGTTTGGACGTCGGTTTTCTAGGCATGGTGCGAGTTTTAGGCCTTGAAGAAGAAGATGGCATTGGTTTGAAATGCAAGTCAGTAGGCCTGAATACACCCTTAGAAGCCGGTGCCTGCACAGTGGCTCCGGACACATCCAAGGTAGAGACATCCGCAGGTTCCATAGTCGAAGAAGCATCTCGCGGCTTACCAAACTCCGAATGGGTCTCAGTAGAGGCCTGCAAATCTGAAGTAGCGGGTATAGGGGGGCTGCAAAAGTGCCTCACTGAGTACCGGCGAACTGGTGACTAGCTTAACGGAAGTGTCGTCGGCAGCTTTGGACCTATGTGGTCTGTCTCTAACTTTATCTTTATGTTTTGTCGGAATGTCGGTAGTCGGACGCCTTATCGAAGCCATTTCTGGATAGCTAGACAGAGTACCAAAATAATTTACTTCAAAAAGAAACAGACGACGAATAGTCCGGGGGTTGAATAAGAGACAAAACTGACAGCGAGGGACGTTGTGGTCTGGGCCTAAGCAAGGAATGCAGTACAAATGAAAATATTTATGAGGTATTTGCTTTCCACAGGTAATACAATTGTTAACTTTTACTGACATTGGTTAAGAGCAAGAAAAAGGATCCCCAACGGGGTACTTAGCCTTTTTGAAGACTTCGGTTCTGAAACTCGAAAACGAAAATTTCAGGAGTCTGCTGACCGGCCACTTGCTTCAGGCACCGTGTGGCAAGAAAGACTGATATAATGGCTTTGGCTGCATGTTTTATACCCCTGACGACCTGACATCATGGAAGAAGAGACCGCATCTGAAGCAGGAATCCAAGATTTTGATATTCAGGCTGGCTGAGGGCTACCTGCAGGCAGATAACCCAAATGTAATGACTGCAACAGTGAAACACGAACAACATCAGTATAACAGTGAGTTCACTTATGGTCAAATGCGGAGCGTTTCACATAATCCGGAGCACTTGGCTGCTCAGAGCAGTTATGTAGTGGGGTTTAAGAGCTATCCCATGCCACGAACTGATGAAATGCTAATGAATCAAAGAAATGCCAGATACTTGACAATGATAGATTTGATCAAAGGGTATTGGGTAGATACAACTTCTTCCTCTGCCAAGAAAAAAAAATAGCTACTTATAGTCTATTTCGGTAGACAGTGATGTCATTAAATCCCCATTCATGATATGCTGCTGCATACCTAGAAAAAATGGTCATCCATTGAGAAGTTTGACAGTCGCACTTACCAAAACTGCAGCCACGCTTGTATCCAAAAGACAGGCAAGCTTGATGGTGAATGCTAAGAAAAGTAATTTTTTACATTACAGGGTCAAATATGCTGCTTAAAACCTGAGCTTTGGCCAGCTAAGATCTAGCTGTATTCAACTGGACGTATAAGAGAATTTAAGTACCTTTTATTTGCACTTTTTTTTAAATAATACAGCATTTTAATTGATTTATTTGTGTTGCATTGAATATTAACTGAACTGGAAGTTTTGACTCTGTTTTTTCAGTTAGGGCTTGCTAGATTTTATTACCTGTTAGAATTCCTGCATAGACAGTAATTGCAGTCGGGGGTAGTCTCATTCATTGATATTCTGTTACTGCCTATTTAAGTGGTACATTTTGGAATATTTCTGCTTAAAACCTAAGCTTTGGCCGGCTAAGATCTAGCTGTATTCAAATGGACATATAAGAGTATTTAAGTACCTTTTATCTGCACTTTTTTCAAATAATACAGCATTTTCATTGATTTATTTGTGCTGCATTGAATATTAACTGAACTGGAAGTTTTGACACTTTTTTCAGTTAGGGCTTGCTAGATTTTATTGCCTGTTAGAATTTCTACATAGACAGTAATTGCAGTCAGGGGTAGTCTCATTCATTGATATTCTGTTACTGCCTATTTAAGTGGTACATCTTGGAATATTTTCTGCTTAAAACCTGAGCTTTGGTCGGCTAAGATCTAGCTGTATTCAAATGGACGTATAAGAGTATTTAAGCACCTTTTATCTGCACTTTTTTCAAATAATACAGCATTTTAATTGATTTATTTGTGTTGCATTGAATATTAACTGAACTGGAAGTTTTGACTCTGTTTTTTCAGTTAGTTCCCCATCCACCCTCCCTGGTTTTGTTTTGGTGTTAATCTTGGTGGCTCTGAAACTGCCCACCCCTCTTGTAAATTTGTGTTTGGATACTCCTTCTGGGCCCATCTCATTTGCTCACTCAACTGAGTGTAGTGAAATCATATTCTGATTTCAGGCACTCCTACTGTTTACAAAGAGAGCATCTGGGAAAAAAAATGTAAGCCTGTTTCCTGCCTTTCCTGTAAGTGGTCTAGACTGTTTGTAGGCTTCTGAGCCCCCAAGCCTTTCTGTGTTGGAGGGAAGCCTTCTATCTTAATTTTGTTCCTTAGAACTAGCCAGTTTTTCAGTTTCAGCACTCAAATCTGTTTCTTTGAACTCAGCACTTGTTCAGAACTCGTTGTAAGCACTAAATAAGCTGAAAATTACTACAGCACTCAACTTTCCTCACTTGTCTAGAGGAAAGCAGGTTTTAGTACTTAATAAATAAGCACCTACCCAGGCATGTCTAAGGGTTAAGCTCCTGGTGATTTCTCATCTACCTGATGAATCTGGGCACCTTGGGGCAATGCAGCAATGGCCGCATGTACACAGACAACTCTCTCCTCCTACCATAGCCAAACTGGAAGCAAAGCTCTCTTCACCCAAGACTGGACTAGACAGTCAAGAAGAGAAGGTAAACACTTGCACCACACCACACTCATCACATAGTCCCTGAAAACCTACACCACCAAAATACACACACAGAAACACAAAACACACGCCTACATTCGCGGGGGCTCTCAATAAAAACCTGCCCAAGCATCAGGGGCCTCCAAAGCAGAAACGCAAGCAAACTCCATCCCCCAACACAACCCAAATGACACATAGCCCACAAACTCTGTGCCACTTAACCACGCCCATAAGGCATAACGTACCCAGCACACTAGTCCATAGGTGACTCTATAGTCAGGCACACTGATGTTCCACTCACCAAGCTAAATAAGGAGAAAGTTACTGTCAGCTGTCTGTCAGGTGCCAGGATCCACCACATAATGCATGCACTCAGGTCACTCCACAACAAATACAAATATGACACTGATGTTGGTGTGAATGACCTGAGACATACCTCCCTGAACTACATGAAAAAAGACATGGAAGAACTCTCCGATCTTGTAGCCCAGGCAGGTATGACCCTAGCCCTGAGTAGCATCCTGCCATCACCCAGAATGATACCACAGTACAAGGACAAAATGATTGACTTCAACAATTGGCTAAGCTTTTGGTGTCATTCTAAGGGGATCCAGTATTTGTCTGCCTGGGACGACATGATTGACAGACCACAATGCTTTGCCAGAGATGGCCTGCACCTGTCGCCCTTGGGATTCTGGATACTGGCTAAGGCTCTTGCCACCCCTATAGTGCCTTTTTTAGGCAAGGTTCAAATGACAAATTCACCACCGTAACAGGTACAAGCAAGCAAAATCTGAGGGTAATGCTACTCAATGCTAGAAGTCTAAACCTCAAAATGCACTCACTCGAGGCACTCCTTTAAATGGAGAACATCGACATCTGTGCAGTGACAGAGACCTGGTTCAAAGTTCTAGAGACCACCCCTGCATTACCAAGCTATAATTCATACCACACCTATCGGCCACCTAACCCGGAACAAAGCACTAAAGGTAGAGGCGTGCCCATATTCATTAAGGATATCCACACCTCCAGGCTAGTTGCACAGCATAATGCATCTGAGATTATCCAAGTGCAACTAACTCTGGGCAAGACCACAATCTAAATTGTAGCTTGCTACAGACCCCCTACCATACCCCAGGATTCCCACTCCTCATTTCTTGAGGCACTGGAAAGTATTAGGGTACAACCCAACACCCTAATAATGGGCGATTTCAACTACCCTACCATTAACTGGGAAAACTACTCATGTACCAACTCTTTTGCTCAACGTTTTCTGGAATTCATAAATTCCAATGCCTTGGATCAACTTATTCACACCCTCACCAAGGGCAGCAATATCCTAGACCTGGGCATTACCAACATGGGCAACCGGGTTCCACACCAGAGGTCAATTCCTCATTGGTCAGATCCGACCACAAGCTAATCACCCTAGACATCCACATCCCGCCCCCACTCCCAATTAGGGAAACCACCATAAAAAACTTCTCCAAAGCCGACTTCACACTTCTTAAGACAGAAGTGGCAAGCTTCATGACACCCATGCAGACGGACAATAGAGGTACGACTGCTGAATCCTACACAAATGCACTTTGTAAGCACTTACACGAGTGCATGGATCATGCTATCCCTAATAGAACCAAGATGCTATCCTCCAAAAAAAGGAAGCCAATCTGGAGGTCCTCTGCCATAAACAAACTCTACAACAGAAGAAACTGTTGCAAAAAAGAGTAAAATCCCATGACAGGAGGAACTCCCTGGTCAACCTCAGTAAGAAGCTGAGATCCCTCATAAAATCCTCCAAAGCTAGTTACGAAAACAAAATTGCCACTGACTCTAAAGACAACCACAAAGCATTCTATAGCTTTGTTAAGAATCTCAATGGCAATACTCAGATCTGCTCCGAGTTACAGCACAATGACACTAAATATACAGAACCAAATGATATTGCCAACATCCTGGCAGATAGGTTCAGTGCTAACTTTACCCCCCTCCCACCCCCTAGAGGGCCCATCTCTATACTGGAAGAATGCAAAGTTCCTGTAATCACAGCTGCACAGGTAAAAAAACACACTCTCCAAAGTCAAGAACACAGCATCCATGGGACCTGACAATATCCCAGGCTGCATTCTGCAGGAACTACAGAATGAACTGGCACACTACCTAAGTACCATGTTCAATCATAGCCTCACCTCAGGCTTTGTGCCCACTGAATGGTGCACCGCGACGGTTATCCCACTCCACAAAGGGGGAGCCATGACGGACCATGGGAACTACCGCCCCATTAGCCTGACGAGCCTGGTCTGCAAGGCCATGGAACGTATCATCATGGAACTCAAACAAAGACATTGGTAATCTCCAAACTCTGGACCCTACCCAGTTCCAGTTTGTAAAAGGTAGATCATGTCACCTAAACCTGATTGACTTCTTTGAAGCAGTCACTAAAGCCATAGATGAGGGTAAGGTGGTTCACACAGCTTATCTAGATCTCGCCAAGGCTTTCGACACCATCCCTCACTCTGGAATTATAGATAAGCTCACTAAACTAGGTATAAATCCCTATGTCACAAGATGGGTTGCCAAGTGGCTCACTGACAGAACCCACACTGTGAAAGTAGCAGACTCCAAATCCGACTTCAGACCAGTGACGACTCCAAATCCAACTTCAGACCAGTGACAAGTGGAGTACCACAGGGTCTAGTCCTGGGCCTTCTCCTGTTTGGTATCTACTTCTCTGAAGCACAGGCTAGCACAGAAGGTCTTTGGCTAACAAAGTTTGCAGATGACTGCAAACTAGGAACCATAATTGAAACTCCTAACAATGTGGACATACTACAAAAGGGTCTCACTGAGACAGATGCCTGGTATCAAAGCCATGGCCTGAAGCTCAATGCCAAAAAGTGTATTGTCATCCCCTTTGGAAAAAACTCTGTACCCATGAACTACCACATAAGTGGTAGTCTACTTAATGCCGACAGTGTGATAAAAGACCTTGGGACACAGGTGGACAGTAGTCTCTCCTTTGATAATCACATCGCCACAGTGGTCAGGAAATCCTTCTACGTGGCTCACCTCATCACAAAAGGTTTGTCATCCAGAAAAAAAGAGGTCATTGTTCCCCTCTACTCATCACTCATTAGACCCATTATAGAGTACAACACCCTTTTTGGTATGTACCTCAGAAGACATCTACAACAAATGGAAAGGCCACAGAAATACCTCACAAAGAGGATTACTGGCCTCAAATAGATGTCCTACGCAGACCGTCTCAAAAAACTCCAGCTTTACTCTGTCGCATATCGCCTACTCAGAGGCAATCTCTGCCTAACATACAAAGCTATGTCAAACCAAGAGCTGTTGGACATGGTCCACTTAAAATCCCAATCCCTCTGCGCTACACGCTCTAGGGACCTAAACCTTGTCACCACAATAAACAGAACATGCTGGAGGGATAGATTCCTGTCCCAAAGACTTCCCATACTCTGGAACAGACTACCTATCTATGTCAAACAGAGCTCCTCATTAGCACTCTTCAAGAAAAATCTTCATGATTGGATGGGAAATAGGCAATTCACCCTAGGGATCACTTCTGTGGCTCTGCTCGACAGGGACACAGGAAAATAATTTTCTTGGGTGGCGAAAGCCAGGGGTACCTTTTTGGCTAGGCTTATACAGGTCCTAGGGCTAATAGCCTAGTACCTACCTATGAACCTATATCTGGAATACCTTATAAGAAGAAGAGTGGCAACAAAACAGGACCATAACTGGCCTACATCCTCCACTACAAAAACGTGTAGGCTTTTCTTGCACTAGCTGGATTACGCAGAAAACGTGTACCAGAGGGGAAAGCCATATTTACCAAGCGTTAGTGATGCCTGACTTTACTAATGAATTCACCCTTTTAATACACACATCAGAGGTAGGTCTGAGAGCAGTGTTGTTGCAAGATATTAAAGCTGAGAAGCAACACATCCATTGAAAATGAAGCAATGATGAAAGGACACATTCAGGCAGAGAGGGACTGTTTGGGTGCAAAGTGTTTCTTCTGCTCACTAAAATACAACCTTCTGGATAAAAGAATTTCAACCTGGCAACCAAGCACATCAAAATGCAATGACTGAACAGACAACAAACCACAACACAAAATTACCCATACATCATAAGCTACAGGCCTGAACTTGCTAACAGGAATGTCAATGGGTTGTCAAGGTCCTACACCCCATTGAAACAAGTCCAAAAAGTTTTTTTGCTGGTAGAGGGAACCTAATTGTAACATCTAGCTTGTGAAAACTGATTAGTGTGACTTTAAAAGTGTATAAAGGGACTTGTGTTTTTACAAGTTTCACAGTACTGTATTCAGGAAAATGGCCGTATTAGTCAGTTAATGAAAAGATGATCACCAATAACTGATGGTATAAAAGGAGTTTGTCTGACAAAGGCAAATCAGGAAGCTGATTCCTTAGTCAGAAGTGCACTGTGGGCTCTCTGCAAAGATCTGTGGAGTGGACAGCCCAGCAGGTATTCCTTGTACATTTAACCTTAAGAAAGTTCAGGTGAAGATCTTTTTTGGAGCTGAAGGGAAGGCCTGGAAGACCCAACAACTGTGCCTTGCCCATTAGCAAATGGGGCAAGATTTCTGGAGTCATGGCCCTAGCAAAAATGGCTGGTGAAGGTGAGAGACACAGACAAACAAAGCAAGCACTGGAATCTGCCATACCCCAGATGAAGCAACATCTGAAAAATAGCACTTTCCAATGGATGATTTCCCATCTAGTGACAAATGACAGTGAAGCAGCAATCTGTTTAGGCAGGATTTGTTCAGCGGTTGCCAACTCTTCTCTTCCTCAGAGGGGATGAACAGCTGTTCCATCTTCTGGAATTCACTCACTCATCTTATGAATGTCCACTGTGAGCAAGACTGTTCTCCCCTGGTTTTTACACCTCTAAAGAAGCATGGGGAAGGATGAACTGATTAAGGAAAATGCTAACACTACTTTTGAGAGACAACATGGGCTACTTCTAAGGGACAGCCAATCCTTGTGAAAGATCAGACATGGTTCCACCAAGAATAAGGGTCTTCAAACACTACAAGCAGAAGTGATGGCCAACAATCACAAACAGCATAGTTCAAAAAAAATGTTTAATTCAACCAAACTGTAGGGTATATGAGTAAACATGTCAGTCATAAAATTCAAATCTCAGGGATGTGAGTTTTTTCTCTCTCAAAAGAGAGCACAAATGCAGATCCCGTTTAAGAAAATGCATGATTGGATGGATGCTGGGCCAGAGTTTCCTGAAGCTTATACATCTAACATGGCAACACTTCCAACTCAAACATGAGGAGTGAGATCCAGGTCCAGCAAATGGCAGAAAAAAAAATTGGTTGCTCAGGGGTATGCCCTCCAAGGATGTTCTAGCAGAAGGTGGAACTACAGAGAAAAACAATCAAAAAGATAATGGGATTATTTTACACATTAGTTGATTCACAGAAGAAGGTCACTAATAGACGATCAAATGTTATGACAATATAATCTTAAAATAAGATGCATCTGCTTGTAAAATAAAACCATAAAAATCAGTACTTCTGTTTTATTAACTGTCAAAAACGTTCAAAGAATGTCTGTATCCAATTTTTACACAATTTCTCTGCACGTCTGAGCTGCCCTACAGAAGTTTGGAATATTAATTATTACTTCATTTAAAAAAAATTCTGGAACTACATGCACATGCAAAGCATTTTCCTACCGTACTTCTTTGAGCCTCAGCTTTCTCATAATCAGAAGCAGCACGACTTTTTTAATCTGATAATAATTACTTGTAGGAACAAAAGTTACTCTTTCACCTGCTGCATTACCTGTTTATATACCCGCTTACTGATGCTCTCCATATCTGGACACTTGGAGGGCTCTCCTAGGAAATCAAGTGAAGCACTGATACCGTGCAAATCATGCCCAAGCTCCTTCCATTTCCAGAGTTCCTCCACAGCTAACACTGCCAGTGCCTCCACTTCTGCTTGCGTGTGTGGTACAACACATACAGATTCCTCTTCTGGTTTTGGAATCACTTCTGGTAAATCTATCACCTGCTGTAGCCTTTGCTGCCCTTCTTTCTTATATTGCTGTCGTACTGAAGTAGAATGCAAGCCAAATTCATCCTCAAACCAACTCTGATCATCCCCAAGAATGCTTAAGACCTTCTGATTCAGCTCCAATTCAGCCAGACGTTTAGCCAGCTCCTCTTGTCCGCTTGTGCCAAAAATTGGGCTTTCCTACAATGAGACAAACATTCATCAGAAGAGATGGATACAAAGTAGTACTAGAGAGTATTATAGATAATCTATTGAACATGTACCATAGTCTAAGTTCAGCATTTTAGGTAAAACTTACTACTGTAACAAATTTTCACTGAGATTTTGAACAGTCTGTTATAAAATAGGAAAGTACAGTTGTGCACACTTACCATAAATGTAGATGTTCGACTGTATTCACTGTTGCAGTCATCACACTTGGGTTATCTGCCTGCAGGTAGCCTTCAGTTGGCCCAAATACCAGAGTCTTGGGATTTCTGTGTCGGATGCTGTTGCCTCTTCCAGGACGTCAATTCGTCATGGGTATAAAACATGCAGCAGACGCCATTACATCAGTTTTTCTTGCCCCAGATGTCAGGAGCCCCCAAAATAGGGAGCAATTACATGGTGTGGAACACCACCAGTAAAAGGTAAATACCATTGCCATAAGATATGGCCAAAAAGAGGATAGGTAGAAAGAATAGAAAAGTCAGGGGGCTGGAGGGAGGGTAACCAGGACTGTAACAGTGAATACACTAAAACATCTACATTTATGGTAAGTGTACACAACTGTACTATGCTCTTCATGTTTCACTGTTGCAATCATCACACTTGGGTTGATTCCCAAAGCTGAGGAAGGGAGGAGGCAGTCAAGAAGTATTGGAGCTAGCGATCAGGCCTTGTAAAACTACTGTGGCAAATCCAGCTCTGGATTTGGAAGAAATAGGTAAGTGATAATGCTTGGTAAAGGTGTGTACAGAACTACAAGTTGCAGCTTTCAGGATGTCCCTGGTAGGGTCTCCTCTGAGAAATGCTGTAGAGGTTGAGGTAGCCCTAGTGGAATGAGTTCTGATTCCCTGAGGGGTAGGTTCTCCATGGTGTTTGTAGCATAAATGGATGCAGAGTGCTACCCATTTGGAAATGGTTTGCTTTGAAATGGCTTTGCCCTCTGCCCTTGTAGCAAAGATGACTAGCAGCTGGTCAGATTTTCTGAACGGTTTAGTTCTGTTAAGGTAGAACCTGAGCTGTGCGTGCATGCCCAAGGAGTGCAGAATTCTTTCCCCTTCATTCTGAGGATTAGTGGAAAAGGTTGTTAAATGGATGGATTGGTTTAAAGCTACACTGGATACAACCTTGGGCATAAATGATGGGTAAGTCCTGAGGGAAACACTGTCTGCATGGAAAATAATGAAGGGTTCCCACAGCCATTAAAGCCTGTAACTTCAGACACTCTTCTTGCTGAAGTGATGGCTAGAAGTAAGGCTGTTTTCCAAGAGAGTAATTTTAACTCTGCTGCATTCACAGGCTCAAAAGGGGGGAGCGTGAGCTTCTCTAGTACAAAGTTAACGTCCCAGGCAGGCATGGGAGCTCTCCTTGGGGGCCTTAAATTATTAGCTCCTCTCATGAACTGTTTGATGAGAGGGTGAGAAAATAGAGGTGGCTCAGCAAGCATTGTAATGAGCTGAGATGGCAGAGGCATGGATTTTAACAGATAAGAACGATAGGCTTTTGTGGAGTAGCTCTGCTAGGTAATCCAGGATTTGAGGTAAGGTGGGCACAGCTGTGTCCTTTTCCTTGAGGACTGGCTCCAAGAACAATATTTTTTCCACTTTTCTGAATAGGATTTCCTAGTACTAGGCCTTCTGGCCTCAAGGATGACGTCCATCACCTGTTGACTGAGGGTTGCTGGTTGTGTATTCAGGGAATAAGCCAGGCTGCAAGGTTCAGGGTTTGCAGATGTGGATGCAAAATCTGTCCCTCCTGCTGGGACAGCAGGAAGGGGGTCTGGTGTAGGTGCCAGGGTGGCACTGCTGTCAGACTGCGTAGGAGTGGGTACCAGTGTTGGCGTGGCCAGTCTGGGGCAATAAGGATTGTCCTTGGCCTGTCCTGTTTGATCTTCAGTAGTACTTTTGAGAGGAGGGGCAGAGGGGGAAAGGCATAAATTGAGAGGTTTTCCCATGTAAAGGATATGGCGTCCACTTTCCACACTTGGCTGTGGGGATTTCTGGCGCAAAATCTGTTCAGTTGATGGACTGGTGGTGGGGGAGGCAAAGAGATCCACCTCTGGAGTCCCCCACCTGTTGGTTAGAAGTTTGAAAGAGTTGGGTTCCAGCTTCCACTTGTGTGGGTCCAGTAGATTTCTGCTTACGTCGTCTGCCAGTGAATTGTGTTTGCCTGGTAGGAATTGAGCTTGCAGGTGCACTTGGTTGCTCAAAGCTGTGTTCCAAAGGGCCATAGCTAACCTGCAGAGTGGATAGGAATGAGTTCCCCCCTACTTGTTTATGTACCACTAACTGTGGTGTTGGTCTGGCTGTATCAGGAGTTGTCCTGGAAGGAAAAGGTATTTGAAGGCTGTCACAGCATTCTGTACAGCTAACCTTCCTTTTTGATTGATATGCAGGGGAATTTGTCCTGGGATCCATTTGCCTTGACTGCATTTGCCTGCCATGTGAGCCCCCCACGCACAGCCTGATGCATCTGTGGTCAGGGTTTGGGCGGTGAGGGGTAGAGTGAAAGGAAGTCCCTTGTTGTGGTTGCATGCCTCTGCCCACCAAAAGAACTCTGCCCTTAGACAAGGAATGATAGGAATCAGTGTTTCCAGATCCTGAGAATATTGACACCAGAGACTTTTTAAGTACCACTGAAGTTTCCTCATATGCAGTCTTGGAATTAGTAGAATGCATGAGGCCATGAACCCTAGGGCTTGCAGTATTATTCTTGCAGATAGCTGGGTTTTGGTGGCCATTAGTTTGAAGTAGTTTGTCAAATAAACCTGTTTTTCTGATGTTAGGAATGCTATCTGGGAAGTTGTGATCAAGCTTGCTCCCAGGAATACAATTTTTTGGATGGGCACCAGTTGTGATTACTATTCATTGATGGTGTACCCCAGAGAAGTTAGAAGTCCCTACAAATGTCAGGTGCTGAAGAAGCAATTTGTGACTGTCCGCCTGAATCAGGCAATCGTCCAGGTATGGGTAAATTTGAAGATTTCTCTGTCTGCAGTATGCAATAGTTGGAGCCAGGCACTTTGTGAATACCCTGGGAGCAGTAGATAAGCCAAAGGGAAGTGCAGAGAACTGATGGTGCATAGAGCCTGCCCCGAAACGTAGATATTTCTTGCAAGAATTCCTTATGGGGTTGTGCAGATAAGCTTCTTTTAAGTCTAGGGTGACTAGCCAGCGTCCTTGGCTTAGCATAGGAAGAAGCTGTTGCAGAGTCAACATTTTGAATTTTGGGACGGCCAAGGAGGTGTTGAGAATTGACAGATGTAGGATAGGGCGCCGAGAGCCCTCTTTGCTGGGCACCAGGAACAGTCTGGAGTAGAAACCCTGTCCCCTTTGCTCTACTGGCACAGGTTGAATAGCCCTGATACTGAGAAGACAAAGTACTTGTTTTTGAAACTTTGCCCACTGGTTTGGAGGAAGGGTTGGCAGTAAGTGGAAGCAGAATCTGTATCCCTGAGTAATTGACATCCAGTTTTGTGCCTGCAGGGTGAGTTTTCCTCCTAGGGGTGCAAGTACTTGGGCTTTGCTGGGAAGGAAGATAGGCACGTTATTGTGTACTTTTTCCCTAAGGGGGTGGCTTACCACTCCCTGTTTTAGAGAAGGGTGAACTCCATTGTTTAGATCTCTGCATACCCTGAGACTGTAGTCTTGGTGGCTTGTTGCCCCTGGGTTTGGACTGAGAATTCCTGGGAGGGACTGGAAATGACCAGCTTTTAGCAGGCCAATGCCTACTGAATTCTAGGTGGCTGCACCTGTAAGAAATCTAATAGTTTGCATAGATTTGGCCTTTTCCTCCATCTTTTTAAGAACTTCTTCTGCTTTTGTGCCAAACAACCTTTCCTGGTTTAATGGGGCATATAGTAATTTTGCTTTGACATGGTCTGGCAAGATTTACTCCTTTGCCAAGCTTGCCTTCTTAATACAAACCCAGTGACAGAAGCCCTGCAAGATGCTTCTAAGGCATCAAAACCACACTGCAAAGTATGTTTACTAACTTGGTTTGCAGAATGCATTAACTGTTGCAAATCTTTATTTTCTGTACAATCTGGAAGCAACAACATTTTTTGTTTAATTAGTTCCATAATATGCTGCTGATGCCTAACGTGTGAAACTGGCAAGTCAAAGTCCTGATGGCAAGAATTGCAGAGGTATATACCTTCTTACCCCATCTGTCTAAAGCTCTAGCATCCCTGTCCGAAGGGGTAGGGTTTTTGGCTGTAGTAGCCTTAATGCCTTTAGGTTCCTGGGAAATAGTCTCTGGATCCGCAGTGGGATTTTTAAAGAGGAATTTGTGAGAGTTAGGTACTCTTGTAGTACCTGCCAGGCATTCTAGGAGCTGGTGGTAAAGTATCAGGAGTAAGACTGGATTTCAAGAAGACATAATCTACAATGTCCAGGATAGGGGGTATAGCTAGAGGCCTGTGCTGAGCCAAGTCTAAAAATTCTGTGAGTCTCTTTTTGGACTGAGGGTAGTCCTGGCATTCCCAGTGGAAAGTATGCAAGGTTTCACCAAAAAAAAATCCTCTGGAGGGGAGGCAGAGGGAATGGAATCGTCTGCATCTGAATCCTCATGGGTAGATAAGGGAATGTCCTGGTAATCAGAGTCATCAGACTCATGGTCTGTAGAATCAGAAGGAAAATCAATACTTTGTCTTTTAGAGGGGGAAGGCTGGCTTCCCCTAATTAAAGTTATAAGGTCTTCAGCCATTCTAAGCATTTGTTTCCGTGGCATGGGAGCTTGAACATGCGCTTTGGTCATAGGTTTTCTAGGCGTAGTGTGAACTCTGGGCCTGAGAAACTCAGTAGTTTTAGGCAAAAATGAAGATGTCGGCTTAATATGAACATCAGAAGTTTGGAATACACCCTCAGAAGCCGGTGCCTGCACAGCGGCTCTGGACCCATCCAAGGTAGAGACATCTGCAGGTTCCATAGTCGAAGAAGCAACTCGAGGCATACTGGACTCCGAATGGCTCTCAGCAGAGGCCTGTGAATCTGTAGAAGCGGTATCAGGGGCTGCGAAAGCACCTCACTGAGTACCGGCCTATGCGGTCTGTCTTTATCCTTACATTTTTTCAGAAGATCGGTAGTCGAATGGCTTACCGAAGCCATTTCAGAATATGGAGAATGAAAGCGAAAAAATTTAGTGACAAAGATAACCCGCCAATGAATAGTTTGGGAGTTAAACAAGGCACAAAACCTACAGCGAGGAGCGTCGTGGTCTGGGCCTAAACAGATGACGCAGTAATGAAATTCTCTGTGAGGTATTTGCTTTCCACAGGCAAGACGATTGTTAACTTTTTCTGACATCAGTTAGAGCAAGAAAAAAGGATCCCCAACGGGGTACTTAGCTTTAGAAGACTTCAGGTTTGAAACACGAAAAATGTAAATTTCAAGAAGTGGCTGACCGGCACTTGCAAACGGCTTCTGCTTCGGGCTCCCGCATGGCAAGAAAAGTTGATGTAATGGCGTGGGCTGCATGTTTTATACCAATGATGAGCTGACATCATGGAAGAGGCAACATCATCCGACGTAGAAATCCCAAGACTCTGGTATTTGGGCCAACTGAGGGCTATCTGCAGGCAGATAACCCAAGTGTGATGACTGCAACAGTGAAACACAAAGAACATCTGTGCCTTCAAGTCTGAAGGCATTTGAGACAAATTTCCACATTATTATTAGCATGCAGTGGTCAGTGCTGGTGATACTGAGATGCAGCACCATTTTCTTGACTATTATACAGGTGCAGGTAAATTTTGAATTACCCTTGGCTTTTTCACAAAACACCTCTTCACAAAGTGCAGACTCCCAACTACAGCACTGCTTGCCTTTTCAGAGCTGTTATTGAAAGTTGATTTTCTGTTTTTTCATGCATGAAAGAGGCAAAAACAGAAGACTGGAGGGAAGAAGGGTCATCAATATGCACAGATAAATAGTGGGGACTTCTTTTGGACGGATGTGAATACAAATTAAAACACTCCCCATATTTAATATATTAGGAACAGATGATGAACACAGGGAGGTATCTGAACTGGGAGCATTCTAAAGCTAGATATATGGGCACAGGAGACACAAAGCTGTATAGGCAGCTGATGACAGTTCTTAAAACAAATGAAACCTTACTTGATGACGGAAGACTGACCCCTAAGGGTTAACTTGCTAATGGAAATAGAACTGAAACCCAAGTTGAGAAAGAGGTGATTAGTTAAGCATATAATATTCTGGTGGTATCAAAAAAGTAGAGAAATGAGTAAATTTATACTGGAATGAGGACGAGTTTGAACACAACCCCAATATAACAGAAAGATGGGCAGGGTTAGTTTCTAGTCCTAGATATGCCACTAGGTCAAAAAAAGTTAAGTTTCTTTGGGTGGCAATGCTTACTAAGTATTTTATACACTCTGTAGACTAGCAAGGATATTCCGTTCTGTCTCTCCTTGTTGTTGAAGGTGCTAGGATGACAGGATGAGGAAGTGGATGCATACATTTTGTGACTGTGAAATTCTTAATAGTTGTAGGACTGACCTTCAGAAATTATGTGATGGTGTATGGCCTAACCACCTTAAGATTTCTTAAAATGGACCATTTGTAAAGTAAAGGTCACAACTTTGCTGGGCGGATCAGAAACTTCATTAGTTAATCTTTTGATGTCAGCAACAGAGGAGACTTGAATCAACAAAGGATCCTAAGGTTAAACAAATGACAATGAAAAACAGGATAACCTGGTCTTTGAATATGGACAGCAAAGTTTCCACTCAGTCATAGGCAAACTGTATATAATGAGTGGAGTGGGGAAATCATTGTCTGAAGAAAGCTCTGCACTGAGTCAAGACTGAAAATTACTGCAAAAATGAACACGGAAATATGAGGTTTGGGGTTGTAAGAAAGTATATGAGGCTATAAAAAGGATTTTGATTAATTAAAATGTTCAAGAATGTGCAGACATGTACGCCTATAAGGAGAATAGCAATAATCATGCAGAATATTATATCCATAAAGCAGCAGAAAGTATTCTAAGAACTAAACCAACACAGGAATGGAGAAAGGAGATTCTGCCAAAAGGGATGACTGCAATTAGGGATGCAGGCAAGAGGGGGCCAGAATTTACTGGAGAAAACTGGCAAACGAACCATGGTAATGGGAGCAAATAACTAGGCAGGGAAAGATGACAGAATGGGAAGATACCAAGTATTTATTTGGACTGCAGGTTACAGATTGACTTCCCTATAAAGGATTGCTCAGAGTATAGACAAAGAGAAAGAACTAGGGTTGTCCTAAATGAAAGACCAGCACTGGTAGAGTTCTTAATAGAATCTAGAACAGAAGCTGCCATTAAAAAAGGAATAATTAGTACAGGATATAAAATACTGCACGACAACTATAAGAATCAATCAGAGAAGGTTAGAAAGGATTGAGAAGAGAGACTGGATCAAACCTCTCAACCATACCGAATTACTCGGTTTTTACTGAGTTTTGGGGTCCAAATGAAGGGGTGCCACGATTCCCGAGTGGCACACCTTCATTTCCGATTTTTTTCTTTGGGTTTCTGAAATATTTCAAATATTGCGCTGTCGGAGCTGACATCATCACGTGCGCGATGACGTCATCTCTTCCAGGGCTATCAGCCAGTCGGAATTGAGCTCCTTGAGCTCACATCATCATTTCCGGCATATTATCAGCGTTTGGAGCATGCGAGCGGGAAATATTATCAGCGTTTGGCTTATGGCTAGGAAAGCACTCGCATTCTTATTTTGGTAGTAGCAGAATTTTCGGGCTGGGAAAGCACTCGCGTCACACTTGGAGTTAGTAGCAGCAGCAGCAGCATTTTATCAGTGGACTGGCCGGGAATTAAAGTGTTGGATTTATATACAAACATCTTAATAGCGCTCAAATGAATTATCGTTGGGGAACCATTTTTGGACTCATCACTCAGGTAAAGTGTGTGTCTGTCTGCATAAAACTAGTTACTTAACATTTTTGCTGACAGTGTTAATTAATTCACCATTTAGGCAGGTTCTTTTATATTACAGCACCTAAATCATTATTTATAGAGAAGAGTAGTTCTCTTCTCATTTCCAGCTACAGGAACAATAAATCAGGTTAATCTTTCACTCAGTTAGTAATAAGTCCAAGTGTCCTGTCTCGCATGGGTCTGGTTGCTTCATTCATTGGAAAACCTGTTAAATTGTCTTCCGTCTACTTTATACTAAATGTATGCAACATATGAAGTGTGCTGCAGACGACAGATCAAAATGTGTACTAGAACACTGTACTTATATTGCATTGTGTTGAGCTGTCCCCCTTTACCTCTAGCATGTTTGATTGTTTCTAGGTTCATCTCTTCAAAGATATTTTGTCTGTCCCTTCTAGGCTGGCATATTTAAAGTGACCAGGCACCACTATGGAAGTGATACATACCCCTTACCTGCAAAGAATCATTGGTTTGAGCTGCAGCTGATAGATTGATTGCCTTGGGCAGATTGTCTACTTTTATGAGACTGTGGCCTGGCTGATACAATATCTTAAAGCTAACAGACTGAAGGATCAGTACCAAGTAAAAGATCTTTGGATCGGTATCCTTGTTTTACAATAGCAACTAAAGAAGGCATGATCTATAATCAGTCAAAACGGTTCCCCAAAATGTATTACTTCAGCATTTAATGGCCAAATACTTTTTTTTTTGTTTTCCCTATTTCCAATCCAGACCCTGAGATAAAACTGCTCTGGCTGTCTCAGGAATCTATGCATAATAGAAAACGTTGTCAAAATCTCAGGAGCTGCAAGTATGGGCTCTGAACACAGCATATCCTTTATCTGTTTAAAGGCTTATTTTGCTACATTCATCCACATTACCTTCAGGGAAGCTTTACCTTTTGTCAGGTCTGCTGTAGGCAAGCAATACTGTCAAAATCTGGAACAAACTTCAAGTAAGTCATCCAAGCTAAAAAAAAGTCTTTATATGCCTCTATGTTGCTGTGAATAAGTTTTGCATTACTTCCACTTTTTCATTTTGCAATTTCACAAGCTCTTTTCCTACCACATTGCCCAAACAGACTGCTTCTGGCATGTCATCCCTAGCTTTCATTTTGTTGGATTAGACATCACTCTGCTTTTCCTGGTAGGTTTAAAACTGCTTGGAATTTGGGAAAATGGTTCTTTTCCCAGTCTTTAGAAAATATTATATTACCATTTAGGTGTGCTGCATATCTTGCATGTGATCTAAGAATTGTGTGCATCTATCTCTGAAATGTTGCAGGGAAAAAGAAAAGTCAGCATTTTATAACATAAGACCCCAGTAAGTGTGGAAAATTATTTTTTTTTTCATATGTCTCTGGGCTACTAGGATTTGCTATTTAAGTATAATGTGGATAGAAACCTAGACTTGCTAAGTTTATCAATACAACTGTCAAATTATCTTTCACATCTGGAAATTGCACACAGAATGATGTATCATCCTGGTAAATTCCTATTGTGTGTGTGTGTGTGTGTGTGTGTGTGTGTGTGTGTGTGTGTGTGTGAAAATGCCCACCCTATGTAATACATCTGGTGGCTAGAGTTTTTCAGCTTCAAACCCTGTACCTTTGGTACAGGGTAAAAAGAGTCTAAACTCCCTAGCCACCATTTCTGAGCTCCATCTAGATTTTTTGTGCTAAGAGCTGAAAAGCTATGATGAGTGAGAACTGAATTTGTATTTCCTCATTATTGGCATTGTCTGTCCAGGTTTTTTGTGCTAAGAGGTTGAGAGCTATGGTGAAAAGTGACAACTGAATTCACTAAATGATAGCCATTAAGTTTCAGGCTTCCTTTTTTCAGGAAACTGCTGATTTGGCATAGTGGTACGTTGCTCTGTAGTGCACAGGGTTTGAATTTTAATGCCAAGTCAAGTCTATTTTCATTGTGAGACAGTATTGCTTTACTTAGCGGATGTCTGTTAGTGTTTTGTGCATTGTTGTACTGCAAAATGTAAAAATAAAATGCAAGTAATCATTATAGAAGTAAAGCAGTATGTACATATTAGTGTTTATGGTAAATGGGGAGAAACTGCCAGGTAATGGGACACTGAAATGGCTGCAGGGACTGTGGTGCGCTGAAGTATTTTGGTTGTCTGTTCTTCAGTTTGCATTTGAAAGTTGGTATCCCACAATTCCATTGGAGTGGGTGGGGTTACATAATTATGTATGTAAATTAGATGTTAATCAGCGTACAGATTTGTACCTATTTTTCATGGGCCTTGTCCAGATTTTTGATGTTTCCAGGTTGAGAGGTATGGACTGGATATGCAATTCACAAAGAAACAATGGGAGAGTATATGAACAAAATTTAGACGATTTAGGATTTTTGCCTGGAAATGTTTACATAGATATTTTTAAACCCCAAATAGACTCTGGAGAATTTTTCCTCAGGCAGACAGTAAATGTTGAAGGTGTAAAGGGGAAGAAAGAGGTACTTGGGAACATATTTTCTGGGAGTACAGTGAGTTGGCAGACTAACTCATTCACTCCAACGAAGCTCAGGAAGTTTGCACTGCAATTTCCAAGGGGTGGAGCCTGTACCTTTTGACAGAATCAGATTATATCCTTACATTTCAAAGAAATGTTCATATCTCTGGAACCACATTTCAAAGAAATGTTCATATCTCTGGAACCACAGGGTTTATGAAAGAAGTATAAATGACAAACCCTTCAGCACAAACTATTTTATAACGGTAGTATTCTTTAGGTTCTAGAGCTTAAACTGAATTTTATAAGTCACAGTAAACACAGTAACTATTACCTTTGTAGTATTTTGCAAATGACTTACAATATATCTCAGGAACCACTCAAGTTATACACATACTGTCAGCAGCATTTTATTCATCTAGCTGAGAGCTTTAATATGAGGCTAAGGAGTTCTTGTTTGTGTTAGCTGGTTGTTGAGATATTTAGAAAATGTGAAAATTATATCTATATAAATTAATATAATAAAAACAACATTTAATATCACTTTACTTGCACTAGACACAGATCAAATATTAATGCAGATGAGTTTGTCATTGTGTACGCTTTAAGATGAAATATTTTAAAACCTTGTACATAGTGTGATTTTGGAATTATTGATGTAAGTATCAACAAGCAATATTTGACGCCTATAGGCGTCAGTAGGAGATGACTGCAGATGCATCTAGAGGCATCACTCGGATGTAATGAGTTAAGGATTCCCTTCGGGATGCACTGTCGGAGATGCTGGGTGGGCAGATTGGTCTGATGAGAGAGATTTTTCTGAGCTGTGATACAAAATCGGAATTGCTTAGACATGGTAAGGCCTTGCTGTGTCTAATATGGTGGCTGCCAAAAAGCAGTTACCAGAAAATGGAAATCAAAATCTAAACCAACTATACTGGAAGTAGTGAATATGATAAGAGTTAAAACAGCTAGAAATTATATCTTTAGAAAAGGGTAGAAGCAAACTACATAGGAAAAAATGGGAATTGTGGGAACAATACTTACAAGGGAGGAATGAGGTCTTAAAGGCAGCGCAACTTAAATAAGCTATGTAATGTTCGAGTGAGAAAGATCGTGCAGTTTGTAAGTGATGTATAATGTTTGCAACTGGGAGTGTGTCAGTATTGCTTGTGATGTAAAATGCTTGCAACTAGGACTGTGTCAGTGTGGTTTGCTTTCATTTATATAAATGTATGATTGCCTATGTAGTAGGTGATGGTTTAATAAAGATGTTTCTTGTTCAAAAAAAAAGGCAAGAACTGAATAATTTATGTAATATTGCTTAGGTTATATAATATGTAGCAATATATGCAAAGTATAATGTTTATGTTAATAGAGCTTGACTACTTTTATATGAATGTAAACTTGCCTATATCACAAGTGATATTTCAATAAAGGTGTCTGGAAAAAAAAGAATGCGCAGTTATGTAAGGAAAATTACCTTAACAGTAGATTTCTGAATTATCACTGCTGCAGTAGCCTTAGCTATATAGGCTGTATCCTGCACAGAATACAACTGCCAGCTAGATTCCCAAGCTTCAGTGGCACCTTCCATGCACACAAACCATTAGTCATCTCAAACGGGTCTACTTTATGCACTCGAAAGCTGAAAAACCCGAATCCAAATAGAGTGACACGTAAAGAGCGAACCGCGAATACGTTGAACGAAACTGCAAAAGTGGAAATATCGAATTCGCATAGTTGGCCCATCTGAGGTATAGCTTAAGGTAAGTGTGCGATAGTTACAGACCTTAGGGTTAGGGAGGGGTTAAGGTAAGTGCATAGGTAGGTAGTATATGTAAAGTTTTGTGTAGGTAATGTATGTAAGGTTTAGTGTAGGTCTTTGTTAAGTGTATGTGCGTGGAATATTTAGTATATTTGGGTATAGCTCCATAGGGGAAGTGTGCGGTAGTTACGGACCTTAGGATTAGGGAGGGGTTAAGGATAGTGCATAGATAGTTGTGTATGTGGGGTTTAGTGTAGGGTTAAGCAGGGTCTATATTAGAACATCGAGGTTTAAAACCTTCAAATGTTCTAATATCGAACCCTACAGAGCGAAAGCTGAAAATATCGAAACATAAACTCAAATTCTTTCCTAGGGAAAGATTTTGGTTGTCCGTTTCTGTTGCTTCGGTATTTTCAGTGCTGTGGTGGAAAGTTACAGGTCAGGTTCAGGTAAGTGAGCGATTGTGTGGATGTGAGGGTTAGGGCGGGTTAGGTGAGTTAGGGTTAGGGCGCGGGTTAGGTATGTGTGCGATTGTGTGGACATGAGGGTTAGGGCAGGTTAGGGAGCAGGTGAGGCGAGTGTGCGATAGTGACGGGCCTTAGGGTTAAGGTAAGTGGATAGTTAGGGGTGTGTGTATAGTTTAGTGTAGGGTTAGTTGTAAGACTTTAGGTGTATGTGGGTGGATTGCTGTGTGTTTGGTGTGCTTGTGTTGTATATGTATGTGTTTTGGAACAGCGATTTTTTCCCTAGGAAAAAAAATGCTTTTCTGACAGTTCGAGATTGTAAGCTTTCGCTTACATAGGGTCGATTAATCACCATTCACTTCTTTAATATAGACCCGGGTTAGCAGTAGGGTTTTAGTGCTTTAATTTAGGGTTAGAAGTAGGGTTTTGGTTAGTTTATGTATGTTTTTTTTTTTATTGTGTATTGGTAGATAGCGTGCTGCTGGTGGTGGGTTGGCAGACTATGACGGTTCGAGGTTTTAAATTTCGCGCTTTAGTACGTTCAACGTATTCACGGTTCGCTCTTTATGTGTCGCGCTATTTGGATTCGTGTTTTGAGTGCATAAAGTAGACCCATCTCAAACACAGCTGACTAAAAATAGAGGTTTGGCCATCAAACCCTTCAGAGCTTTCATGTCAACTGAAGGAAGCTAAAGCTCTGAAACAAATAAGGAGGGAGAGGTTACTGCAATCATGATCATTCACAGATCTACTGTTACAGTAAGTTCACATACACAAATGTACAATGTTCATCATTAAGATCAATGCTGCACTGGTCTTAGTTATATGTGTACATTACCCCAATTTAGACTGACTAAGAAAGATGAGGTCCCAGGATCCTCTGGAGCAAAGCCTGTCTTAGACATGGGGAAAGAATCAAATTCATAAGTGCTTTGTAAATGTATGCACAAAGGACCAAGCTGCTGTTTCTAGAATCCAACCCTTTCCAAACAGCCACTTATGAAGCCAAGGCCATGATAGAATGAGACTTGACCCTTACTAGAACTGCCTTTGGTGGGGTGGGTATAAAAATGAAATAGCATGACACAGCCATTTGGAAATAGTCTGCTTTCACACAGGTTGCCCTTTTTTCTTATCTTCAAAAGAAATGAACTGATCAAAGTTCCTGCACGATTTATTTATATCAAGATAGTACCAGAGTTGTGTTTTAGACATACAAGGTATGGAGTTTCTTTCTCCTTCATTTTTAGATTGTGGAAAGAAGACAGGGAGATGAACAGCTTCACTTAAAGTAAACACTGATACCACATAATGAATAAGGAATAAAGGAAGGGTTAGTTTTCATGGAAACACTGTTTGTGGAAAATTTGATAAGGCTGACCCATCATAAGAGATTGCAACACAAACATTTCTTGCAGAGGTCAGAACAAGCATTAACACTGTTTTTCATGTTAACAACCTAGAGTCAACCTGATCAGCTGGTTCAAATGGAACAATAGTTAGTTCATCTAACACAAAATTTAAGATCCCAAGCAACAGCCACCTGTTTTCTTGGAGACTTGGTATGCAAACATACCTCTCAACCTCTTGGTACAAGGAATCTTGACAAAGTCTATAACAATGTGTGTGTGTGTGTGTGGGGGCAAGATTCTCTGAATCTTCAGAATGACTCTGGTTATTAGTGGAAATGTTAGAAATGCATACAGGAACATTCCTGTCCAAGGAAAAGCAAAAGCATCTTTCCACCAGGCTTTCTTGCATGGAGTCCTGCAGCAGAATTTTGACAACTGATTGTTAACAGTGGAGGTTAAATAATCAACTTGAGGTATTTCAAACAGTTGGATCAATTCCTGGTGGTCACCTGATTCAATTTCCATTTGTAAAGGTCTGTTCCTGGTCCTGCTCAGCTTGTTTGCCATTTTATTTTGCTATGATGGTGTGTAAGATACCTGCAGAGTGACACTGTGCTGAAAAGCTAAATCCTAGGATAACAGGGCTAGTCTGCAGAGAGGGTAAGATCTGCCCCCCCCCCCCCCCCCGTTTTATATACCATATCACAGTGGAGTTCTCTGTAAACACTACTTGTAGTGGTCCTGGTGACCACAGATAATTAAGAGAGTTGACAGCATTTATAAGATCCAGCATCTCTTTTATGTTTGTTTTTCGTCCTGTCTTTCCTATTCCAAAGACCATGCACTTTTATTCCCATAGGCATTACTCCCCAAGCAAAGTCTAAGATGTCTATTGTTACAAACTGTGCTGGAGCTGGAAGGAAAAATGGCAAACCTGGATTGTGATAAACTTGGTCTCGCCACAAAAAATGTCCCTCTTCACAAACTCCAAAGCTGGAATCTGGAATGTCAGAGAAGGTTGATGTTCGGCCAATATAAATATTAGATACTACTGGATTTTTCTCATGTGGAGTCTTACTAGAGGAATCATGGTAATGATATAAGCCATGAGTCCCAGAATCCTGTGAAATTTCCTGTCTGAGAAAGTAGTCTGAGCAGAAACAAACTCGGGAATAAATCTAGATATAGACCTACTTTTTCTTTGGAAGAAAGGCTCTTAACTGAGGTATTTATGAGACACCCCAGGAAAACAATATTGTGAGAAGGAGTTAGACAGGACTTGCATATGTTCCACTGAAATCCCAGACTGTGTAGGAGATACTTCACACAAATGAGATATTCCTGACACTGAAAAAGACTCTGCAAAGATAAGCTATTCATCTAAATAAGGAAAACTGTGAATACCTTGTAATCTACAATAGGCTGTCACAGAAGTTCAACACTTTGTGAATACTCTTGGAGCAGTGGATAAACCAAAGGGTAATGCAAAGAAAGTGCAGTTGTGTCCCACTTACCATAACTGTAGATGCAAGTAGATCAGTGTTGAAGCACTGATCCTTGGGTTTTCCTGCCATGCAGAAACCTGTGAATGAGCCAATTTAAAGAATCTTTACATCATCCCTAGCCAACAGGCATCTGAAAACAGACATTTAGAAGTCAAGGTATTAGAAGGGTGCCATCTTCAGGTCTTTCTAACCAGTGAACGAGCAGCCTGATGCCTGAGGACAGTACAACTCCCCAGCTGTCTGAATTTGAGTAAGGCAGAGGAAAATCATAAGAGGTAGAGATGGGATGATGGAAATAAGAGGGCTATCTGTCAAAAACTCCTCTACCCCTTGCACTCAGCAAGGGAAAGAAAAGTGGTCAGCAGATAGAGGGGTTAGAGGGTGGGAGTATGTATGGAAAAACGGATCTACTCAAACATCTACAATTGTTAAGTAGGACACAACTTTTACTAAGATCTTCGTAGTCAATGTTGTAGTACTAATTCTTGGGAGGACTCCAAATGCCAATATGTCGTGGTAAATAATGTTTTGCAGGACAGCAATAACAAAACCTGTTCTAGCCCTGGAGATATTGTTTAGGTTATTGTGTTCCGTAAAGGTGTGCATGGAGTTCCATGTGGCTAACTCCAGGATGACCTGGGCATGGACTCCTTTGAGGAAACCAGTGGTAGTTGTCACATGCCTGGTAGAGTGGCCTTTAATATCCCCAAGTAGAATTTTTCCATGGTGGGAGCAAGGGAACTTAATGCTGTTGGTTATCCATTTGGAAATGGTTTGCTTGGAGACAGGCCTGCCCTATTCACTTTCTGTGAAAGCCACCAGTAACTGCTCTGCTCTAATAGGGGTTTTACTTCCTGTCTAGATAGTACCAGATCTGCCTGTGCACATCCAAGGAATGAAGGACTTGCTCGCCCCTTTTCTGTGGATTTCAGATGAATACTGGCAGAAGGACAGCCTTGTTTAGGGTAAATTCTGATAACACTTTAGGAGTAAAAACATGGGTTTGTTCTAAGGGTTACCTTATTCTTGTGAAATACAGTGAAAGGCACTTTAGACATGAGGGCTTGTAGCTCTGAAACCCTCCTTGCAGGTATGGCAACTATTAGGAAACTGGTCTTCCAAGTGAGTATCTTTAAAAAGGCAGTGGCATCAGGTACAAAGGGGATCAATGTGATTTTCTCTAGCACATAATTTAGATCCCAGACAGGAATAGAGTACGTTCTTAGTGTTCTGAAGTGAATTACCCCTTTTAGGAAAAGCTTCATGTGGGAGTACTAGAAGATAGTTGGAGCAATGTGCAAGCAAGCTGTGATAGCAGATGCATGTACTTTAATACTGGAGTAGGAAAGTCCCTGTCTATACAGGCCTGAAAGGGACTCAAGTCAGAGTGGATGCTTGCCTGAGAACGGCTGGTGTTTTTGTTGTGACACCAAATGAAAAACATCTTCCATTTTGCCAGCTGTGATTTTCTGGTATTGGGTTTCCTTGCCTCATTTAGAATGGAAGGCATGCTTATGGGATATAAGACACACCTTGGCATCAAAACCCAATCCTCCAGACTGCTAACTTGAGTGTGGCTAGGTGAAGACGGCAGATAGATACAGTGGCTTGGCTGAGGAGATCTACCTCTTGTGGTAGGGTGTGGAATCTCTCCTCTTTGAGGGTCAAAAGAAAGGACAGTAAGTGTTGCCTTTGTCAGAATGGAGCCACTAAGATCATGCTGGGTCTGAGAGTTCTGGACCAGAACTTCTACAGTTGTCTGCTTTGGTGAGAGAACAACAGGTCTTTTGAGGGATCTCCCAAGTGTAGAGTTAGGTCTGGGAACACCTCTCTCTCATCAGCATCAATTTGTTGGGGTCTAAGATCCCTGCTTAGAGAATCTGCCAGGGTACTGTTCTGATCTGGAATATAAGATGCTATGACAGCAAGCTCTAGTTCTTGAGCCAACATCCAAATCATCCTCATGAGGCTGTACAGAGATTAGGACAGGGCACCTCCTTGCTTATGAGGCACGACTGTGGTGTTGTTTGTCCAGATCTGCAATGTCCCTGGGTTTAAATTCTGCTGAAAAGCATTTAAGGCCAGATAAACCACCAATAGTTCTTTCTGATTTATTTGCAATTTTCTCTGCTGTGGTGTCCAGACGCCCTGTTGACTGAACTGTCCATGGTGATGGTCCTGTCTGCTTCTCGTAAAGAGAAATTTACCACTGGGTTCTGCAGTATGGCATTCTTCCATCATAGGAAGCAACAGGGTATCCAGGGGTTGAGAATGCTGTTCCCACTTATTTTTTCAGAAACCATTAATGTTTTCTCATGTGTAACTTTGCAAGTGGGATCATGAGAATGCAGGATGCCATGTAACTCAGAATCCTTAGAAATTCACTTGCTGAGAAGTATCACTTTGGAAACAGGTTGGTCAGGTAGTTTGTCTTCTATTTTGTATACTGTAATTTATTTTATTTACACTGTGTTTTACTTGTATCCTGCCTTTAACTGCATATTTAAACTATGAAAAAAAAAACAAAAGCTGTGCCTTTTTTCCACCACTTCCTATCTCTCCCACCACTCCATTTTACCTTTCCTTACCACACCTACCTTACCTCTGTACCTATAGTAATAATTTATATCTACCATGTCAATGAATAAACCCTCCACCCTAGTCCTCTTACAGAGGTTACTCATACTCACACTTCTACCTCCTTTAACTCTAGCATACCTGCTAACCTCCTATGAGCAACCCAGTATATTCACACTTTCTCTACCCTACTAAACAATCTACCTCTTCTTCACTAGCCTATCACACTGACCATTTCAACAATACTTCCTCACCCAGCTATCTACTACCTAAATACCATAGGATAGCCCACATTAGATACAACTTCCCTAATACCAGAAGATATCCATTTCTTCTCAGTAAATATACTAATACTAGATATCTAACACTACTCCTCTCCCTAAAGGGTGGAGATATTCACCCAAACCCTGGTCCAAACACCTCCACTACCACTCAACTCGTCAACCCAAACCCCTCTGCCATCCACCTACTTAAAAAAACACCCAACTCACTCTTAATAGCTCACCTCAACACATGTAGCATTAATAATAAAATAACACAACTCCATGGTCTCTTGGAACTCTACTCCTTTGATATTATTTGTCTAACAGAAACTTGGTTAAAACCTGTAACTAGTAAAGACAATGAAATTATCCCACTTGGTTACATCATCTTACGTCTTGACTGTGTAGCCAAGGTGGTGGAGTAGCAGTTCTATTCAAATCTGATTTTCAAATAACCATCAACCAAAAACCTCCTCAGGACTCTAATGCTAAGATACTTATTACCAAGCTTCAGCTAAACCCAGTCAAATCTATCTATATTATCTGCATCTATGTTCCTCCAGGCAATAACCTTACTACCATCGAAAACATCCTTTGTTGGTTATCTCAAAACCTTCCCCAAGAAACCATAATCCTACATGATTTTAACTGATTGGAAATGTTGCAACAACAACTACCCTACTAGCCATATTAATCTCTATGGGTTTACCCAAACTATTACCTCCCCTACTAGAATAAACAAGACTAATAAGAAAGAAAGCACCTTAGATTGGATACTCATTAATAATCAACCCCAGACTTATGACTCTGGAACCCTCCCTGACGATGTAAGTGACCACTCACTAACCTACATTATCAGGCTCAAAACCAATCCACCCATTCAACCCATATTTAGGACAATTAGAACCAAGAAAAACTTCAACTTGGATCTATTCCTAAGTGAACTTAGAGCATGCAATTGGTCCCTCTTAAAACACCTTTCTCTAGATGAAGCTGTTGATTACTTTAATGCTAATTTCCTAGCCATACTCAACCACCATGCTCCTACCCGCTCTATTAGGGAAGAACTAAATCTGCTCCTTGGCTTTCTAAGGAAACTAAGCAAAAAATCCATCTCAGAAATAAATACTGGAATAAATCACCCTTAACTAAAAACCCTGTTGATCTCCAAAACTACAAACAACTGAGAAATGAAACAAAAAAAGCTATGCTGTACGATAAACAAAACTATTACCTACAATCTCAGCAGACCCACCATAATAAACCACAAAAGTTCTGGGCAAGTATTAATCAATTATTACATCCCAGTCAATCTATCACACCTAACACACAAGGCACTGACAAGGACAATCCCAAACAAACTGCTAATGCCTTTAATACCTTTTTCATCAAAGCAATTCAAACTCTTGCCAGTCAGCTCTCTCCTCAAAACGTAACTATATCTAATTCTGACTCTAACCCACCACCTCCACTTCTCTTCCAACCTGTCCCAACAGCATTTATTCTCACAGTTATCCAAAAACTAAAACCATGCACTCCTTCTGCTGACCAACTACCAGCAGAATACTTACAGTTAGCAGCCAAATCTATTGCTTACCCCATCTCCACTCTCATCAATAGAACCATCACTGAAGGATATATCCCCAAACTTTGGAAAGTCTCTCATATTATTCCCCTTCATAAGGGGGGAGACTCCACTGAACTCTCCAACTATCGTCCCATAGCCCTACTTTCTCCTTTATCTAAGATTATGGAAAGATTTATCCACAGGCAATTGCTAGACCACCTTCTCCATAATAACCTGCTTTCCAACTCCCAACATGGTTTCAGACCTTCCCATAGCACAACTACTGCCCTCCTTTCCTTTATGGACACCATCAACAAAAACGGTAACCTTAACATGCTTTCCTCTGCACTTTTCATTGACCTGCCCAAGGCTTTCGACATGGTAAATCACAATATACTCATACACATTCTCAAGTCTCTGTCACTTGACATACTAGCTATAAAATGGTTCCAGTCCTACTTAAATAACAGGACATCAAGCTGTGCTCTGGAACACCATTCTTTCTACCCATCTACCTGTTAATATTGGTGTCCCTCAAGGGTCCATACTGGGCCCTGTCCTGTTTTCTATATTCATCAATGACCTTCACCAAGTAGTTCCCCAAGCTACATGTATACAATACGCTGATGACTCCACACTTATATGCTCAGCCACATCTGTATCCGAACTTCACTCCCTTTCACAAGACGTATTTCACTCTGTAGAACTATGGTTTACAAAACACTGTCGCCTATTAAACCCTAAAAAAACTAAACTTCTCCTTTTTACACCTACCAGTAAATTTCCCCCAATAGACTTCACTGTAACATCCAATAATGGTACTCTTATATCCCAAGATCTTACTACCAAACTGCTAGGTATCACCATAGACAACAACCTTAACTTTGACACCCATATCAACAACACTTTGAAAACTACTAATAAAAAAATAGGCTCTCTTTATAAGATCAAATTCTTCCTCACTCCTGCAACTAGAATAACTACTGTCCACACCCATCTAATCTCTACCCTTCTTTATGCCTCACCCATATTTACTAATCTGTTGAAACATAATCTTAAGAAACTAGAAAACTCCTACAATAATATAGCCAGGTTTGCCACAAGTAACCCTTTCAGAACACACCACTGTATTAATCTAAAGCATCTAGGGTGGCTTGAATTACAGCAGCAGCTGAAATTTAATCAACTGGCCATCGCCCATAAAATACTTTATCAACCTGCGAAGACACCCATCCTATCTAACCTTATTCACCCCTACTATAACCTGAAGTCCCTAAGATTTACCCCGGGAATCATCTCTGTATCACTGCTGGACAGAGGCACAGCAAATTAATGGGTATAGTATTCTCATCCTAAGGGGTGGTGAAAGCCACACACACACTGGCTAGGCTTATAATTGCCCTAGGGCAGATAGCCTAGTATGAACCTATGAACCTATGATCTTCACAAAAACTTCTTGTATATATCAATAAATCAAACAATAGAGCTGGAGACTCTCTCTTCTCTAATACTGTTGGAAAAACCTGGAACCTACTTCCCTCCGAATTTTCCACACTTCCCTCTATTACTCGGTTTAAAAATAAACTTAAGCTCTTCCTCAAAACACATTGGATGTGCCCCTGTACTAAACCTGACTGACCAACATATTCTTGTTACTTGATTCAACCTTACCTTCTCATCTCTGCAATAATTTCATCTTCAACAACTACTATTCTACCTCTCCATCATAGTCTTACTTATTACTGTATTCTCAAAAAAGTGACATGTTTTACTACTAGATGTATTACTCAACTGCTACTCCATTTTACTTTCTTTTTATCTTTCTTTCTTATCTACATTTATACTGTACTTTTTTAGCTATTATTCTTTCTCAACATTTAATTGCAACTTCATTAGTAACCGTATTAAGTCTAGTCAAATATTTTGCATTTTTTTATACTTTATAAATGTGTGACCACTTAAAGTTTTTTTCTTTACGGTGAACGTATTTGCATTTTAAATATGTACTTCTGTAGATGTGAACTTTATTTGAAATGTTTGGAGCTTTTCTCCCCGGGCCTCTACTGAAAATGGACATATATCCAGCTAGACTAGCCCGGTCAACAAATGTAAAATAAAATAAATAAATCATACAGAAATTAGAACAGGGCAATTAAGGCTAATTACGTCTGAACTGAGGGTGAAGTTAAGAACTAAACCTTCTATTTAAGGGGTAAAATAAAACATTTCAAGGCTTTACTGGAAAAGCTCACCCAGACTCTGCCACAACTTGTTGTGAGGGGAAGGTTGGCTTGTTTTTGTTTTCTTGTATTGTTTCACTGCCTTCTTCCATTTTGTATACTGTGATTTATTTTCTTTACACTGCATTTTACTTGTATTCTTTTGATCCTTTTAATTGCATATTTAAACTAGGAAAGAGACCACAGCTGTGTCTTGTGAATAACACAGAAATTATGTTTTTCTCCACCCTCCCACCTTTGTGCTGTTGTGGTTTTAAACTCAACTGTCTTTCTAGATACCCGACCCTTGAGATAATTTGATCACATATCTCTTTCCCTCTCCTCTTTCACTGGCTATTGTGAGTAAGCACCAAATTTTCATTACTTATTAGTTTCCCCTCAAGTGTTTGGCAGTGCCCTGCATAGCAGACACCTTGAGTTGACATTTTTCCTGTAAAAGCACCATTGAAATTTCACCAATACTTACCTGCACACAGGCCAATTAATTTGCAGTGACACTTCCCCCAGAGCTGCACACTGGATACTCTTGACATTACATTATCACTCCAACTATCTAATAAATAAAAAAAATGATCTGCTGCCATGGATATGAACTTTCTCACTATCTCCGTTACCAGCTTGGTGGCTATGGGCATCCTGAGGCAATGCTGAAATTGCCTTATGTTTCCTGACAACAGTTAATTCTCAAACAAACTGATACGATATGTGGGAGGTGTATTTTATATATATGTTTTTGAGAGGCGATTCTTACTGTACCTTAGTGTCTGAGCCAAATAAAATTCCTTCATGGTTTTTATTTGCATTCCTTTCTTAACCACCTCCTCACAAACCTGTTCAGCTGGAGGTCAGAAAAGGAATTCTTTGTCTAGAGGAACATCTAATAGTTCAGCCTTGACCTTATCTGACAGGGACTGCATGTCTGCGAATAACAGAACCAGTGGCAGCTGCTGTGCATTTTTCATTTAAGGCATCATAACCACACTTTAGGGAATGTCTGGAGAACTGTAAAGCTTTTGATGCAGTCTCTTGAATTTCCTTTGGTAAGGTTCTATCTGCTAGTGTTCAACTTAGCAAGAATTCTGTCCTGGAGATTCAAGGTACTTTAGCATATATAACTGGCAATTCATTGGTCTCATTCCAAGGGTGGCACAGATACAAGCTTTTTTTTCCCAAATCTAACAGTCTACTTTCCTTATCATTAGGCAAGAGATGTCTAGTTGGTCCTTAAGGTGGTTGTGAGTTTCAAGCACTCTGTAAAAACTGTATGGTTTCCTAGGAGCAGGTGGTAAAGAATCAGGATGTAAAGCAATGTCTTCAAAGACATCATCCAGTACTACGTGTACAGGAGGGATCGCCAGTGGTCTGGGAGAAGGTAAACTAAGCAGTTCCCTGTAATGTGTCTGAGCTCGTGAGAACTGTCCATTTTCTGTGGTGAAAGCCACCTCCTTCTTACTATGAAGGATATCATTGAAAGAAAAGTCCGGGGGGGGGGGCAGAAGAGAGGGTGCCAGAGTATGAAACTGGATAATATTGTGGTGATAGTTGCCTAGAGTAGCACAATTCTTTCCCAGCTTCTAAGCCTCAGGAATCTGAATCTTCCTGAAACGTCACCTCCATGTTTCTTTTGGATGGGGAGGCTTCAGAGCAGAAATGTGGGAGGGCTCTCTGAATTTCATGAGAGCCATGAATTCCTGTGCTATTTTTAGAAGATCTTGGGCTTCAACCTGAGAATAAGTGTCTGAAGGCAGGGGCAAAAACAGGAAGTGGTTCACTTCAGTTTACATTTCTGTTTAAAAAAGCTGACCTCAGGTTGCTGTCTTGCAACTGTGACTTTGGTTAATGTTTCGGTAGCCAAGGTAGACAGGGTATCTCCCTTGAGACCCATAATGAGAACATAAAAAGCGGAGACCTGCTGAGCAACCTCAGACTTGACAAACATCTGTGTCACTGTAACAGTGATAAGTAGGCCAAAAACCATGGAGGCCTCTAGAAGGGTCATGCCAGACAGTTCTGGCCTAGACTGCAGTACTGGAAACGTGCTCACCTAGGTCGTCACAAGACATAGGGATTAGAGATGGAGTTTTCTGGGAAATGTCAGAGTCCTTGGCCTTTTGATGTTTACGTTTCTTCAGAATGATTCCGGTAGAAGCTGATGTTTATGAAGGCCCTGTGACAGCAATGGGTTGTAATGCCACTGGGGAAGCTGAAGATGAGGAGTCTATACGTGAAGGCTAATACCTCGGCATTATGTTTTAGGAGTTTTGCACAGAATTCTGCAGTTAGGACAAACAGAGATGTTAAGCTGAGCCCCTCCTAAGCAGATGGGTGAAAATCTTGAAATTTCTTCAAGTAACTGTTGACCTTTTTAAACAGTTAATTAATACATGAAAATCACCAATGGGGTACTTATTTGACTGGGAGGAGTAGACACTCTGGAAACATAAACTGCCCAGCTAACAGAGTGCATTTTAAGACAAGTGAACCGCATCTGCCTACGAGACTAGAAAGAGTAGAAGATGGCAACGATGAGCACCCTTCACTGGACGTCCATCGGCTATGGATGATGCAAAGACTCTGGAAATAGGCCTGGTCACAGGCCTTTACATGGCAGGAAGACTCAAAAATCAGTAGTGCAACACTGACTAAGAAGAACATATGATAATATGATCCAGATGCAGAAAAAAAATTAAGAAACAACTGAAATCTCAAACTAAAGGAATACGAAGATATGCATCTTTTAAAAAGGTCACCAGAAAAGTCAAATAGGTAACAAGTTGTGAAAGAATAACATTCTGAACTTGGGCACCACCCACAAAAAGTTTTAAAAAAATAAAGATCCAGAATTGGTCTCCATTAATCTTCTTTCTTTGGCACCAAAAATATTCCTGAATAAAATCCTTCTACTAACTGAACACGAGGGAAAGCTTCCTTCACCCTCTGAGACAGCAGATGATGAATAACAGGAGGGAAAAAGAGGAGTTCTGTCAGACAGAAGGGAAGAAATCCTGTGAAAAGGTGGAAATTACTCCCACTGCCATTTCTAACCATGACAGATTACTTCAGATAATTTCATTCGTATGGGTTCCTGTTGTCAAGGGCAGAAATGGAGGTTCAAATTTTCTGGAAGGATAACAGATGCATGAGAGAGGGAACTGGGAAGAAGTGTTGTAGACAGTCATTCAAGCTTACTGGATTGTCCTTTGTTCTGGTTGATTCTTCCTTTCTTTCAGGAACCATTCTGCCACTGCTTTTTAAACATTTGCTTAACAGCAGCTTGCAGAGGCTGTTTATTTTGCTATTTTGAAAAAGTAACAAGGTGTAGCATTAAACCTATTGGCAAACTTTGAAGGAAGACTGAAAAATCTGAGAGAGATTCCTCGAAACTTCTTACTTCTCTGCAGCAGATGGCCCAAAAATACTCTATCCAAAGGAGAATTCAAAATTTTAGCTTTGGCAACTTCCAGAAGGTTTTGATTATGCAACCTAGCAAACCTCCTCAAAACATTTCCAGTGGCAGCAGCTCTAAAAGTGATATCAGCAGAATCATAACCACATTTTAAACAGTGGGTAGGCACTTCAGACATAGAAACAATTAGGTTATACATTCATTTTCCCCAGAAGAGAAAACCGATGCCATAATACTTATGTTCTCAAGAGGCAGGCTTAAACAGTTGAAAATTCTAAAAATAAGTGCTGTAGAATAAAACATCTTTTCCCAAAGCAATCAAAAGCCTGCCCATCCTTGTCAGGAGAGGGATTGATATTAACCAGATTGTTTTGCAGCAGCTAGGTCCACTAGAGCAATAGCCACTGGGTCTGATCTAGGATGAATGCATATACACATTTAACAGTGAGGAAATGTATACAATCTGCTTTCTTGGAAGCAGCAGGCTGTCTGTCAGACAAGTTATAGGCCGTGACAAAAACATCCTCCAGTGCTGAAAGAACAGGAGGAACTTGAGTAGGTTCTGGAAAATCCAGTCCCAATAAATCATAATACTTCTTATGGAACAAGTGAATGTCATTATGTTTCCACTGGAACAACTGATTCATTCTGGAAACAGTTGTAGAGAAAGAGAATCCTTCAAAAGAAATAGCAGAAGCCACTCAATCCTCAGCATCTGAATAAAAACCTGAAAAGGCAAAACAGAATATGTCCCTTCATAATCATTCTGTAGTTCAAAATCTTGTACCTCTTCAGAAAATGAGAAATCTCCTTCTTTTATCAGAAATAGCTAAACTGGAAGGGTCAAGAGCCAGAACTAAACCTAGTACATCATTCCTGTCCAAAGTGATTAAGACAGGAGAAGATATGTGTCTAAGTTTTTCTTTCTTTCTGACAAGGATTTTTGATGAGGCAGACCCATATTTTCCAAGAAAAACCTCCCTAGGGATAGGCATACCAGTCTAGCTAGGCAGAGGGATACGTCCTGCCCTTTTTCCTAGGACTAACAAATGTGGTTCTCACTTGCCTGACAAAGGCACTGCAACATCTGCACAGCATGTAGGTATCTAACACCTGTCCCATTGTGTCTGAAGGGGCTACATCAGAGGGAACCAAGGAAAAAGATGAATGGCCCGATGAACCAGGAATGCCACAGTAGAGATGCTCCATCTGTGGCTGAGGCACTTTAGTAGCCTGTTGTGGTAGCAGAAGCTGTTTATTAATTTTCTTTTTGTTGTTAGAAGAAGTAAGACACAAGGAATCAGTATGTTGTTCCATGGTTAAGCTGAAAAAAGATGCTCAATTCCCAGGAAGCCTAGCAACAGAACTTGGTAAAACAGGTAAGCAGTAACTAAGTAACTTTTCTCATTCTCACAAAAAAAAAAAAAAAGAAAAAGCAATTTACATACTTACTCCAGCCCTAAAAGTAAAATAACACTACTTTTACATCAGAGAAAAGTAGTGTTAAATTAGTTTAAACAAGGTATGAGTGGTAGTCCAGGTGGCTGCTGCACATACATCATCCAAGAAAGTACTACCAAACAAGGCTGCAGAAACAGCAACTGCTCTGAAGGAATGAGCTTTTGGCTTACTGGGTAAAGGTACACCTTTTGAAGAATAAACAAAGGAAACATAATCAGAAAACTATCTGAACAAGGTAAATTTGGAAACTGATTTACCAAATTAAATTTTGGAAATGGGCATAAAAAGTAGGTCTGATTTCCAGAACTGTTTTGTCCTATCCAAATAAAATCTTAACTGACGAAGAACATTCAAACAATGAAGCATGTATTTCTCTTGTTACCGAAATTAAAGAAGAAAACTGGCAAATGTACTGACTGATTTAAGATGGACTCTGAGGTCACTTTAGGTGATAAAGATGGATTAGTAGTCAAGGAGATGCTTTCCTTGTGAAAGATAAAATAAGGAGAGGTTACAAGGCCAAATCTTAAAGCTCACAAATTTTTCTAGCTGAAGTAACTGTGTTTAGAAAGAGAGTCTTATAGAACAAGAATTTTAGATCTACTGCAGTTGTTGGCTCAAAGGGATACTTAAGTCAAGGCTTGAAGTAGAAAGACCAAATCTCAAGGAGGGGACTAGACCGCATCACTGGAGGCCTGAGTAGAAAAGCACCCTTCAGAAAGGCCACAGACAGTCTAAGTGAAACAATCAAAGTTTACCACAGACCCATATGGAAATTCGAGATAGCCACCAACTGAACCTTGATAGAATAGCTAAGCCAAGATCGGAAAATCCCCGCAACAAAATCCAAAATAGTCTCTACAAGAGCAGAAAATGGGTTCAGACATTTAGAGGTGGTCCAAATAGAAAATATTTCCATTTACTGGCATAAATTTTCATAGTATCGGGGCATCTGAGATGAAGAAAGGATATGCATGACCCTTTTAGAAAGTTTGGGATCCCTTGCCATCATTGGAACTGGAGAAACCATGTGGTTATCCACAATGACTTCAGATTTGGATGAGGCTTATGTGAAGGACACAAAATCAGATCTGGAACTGGATCCAAAACTCAAGGAGGGTGCACAAGGTCAGGCAACAAAAAGGGGCACCATACTTGGCTGGCCAGAAGGGGGGCTACTAGGATTATGGTTACTCTGCAATGAGAAGCTTTGTATACAAATTCAGTTATCAAGGTAGTAAAGAGACAAGTGTACAACAGAAAGTACAGCTGTGTACCTACCATAAATGTAGATGTTCGAGTGTATTCACTGTCGCAGTCACTACTCTTGGGTTATCCTGCTGGCAGGCTACCCGCAGTCGGCCCGAGTTCCAAAGTCTAGGTCTGGCGTCTGTTGCTGTCGCCTCTTCCCTGACGTCAGTGCGCCAGGGGTATAAAAGATGCAGCCGACGCCATTTTCTTCAATTTTTCTTGCCCCAGATGTCAGGTGCCCCAAATAGGTAGGCTGAAAAATATATATCAAAAAGAAATGCATACCCAAAAATAACATTTCCTTCATCTACAAGCAAATACACCAAAAAGGTTGTACAGGATAGAAGTGCAGATAAGGCCCAGCAAAGAGAAGGGGGATGGTGGGTGGGTAACCTGGACTGCAACAGCGAATACACTCGAACATCTACATTTATGGTAGGTACACAACTGTACTATGTTCATCGTGTTTCACTGTTGCAGTCATTACTCTTGGGTTGAATCCCAAAGCTGAGGAAGGGTGGCTGGGCTAAATAGGATTAGGAGAGGCTATGAGACCCTGCAGAACTGCAGTGGCGAGGCCTGCTCTGGACTTAGAGTAGAGAGGCAAGTGGTAGTGCTTTGTAAAGGTGTACACTGAACTCCAAAAGTTGCAGCCTCTAAGATTTCTTTGGTTGGTACTCCCCTGAGAAAGGCTGCTGAAGTGGCTGCTGCTCTGGTGGAATGAGGCCTAATGCCCTTAGGCACAGATTTGCCATGTTGAGAATAGCAGAAACAGATGCAACGGCCTATCCATTTAGAAATAGTCTGTTTTGAGATAGCCTTTCCTTGTGATCCTGCAGCATATGATACTAGAAGTTGCTCAGTCTTTCTGAAAGCTTTAGTTCTGTCTAAGTAGAAGCGTAACTGCCTGTGTATATCCAAAGAATGCAGAATTTTCTCCCCCTTGTTCTGTGGATTTGGATAAAAGGTAGGCAAGTGAATGGTCTGATTGAGGGCCACACTGGACACCACCTTAGGCATAAATGTAGGGTTTGTCCTCAGAGAAACCCTGTCTGGATGAAAAATGATGAAAGGTTCCACAGCCATGACTGCTTGCAACTCCAAGACTCGTCTTGCAGAGGTAATGGCTAGGAGCAGAGCTGTTTTCCAGGATAAGAATTTAATATCCGCTGTTGATGCTGCCACGAAAGGAGGCAGTGTGAGTTTTTCCAAAACAAAATTGAGGTCCCAGGCCGGAATTGGTGCTCTCCTTGGAGGCCTAATGTTTTTGGCCCCTCTGAGGTACTGCCTTATTAAAGGGTGAGAAAAGATAGGTGGTTCCGTATTGTAATGTGCAGAAATGGCAGAGGCATGAATCTTAATTGATGAAAAAGAAAGGCCTTTGTTCAGCATCTCAGTCAGGTATTGTAAAATCTGAGGAATGTTTGTTACAGACGTGTCAATGCCTTGTTCCTGGTTCCAAGCAAAGAATCTCTTCCATTTTTCTGCATAAGACTTTCTGGTACTGGGCCTCCTGGCCTCCAAGATAACATCCATAACTGCTTTTGAAAGGGGAGTGTTCATTATGGCTACATTATCCGCCATGCTGCCAGATTTAAGGTCCTGAGTTGGCTGTGCAGGATCTGATTGTTTTGTTGGGTCAGCAAGTGAGAAGTTTGAGGCAATATCCATGCTGGACCTAGAGACAAGCTCTTCAGGATTGGGTACCAGTGCTGGTGTGGCCAGTCTGGTGCAATCAGAATCATTTTTGGCTTCTCTTGTCTGACCTTTACGAGTACTCTGGGAAGGAGAGGTAGTGGGGGAAAGGCATATACTGTTAGATTTTTCCAGCTGAATGATAGGGCGTCCACTTTCATCCTTGTGCAAAATCTCTGCAATTGACAGTTGTGAGGGAAGGCAAATAGATCTATGTCTGGGCATCCCCATTTCCTTGTTATCATCCTGACGACTTGTGGATCCAGTTTCCATTTGTGGGGATCCATGAGGTTTCTGCTTAGTTCGTCTGCCAGAGTATTTGTTTTTCCTGGCAGGAATTGAACTTGCAGGTGAAGTTGAAAGGCCAATGCTGTGTCCCATAAGGTCATTGCTTGTCTGCAGAGGGGGTAGGAATGAGTACCTCCCTTCTTGTTTATGTACCACATGACCGTAGTGTTGTCTGTCTTTAATTAGTAATTGTCCTGGATGAAGCAGGTCCTTGAAAGCTGTCAGGGCATTTTAAACAGCTAGCATCTCTTTTTGATTGATGTGAAGATGCATCTGGTTTGCAGGCCATGTGCCCTGAATACATTTTCCTGCCATATGGGCCCCCCAGGCATAATCTGATGCATCCGTTGTCAGTGTATGTCTGGCTGTGGGTAATCTGAATGGCAGACCCTTGTTGTGGTGACAGGCTTCTGCCCACCATTGAAACTCCTGTTGTAGGCAGGGAATAGGTTCATAGGTTCATACTAGGCTATCTGCCCGAGGGCATTTATAAGCCTAGCCCATAGTTTTGTGGCTTACGCCACCCCTTTAGTTTGGAGAAACTGAATGCAATTACTGTCTTCCAGGCTGTGGCAATGCTGAGTCCAAACACTTTTCAGATACCATTGTAGTTTCCTCATATGCAGTCTGGTATATGGAATTAGTAGAATGCAGGATGCCATGAAACCCAAGGCCTGCAGGATTTTCCTTGCAGATAAGTGGGTTTTTGTTGCCAATTTTTTGAAGTAAGTAGTCAGTTGTTTTTGCTTGTCTGGCATGAGATAAGCCATCTGGGCAGTTGTATTTAAGCCTGCGCCCAGGAATATTATCTCTTGAGAGGGCACTAGTTTTGATTTCTTTTCGTTTACTGTGTACCCTAGGCCAATTAGTAATCTTTTTACAAACGCCAAATGCTTTAGAAGAGTGTCTTTGTTCTCTGCTTGAATTAGGCAGTCGTCCAAGTAGGGATAAATTTGAATTCCTTTTTGTCTGCAAAACGCAATTACTGGTGCCAGGCATTTTATAAAGACCCTGGGCGCAGTAGATAAGCCAAAGGGCAGTGCAGAGAATTTGTAATGCATTGAGCCAGCTATGAATCTGAGGTATCTTCTGCACATGCAGGTATGCCTCTTTTAGGTCCACAGTTACTAGCCAAGCCCTTTTGCCCAGCATGGGCAGTAGCTGCTGAAGAGTCAACATCTTGAATTTTGGAACTTCCAGAAACGTATTTAGTATAGATAGGTCCAGAATTGGTCTCCAGGTTTTGTCCTTCCTGGGCACTAGAAAAAGTCTGGAGAAAAATCCTTGCCCCTGCTCTTGTTGTGGTACTTGTTGAATGGCCCTCATGTCCATGAGGGCTGAAATTTGTTTTTGTGCCTCTGCCCATTGATTGTGTGGCAGGTCTTGCATGCCCTTTGACCTTGGTAGGGTGTGGAAATGGAACCTGTAGCCTTGGGACACTATGTTGAGAACACATTTGTCTTGGGTAACCATTTGCCAATTTGATGAAAAAAGTGCTAGTTTTCCCCCTAAGGGGGCTGTCAAAAGAAACTGTAAGAGGAAAGTCATTGGGACTGTTTCCTGTAAGGTTGTGATTTGTCTTCTCCGCTTTTGGAGGTAGGAGCACCCCATTATTTAGGCCTGTATGAGCCTTGGGGCTGAGATCTGCCTCTAGGATGCCTGCATCTGCCTCTTTGTGGTCTGTCTGAGACTGGAAAGGACCAATTTTTATAAAGGTCAGTACCTGCTAAACCTGGGTGGCTGTACCTGTAAGAAATCCTTGACTGTCTGCATGGATTTTGCTTTATCCTCCATTTTTTTCAACACCTCTTCTGCTTTAGTACCGAACAAAGTATCATGCTGTAATGGTGCATCTAATAATTTTGCTTTAACATGATCAGGCAGATTTTGTTCCTTTAACCAAGCATGCCTTCTAATAACAGAACCTGTAACAGTGGCCCTGCAAGAGGCCTCCAGTGAATCATAACCACATTGCAAAGTATGCTTTCCCACTTGTTCAGCTGCATGCAATAAATCCTGCAATTCCTTGTTCTCAGAACATTTAGTATTTGTCAACATTTTCTGTTTAGGTAGTGACAGTAAATATTGCTGATATTTAAGCATATGAAATTGACAATTTAAAGCCCTTACAGCCAGGGTGGCAGAAGTGTATACTTTTCCCCCCATCTGTCTAGAGCCCTAGAATCCCTATCAGAGGGGACAGGGTTTTTTCGCAGTAGTGGCCTTAACCCCCTTGGGACCCTGAGATATAGTTTCTGGGTCAGCAGCGGGGTTTTTATATAGGAATTTATGAGAATCCAGGACCCTGTAATATCTGTCTGGCTTAGCAGGTGCAGGGAGTAGAGAGTCAGGGGATAGTCCGGATTCTAAAAATACATCATCTACAATGTCTAAAACAGGAGGAATGGCAAGGGGCTATGCTGAGGAAGTAGCAGGAAGTCTCTGAGCCTTTTCTTAGACTCTGAATAATCTTGGCTCTCCCAGTGGAAATGCTCCCTCATAGTATGCAGTATTTCCCCAAAGGAATAGTCCTCAGGAGGAGAGGCTGAAGGAATGGATTCTTCAGCATCAGAATCCTCATAGGGAAGCATGGAAAAATCCTGTTCAGAAGAGGAATCAGAGGAAATAGATACCTGATCAGAAGAGTCATACTCTGCCTCTTGCCTTGGCCTCTTATCAGGAGGGGAATGGGAGCCCCTGATCAAAGTAATTAGGTCTTCGGCCATTTTGAGCATCTGTTTTTTAGGCATGGAAGTCTGAGTAGGAGAATGCTGTACTTGTTTCTTTGTCTTTAGAGCTGCTTTAGTCTTTGCCTTTGAAGCTGAGGATGGCTTAATATATAGTTGTGTAGGTCTGAAGACACCCTCAGAAGCCGGTGCCTGCTCAGCGGCTCCGGACCCATCTGAGGGATTGATTTCCAGAGTGTCTAATACCTCGAGTTTCCAGAGGCCCAGTCAGCTCCACGTGGGAGTCGGAAGCGGCCTGTGGTTCTGAATTAGTGGGTGCCAGGGGCTGCGAAAGCACCTCACGGAGAACCGGCGACTGGCATAGAAGAGGCTTTGTCGGTTTTGGACCTCGGATGCCTATCCTTGTCCTTGCGTTTTTTGTAAACTCCAGTTGTCGGCTGTTTCGCCGGCATTATATAATTAAATCTTCGGCCAAAGTAATGAAATGCAAAATCGAACCGACGCTTGATAGTGCGTTGGTTGAATTTAGCGCAAAACCGACAGCTAGCAACGTTGTGATCAGGGCCTAGGCAAGGAATACATTAAGAGTGAAAATCCTTATGAGGTATTTGCTTCCCACAAGAAATGCAATTAACTTTTTCTGACATCGGTCTGGAGCACGAAAAAAGTTTCCCCAACGGGGTACTTAGCTTTAATGAAGACTTCGATTCTGAAATTCAGCTTTGAAAATCTCAGGAGTCGGCTAACCGGCACTTGTGAACTGCTTTTGCTTCGGGCACCGCGCGGCAAGAAAGACTGAAGAAAATGGCTTAGGCTGCATCTTTTATACCCCTGGCACACTGACGTCAGGGAAGAGGCGACAGCAACCGACGCCGGACCTAGACTTTGGAACTCAGGCCGACTGCGGGTAGCCTGCCAGCAGGATAACCCAAGAGTAATGACTGCAACAGTGAAACACGATGAACATCTGGAGATCAAGCATGCAGTGGAGCATCCCTTGGTTGCCTGTCCATAGGGAAGAAGCAGGGTGAAGAAGGTACTGCATTTGGTGTTTGAAAGGGGTTGCAAACAGGTCCCAGCAGCTGAAAATACAAGCCACTACTGCTGGATTGAGGGACCACTTGTGAGGCATCAAAATGCTCCTTCTTGTCACATCTACTAGAATGTTGGATTACCTCAGGATCTGCATTGCTATCAGAAAATTTTGCGAAGACATTGCTCAAGGCCACACTATCATAGCCTCTTGACAGGAGTGCTGTCAGCCTGTACAGCTATCACACATTCAGTGTGGCAGGCTAGAAAAATCTGCAATACTCGAACGGCTGCTCTCATCTCCAAAACACTGATGTGCAGACAGACCTCTGATTGGAACCAGGTACGTTGGGCTGTCTTCCATTCATAATGCCAACCCCCACTCCATGAGGGAAGCATCCATGGTCAAAGTGGCCTTGAGTTGGGGAAGGACAAAGGTACTGCCTGCATAAACCCGAGCCTAAATCATCCATCAACAGATGTGGAGATGACAAACCCTGGTAAGATGAACCAGAAAGGTCAAAGGATGAGAACAAATTGATCACTGAACTGACAGCATCCACTGAAAAACATTCATGAAGTATCTGGTGAGAGGAGTAAGACAGACAGCAACAGCCATCATGCTGAGAAGATGTAGGATCAAATGAACTGGTGGCCTCTGATGTACTTGGACTTTAATGGCTTAAATATGTAGAGACGACAGTCTTGCAAGAGGTAGCTTGGCGATCTATTAGGAAGTGTTCATATGGTATCTGAAAAATTCCAGGATTTGCACTGGTTCTCTTTTGGAATTCTCAAGGTACATTGTGATGAACATTACTAAATATTCCCTCAAAAGTACTCTCAAGAAATGTAGATGTAGCAATGGTTGCGACTAGATCTTTAGTATCTCCTTAAAGCAAGAAATTTTGGAACAGGGAAGTAGCTCAAATCTGTGAAAAGATTTACTGCTGAAAAAAAATGTACCAAAAAGACAAGTCCTACTGTTACAGTGTCTGGATTAGATAAACTCTAAGCATTTGCTAATGCGCTCAAAGAACAGCATCATATGTGTGAGCTTGCTAAACAGTTGGGATGAAGATGACTGAAGGTAGAAAAGTCGATGCAACCACCCTGGGATGCATTGATTAAAGGTGGCTGTGACAGTACACCACCAAACTCCACTTGTTAGCTGAGCAAACTTCCCTTCTTGACAGATGAGGAGATACCTCACTTGCACCAAGGAGCATAGGGATGGCTGGTGAGGTAATTCTGCAGGAGAACATTTTGACAAATTTATGCTCACCCTCCAATGAAGCTCTGGAAATTTTCACAGCAACTTCCAATGGGCGGACACTAAGCTTTTTGATAATTTCAAACAAATGTTCACATCGCTGCAACTATTCAGCACAAATTATTTTAGCATTCTTTAGGTTCTAAGTTTTAAATTAGATTTTATAATTCAAAGTGAACACAATAATTATGGTGTGCAATATTTTCTAAAGAAATTACAGCATCTCCGCAACCATTCAAGTTATACATGTACTGTCAAGCAGCATTTGGTTTATCCAGCTGATAGCTTTCATTTGAGGTTAGGAAGTTTTGCCTCTGCCACTTGGTTGTTGAGGAATTTAGAGAAATATGGAAATTACTACAGTATAAATAAATATTATATGAAAACAACTGTCTCTTTACCTGCACGAGACAGAGGCAAAGTATTAGTGCAGTCATATTGTCCATCATGTAACTAAGATGAACTCTTTCCATAACATGTATGCAGCATGGTTTTAGAATTACTTCTTTAAATATAAATAGGCAATATTGCATGCCTACAGGTGTCAAAGATGAAACTAGAGAAATGCTTGGTAGCATAACTAGGCTTTAATGAGTCAACTTCTCCCTTTGCCTGCTACTGAACTGGGATCAAAGGACTCTCCTGCTTGTCCCTATGCTAACTATGCTCCAGAACTGCCACTTTTAGACAGTTAATGTAGGCCTCTAGCTGTTCTTTGCATCTCTTGCAAGTGGATCTATTGAACAGCTGGCAGTTATAGTACTGCTTCAAGCTATATTCCTCTTTCAGGCAGTACACAAAAGGCAGATGCTAGTCCTGGATAGTGATCCGATGACACAGGGATACTTGTCAGGTTATAATGCTTTCAAAGCATTGAAAGGAACTTTCCTATGTTAAACATTAGCAGCCACACTCAAACTATGAGAGAGGTATAAAAAAGAAGTACAGAGATATGCAAGTGCATGATGTCACAATGTGCCACATAGAGATGCCTGACCCAAAGTGAAGGAGCATTAAAAAAAAAATTAAATTGTACTGAGCTGGGATAAGGACCTCCTAAGTCATAAACCTCTTATTTAAATCATGGATCTCGCATCACTCGCTTATTTTTCAGCAGTGAATATGGGCATCCTTAGCAAATGATACTGTATGAACTTCAACAAACCACATCTACTTCTATTCTATTAAACATCTACTGTTATTTTATTAAACAAAGTCAGTGATAGAAGTTGCAATACAAAAGCTGGGGGAAAACATCAAAATGTGGACAAATCAAAGGTTATCAAAATGGATTTTAAAAGTCCTTTGCTACCTACCGGTCTTGGATACACGTCTGGAGATGATGTTTTCTCTCTCTCACCATCAGGTTGATCAGTTTTCAGAAGGCTTTGCAAACTACCAGCAACTTTGTCCTGGAAAGAAAGCAGTTTTGGAGGCATCCTAGGAATGGATTCATCATTGAAATCAGTCTGAAGGTCTCTATCAGCAATCTCAATCTTCTCATTATGAGCTTTCATAATTTGCTGGATTTGTTCTATGCTGTCTTTCAAAACAACTTTCAGAAGACGGTCTGTGAGCAAACTTACTTTATCCTCTTCTACTACAGCTTCATGTTCCTGCAACATGTCATCAAATATCTCTACAGCTTCAGCAGGTGCAGCTTTAAGCTGAGAATCCAGATGATCCTTCTCCTTGGTTAAAAGGTCAAGCAGAGGGGTAAATGATTTGTCATGAAGAGAAGGCAGCTTTTCTTTCTTTTCAAGTGACCTGTTATCTAAAGATTGTTGTTTTTTCAACTCTTCATTCAGTAAGTTGTCAAAACTTTCATCTAAGATGCAGCTGGTGACTTTTTCAACAACACTGCTGAAAAGCTCATTAAGCTTATTTTCATCTTGGATGGTACCAGAGTCAACACCACTTACTTCAACAGCATGCTTTAAAATTTCTGGTGACTCAGTTATAAGTATAGTATTTTCTTTCAAGTTAGAATATTTACCACTTTTTTCCACAAAAATAGTTTCCGTTTCTTCTGATGAAACACCTTCCCATATGCCCTCTACATACTGTTTCACTTTATTCTTTTCACACTCATCAGTATTACTTTTTTCATCTTGTTTCTGCTGACAAACCAGTTTAGCATCATAAAACGAGTCTTCAGTTGTCTCAACGAAAGTTTCAAAACTCTTTGGCAAATGAGAGAGCTGGTGTGGGGAAACAAAAATGCCATGGTTATCCTTGCAGTGGAAGTAAACAATTCCATCAAATGTGCCATTATTGCTTCCTTCCAATTTGTCTAATTCCACTCCAGCCCAGTATCCACTGGCAAAGATGACACACCCTTTAAATTTCAAAGTACCAGCTTGAGTGCCATTAACTAACACTCTGTCTCCTATGTTAAAATCCATTAATGTGTCTGCATATTCAACATCTGGAGATGGGGAGCGAGATACAGACATAAAAAACGACTGCTCTTGATACTCAACATCACTGCGTTCCCTTTCCTTACTCAGTTCTGTTGGGGACCTAAGTTCAACCATTCTCTCTGAATGCAAGCTTTCATGAGATGACAAAGATTTTTTGCATTGATGCTCAATCATTTCAAAAGTAGTAGGGGAAGGTGACCTAGGTTCTGTGTGTTCTTGTTTGGTTTCATCCTTTATCAGAGAATGATCTTGCATTTCTGTAAATGTTTCACTATATGAGTATTCTTTCCTAGGAGAAGATAACTCGAAACCGTCTTTGTAAGTTTCTGTATGAGGAGTTCCATAAGCTGACTCTTCTTTTCTTGGGGAAAATATATTCACCTCTGAATCAGAAAGCTCTTTATGCTGCAAAACAGCATCACTGAAAATGGAAGCTTTTTCCAAAGTCTTCTGACTAAGAATGTCAGATGATCTTTCTGAATTCACACTTCTAATTGAGCTGACTGAAAGTTCACTAGCTGCATCATCTTCAATAGAAAACACACTATCTTTTAAATCAATATTATCTTCATTAAGATGCTCATTTTTGGCTTCACATTCACTTTGTTTTGGCAGGACACTGTGATTACCAACATCATTTGTAGGTGACAGTTTTACAATGCTAAGCTTCAAAAGTGGTTCTGATTTATCAGAATGCTGACTATAAGCGTCCTCTAATTCAGACTCTTCTGATTTTGTGTGTTCTAATTCTTCTTGAATACCAGTTCTATGGCTGGAAACTACACTTTCACCACCAGAAACATTATCTTGCTTGCCAACTGGCAGGCCTGTTCCTTTACTGCTATCCGGTAGATCTCCATGAAAAGGCTCATCAGCAAACTCTGTTACAGCTCTCACTTGTGATTTGGGAACAGGAAATGAACTTCTAGAAGGCTCCTCTGATATTGCTTCGGGTCCAAAATACTTCTTACTGGGAGCAGTATGCAGGTCTTCAGAAGCTGTCAAAGCTGTGAGCAGAAAGCAGAATTGTTAAAAGGTTTTACATAATGACCACAATCATTCATTACTTTGGTCTTTTTTATTAACCTTTTTATCTCCAGTAAGATTTATTTAGTGACATCGGTTTACTGGGAAACTCAGCAGCCCATTTTCAGAGGAGGCCCAACAGATAAATGTTCCGGGCACAAAAACAAATTTGCAATGTATATACAAGAAAGCATAAAAACAACAGGTAAAAATAAAAGCCAAAACACATGCTTATACAATTTACTGACAGAACAACAATGTAGAAAATATAGAGATTTATAAACAATAACAGCATGAAACATTATTCACTCAATGCCTTTATACTTTTAGTTGCCTTGACTTAATCAGATTTTGCTTTACTCTACAAAATTTCATTATGACAAAGTTAACTTAATGTACCAGATATTTTCTATTGTTCAGGCTTTGTTCCATTATCGGACACTCAATAAAAGAATGCACTTTCTTTCATGGTGTCTCTAACCCTGTCACCTCAGTTAACACACTATGCACATTTATATTGTTTGTCATCATGTATGAATGAAACAGACAACAATTTTGGCTAGTGGCTGGTATTAATTCCCTACTGAGCTTACACCTCTCAGACAGTACTACAGTAGGTACTCTGAGTACAGACTTCAATTTGATATGTTCTAATAAGCGTTTCACAATTTTTTGCATTCACATACTACAATAAGGACATTTGTTTTTGCACTTTAATTCAAATTATCTGTACCACTTACTAACTAAAATAGAAATTACTTATTAAAACAATTATGCATCTTTCACAAACAGTTATTCACTTGCATTACTAAATGAGATCAGTGAGGGTGCCTCCTGCAACAGGTAACTACTGGGATTTCCTATTTTGATATGCAAAGCTTGGCACAAATACTAAAGTTACGTACTTATAATGATAGATCCATGTTGTCTGATTTTCATCTGGTTCAGCTATGGATTGTCAGGTCTGATCAGATTTGACCTCGGTCAGCACGGACTCTGAAGCTTCTCGGTTCCAGGGCTCTGTCTCCTTCCCTACCACAATTTTTTTGTACTCCACCTCAGTACCTCAGATTGAGTTTGCCCCAATAAAATAATATACATCTATCCTATTCAAGGCTAACTCTAGTATACAGGAAAAATTCTTAGGATTGTTGACTGTCAGTACGGACTGCTCTCAGACAGGGTGTGCCATAAAACTACCCAGTCACTAGAAGGTCATTTGTGTCAATTTGGAAAGGGGTAGGATGGAGGGAGGTTGAATCAGATGAAAATTAGACAACATTGCTCTATTATGATAAGGACATCTCTTCCGTATCCATTGTCATCTATTTTTGTCCAATTCAACTACAGAACAATTTCTCAAGTTGTTATACCTGGGAGGTATGAAGGGAGAATGTTCCTGAGAATGGCAGAACCAAAGGAAGAATGTGATCTGGACTGTACATCCAGTTTGTAGTGAGATAAAAAGGTGTGAACTGTTGGCCAAGATGCTGCAGCACAAAATATCAATAGGCAGTTACTAGTCTCCTAGAAAAGACTGCTGACGTGGCCATTGCTCTTGTAGAATGAGCCTTAGGTTTAGATAATGACAAACCTTTTTTATTGTATTAAAAAAAAAAAAAGAAATGCAGTCTGATAACCAACTTGAAAGTGTAACCTTAGCAACTGCTTTACCTAATTTAGGCTTTGAGAAAGCAATAAAAATCTGAGCAGACTTTCTGAATGGTTTGATCCTACGAAGATAGAACCTAAGTTGATGACAAATGTCCAGTTTACGTAAAATGTACTCATAAATCACCTTATTTAAGAATTTGAGGGAAAAGACTGATAGGTTTACGGACTGGTTTAAATTAGCCTCAGATATCATGTTAGAAAGAAAAGATGTGTCAGTTCTCAGGGAAACTCTGTCTTTGTGAAATAAACAGATAGGGAGGTTTGCAAGAAAGTGTTTGCATCTCTGAAATCCATCTGGCTGATGTAACAGCCACCAGAAAAATTGTCTTCCAAGAGAGAAACTTCAAATCAGCTGATGCTGCTGGTTCAAAGGGTGGTTGCGTCAATGTCTGTAGCAAGACAGCAATATCCCGGAGAGTTACTGGATCACTGACAGGTGGTTGTAGGAGAAATATTCCTTTCAAAAAGGCCTTTGAGATTCCTAAGGAAGCTAGAGAGAGTTGCCATTTTGCCCAGTGTGGAATCTTGAAACAGCTGCTATTTGCACTTTGATAGTGGAACAGCCAGAGCCACTGTAAAGCTCAGACAAGAACTCCAGAATGGAAGAAATAGGATCAGAAAACGGATCTAAACATCGTGACATAGCGCAAATGGAAAACCTCTTCCATTTACCATGGTAGATCTTCTTAGTGGGCTGTTTTTGGGATGCTGATATGATCTGGACAACTGAGATGGCGTTTAACTCATAGATTTCTAGTCCAGAGAAGCCAGTCTGGATGTGTGTGTTAATAGGTTTGGATATTGACCCAGCATCCATGGTGGATTTATCAGTAATGACACAGGGAGGGAAATCACATCTGTAGAGGCCAGAAGCAGGCAATGTGAATTACTCTGGCCTTGCATGTTCTTGATTTCTGCATGAATTTGTTCATTAAGAGCAATGGGGAAAAACACAGAGGAGACCTGGGGGCCAACTGTGGACTACAGCATCCCTCTGTGACTCTCCCTGTGGAGAGACCAGGGCAAAGTAACTGCTGCATTTGGTGCTTAGGTACAACACAGAGAGACTGCAGCAAGGCTGAACCCAAGGACAGAAAATTAAGGCCGTCACTGTTGGATTGAGGGAACACTCGTGAGGCATTAAGATAGCTCTGCTCAATTTGCCCACTAGCACAACAGACATTCCTGGTATGTGTGTTGCAATCAGAAACTGATAAGAAGACATCGCCTACTGCCAATCTCTCATAACCTCTTCACATTGGAGACAGGGCGTGTTCCTCTCTGTCTGTTGATGTATCAGACTATTGACATGTCTGACTGTACAGATATCACAGCCTTGGGGAGGACATCCTGAAATGCCTGCAACACCAAGAGTACTGGTCTCCGCTCCAAGATACTGATGTGAAGGTTGGCCTCTGTTCATGACTAGGTAACTTGGACTGCCTTCCCTTCAAAATGACCACCCCCACCCTAGAAAGTATGCATCTGTGGTCACTACAGCCACAGATGAAGCTATTTGGAATGGACGTCCTTCTATCACTGAAGGAAATTTTATCCATCAAGTTATGTGCTATCTGCCAATTTGAGTGAGATGAATTTGTGTATGTAGCAGATGAAAGTTTTGGGAACATTGCACCACTAGAGTCCACTGAAGCACTCTCACATAAAATCGGTCTAATGAATGGAACCATGAGGACTGTAGAAGCCACTAGGTCTAAGAGGCAGAGATTTAATCTTGGCAGAGAACTTAAATGGCTGTGAAGCCCACCAAGAACACCCTGGCATGGGAAACTCTGAGGATCTGTAAAAACTTGAATCCAGGGGGCATCTGATAAATTCTGTCTGTTGAGTAGGGGTAAGATGACTTTTGGTTAGGTTGACTATGATCCCACGTCTTCCATGAGATGAAGTAGAAGGTCCCAATGAATCGATAACAGATCATTGGAGGTACTGGTTAGCAGCCAGTCGTTTAGGTACATTAAAACATGAATCCCTAATAGGTGAAGATGCTCTGCCACCAATGCCATCATTTTAGTAAACACCCTGGAGGGCTGTGGTGAGACTGAAAGGCAGAGCCCTGAATTGCTAATGACTGACCCCTACCCAGAAACAGAGGAATCTCCTCAAATGATTTTCTATCTTTATATGATAGAATGTGCATCCTTGACATCTATACAGCACATCCAATCATCCTTCCTGAGAAGAGGTAAAATGGACTGAACTGTGACAATCTTGAATTCTGTCTGACATATTGGTTTAAGTGACACGGTTCTAAGAGGGGTCTGATGTCCCGTTTTCTTGGGTACTAAAAAGAACCTTGAGCAGACTCTGAACTCTAACCGGTGTTCTGGGACCAGTTCTGCTGCGGAGAGTTCCACCTGACTGGGTGAAACACTGACAATTTCTTTCTTCTTTATAGAAGGAAAGTGGAATAAACTTTGGAAATTATGCTTAGCATCCAAAAATCTATTGCCATGTTTTCCCAGGCTTGTAGGTGCAGAGACCATTATCACCCAACTGCTTCCAGAGTGCACCAGTCAGGCAACACTTCAGAGGCACTGAAAGAGCTTCTCTGTAAATGGACAGCGGAGGCCCTGGTTATGGGGTCTGCCTCTGCATCTAGGGCGACATCCGCTGTAGTTGCCTCGTCCTCTACCATGAGAAGGTCCATCAACAAGACTGCCAAGATAAGAGCTCTGTGATTTATGGAACCACATTTTCTTTCCAGCCCTCTGATTCCTAGAGAAGGTTCTCTGAGGTGTGGAAAAACAGATTCTCATTGCAGAGTGTCCTACTATCTTGCTGACTCCTGGTTAGGGTGTCTTTTACTTTTGGTCCAAATAGAGTGGAGCCATCAAAGGGGCATTGTTGAAGGAAGTATTACAGCTTTCCACAAAATCACAAAGATGCATCTAGGCATGCTGACACAAGGTGATGCTGTTGTCTGCTGCTCTAGCTGTGCCATCAGCTGCGTTAGAAAGCAGTCACATGACTATGACTGAGGTAGACTGAAGGATAGAAAACTGGAAGTCCACTGTCTTCTGAACATCCACAGGCAGGTTACCAGAGAGAGACTTTGGAAGCTCCTTAGTCAGGTTTCTCAGAAATCTGCTGACATGGGCTAAGTAATGCAGCGCTCTAAGTACAAAAGTCACTGAAGCATACTTCTTTTTCCCAAACTGGTTCATAGTCCTTGACTCCCTGTAAGGGGGATGAACCAAGGAACTTTCCTCCAACAGTTCCTTTTTAGTGGCTGCTGTTATCACCATCACATTCACCAGTGGACCTTTGCTCCAATCTTTTCTTTCTTTTATTTGGTGCTGCCAAAATCCTGCCATTTTTTTGGGGGGGAATGGGTTCCACCACATCAGGGTACTTACATATCCAGTGAGCCATGAGATCAGTGAGTTGGTCAATGGGTGGTACGACCTAGGATGATGATGAGCTGGAACCAACGGCTTCCAGGAACAGACACTCATCTGGTGAAGGGTTACAGGTGGACAATTCCCCTCTCTGCTTCATCAATTTGAGGATCTCAGTGAAGGTGAAGTTTTCTGAGGGGATCTAAGGGAGCATTTGCCTTCATCCAAGTCTGTGACTTCAGGGAAAGACTCTAGGGAAGAGTCTATGTGCTTCTGCTTGCACATCTGTTTCTTATGAACACCTTCTGATGGGAGATCAGAAGGTTCCGAATAAACTAGGAGCTAATGTAGCCTGTAACCTGTGGTATAGACTTGTCCATATGTCTGACATGGAAATGGGAAGAAAAAGCGATTCCTGCTGGGGTTCAGACACAACTGAACTGGACGAATGTGCCTTCTCTCTCTGCATCGATAGGACCCTCTCAAAAACCATTGACTCCTAAGAATTCCTCATATCATCAGACAGAAAAGAAACCTTGGAATCAATGGGTCTCAAACCTGAAGCTGCTCTTGAGGCCAATCTCTCAAGTGCAGAGGTGCAGATGGGAAAGGACAGCTCCAACTACTTCGGTATTTACCCATCATTTAAGATCTATCCCTGAAACTTCAGCTCTGAGTCTCTTCTGGATTCGAACACATCAGAGTCAAAAGGGAAATGGAAGCTGTCGGAGTCGAAGTAACTCAGACCGTCAGTTCCTTCAAAGATGCTCCGAGACAGACTGGATCCAAAATATTCGGGTCTGAAGTAGGGATCAGGACCACAGAAGAGGTAGGTGGGCCCAAGACTTGGCATGTTCACAGAAATGGTACCAAGAGAACTCCAAGCTGGATCTGCATTCTAAGGAATGTTCTTATCATCCTGACGAAACCTTGCTCAGTCAGGGTTCTAGATGGCTGTGTAGAAGAAACCACTGAAGGTGATCTTGAGTACCTCTGCTCCAGCAGAATGGGTGACTGAGGCCTCAGACTTACTGGGTCCAGAAAGAACCGGGACAGAGAAGGTGATGGATAGATCAGAGAGACTGCTGGCTCCAACCATCAAGGAACCTTCAAATCCAACCTAACAGCAATGTCAGATCTCAGAAATGCTTCCTTGAGCTTTCCAAATCAGATTTTTCCTTTGCTTTCATAGGTAGATACTAGGCTATCTGCCCTAGGGCATTTATAAGCCTAGCCAGAGTGTATTTGGCTTCCGCCTCCCTATTAGATTAGCCTACTGTGCCTCTGTAAAGTAGGTCACAGAAGGTACCCTTTTAAGATTAGTTTACTGTGCCTCTGTCTAGCAGGGACACAGAAGAGATCCCAGGGGTGAATTTGCGATTTCCCATCCACGCGTCCAGATTTTGCTTGAAGAGGGTCAGCGAGGAGCTATGTCTAACATGAATTGGGATTCTATTCCAGAGTGAGGGGAGCCTCTGGGAAATGAATCTATCCCTCCAGCATGTCCTATTTATTTTTGTGCTGAGGTTTAGGTCCCTGGAGCGTGTAGCTCTAAGGGACTTGGATTTTTTGAGGTGGAGCATGTCCATTAATTCTGGGTTTGACATGGCTTTGTACGTCAGGCATAGATCGCCTCTGAGTAGGCGGTAAGCAAATGAGTAGAGCTGGAGTTTCTTTAGTCGAGCTGCATAGGACATCTGTTTGTAGCCCATGATCCTCTTGGTGAGGTACTTTTGGGGTCTCTCCAGTTGCTGCAGGTGTCGGGTAAGGTACATCCCAAAAGGGGCATTGTATTCAATTATGGGCCTGATAAGTGACGAGTACAGGGGCACAATGACCTCTCTTGATCTAGATGCGAACCCTTTCCTGATAAGGTGGGTTATATAGAAGGTCTTTCTAACCACTTTGGCAACGTGATTATCAAAGGAGAGATTACTATCTACGTTGGTCCCCAAATCTCTAATTACTTCTTCCGTACTTAATGGATTACCACCTATGTGGTAATTTGTGGGCACCTTGTTTTTCCCAAAGGGGATGACTATGCACTTTTTAGCATTTAGCTTGAGGCCGTGGCTCTGGCACCAAGCATCCGTCTCTGTGAGACCCTTTTGGAGGATGCTTGTGTCAGCTGGAGATTCGATTATGGCCCTCAGTTTGCAGTCATCTGCGAACTTTGTCAGCCATAATTCCCCCGTGTTAGCCTGAACCTCAGATAAGTATATACCGAACAAGAGAGGTCCCAGAACTGAGCCCTGTGGGACGCCACTTGTAACTGGTTTGGATTCGGACATGGCACCTGCGATTCTGACCATGTGGGTTCTATCTCTGAGCAAGTTTGCAACCCATCTTGTGATATAGGGGTTGATATTTAAGCTGGTAAGCTTATTTATGATGCTGGCATAGTGGGGTATTGTGTCAAAGGCTTTTGCGAGGTCCAGGTAGGCTGTGTGGGCTACCTTGCCCTCATCTATGGCTTTGGTAACTGTTTCAAAGAAATCAACTAGGTTTAAGATGCAAGATCTGCCCTTAACAAAGCCGAATTGGGTAGGGTCCAGTGTCTGGAGGCTCTCAATGTCTTTGTTTATGAATTACATGATAATACGCTCCATAGCTTTACAGACCAGACTAGTCAGGCTTATGGGGCGATAGTTTCCGGGGTCTGTTGTGACACCACCTTTGTGGAGTGGGACCACTGTAGCTGTACGCCATTCTTTGGGTACATATCCTGTAGTAAGGCTAAGTTTGAACAGTGACTTAATGTGAGGGTTCAGTTCTTCTTGGAGCTCGTGTAAGACACAGCCTTTTTTTTCCCCCCTTTTCATTTTACTTCTATTTTCTCTTTCTCCTTTTCCTTCTGTTTGTCTCCTGACATCTTATCCTTAATCATTGGAGAGGAGGCTGAGGAAGAAGTGGAAGGTACTGTAGACCCTGTCTATCAAAGGAGAAGACCCTTGACAATGAGCTTTTCCCTGCTGGTCTGGAGAGCTCTAGATCTAAACAAAGCAGAAGCTTGACATGAAGTGTCAAGATGGGAAGTGCCAAGACAGCAAACATAGAGTGAATGGATCCCTGGGGGGAACTTATGTCCACATTTGGAGCACTTTTTAAATCCTTGGTTGTCTGCCATAATGTCAACTATCACTGCAAACTAAGCACAAGTGAACAAACACACGTGCGTGCACACATACACAAAGTAGCTATATATATTTTGTGTGTGTAATACACTATCCTAACCATATGAAACACTACAAAGTACTATAAAATTTGATATTAATGTTATAAATTTGAAAAAGAACAGACAGTGAACTTTACAACTGTAATATCTAAATATATAGCCTAACCCTAACTCTAATTCTAACTTGAACCTTAACGTTACACCTAAACTGGAGAGAAAAACTCTCTCAGTAGACAGGGAAGTAAACTACAAGGACAGACATCCACGAAAAAGGATACATAAATGGCTAGCCCTCATAAACATGATCAAATTCTTCAGGTGGCAAATGAAATCAGAGGTATTGAGGTGGAGTAGAGGGAATTATGTGTAGGGGAGGAGTCGGAGCCTTGGTACTGAGAAGCTTCAGAATCTGTGCCAAGGTCAGATCTGATAATATCTGACAAGTGACAACCCATAGTAGAAATGGATGAAAATAAACACTGGATCAAAACCTTTTCTAGGGGGTGCAAATATCTTCTGTTGGTATAAGTCAAAGTTATAAGACAGGATAGGAAGAATTACTTACCCTTGCTCTATGCAATCTACCCCTGATTTGAAGCCTGTTGGTCATGAATTTAATGTCCCATGGGGATAGATTCTTCAAGGAAGGGTAAAAACACAGAAGCCTTTAAAAAAATGCTTAACAAGCTGGAGCAGGGTGACATTTCTGCCTTCAACAATGGTTTGACGTACGGTTTCCAGACAGACCTCTACAGACTAAAGACATGCTGTATGCAATTTCCAAGAGAATTAGCATTAAGAAAATCCACCAGACTAATCAGGGAACACTTTTGATGACATTCTCAATGACAGAAGGAGATTAACATTCTGACTAAAACCCGCTTAAATAAACAAAAAACAAATTATCACTAACATGGATACCAGTGCCCCAACTATGGTTCACTAAACACTGCAAGCAACAATTCTGGTACCCAAAGCAGCACATCTTAAATGCCTTACTTAAAGCCCTTAAAGTTTTTCACTTCTAATGCTCTAATTCATTTCCAGTCTGTTTACAGTGTAGGTAAGTACTGCTCCACTGCCAGCCTGGACCCTCTGGCACAAATAGAAAAACGTATACCTGATCAAACCGTGTAGTTAATTACACAATATGAAACACTTTCAAACAAGCAGCACAAATAACTCACCATAAACAATTATCAATGTCACAGCTTTGACAACAAATATTAGACACTACTCTACTACCCACGCCACCCACGCAACTTGGCTCCACTTAAACTATGACATTTACTCAAACACAAGCAGGTCATATAAATATTGGCAATAACTCTCATGAGATCCACCCCTCCAGCTTCACATTACCCCTGCCCCTTAATTACTCTAACTCCTCCACCTCCAAAACATCCAAACCTCCTCTTCACCCATCAGCTTAACCTACTAAACGTGCATTACTAACACCTGCAGTCTGTCTTGTTTGTGATGTGTTAACTCTGTATCTCACTGTTGTAAATGCAAGATCTCCACTGTAAATCCCAATATATTTAATGTTACACAAGTAACATTCTCTTTGACGATATGTAGATTTTGTTCAATGTATCATGTTTTCTATGTCATTGGTTGTATTAAGGCTGCTTGGACCAGTATACTTACCCATTCAACAAATGTATGCATAAAGAAATAAACTTTTAGCATCCACTGCAGTTTTCACCCGGAAATGCAGCTATTAACTGCACCCACATGCTAACCACACTTCTAGTCCAACTAAAGCTAAAACATACATACAACTCTGGCAACTGTAGATAATTAAAACAAAAGCCATTAGTATATTTTGAAAGACAGCCCACTGTCCTCTTTCTTCAGTTTCTCATTCTTAGCAAGAAAATAAAACAGCAACACATTTGTGATTATGAAATGTACTTTTTTGTCATTTTTCTTTTTATACATGTATGCGAATGTAACTAATTACTATTTCAGCCGAAAGTAAAATTCTTTTGATTTTTTAAAATAAAATTAATAAGGAGGGGATTAAGTTGGGTACCACCTCCCCATAAAAACTGGCATACAGTATGTGAGTGAAGTGGGACTGGTTGGAAGCATACTGTAAACTAAAGACAAATTCATGAGGTGAAGCTTGGCTGTGGGGAGGCTGAAAGTTATCAACTTATCTCCTGTACTGCCTTGTGATTTATATGTAAATACCAAGATGAAGAACATGTACTTCATGATAAATAGCATTTGCTGATTTTCTCAACTTCCATTCCCCTCTTAGTGCCTTAGTGATGATTCCTTTCATGTTTCTTAAAGCATCTGCTTAGCTCCTCCCTTCCTCATCAGACCATCTCCTTCTCCTGCACGCAACTACCCTGGTCTGGTCAGAAGACACTTAATGTCTTTCTTCTGGCCTTAGCTTAGGCCATTTCTCTCAATTCTATTCCATCTATATGCCTTCACTTTCAGTTATCAGCTCACAATTTACTTCTCTTTAGCAAGATTGTCTGTTTCCTCATCTGTCATAAAATCCGTCTGATACAAGATTTCATTCCTTTCTCCTCTGATGCACCTCCACAATTCATTTAGTTCATGATCTTCTTCTACAGCGCCTGTATTCTGTTTCCAAAACAGACTACCTTTTACTTCCTAATATTCCGAGATCCCTCTTCATTTAACACCTTCCATTAAAACTTGCATGATCATAAACCACACTGTGGAATGATGTCTTCTGCTAGTGGCTTTCTCACCTGTGCCAAATGAAACTCAATTTGTTCTCATTTTCCTACTCAGATGTAGCTTTCCCCATATAGCTTTTATAAGTTTAGTCTTCAAGCCTATGCTGGATGTAAACATCTACGTGCACTGCTGAAGGTTTACAGTCTCCTATAACAAGGTCTACTCACTGTATCTTTGTCCATTATACTAATATTACTAATGAACCTATCATTGTCATTTTTCCTGCATCTAGTAGCCTATATCACACAGCCACCCATAGCAGTAACAGCATTTTACAAAGGCTTTTCTCTCTTCAACAGCAGTTTCCTCCAAAGTACATTTACTCCATTCCAAATGTGAAATAGCAACCATTTCCTTCTCTTCCCTCACTACTTGTATTCATTCTTAATTTGGGTGTCACTATATACTAGTCAGATTTCTGTCTTGCCTGCATTATCTACACTCATTCTTTTGACACTGCACAACATTATATCCTACTTCCTGGTACCTCTCTCATATATTTTACTGATCCTCATTCTCTTCATCTTCCTTACTACTATTCATACAGCCTCTGCTCTTTCACTAGTGGTGGTTTTCATCTTATTCATTAGTTCACTTTGCAGAAACTTTTGTTATAACATTCTTTGAGTCCAACTTTCATCTCTTCTTTCCCATTCAAATTTCAATACACGAAGCCCTCAAAGTAAACTCAAGAAATTCTTCTATGCAATTCCCCAGCAACTTACTATCCAATATCCTTACTCACATGGGACCAAACTCAAACTCTCTTCCCTTGCCATTATCGCACACAAGACAGTGACAGCAGCAGCAGCTCTCAAAATAGCAATGCTCTTTCTTTTTTTCTCTAGTAAATCTCATCTTTTGCTCTCTTTTACCACCTTGTCTATCTTATCTCTCCAAATCATCTGCATATACATAATCAATCATACAAAGTATATTCTTGATTTTCTAATTTTAAAAGAGCTTAGTTTGCTTTATTTACAGTCAAACATGGCACAGACTACATTCAAATGAAATAGCTTCTTCATTATGCAAAATACTGTGCAACAGAAAAACTCGGTAAGATACCAGATGCTCTAAAAATAGCATCTCTTTCCATTTATCTTTGTCCTTTCCTTCTGATTCTACTATGGAACCTACCATATGCAGGCTCCTCCATTCCTAAACCCGTAGTTTAGTCCCACAAGAGTCCTCATTAAGCATTCTCAAGCTCCCCCTACCAGCAAACCCATTATTTTCAACACTTATTCTCTTTGGCACCCTTCAGTTATGTTTTTAACCACACTACAATCGAGTACAGCATACTTTCACAACACTAAACCTCTCAGGAGAGGTCACTATAGCAGTTAATCATACTGGGCTTACCTCCTTTATTTGCTCTTCTGTCAAAATCAGACTTTTCATCAGGTGAGCTCATTTCCCTTTGAAAACCCAAACTGATCTTGTGTCACTATTTCTTGGAACACTGGTCAGTGTGTGTGCATGCGTGTGAGACACTCATACACAGGTAGCACTTCTAGCAGTCTCATCCTGTTCTTCAAGCCACTTCTGACCCTTGTATGGAATTATGATTGCGGGAAATTACTTTGCTTAACACATTACAATCTTATAATAACCGGTTCCAGTGATGACTTAGTTGCACATCCTCCAACAAGGGGAGGGGTCAGGGCCCTAAAACATACATGTTCATTGCCACGATGCCAATAAGGGTACAAACAACCCCATGGCCACTGATACTATTGTCCCTTTGGACACCTCCTTTTCCCTGTGCTGGGGATCACAGCAAGTCCAATTAGAGAAGGCTTAATGGTTAGCAGCCATGAGACCAAAAAACAGAGAAAAGAAAAGATAACCTTGTTACAATAAATGAACTATGCAGTAAACCATCAATTATATTAAAAAATAGGTACAATTTTCTTAGAGATGGACAGTGGATATAAAAAGTGTACACACATTAAAGGTGGGAAAAGTTTTGAAATGATTTATTGCGGTCTCATTTTTTTATATCAGAAAAACCTGGCATTTTAACAGGGGCGTGTACACTTTTTATATCCGCTGTAGTAAGGGCAGCATTACTTTCACAACGACCTCTGCTGATAGAACTGCTGTTATAATACATTCCTTGCACACAACTGCACTGCATTCTTTAGGAAGTGTCACTTTAACAGTCAACCATTACATTTGGATAAGCCTCCCACCAAGTAGTGCTGTTACAACCCTGGAAAAAGGACTATTACATGATCCACAGTAGCACAGCTGTGACAAAACCATCTATGGATTGTGCATCCAAATTGTAAAGTTTTGCCTAAATGTGTACAGCACTCCATATCCCATCTTGAAAAAATGGCCTGTGCAGCAGAAACTTTTCTTCCTTTCATTTTTAAGTTATGACCTAATCCCTTCTGCTCATAATCTACCTTAAGAGAGGTAAAAAGCTCAGTAATCCTCCTTGACAAGATCCCTACAGCTCATTCTTTCTCCACAGTGAGAATCAGGAAAACAAGCAACTTTCATCTGTGTGGTGGTGAATTAGAAGTTATGTACTTACCATAACGTCCCATCTGAGTAGGTGGATTCATTTGTCTGCAACCTGTGGGTTATGGATCCGATATCGGATCCGAACCGGCATGATTATCCAGCTATGGATCCGAGCTCTTAGCTCCTCCCCTCACCCATAATGCCCTGCTCTCCCTACATGACCTCAGATCGAGTTTGCCCTGAATCAAAATACCCTGGAAAGGGTAACACGTAATATGCAGGAAACTGACAAGGCTAGGGGGATAGGAGGGCGGGATGGTTGCAGACAAATGAATCCACCTACTCAGATGGAACGTTATGGTAAATACATAACTTCTAAATCTGAAGTAGGAGATTCATTTGTCTGCAACCTGTGGGACAGAGTCCCCAGCTACCTGAATCTTGGGCGGCCGTCATGGAAGGATATTCCGGAGCACCGTGGAGCCAAAGGATGCTCTACCTCTAGATGTGATATCCAGCTTGTAATGAGAAATAAAGGTATGAGAGGAAGCCCAAGTGGCTGCTGAACAAATGTCATCCAGAGGAATCCTAGCCTTAAAGGCCGCTGAGGTAGAAACTGACCGGGTCGAATGGGCATGGACTCCCTCCGGTGCGGGCCACCCAGAAGCTTGATAAGCTAAAAGGATACATTGCGAAATCCAGCGTGACAAGGAGACTTTGGAAATTGGCTTACCAAGATTGAATTTGGCAAAGGAAATGAACAACTGGTCAGATTGCCTATGACCAGCTGTCCTGTTAAGATAAAAACGAAGCTGCCTGTGAACATCCAAGGAATGCAGCTTGTATTCACCCTTGTTTTGATATTTAGGAAAGAAAACAGGGAGGTTAATGGACTGATTAATGTTTGCTTCTGAAACTACCTTAGGAAGAAAGGAGGGATTGGTCCTGAGGTATACGCGGTCTGGATGGAAGACCAAGTAAGGAGGCTTCATGGATAAGGCTTGAAGTTCCGAAACTCTTTTGGCCGAAGTGATGGCTACTAAAAAAGCAGTCTTGAGGGATAAAAATTTAAGATCTACTGTGGCCACAGGTTCGAAGGGGGGAGCGGTCAAGGCCTGAAGAACCAAAGAAAGATCCCACGGAGGAACCGCTTGCTTGATAGGGGGTCTAAGGAGAAAGGTGCCTTTTAGGAAGATTTTACACAATTTGGCAGACATAAGAGGTCCAGAGTCATGACCAACATGATAATGAGAAATGGCCATGTGCTGCACTTTGACCATGGAACTACTGGCACCATCATTAAAAAGAGTGGTTAGGAAGTCTAGCACCAGAGGAAGGGGAACAGTAAAGGGATCTAGACCTTGCCGCTCCGCCCAAATGGAGAATCGTTTCCATTTACTGTGGTAAACTTTCCTGGTAGATGGTTTATGAGCCACCACCAGGATGGCCTTAACGGGGGACGAGATACCGGGAGTCCTAATTAGGAGTGGAACTGGAGCAGCCAAGCAGTCAGCTTCAGGTTGTCCAGATTCGGAGTTGGTAGGTTCGATGGGTGCGATATCAGATCCGGAATGGGATCTAGAATCCAAGGAGGATTCACCAAGTGAGACCTTAGGTAAGGGAACCAGATCTGTCGAGGCCAGAATGGGGCAATGAGGATCATTCTGCACCCCAACCGAGAGGCTTTCTGAAGAACTTGGAGCATCAGAGGCAAAGGGGGGTAAGCATAAAGGAGACCGGGAGGCCAAGAACGCACCAGAGCGTCTCCCGGGGAATCCCCTGGGGGAGGGATCAGAGCGAAAAAACTGTCGCAATTGGTGTTTGAGGGAGACGCAAAAAGATCGCAACAAGGAGCTCCCCACCGTGCGAAGATACGATTCGCTACTTGAGCATTGAGAGACCACTCGTACGGGGAAAGAATGGTGCGACTGAGCTTGTCCGCAAGGATGTTGGACCGACCCGGAATATGCGTTGCGATGAGAAAGGGGTTGGTGGAAATCGCCCATTCCCACACTCTCATGGCTTCTCGACATAAGGGATAAGACCTGGTTCCCCCCTGTTTGTTGATGTACCAGACCACCGACATGTTGTCTGACTGAATCGCAATTGTTCCCAGGGGAAGAAAGGCCTGAAGTGCTCGCAACGTCAGGAGCACTGCTCTCATCTCTAGAACATTGATATGCAGGGAGATCTCTGAGTCGTTCCACGTGCCTTGGACCGTCCTGCCTGCAAAATGCCCCCCCCCACCTGAGGCGGGAGGCGTCCGTGGTCACCGTGGCGAGAGGGGGAGAAGCACAAAAGGGGTGGCCTCCGTGGAGATCCTGTGAGTGGAGCCACCACAAGAGGGACCGCTTGCAAGCCTTGCTGATCGCGATGGGATGGTGCATAGGTAGAGCAAGGTAAGACCACTGAACTTGAAGTGTCTACTGAAGGACCCGCATGTTTAATCTGGCGAGTGGAAGAAGAGATATTGCTGCCGCCATGGACCCTAGAGCCCTCAGGACCAATTCCGCCGGAACAGAGCTGGAGTGGAGGATGGCCCGCACCTGGAGTCGCAGATTCTGAACTCTGTCAGCTGTGAGGAAGGCTCTTAACTCCCTTGTGTCTAATCTGGCACCTATAAAATCTATCAACTGAGTAGGGGCCAGGTTGGATTTTGCTACATTTATCGTGATGCCCAGGCGGGGAGCTAGATGAAGAAAGGAGTCTCGCGCCAATGATAGTAGATGCCTTGTTGGGGCGGTAAGAAGCCAGTCGTCCAGGTACGGGAAGACCTGCACCCCCTGAAGCCTCAGGTGGGCCGCAACCACTGCTAATACTTTGGTGAACACCCTGGGGGCTGTGGTGAGACCAAAGGGAAGGACCCTGAACTGGTAGTGACTGGCTCCCAGCCGGAAGTGAAGAAACCTCCTGGAATGTCTGTCCATTAGTATGTGGTAGTACGCATCCTTGAGGTCTATAGAGCACATCCAGTGATTCTCTCCCAGAAGGGGGAGGATGGATTGCAAGGTGACCATCTGGAACTTCTCCTTTTAACAGGGACAGGTCTAAAATTGGTCTTAGGTCCCCCGTCTTCTTTGGCACTAAAAAGAACCTGGAGTAGAACCCTGATCCGATCTGGTCTGGGGGGACAGGCTGGATGGCTCTTTTCCCCAGCAGATGGCCAATTTCTGCCGAAGCGGCCTCCCACTGACCGGGTGGAACGTCGGGGAGGGATTTTAATTTTGGAATGTGATGAAAGGGGATCTTGTATCCTCTGGATATAATGCGGAGGACCCAGCGGTCTGATGTTATGGACTCCCATGCCGCTAGGTGCTCCGAAAAACGTCCCCCAACTGCCTCCGGAGTGGAGCAGTCGGGCAACCCCTCAGGGCTGCTGCGTGGGCCGTTCAGAGAAAGGTTCTCTGGACCCGAAATTCCTGGGAGCCCCTCTGCCCCTGGGGCGGAGTCCTCCCTGTCCTCCTCTGCCACAGAAGGACTGGTTGTCCGGAGCGGGTTGGGATTGCTGCGACTTCCGGAACCACATCTTCTTCTGGCCCTTTTGGTTCCTAGAGTAAGACCTCTGGGGCACAGAGAAGCGGATTCCGATGGCAGACAGCGTCTTCCCATCCTTTTCGCTCTGGGTCAAGGTGTCGCGAACCGTTTTGCCAAAAAGGGCAGAACCATCAAAGGGGGCGTTCGCGAAGGACGCCTTGAAGGGCTCCATGAAATCGCAATGACGGAGCCAGGCCTGGCGTCTAGTGACTAGGCCTACTCCTGCAGCTCTAGCGGCTCCCTCAGTAGCATGGGACAGCAACCGCATAGAGGTATTCGTCACGGATCGAAGAGTGGCCATACGGGTGGAGTGCAAAAGTTTGTCCTCCTCCAACATGGACTCTGGGGGGGATGCAGCGTATTCTTTAATAAGATCGTACTGCATCCTGGTAACATGTGCCAAGTAGTTGAGCGCCCTCACCGAGAAGGTCGCTGAACTAAACATTCGCTTCCCCAAGCGGTCCATCATCCGAGACTCCTTACTCGGAGGATGGACTGAAGGACTCTCCTGGGCGAGTTCATTCTTGGTGGTTGCTGCCGTCAACATGGCATCCACCGGAGGCCCCTTACTCCAATGGACATGGTCTGCAGGGGGGCTAAGGATTCTGTCTGACCTTTTGGGGATTGGCTCCATGGTGTCCGGTTCCTTCCATGCCCTGGTGGTAATAAGGTCCACCAGGGGGTCGGCAGGAGGGGACACCCAAGAGGTAGACGGGCCCGTTTCGAATGCCTCCAAGAACACGGACTCGTCCGAGGAAGACTTGGGGGCAGACCACCCACCCCTTATGCAAAGCATTTCCATGATGTCTCCAAAGGAGAAATCCTTGGGGGGTGATCTTGGGGAGCCTTCCCCTTCCTCCAAATCCGTGTCTTCAGTTAAAGACTCGGGGGAGTCTATGTGCCTCCTTTTACACGTATGCTTGCGAGGGGCTTCCTCGGGGGGACTGTCCTAGGAGCCCTCGCAAGCAGTGTCTTGTTCCAAAGGAACAGCTTGGGGCACTGAAGCGGGCTGTCCCAGTGGCCGGATGGTGGAAGCCTGACCCAGTGCAGATGGAGCGCGGGACGGAGCCGAAGCAAGTGCCGGGGGTCCGGAAGCCCTCAACAGAGCCCTCTCCACTACATCAAAAGCCGAGGGGGAGCCAGCCTCGACCAAAGGATCCGAAAGTCGTCTCCCCCTCGGATCCGAAGAG